>NC_037344.1:9109779-9734391 GCF_002263795.3 Bos taurus | reverse complement strand
TTATTAATCACTTGCAAACAGTTCTGTAATTTCCTAGAAAGGATAACTGATTTTAGAGATAATGTTCATATTGGTTCTAAAGCAAAAACTTAGCTTCTGAATTCTTAATAATCCAGGAGATTCTAAAAGAAAAATTTAAATCCAAAGCCATCTATTGCCACTCATTTGTAAAAACAATTGCAAATTCTATAGCTATTTCTTTTTCTTTTTTTTTTTTTGGCCACACCAAATGGCATGTAGGATCTTCGTTCCCTAATCAGGGATGGGACCTGTCTCCCTGCAGTGGAAGCTCAGAGTCTTAACTACTGGACTGCCAGGGAAGTCCCTCTATGCCTATTTCTGACATCAAAATAAATCACAATATTCTCACAACTAAGCAAACACACATCCAATAATGACACCGAATCTTCAGTGCACACGGTAAATACCTTGAGTGCTTTATACAATGAAAAGGATGTAAAATCTCTACTATGGAAAATTCTAACACTGAAAACGAGCATGCTCCAAATATCCTAACAACAAATGACAATGATGTACTTTTTAATGTGGAAAACTTGATTATCTATAACTCAGACAAGTGAAAAGTTTTAAATAGCCAATGTTTTGACAGGATCAAAGTTGCTGTGAGAATTTATTTTTACAAAATGGCTTTGGCAGTATGTCATAGGACCGGAATAGTTAGGGCCGGTGCTGGATCCCCTCCTACATCCTGGCTCACTCTTCACTCACTCTGATCAGCCAGTTACTTACAAAGCCCGACAGGGTCCCCTCGGGGTTGGCTGTGCCCAGCTCCCAGTCGCTGTAATGTCTGCTCCATGGGAAGCCAAGGCCATGCTGAGGAGCTGACACAGTGCCAAAGCCCGCCTGTCGTGCAAAATGACCTGCAGTACCATTCCCAAGCTACCACGTTTGGGTGTTAGTATTCTCAACTACCCAACAGCTAGCTACAATCTGAGATACAAATAAACTCTTCTGGAAAACTCTGAACCCTTTACTCTATAACTAGTAAGTAATGTTTCTTCGCAACGATGCTTTGAGGTTGTAAGATCCCGCAACACCTCCTGAATATTTATTCTTGGTGCAGCTTCTTATAGGGATGTTTTGCTCTCATCAGATCAGATCAGATCAGTCACTCAGTCGTGTCCGACTCTTTGCGACCCCATGAATCGCAGCACGCCAGGCTTCCCTGTCCATCACCAACTCCCGGAGTTCACTGAGACTCACATCCATCGAGTCAGTGATGAAGTAATGCTGATGGTAATGTAAGTTGCACTACATTTATAAAAACAATTTTATGACACATACCTTCAAAAATTATCACTCTTTGATCTGGCAAGACCCCTTTTGGGAATTTATCTTCAAGAGTCAGAATTCAGGAAAGACTGAAGTACAAATGTGCACTTTCCACAAGTTATATGAGGGAAAAAACCAAATGTGAAATTAAATGGTCAGAAAGTGAAAACTTTAGTACGATATGATACAGGATGCACGTACGCTACATGCTCAGTGGCTAAGTCACGTCTGACTCTGCGACCCTAGGGACTGTAGCCCACCAGGCTCCTCTGTCCATGGGATTCTCCAGGCACGAATACTGGAGTGGACTGCCATTTCCTCCTCCAGGGGATCCTCCCGACCAGGGATCAAACCAGCGTTTCCAGGACTGGCAGGCAGATTCTAAAGGCTATATTAGTTTTTTTTTTCAAGCACTAAAAATATTTTTAAATTGAAAATGCTTATGATGTGGCAATGGAAAAAAGCAGAAAATGACTAAATATAAAACTCAATCACAATTATATTCAATATATGTAATACACAAAACACACATACACAGGGAGAAGAAACTGGAAGGAATTTTTAAAATATTTTTAGTGGTTGTTTCTGGTGTGGATGAATAATATTGGCTTGTTTATCTCTAGTTATCTATCTATATATATATAGTAGGAGTTACTATATATAACAATTTTTAAAAACTATATTGAATTTCTATTGCATTTATTACCTCTTTAAGAAGGGAAATTACCTCCTGGGAACTACAATCCATGTAAATGTAGCTTTTAAAAAATATTTATTTCTGTTTATTTATTTGGTTGCAGCAGATCTTAGTTGGGTCATGCGGAATCTTTCCTTGCAGTGCAGGATTCTCTAGTTGGAGCTCAGGCTCAGGGGTTTGGTCGCATGGGCATAGCTGCTGCCCAGCATGTGGGA
Source organism: Bos taurus (assembly GCF_002263795.3). Taxonomy (NCBI): domain Eukaryota; kingdom Metazoa; phylum Chordata; class Mammalia; order Artiodactyla; family Bovidae; genus Bos; species Bos taurus. Next base: position 9,732,186 of record NC_037344.1, on the reverse strand, counting down.
TCTCAGCTCCCCTACCAGGGAAGTCCTGTAAACATGGCTTGAATTTGCTGTGCACAAATTTCTAAAGGCACTGACTTATTAAAAGTGCCAATTCATATGGAATATGAGAGAAAAATACCTTACACATTTTTACAGAAAGGACAGAGTGGAGAAACTGGCATAATTTAACATAAATGTGTTCATTAGAATTTTTAAGAAATAAAAATCAATAGGTATTTGTGAAATTCTCTTTTTGATTTAAGAAGTATAAATTTATAATTATGCTTAGAATTATATAGGCTTTTTATTTACTGATGTGACTCCAATTTGATATATCTACACTTCACATTATATTAGGAAAACGTTCATTTTGAGTCCTGACCCACAATGTAAAAGTCAAATGTTCTATATCAGCATTTTTAAAAGGAAAATCATAGTCTTATGAATACTTAGGAATTTACTGACCTAAGACACTAGAAATTCAGTTCATATATTAGAAGGATTTTCATGAAAGATCTTTTTCTGAGTGGAAAAAAGAATACTTCAAAATTTTCCAATTATAAAAATTGAGACAGTATCATCTTATCAGTTTTCTTTGTAACTGTGGTAGCCCAACTAAACCAGGTTGCTTTGTACTTATTTTGAGTAACTCATAAAAAGGTTAGAAGCTAAATAAAAGAAAATACAATGAGTGTGGTTATAATAAAGTTGCAGAGAAGGCACAGGGGGGTTTAAGGATGATAAACATAATACAAACAAGCAAAAAAAAAAAAAATTAAGAAACCAGAAAATGATCTCAAAGAGAAAGCGATTTAGTTTTAATTTTTCCTTGAAATATACATCATAAATCATTTTGGCATTGTTTTAAATATATGAACAAATGAAGAAGTGTTATGGTAAAAAATGAAAAATAATGGATCTGTAGGAAAAGTTAAAAAAAATAAAATTATGTCTCATTTTTTTTAAAAAGTCTACAATCCTGAGATTTTTCTAAACATGATATAATTTTAAAATGCCTACATTTGTTTTCATTTCACAAATTACTCATTTCAAACCTCTATATGGTTCTACCAAAGATAAACATAAATCCCAGTGCAGAATGACAACTAGCGGGTGAGACCAGCATCGTAACAGTCACATTAATCTTCCTATATGCTCCATTATCAACCAGAGAAGACAGCATACCTCTAAGAAGGGCTAGCTCTCTTTAATTGAATAAAGGAACATTCTACGTGCCTTAACTATATGGAAGCCTCTCTTTTTCAAAACTGTTCACAAGTTGGTAAATTAAAGACATAAATAAATACATGGCAAAACATCTGTGGCAAAAGCCAAATGTTATTTCAACACTTAATGGGCATGAGAAAAAAAAGTCAGAACCATATTACGGGATCAATGATTACAATGACTATAAGATCATAAGTACAAAAATAAGATTCAGAATACTAGATCATTTGTATAAGCATACATTCACCAAAACAATTCTCTAAAACAAGCATCATGAAGTCTGCTGCTGTGATTAAGCCAGGAGAATGGGGGTGAGTGTGCATTCACAGGGAGAGGGCACCACCAGGAGTACACTTCTTCACACCCAAGTCTCTCAGCTCTGCTCCCAAAGAGCCTGGTAACCCTGAGCAGGCCATCCTGCATCGTGGAATCCTCATCTGTAAATGATGTCTTGCCCTGACTAGATATGATGAGCCACCAGATTACAGGAGGTGGGAGAAAAGAAAACTGAGTAACATCACACGGCAGTCTTCATCCGTATGTGTGTCTTACCTTCTCTTTTCTCTCCACTGTATTGTCCCTGTGGTTTGCCTTCTCTGTAAGAGCAGAGAGGTGAGAACACATCACTGTGCTATAGATCCCTGAGAAAGACATAACTGCACTTCCAGTTATTAGCAGGAAGTTATGACATGTAAAGTACAGTAACTCTGCAAGAAATACGGCTATTCTCTCTCACAGAGGTAGAGGGGGCCGTTTCACACACATGACTGTCATCTACCAAGTGCGCTATAGCACAAAATGGGTAAGATCAAAGCAGATTTACTCATTAGGGAGAGAGAACCCAGAATTTCCCTGTTGCTGTTAAGTAAGCAAGGGGGTAGTGAATGGTTTTCCCCAATGACTATGTCATCAAAATACCTCCCCCGCCTATGTAATAATCAGAGTGAGCAACTTTAATATATTCAAAACGAGATTCTTACAGTATAGGATCCTTACAATATAAGGTCTAAGATCTTATTTTGTCTGTTAAGTAGGAAATATACATGCATGTGCTACTTCGGCTGCATTGATTCAGATTCTGTAAGCTTTATTTTCCTTTTGCTTCCTGATTATGTAATAATCAGAGTGAGCAACTGATCTCCTTTAATATATTCAAAACAAGATCCTTGCAATATAAGATCTTTACAATATAATATCTAAGATCTTATTTTGTCTGTTAAGTAGGAAATACACATGCATGGGCTACTTCAGCTGCATTGATTCAGATTCTGTAAGCTTTATTTTCCTTTTGTTCCATGAATGATAGCACTATTAACAAGTCTATGGATGAATTAGTTTGATCCTCCAAAATACACTTAATCTCTAATTTACAATTAAGGTTAGATGTAAACTCCAAACAGCAAGATCACTGAATTCAGATTGTGATAATAACTATGTATGCTTCATTTCTAAAAATATGTATTTTTCAAAGCATCTTTGTAAGTTTTAGATAAAGCCTCAAGCTTGCCAGTGTTAGGATTCCAAACTGAACGAGTTCTTTAGGGAAAAGAACTAAAGAGAAGGCTACACACAGCTAAAGTCCATCTAGGTAATAGTGTTTTATTATCATCCATTATTTTCATTGTCTTAGCATGCAAGCTGTCAGTCTTTGAGACTTGAGCTTCTCAGGCTTTTTATTTTAGGGCTTGAAAGATTTTGACCCCAACTGTTTGTGTAACACACAGATTTAAACAATACATTTAGAACAAGGACTGATAAATTTAACCTTTGGGACAGTGAGGCTTCACCACAACTAACAATATTTACTTTTTATGAAAGGAAATTGTGCCACACTGCTGAGAAAGCATGTGTAATGCTTACAACTAAGTGTAAATATTTGAATGTTTCTTCTAAATGAATATCTGCTTTGTAAATTAATACAAAGACAAAAATGACCAGAAGACATAAAAGTTCAGTAATACTATTAAGAATACATTATATTTATGAAACACAACTTAAATAGATCTTAAATCCTATTAAATACTTCTTTACAGATACACCATGTAAGATAAGTCCATAGTTGAGTAAGAATTATTTTGTCTGATAATCCCAGTTCTAGATTTTCTATGTAAGGAGAGGCTACATGATGGGAAAAAATGAAATTTAAACTGGAAAAAGATGTCAGTAGGGTTAGGACAAAGATCTTTAAGAATTAGGGGTCGCTCAGTAAGAATAGGAGAAGGCAATGGCACACCACTCCAGTACTCTTGCCTGGAAAATCCCATGGGTGGAGGAGCCTGGTAGGCTGCAGTCCATGGGGTCGTGAAGAGTCGGACACAACTGAGCAACTTCACTTTCACTTTTCACTTTCACGCATTGGAGAAGGAAATGGCAACTCCAGTGTTCTTGCCTGGAGAATGCCAGGGACAGGGGAGCCTGGTAGGCTGCCGTCTATGGGGTCGCACAGAGTTGGACACAACTGAAGCGACTTAGCAGCAGCAGTAAGAATATAAATAAAAATATCAAATTTCCTCAATTCTAAGTCACTGTCAATGGTAAGATGTAACACTGATTTATCTGCAAAGAAATCTATGCAACATGTTTCTATTGATTGAAAGAAACACCTCAATTTCTGAAAGTTCAAAACTGGATGGGAGAAAAAGAATACTTTAAAAATTAAGGATATGGAGCTAACTTAGTTGAAAATATGTGGATCTTCAAATTCAAGCTCAATCATGTACAGTCCCAATCTAAAACCAAAAAACCAAACATGCTAATCATGAACATCCCCACGTCCTCTTCAAGCTCACCCCAGGGGCCTCTTAGGGCAGCAGTCCCCAACTTCTTGGCACCAGGAACTGGTTTTGTGGAAGACAGTTTTTCCATGGAGCGGGAGTGGGATGGTTTCGGGATGATTCAAGCACCCTACATTTATCGTGCACTTCATTTCTATTATTATTACATCAGCTCCACCTCAGATTATCAGGCATTAGATCCCAGAGGTTGGTGACCCTTGTCTTAAGAGTGTCATGGGCTCGATCCTGGGGGCTATTATCGTGGCAAAAACATGTCTGCAGCATGGAGCACCTCCAAACATACAATCATCATGGGTTTTGGAAGGCCTGTTCTTCTCCACCGTCAGTAATCAGCTGACATGTCAGTACACTGGAGCTCCCAAGACTCTGCCTATGACACCCTCCTAATGATTTTACCGAAGTGAGTGCAAAGAGTCAAGGGATAGGAGTGAATATGCTTGGTCCATGGGACAAGGTGGGCAGGCTCTGTTACAGAAGTCAAATAAGACCTGTTGTTTTTGCTAGGGGTTTGGCAACTTAGTATTACTTCTTGGTAATTTCTCTTGATAACAAGGATTTGGTAATGGGATGAAATTCTATGGCCTCATCTCCGTGGCACGTGCTGGACTTCACTTGTTCTCTCCATTCCTTAGGGTCTGCCCCTCACAGACCAGGCTCTGTGACCAGCCAGGCTCTGTGCTGGCTCCAAGAGTTTATCCAAGGCCCCGTGACTGATAAATGGGGGAGTGTAAATTCTAACCCTGGGTTTTCTGATTCCAGATGAATTCTCAGTTATTTCAGAATCTATGAGAGGCAAACATTCTCAACCAATCTCTGACCACGCTCCTGCCAGATTTCTTAATGATACAATTTGTTTTTCCATTCTTCCCTTTTATACTCTATACTTGTAGAAATTGTAGACCTTTAAATTTGTGAAAGACTACACATCAGAATGATCGGATGAAGGTGTAAAATACAAACACCTTCTGGGGTCTGGTGGCCCATCAAGCAAATGTGGTCCCTGAACTGAGGGATGATGCTCCAGGGTATAGGGACCTGTGGTTACTGGAGAGGCGCCAGGCCCTTCCTCTCAGCATCCATGGGCACAGGTCTCCAGATCCCTTCCATTGTAAGGACTCTCGGGTGCTATACATTTACTCCTTTCTCTTTTCTCACGTTGCTCTCTTTTCTGTTCTGCCTCTCCTACTGACTGCCTCTCCTATGATTCACCCTTAGAAAATTCTGTACGATAGAAAGTCAATATTCATCTATATACACACAGATGTTTGGGCTTCCCTCGTGGCTGAGCTGGTAAAGAATCCATCTGCAATGTGGGAGACCCGAGTTCGATCCCTGGGTTGGGAAGATCTCCTGGAGAAGGGAAAGGCTACTCACTCCAGTATTCTGGCCGGGAGATTTCCATGGACTACGGTCCATGGGGTCGCAAAGAGTGGGGCACGACTGAGGGACTTTCACTTTCATACAGGTGTGTATGTTCCATATCAGCTATTTTTCAATATACTTAAGTCCCAACTCCTAATTTTATTTGAATTATCTAAAATGGGACATCTTCATTTTCAACGTTCTTCAAAGAACGATGAGGATTTCTTTCATTAACACTGCTTACAGATTCTGCACTTTTTGGTTCTTTCTTCTAAAATTTCAAGTTCCTTTTCCCCACAATACCAATTTGATATCACAAGAGATTCTCTCTGTGAGATGGCACTTCTTTTAAGAAACAAGAAGGGAGAAAAACAACTTGACGTTTGCTGAACATCTACCTTGCACCAGGTGGCACCACAAGTAGATTTACATACAACAGCCTCAAGCAACTCCGGGGGAAGCTACAAAAGTTTGTAGGATGTTCTACATTTAACGTGTGAGCTAACTGAGGGAGAGAAAGCTCAAGGAACTTGGCCAAGGTGGTGGATACTGGGATTGAATTCTGACCAATTCTAAGCTCAACAATTCATTCAGATAAAACTATTGAGTGATTCTTCTATGAAATTAGAATCTGTTAACTGGAAAAAAGTTTTATTTAACTGTTAGCAACACTTGATGGAGAAGGCAATGGCACCCCACTCCAGTACTCTTGCCTGGAAAATCCTATGGGCAGAGGAGCCTGGTAGGCTGCAGTCCATGGGGTCGTGAAGAGTCAGATACAGACTGAGTGACTTCCCTTTCACTTTTCACTTTCATGCATTGGAGAAGGAAATGGCAACCCACTCCAGTGTTCTTGCCTGGAGAATCCCAGGGACGGGGAGCCTAGTGGGCTGTCGTCTATGGGGTCGCACAGAGTCGGACACGACTGAAGCAACTTAGCAGCAGCAACACTTGAAACCTAAGTCACAGATTTTCACTCTGGGATCACCTGTTGCCTTTATATACCTGGCCACTGAGCATCTTTTTTTAAATGTTTAAAATTTATTTATTTGGCTGCAGTGGGTCTTAGTTGTCCCCACGGCATGTGGGATCTTAGTTCCCCAACCAGGGATTGAACCCGTATCCCCTGCACTGGAAGGCAGATTCTTAACCAGAGGACTGCTAGAGAAGTCCCTCTTACCTACTTCTGACTATCCAGGAAGACTGTGTTTCAACAATGTAAACATTTCTACAATACTGGTTTGAGGGTGAGTTTAAGAAATGAGTGACTGAACTGGAAATTCAGCTGAGAGTTTCTAAGGTTAACCTCTCAGAAGAATGGAAAAAAACGATCTCAGTATGCCTCTGAGCACCTACATGTGCTTTTCGACTTCATAAAGCTTAGCCAATGTTAACTAATTAACCCCACAATATGCATAAAGTCGAATTCACTCTCAACAGGCATTTAAAAACTAGACAAGTTGTGGTTTCAAGATTTATGAGGTCTTCAGCTCAAAAACATTATGAAATACAGCCTTAGATTCACAACCGGCCCATCTTCGCCCTGATGAAACAACAAGCTTCACTGCCTTATAACCCAGTGTTTCATCAAGATTCCATTCCCTCCCCTCTGATTACACAGCATCCCAGAAAATAACTCATGTGTCCAAGCAGAGGTGATCCAACTTAGACCACAAAGTATGACTGTTTTTTTTTGTGCTTAACCTTTTTGTACCTTACTAATAGTATTTTTCTTTCTCTTATTTTGGCAATTAAAGTTTGAAAATAAGCCACACACCTTTTTTTTTTCTTTTTAAACTCCAACCTTTAGGTACATACAAACCTTTGTGAAACATACCTGGATACTCCTATTCTCCTACTGGACTCTATTTTCAGAAGTTCACTCGTAGTATATGAATGAGATATATATATATTCTCCAAAATTGGTCAATAGAAGTAAATCTAATCCTAGCCTTTGACCCTTATAAGATTTCTTGACAGGTGCAAAGGGGGAAAAAAAAAAAGCTCATTCTGCTAGTAGCAAAACTTATACCTAGAAGTGGAATTTTCTTCTTACAGGAAAAAGGATGGGTTAAAAGACAACAACAATTGATTGACAAAAAAGATTGTCCCAAACATGGAAAGAAATCAGTTGAATAAGGGTTTAAAGTCCCCTCAGTCAACAACACACATCGGCAAGAGGGGGCAGCATAGAGATGGCAGCCTCTTTCCACTGGGAATGTTACCTGTAAGATGCAAGGGAATTCTCATTCAACACATACACACATGACAATTAGAAAACATTTACCTACCAGAGGCAAGTCCAGGATGCAAGTTGCATAAACGACATTTCTACAAGCTTTCTAAGCAACAGTTTAAACCTAAGCTTTCTCCCACACTTCAGCAAAAGTCCTGTGAATCCAATGAAAACCCGCCTTTATCATAAACACAGAGAAACACTTTGATTTTAGAACAAAAGAAGGCAAAAGGTTTTCTAGTCAAAGAGGAACAGTGACTTGCAAAGAGACATAATAATGTCTCTATATTAGATATACTACCATCTGTACATTAGATTCAGAAACACCTATCTTTTAAATATAGTAATACCTATATTTTAGGTAATAATGTTTATAAACTGTGTATCATCTGTGTATCCTGATATCCCACACCCAAGTGAACAAAGGTGTGAGAAAATGAAGCATGACACCTCACAGAGGACATCTGACCTTGTCACATATAAAATACCATCTTTTATTACTAAGTAATAAGTTCAACTGTCAACTCTTCCCCTGGGGCTCATCCATTCCTCCTCATAGCTCCATTTCAGGAGGTAGGAGAGCTGGAGTAAGAATATCTGCTTCACACATTAGTTGTTTAAAAAAATAAAAAAAACCTGAAAGCTCAATGATTTATAAAAGTGTCAGAGAAAATTTAAGAGAACTGTTCTATGAACTTGGGGTTAGAAAGAACTTTGCAAATCTGTCACTAAAACCAGGAATCATGAAGGTTGACAGCTATTATATTTCAGAAAAAATACGCTTTAAAAATATCGACAACTTACGAACTTGAAAATAGTAAAAATGCAACATATTGTGATAATTAAATTCCAAACTCTTTCATATCAGATTGAACAAGAAACACAAAGGTTAAAAAATTATAAAAAGAAATGTTGTGATGATGTCTGTGAACAGACTAAGAAACACTGAATTATACACCTTAAATAGGCACATCGTATGATATGTAGATTAGATCTCAACAAAACTCTGCAGACAGAGAAAAGGGAAGGAGGGGAGGAATGCGGAGGGAGGAAGGCAGAAAAGGAAGGAAGGGAGAATGGGAAAAGACGCTTATTAAATCGATGTAAATAGATAATCACGGCAAGGAAAAAACCACAAATAAAAATAAACACTTTTTCTTTTGCCCAAGATTATAATATTAATAATGCCTCCTGCCACTGGTAAAGTAAATTAATTCAATCTCTTAGAAGACCACTTTTTAAAATGCTTTACTATTTAAATAATTATAACTTTTAAGGCAGGATTCCACTGGAAATGTCTTTTTTTTTTCTTACAAAAAATGAATATACTCACCTATATGAATATACACACACCGCCCCATTTATCAAGCTTTGAAGACTATACACAAATACTTATTAGCAGTAGCTATCACTGAAAGTTTGTTTGCTTTGGTGGATTTTGTCAAAATGCCCTCTATTAAAATGACCAGCAGACTGGGCTACAGCAGTATACACTGCATATATGGCTTATATTAAGATAGGGAAGATCAAACAGCAGTGGCAATAGAGAGTGAGAGATAGTATGAGAAATAATAAAATAAATAGCATTTAAAAATACATAATTTTATAACATTAAAAAAAATGGTCAGCAGACTGTTTTCAGTACACTAACGTCTGGCATTTGACCTCAGTGAAAACATCACACCGCTATAGTAAGTTGCTGCTGCTGCTGCTGAGTCACTTCAGTCGTGTCCGACTCTGTGTGACCCCATAGACGGCAGCCCACCAGGCTCCGCCGTCCCTGGGATTCTCCAGGCAAGAACACTGGAGTGGGTTGCCATTTCCTTCTCCAATGCATGAAAGTGAAAAGTAAAAGTGAAGTCGCTCAGTCGTGTCCCACCCTCAGCGACCCCCTTGGACTGCAGCCTTCCAGGCTCCTCCGTCCATGGGATTTTCCAGGCAAGAGTACTGGAGTGGGGTGCCATTGCCTTCTACCTGACCTTAAGGCCTTGCTTCTCACATGCGGCTGTCGGTGTTCCAAAGAGGAACACTGAGACAGTCATGGGATATGGTGGTATGCCTTCATGGAACACTGATTTTATTCAGTTTCAGAGGAAGTTTTAAATCTTTTCCAAATTAAGGGTTGGTTTTGTATGTGTTTTTTTTTTGTTGTTGTTGTTTGTTTTCCCAGAGCTTCCTTCTTGGTATTTTGTTTTGTCTTATTTCCTGGACATAAGAATACAACTAAAATTTATAGAAATTTATTTTTTCATATTACTTTTGTGTATTGCTTGCAAAAAAATAAATCCCAGGGTTTAACAAAACCATTCTATGCTGTAAACAGCTACAAAGATCGGTGTCTTGCACCACCAGTGGATATCCGATATCTGGCTCCCATCTTAGTAAAATAACCCTGAGTTTAGTTTGGGCACACTGTTGCCTCCCAAAGGACTAGACTTTCCAGTCTCCTCTGCAGCCGACGTGACCATGTGAGTAAGTTGTGGCCAATGAGATACTAGCTGAGCTGCTCATGGAGCTCCTGAAACTCTCCCTAGTGGTAGAAGGAAGAGTTGGGAGGACCACAAGTCTTTGATAACCAAGTACAACCAACATGATCTCTCCAGATGGCCACCCTCGAGATTCTTTTACATGAAAGCAACCTTATTTAAACTGCTATTTTTGTGTGTGTACTTAAACCTAACCCCTGCTGATATAAAATCAGGACAAGCAAGGCAGTATTCATATGAGTTGTTTCAAAGTGAAACTGATATTTTTGCTACAAGAACAGACTGTCCTGGGACCCTGCTCACTGACTCACTCCTAGGAATGGGCCAAAGGAGTCAAAAAGCTGGAAGTAATGATTTCAGAACTGATTTGAAGACACCCAGGCAGCTGTCTTTGAAACTAGCTTTGAAAAACTGCCTACAAAGCAGCGACTGGATTCTACTTTTGATTGTACACTTTAAAAATCAAAAGAATTCTAAATTGGGTTTTACCTGGGACTCTGGCTTGATAATTAGAAAACAGAAATTGTGACGTGGAAACAGAAGAATACGCAAAACAGTAAGATATGTTGGCAAAACCTGGAAGTCACGAAATGCCATAATTGGTCTGACCACAATGATCATACAAGCCTTCAGGAAAATGATGAAGAATACTAGAGACATTTGTAGCTAAAATGAGAGTGTTTGGTTTTGTTTTTTTTTTTTTTTTTTTTTTAGGGAAAGCAGAGAGCACATAAAAATGTGTTTAAAGCATCCTTCAAGGACGGTAACAGAATAGACATACAGGGAGGATAGTACAAAAAAAAGAAACTTTAGAAACTTCATCATTGATGTGACCATAATTTGTCCTAGATGACAAAGAACAGGTGCGACCAGCTTAAAAGGAGAAAAAATGGCCTATGGTTATCAAACAGATGATTGTGAAACATTCTTGAACAGGTGTATTAGTTTGCTAGGGCTGCCGTACCAGGAACCATGAACTGGATTGCCTTAAACAACACAAATTTACTGCTTCACAGTTCTGGAGGATATAAAAATAAGAGCAAACTTTCATCAGGGTTGACTTCTTCTGAGGGCCACGGAAGGGCATCAGTCCCAGCTTCTGCCCTGATCTCAACTCCTTACTGACAATCTCAAGTGTTCCTGGCCCCTTTTGTAGCACTCTGATTTCTGCCTCCATCCTCACATGGCATTTTCCTGTGAGAGTCTATACCTCAATCACCCTAGTATATAAGGATGCTAGTCACATTGGATTAGAGGGTCCACCCTACTCCACCTTAACTAATTACATCTGTGGGGACTGCTGCTGCTGCAGCTAAGTCACTTCAGTCGTGTCCGACTGTGTGACCCCATAGACGGCAGCCACCAGGCTCCCCCGTCCCTAGGATTCTCCAGGCAAGAACACTGGAGTGGGTTGCCATTTCCTTCTCCAATGCAGGAAAGTGAAAAGTCAAAGTGAAGTCGCTTAGTCATGTCTGACTCTTAGCGACCCCATGGACTGCAGCCTACCAGGCTCCTCCATCCATGGGATTTTCCAGGCAAAGTACTGGAGTGGGGTGCCATTGCCTTCTCCGTCTGTGGGGACTATTTCCATATAAAGTCGCATTGTGATGTGCTGAGGGGTTAAGGCTTCAGCATGTGGGTTTTAGCAGGACACAATCAGACCTGAAACACTGGTAAGATGCTATGGTCATTCTCATTCATTCCCGGAACAGCTGGATGAAAGTGAGTGGATGAGAATTACTCGAATATTCATCATTTTAGAAAAACTTTAAGAAAGACTTTGAACACCTGCTCTACTCATTACAGAGCTGTAACCTACAGAATGTTCTACTCAGTTTTCAAAATCAGCATTGGAAAAACTTTTGGCTCTACAGTATCTAAAAGGTCATTATTTTTTTCATAACCAGAAATGCTCCTTCTGAGGATTTAACCCCAAAGAAATCACAAATAGCAAAGTAAGTATATGCACAAAAAGTTCCCTGCAGTGTTACAGCAGTGGAAACAGAATGGATGACAACTGTCTAAGACACAGGAATGGTTAGCAAAGTATAGTACGCTCCAGGTAACACCCTGCAACTGTGACTGGCTAACACCTGAGTGCATCTTCTGTCCCTCCCTTGCCTCAGAGCCAGAGGCAGTTGTTGCTGGCAGAAAATGGGATTTCCTTACATCTTCTGGAATCCTGCACTCCTCAGTGGGATTAGACTCTGTGCTCCTGGGGGTGGTAATGGAAGAGAGGCACATGACTCTGACAGCAGTGAGGTCAGGAGAGAGACCTCTGAAAGCCAGAGCAGGCCTCTGGGAGAGGGCGATCTGTTAGGAGAAATGGTAGTTTGATGGGTCTACTCGGGCAGAACTCCAAGATCCAGAGGGTGCAGACCCGGCGGGATTTCCATGCCCAGTGAAGATGTAGATCTGTCAGCTGTCGAAGGGGCATGGTGGCTTGGATGACAGGCCTTTGAGTGGGAGGGCGTAAGGACCCCAAGTTGGGGGACCTCCACAGGACTATGAGAGACTCCACACACAAACACCACAGGGTCTCTGCCAGGACCTGGGAGGAGAAAGCAGCAGGCAACAAGCTGAATGTCCCTTCTTCAACCTGTCAGAGCGGAGTCTACACAATTTAAAAGAAATTATGTCTAAGGGACTTCTGTACTCTAGACTCAGATGAAGAATCCTCTATGTTACTTAACTGTTTAAATGGCAGAAATGCACATTTAATTATGGGATCTTCCTAGTGGCTCAGATGGCAAAGAATGTGCCTGCAACGCAAGAGACCCGGGTTCCATCCCAGGGTCGAGAAGATCCCCTGGAGAAGGGAATGGCTACCCACTCCAGTATTCTTGCCTGGAGAATTCCACAGACAGAAGAGCCCGGCAGGCTAGAGTCCATGGGGTCACAAAGAGTCGGACATGACTGAGCGACTAACACAACTACTACAACAATAATTATGCCAAGAAATGTTGTAAAACATCATGGGAAACAAAGGCAGAATAAAAAAAAACAGGTGAGTCTGATGACGTACACACAGGAAAAATGCCTGTGAGGAAATATATCAAAATGCCAATAGCTTCTGTTTCCTCTTTTTCAGTGGCCTGGGAAGAGGGAATATTCTTTTTTTTTCCCTATAATATGGTTATATTACATTTAAAATGGAAAAATCATTCAAGATAAACACACACAATTAGGATACTCTTTCCTTTCAAACTTAAATTTTTGGTTCATTTGGCATTCTGTTGATTATTTTTATGATCGCCAACATTTGTAGTATCTCTTGTTGATGTAGAAATTATAGTTTAGTGGTTAGTCTGCTGGTTTGGTTAAATGATTGTTTAAGCAGTACACTGTAAAGTAGAAACATTAAGAAGAAAGGTCTTTTAATTAAGGTTTTATATAAAATTATGTGAATTTTCAAATATATTTAAGAATTAGGATTTGCTACTGATAACAAGTCTAAACATAATTTATCCATTTTCATAAAGAATTGGATTTGATCAAAAAAGCTTTGGTTTCAGTACTGGTATATGTTTATATATGCTACCTTTGTTTTAAACAATGCAAAGGAAAATCAATGTTAAAAATTGATTTTCAGACAAGACATATATGGCACATTTCCAAAATCAAGTTAACATTTCAGGCCGAAAATAAACAGTATTTACACAAATACACTTATGATGCAAGGATTTCAGCACACAAAGTGGGAATCCACCTTCTGTTTGTTTGTTTGTTTTTGGTGGGAGAGGACCCAAAGGAAGGGTGACTCTCTCGTCAATTTTGAAAAACCATCATGATGGGTCAATGCTCACAAAGACAAAAAACCTGGATTTGTATCTTGGATTTCTAATCAGCTTTGTGACCAGGTATACATTTTCTGAACTTTCCTTATCTCATTTGTCCCCAATCTGTAGGGTTGGAATAATAAGAAGAACTGCCTTCATTGAGACACTATCAGGATTAAAGACATTATCTAAATCAATAAATACAGTATCTTTGTATGTAATGTTCATGGGCACAGGGTGAGCATCAATATGACTCCACTGTTACTGCTATTTTTAGGAAGGGGACTTGCTCTCAAAAAGGAAAGCTTCTCTTCATTATGGGGAACAGCAAATCTACTATGAAACTCACAGAACTCACTTTCCCTTAGAAATTTGTTTCTTACACTAACTACTTTAGAAGGAAACACACTAAAGTATAAACTCCTTTTTATTGTACTACAATATTAGTCCAATTAATTAAGGAAGAAAACTTAAATGACAAATTAAGCAGATTCTGTGCTCTAAAGTCGGAGAAGGCAATGGCACCCCACTCCAGTACTCTTGTCTGGAAAATCCCATTGATGGAGGAGCCTGGTAGGCTACAGTCCGTGGGGTTGTGAAGAGTCGGACACAACTGAACGACTTCACTTTCACTTTTCACTTTCATGCGCTAGAGAAGGAAATGGCAACCCACTCCAGTGTTCTTGCCTGGAGAATCCCAGGGACGGGAGGGCCTGGTGGGCTGCCATCTATGGGGCTGCACAGAGTCGGACACGACTGAAGTGACTTAGCAGCAGCAGCAGCAGCAGTGCTCTAAAGTCAAGGCATCTGGGTCTACCAAAAATCTTTTAAGTTCAAACAATGCATTTACAGACTAAAAATCAAAAAGAAGGTCTCTAAGAGTGAAATGTAATATGATTTTTAGAACAGTGTTATTTTAAAAAGATCATTTCATTGTTTTATTTTTAAATAGTGATATGATAGACATCACCAGATGGTCAACACCGAAATCAGATTAATTATATTCTTTGCAGCCAAGGTGGAGAAGCTCTACACAGTCAGCAAAAACAAGACCAGGAGCTGACTATGGCTCACACCATGAACTCCTTATTGCCAAATTCAGACTTAAATTGAAGAAAGTAGGGAAAATCACTAGACCATTCAGGTATGACCTAAATCAAATCCCTTATGATTATACAGTGGAAGTGAGAAATAGATTTAAGGCCCTAGATCTGATAGATGGAGTGCCTGATGAACTATGGAATGAGGTTCGTGACACTGTACAGGAGACAGGATCAAGACCATCCCCATGGAAAAGAAATGCAAAAAAGCAAAATGGCTGTCTGGGGAGGCCTTACAAATAGCTGTGAGAAGAAGAGAGGCAAAAAGCAAAGGAGAAAAGGAAAGATATAAACATCTGAACGCAGAGTTCCAAAGAATAGCAAGAAGAGATAAGAAAGCCTTCTTCAGCGATCAATGCAAAGAAATAGAGGAAAACAACAGAATTGGAAAGACTAGGGATCTCTTCAAGAAAATCAGCGATACCAAAGGAATATTTCATGCAAAGATGGGCTCAATAAAGGACAGAAATGGTATGGACCTAACAGAAGCAGAAGATATTAAGAAGAGATGGCAAGAATATACAGAAGAACTGTACAAAAAAGATCTTCATGATCCAGATAATCATGATGGTGTGATCACTGACCTAGAGCCAGACATCCTGGAATGTGAAGTCAAGTGGGCCTTAGAAAGCATCACTACGAACAAAGCTAGTGGAGGTGATGGCATTCCAGTGGAGCTATTTCAAATCCTGAAAGATGATGCTGTGAAAGTGCTGCACTCAATATGCCAGCAAATTTGGAAAACTCAGCAGTGGCCACAGGACTGGAAAAGGTCAGTTTTCATTCCAATCCCAAAGAAAGGCAATGCCAAAGAATGCTCAAACTACCACACAACTGCACTCATCTCACACGCTAGTAAAGTAATGCTCAAAATTCTCCAAGCCAGGCTTCAGCAATATGTGAACCGTGAACTTGCTGATGTTCAAGCTGGTTTTAGAAAAGGCAGAGGAACCAGAGATCAAATTGCCAACATCCGCTGGATCATGGAAAAAGCAAGAGAGTTCCAGGAAAACATCCATTTCTGCTTTATTGACTATGCCAAAGCCTTTGACTGTGTGGATCACAATAAACTGTGGAGAATTCTTCAAGAGATGGGAATACCAGACCACCTGATCTGCCTCTTGAGAAATCTGTATGCAGGTCAGGAAGCAACAGTTAGAACTGGACTTGGAACAACAGACTGGTTCCAAATAGGAGAAGGAGTTCGTCAAGGCTGTATATTGTCACCCTGTTTATTTAACTTATATGCAGAGTACATCATGAGAAACTCTGGACTGGAAGAAACACAAGCTAGAATCAAGATTGCCGAGATAAATACCAATAACCTCAGATATGCAGATGACACCACCCTTATGGCAGAAAGTGAAGAGGAACTCAAAAGCCTCTTGATGAAAGTGAAAGTGGAGAGTGAAAAAGTTGGCTTAAAGCTCAACATTCAGAAAATGAAGATCATGGCATCCGGTCCCATCACTTCATGGGAAATAGATGGGGAAACAGTGGAAACACTGTCAGACTTTATTTTTCTGGGCTCCAAAATCACTGCAGATGGTGACTGCAGCCATGAAATTAAAAGACGCTTACTCCTTGGAAGGAAAGTTATGACCAACCTAGATAGCATATTCAAAAGCAGAGACATTACTTTGCCAACAAAGGTCCATCTAGTCAAGGCTATGGTTTTTCTTGTGAAATGTTGGAGTGTGAGAGTTCGACTGTGAAGAAGGCTGAGCGCCGAAGAATTGATGCTTTTGAACTGTGGTGTTGGAGAAGACTCTTGAGAGTCCTTTGGACTGCAAGGAGATCTAACCAGTCCATTCTGAAGGAGATCAGTCCTGGGATTTCTTTGGAAGGAATGATGCTAAAGCTGAAACTCCAGTACTTTGGCCACCTCATGCGAAGAGTTGACTCATTGGAAAAGACTCTGATGCTGGGAGGGATTGGGGGCAGGAGGAGAAGGGGACGACAGAGGATGAGATGGCTGGATGGCATCACTGACTCGATGGACATGAGTCTGAGTGAACTCCGGGAGTTGGTGATGGATAGGGAGGCCTGGCGTGCTGCGATTCATGGGGTCGCAAAGAGTCGGACATGACTGAGCGACTAATCTGATCTGATGATGGACCTGTGCATAAATTTTCCTTTGCTCATGGTACAAAAACCTTTTTCATGATTTGTCTAGGATTGGTTTATTCATGTCAAAATCAGGGGTCAAAACTCAAATGGCTATAGGAGTTAGGTAAAATAAAGGAGGAAAGGTATCAGATTGGGGCAGGGCAAGCCTGTTGCTGAATGACAGCAGATCGACCCCTGATCTTAGCGAGGAGGAGCAATAGGGAACAATAGGAGCAATAGGGCAAATGCAGTGACCTAGGGACATGGGTCCCATAAAAAGCAGGCAGGTGCCCTGGACAAGGCAGAATTCAACACTAGTAGCACCAGACAGTCTGGTCTCTGCTGTTCCCCCATCCCTGCTGTGAACCACCAGAAATAACTCAATTTTTAAAAGTTAGGAACTCATTTAATTTCTACAACACAGAGGCAAATCAAAACACATTGTAGGGCCAAATTTGGTGAGTGTGCCAGTTTTGTGACATCTGCCCTGAGTGATCCCAATCACCTTAAACATTTTCAGTAACATCCTTTTTGGAGTGCTTGAAATAGAAAAATATATACATTTTTAATATTTAAAAGTTGCACTATGTGTACACATCTCTTTTAATATAAACACTTTTAAGTCTGGAAAAAAGTACCTGAAAACTAGAATAATAAATCACGTATTTATAATCTAAATACCCCCCAAACATCGCCTATTTGCAACACAGTCAAAAGCCAACCGACAAACAAAAGGGCTTCTGAACAGAAAACATGGTCACCTTCATACAGTGGACTTACACGGATATCTCGGATGCCCCCTGCTAATTTTTCTCACTCTGGTTTTACATGTTTCGTAATTAACCTGGGAGGAACGGGCCTGTTGAAGGCAGTCCCACTGAACAACAACAGACCTGACGCTAAAGACTCCAAAACGACAGGAAGAGCCTCAGAGAGTGACAGCTACCAGCAGTCATAGCCTGGGATCCTTGTGAAGGGTCACACTGCCCAGCAGGACCCACAAAGCTCAAAGTTCTGTAAGGCAGTTTACCAAAGGGCCCTGACGGCTCTTCTACATGCGTAATAGTTCAAACCAGTGCTGCAAATAATACACTGCTTGTGCACACGCCCGCGTACACATGCTGCCCTGGGGTCTCAGGACACAGGTGCATGATGGTTAGCATTACATTCCAAGAGATATCTGCTTAACTCAACAAACATTTATAAGAAATCTATCATGTGCAAGGCCTGGGGACATTATACAAATACTGGATAAGAATTAGTTTAAAAGCTGATGTTTCGTTATAGGTTAGACTACATCTCTGAAGGGCCTCACAATTCCAAAACCAGCCTGTGCCTTTCTCCTAAGCAGTTAAACACTCAAACTTTCCAGAAAATCAGCTTTGAACCTGTAAGAGCTCCTAATGGCAGCAATAAGGGGGTTGGTTTTGTTTTCAATCAGAATCATGACTACAGATACCAGGTTAAATTTAAAAGAAATAATGACTCTGTCATGTTTAAGGATTTTAGCTATCACTGCCTGGATCAAAAACCAAGTCTGCTCCAATCAGGCCGTCACTCCAGGTTTGCTCTGTAACTACGATCAGACCTTTTCTGTGGCTAGGCCAGATCTAATGCTGCCTCTGCCACTGCTGAGGCCACATTCTGATGAGAGCAGGAGGCGGGGCTCGGCGTTCCCCTCTTAGCTAACAGGGTCAGGGAAAGCAGCAGCAGCAGCAATTAACCTCCAGCCTAGAGCGCCCAAAGAACTGTCGCAAACAGACATGCCCGGCGTTGTCTTCCTCAACTCACAGTGAGTTAGCATTTAAGAACTGATGCCGTCCATTTTGCTGTTATTAGGCTACAGTTATTTATTTCTCTGAGATATACAATTTCTAAGCATGGGGAAAACAAGAATACCGAAAATGTTGAATACATAAAACATTTTTGTGTGTGCTCAGCTGCTTAAGTCGTGTCTCTGACTTTGTGTGATCCTATGGACTGTAGCCTGGCAGGCTCCTCTGTCCATGGGATTTCCCAGGCAGGGATACCATAGTGGGTTGCCATTTCCTTCTCCAGGGGATCTTCGTAACTCAGGAATGGAACCTATGTCTCTTATGACTCCTGCATTGACAGGCATGTTCTTTACCACTAGTGACACCTGGGAAGCCCCTAAAACAGTTCTAAGTGAGTTTTTAAAGAAATTATTTCTAAATCTTCACTTCTCAACATTATTTAGTATCCTGTTTCACTTAAAAATGTGGGATCTTTTTATTTTTTAACTCCAAAGATTTAGATTTCAAATACATTGAATAAGGTGAGAAAGCCTGCATGTCTCGTATCAAAGTAACTCCAAATTTTACTTTTAGAAGCATCAGAACAAAGGTTATAGTTTATACCAAATAGTTTTTCCTAAAGAGTCAAGCTCTGTGACATAGCAGCCATCAAGGGAAATAATAAAGAAGACTGAAATTCAAATTAGCAAAGAGGCTGCTGCCAAGTCGCGTCAGTCGTGTCCGACTCTGTGCGACCCCATAGACGACAACCCACCAGGCTCCCCCGTCCCTGGGATTCTCCAGGCAAGAACACTGGAGTGGGTTGCCATTTCCTTCTCCAATGCAGGAAAGTGAAAAGTGAAAGTGAAGTCGCTTAGTCGTGTCTGACTCTTCACGACCCCATGGACTGTAGCCTACCAGGCTCCTCCGTCCATGGGATTTTTCAGGCAAGAGTACTGGAGTGGGTTGCCACTGCCTTCTCCAAAGCAAAGAGGGGAATTTCCTTTTTCTTTTTAAAGTATAGTTGACTTACAATAATGTATTAGTTTCAGGTGTAGAGCAAAGCAGTTCAGTTCTATATATATTTTTCAGATTATTTTCCATTCTGGGTTATCATTACAAGACACAGTTCCCTATGCTATGCAGTAAATCCTTCTTGCTTATTTATATTATGTATAGTAAGTAGTTTGGTTCTGTCAATCCATTACTCCTAATTTATCCCTAACCCCCACCTTTTCCCTATGGTAACCATAAATTTGGTTTCTATGTTTATGAATCTCTTTTTGTTTAGCTTATATTATTCATTTGTGTTATTTTTTTAGATTCCACATACAAGTGATAAAAATACAATATCTGTCTTTCTCTGACTTACTTCACTTAAATTGAAAGTCACTCAGTTGTGTTCAACTCTTTGTGACCCCAATAACTATAAAATCCATAGCATTCTCCAGGCAAGAATACTGGAGTGGATAGCAGTTCCCTTCTCCAGAGGATCTTCCCAGCCCGGGGACCGAACCCAGGTCTCCCACGTTGCAGGTAGATTCTTTACCAACGGAGCCAATAGGGAGCCCCTACTTCACTTAGTATGCAATTATTCTCTAGGTCCACTGATGTTCCTGTAAATGGCATCATTTTGTTCTTATTAATGGTTGAGTAATAGTCCATTATATTGGGTTGGCCAAAAAGTTCGTCTGTGTTTTTCCATAAGATGCTGAGAAAATCCACATGAACTTTCATATGTATATATATATTCTTAAACCACATATTCTTAAACCAATCGTCTATTGATGGACACTTGAGTTATTCCCTGTCTTGGCTATTGTAAATAGTGTTGCTATGAAGACTGGGGTGCATGTATCTTTCAAATTTCATGTTTTGAAAGTTTTCATGTTTCCCAAATACATGCCTAGAAGTGGGATTGCTGGATCATATGGCAGCTCTATTTTTAGCTTTGTAAGAAACCTTCTCTATAGTGGCTGCACCAATTCACATCCCCACCAACAGTGGAGGAGGGTCCATTTTCAAGAGAAGAAGTTTCAACGAAACAGGATACATTAGCTGAGAAAGTGCATAAAGAGAAAGGCTTATAAGAAAAGCTATCATACTATCTCTCTAACATCATGGCTACCTAAAAGCACCAACCATCGAGAGACTGAACAATTAAACACACATTAGAAACTTCTTTATTCGGCACTCCAAACATGTGCTGCGATGGGTATCGAGTGGCACAAAAGAAAACAGCTCTGAGAATGCACCTGTACTTCATACCTGAGGCGGCTCTGGTTGCTGATCCGTAATAAGCCCCTTATGAGCTAAGCTGTGCTTTCACGATAATCCTTCCCCACATATCCGAACCTGCTGCAGGATTTTTTTAAACTGCTATTAGCAGTGACTAGAACTTCTTATCCCCTGCTATACCTTTACTATTAACACATACAATTATCATGCTGTAGCATTAAAGAACTGCCAAAAACCTTACCTTATTTCTAAATCTCACTGTTTAACAAAGAAGTCACAGTACAATTTTCACGGAAATCCTGTTTCAGTCATTTCGTCTGTATTTTTACTGTAAATTACTTTGGCTGTAAGGTTAATTGACATCTTTCAAAGGCTCTGAGAAAACTTCAAAGAACTTGGAATGAATCCATTACTAATGCAACTACTTAAGATACAAAGTAATCTTTCTGGAGTTTACTAAAGACAAGGGTTGATTTTTAGCCTATTCCTGGAACATAAAATAGAACCCAATTTGGAGATTCATATGGTGGTAGTGGTTTAGTCGCTGTTGTGTCCGACTCTTTGCGACCCCAGGACTGTAGCCCATCAGGCTCCTCTGTCCATGAGATTTTCCAGGCAAGAAAACTGGCGTGGGTCACCATTTGTTACTGTAGGGAATCTTCCCCACCTAAGGACTGGACTTGGGTCTCCTGCATTGCAGGCAGATTCTTCACTAACTGAGCCACCATATCCTGAAACAAAAAATAGAACCCAATTTGGAGATTTATATGATAGTTTGATACAGAATGACATTTATCTGACTCCATGTGAAAGTCGCTCTGCTGCTGCTGCTGCTGCTAAGTCGCTTCAGTCGTGTCTGACTCTGTGCGACCCCGTAGACGGCAGCCCACCAGGCTCCCCCGTCCCTGGGATTCTCCAGGCAAGAACACTGGAGTGGGTTGCCACTTCCTTCTCCAATGCATGAAAGTGAAAAGTGAAAGTGAAGTCGCTCAGTCGTGTCCGACTCCTAGCGACCCCATGGACTGCAGCCCACCAGGCCCCTCCGAGCATGGGATTCTCCAGGCCAGAGTACTGAAGTGGGTAGTCTTCCCCTTCTCCAGGGGATCTTCCCAACCCAGGGACTGAACCCAGTCTCCTATATTGCAGGTGGATTCTTTACCAGCTGAGCCACAAGGGAAGCCCATGGTAATTATTAAAATAAGTATCATGGCTCTTTCCCTAATCAGACTTAGGAAAGACTCCTAAGTCGACTGCTCAATCTCTGAAAACTGTACAGCAGACACATCCACCACGCCAGCACCTGCAGGATCTAAGGCCAAACAAATGGCATTTCCACTCCTTACTGTCACGCTGTTGTGTTGTACATTTGCTAAGTTGGGTCCAATTCTTTGCGACCCCATGGATTGTATACAGCCCGCCAGGCTCCTCTGTCCATGGGGTTCTCCAGGTAAAAATGTTGAAGTGGGTTGTCATTTCCACCTCTGGGGGATCTTCTTGACTCAGGGATCAGACCCATGTCTCCTGCATTACAGGCAGAATCTTTACCACTGAGCCACCTGGGAGCCCCCTTACTGTCATGGCTAAGTACTTATACCCCATCCCCATCTCTGGTTCTGTTAATCCTTATTATTACTTTTAAAAATTTTTTTTATTTTTTAACTTTACAATATTGTATTGGTTTTGCCATATATCAACATGAATCCGCCACAGGTATACACGTGTTCCCTATCCAAAACCCTCCTCCCTCCTCCCTCGCCGTATGCAAATCAAATCCTTATTATTTAATCTCAGGTTCAATTATATCACCTTCATCAGTGTCTATGTTACTGAATGACAACTGCTAAACAACGAGAGACTTTAAATCCTTTCAGTTCAGTTCAGTTCAGTTGCTTAGTCGTGTCCGACTCTTTGCGACCCCATGTCCAGGCCTCCCTGTCCATCACCAGCTCCCGGAGTTCACTCAGACTCACGTCCATCAAGTCAGTGATGCCATCCAGCCATCTCATCCTCTGTCGTCCCCTTCTCCTCCTGCCCCCAATCCCTCCCAGCATCAGAGTCTTTTCCAATAAGTCAACTCTTCACATGAGGTGGCCAAAGTACTGGAGTTTCAGCTTTAGCATCATTCCTTCCAAAGAAATCCCAGGGCTGATCTCCTTCAGAATGGACTGGTTGGATCTCCTTGCAGTCCAAGGGACTCTCAAGAGTCTTCTCCAACACCACAGTTCAAAAGCATCAATTTTTCGGTGCTCAGTCTTCTTCACAGTCCAACTCTCACATCCATGCATGACCACAGGAAAAACCATAGCCTTGACTAGACGGACCTTTGTTGGCAAAGTAATGTCTCTGCTTTTGAATATGCTATCTAGGTTGGTCATAACTTTCCTTCCAAGGAGTAAGCGTCTTTTAATTTCATGGCTGCAGTCACCATCTGCAGTGATTTTGGAGCCCAAAAAAATAAAGTCTGACAGTGTTTCCACTGTTTCCCCATCTATTTCCCATGAAGTGATGGGACCGGATGCCATGATCTTCATTTTCTGAATGTTGAGCTTTAAGCCAACTTTTTCACTCTCCACTTTCACTTTCATCAAGAGGCTTTTGAGTTCCTCTTCACTTTCTGCCATAAGGGTGGTGTCATCTGCATATCTGAGGTTATTGATATTTCTCCCGGAAATCTTGATTCCAGCTTGTGTTTCTTCCAGTCCAGCGTTTCTCATGATGTACTTTGCATATAAGTGAAATAAGCAGGGTGACAATATACAGCCTTGATGAACTCCTTCTCCTATTTGAAGCCAGTCTGTTGTTCCATGTCCAGTTCTAACTGTTGCTTCCTGACCTGCATACAGATTTCTCAAGAGGCAGATCAGGTGGTCTGGTATTCCCATCTCTTGAAGAATTCTCCACAGTTTATTGTGATCCACACAGTCAAAGGCTTTGGCATAGTCAATAAAGCAGAAATAGATGTTTTTCTGGAACTCTCTTGCTTTTTCCATGATCCAGCGGATGTTGGCAATTTGATCTCTGGTTCCTCTGCCTTTTCTAAAACCAGCTTGAACATCAGGAACTTCATGGTTCACATATTGCTGAAGCCTGGCTTGGAGAATTTTGAGCAGTTCAGCCTCTCTGCATCTCTGTTTCAAGCATCAGGGCAGGAGTAGGGCGTTCCACGGCTGCCTTCTCCCTACCGATACCCACCCTGCTTGGCATGCTTTCAGTCCCTGGGATTTTACCCAGTTCATTTTTGAATTCTCAGCCTTTGGGATGGAACTGGATGGTATGAAGCCCTGATTTCTCATTGTGTTTGTAGCCAATTTCCACCAAAGTGTTCAGAAACTAGCGAGTAAACCTTTCTATCAATGAGAAAATTCTCCCCAAAGAAGAACTTTAAAGATATCTCTGAGAAAAGTTAAAGTCAGATGAGGAAACAAAAGTCCCTGAGTAATATAAACCTCTCCCCCACACAAACACACACTCAAAAAAAAAAAAAAAAGAAAGAAAGAAAGAAAGAAAATTTAATAATTATTAGCCTTCAGAGATCAGGACATTCAGAATTGGGGGGGGGGCATTAAATTATAACTTCTCCATAGAAAAACAGGTTGCAGGGACTTCCCTGGTAGTCCCGTGGTTAAGAACCTGCCTTCCAAAGCAGGGGACGTGGCTTCAGTCTCTGGTTGTGGAACTAAGATCCCACATGTCGCGGAGCAACTAAGCCCATGCACCACAGCTACTGAGCTTTATGCCACAGCTAGAGAGCCCGTATGCCGCAACAAGAGATTCAGAGTGCCGCAGCTAAGACCCCATGCGGCCATAAACAAACAAATAAAGGTCCACATCAAAAAATCTTAATACAAAAAGAAAAGCAGGTTGCAGAGTGGTTCCTGGTTGAGCCATGGAAATTACAAGGCTGGTTGCGTTCTTGTTTGCTAAGCCTCAAGAATGATAAGCAAGACTAAAGTTGTTGACAATTCCCAATATAGCTTTAAATTGGTTGCTGAATGCCAACAGAGGCATAAGCTTTATCTAGAGAAAGGACAATAGACTCAAGTTTATTTAAAACTTCACAAAGAATAGTTCTAAAGCCCTTATTCTTTTGCCTATACTCCAACAGGGAAAAGAAATTTCCATCCAATTTCTCTCTTAAGGAGTGGCTCCTTGCAGGTCAGTATCTTCAGAAATATTAACAACTAGAGATTTTAAACTTCTTGAATAATATTCAAACGTGTCCCTTATGTTATACTCAATTAAAACACAACTTTGGTACTGTAAGTGATGACAAAGTGAGTAACTTAAGAAATCTGAACACAGACAGTATGGCTGGAAACAGCCTAGGCTTTAAAGCCAGACACCAGGATTGGAGGTCAGACTCCACTTGGAGCTACATAAACCTGGCAAGTGACTGAAGCCTGGTAATTTATGAAGTGGATATATGCCCCCATCCTCAATGAGATAACGCACCTATGGCAGCAGCACAGTGCCCTGCACCACCTCAGCATTTGGCGTATGTTAGACGCTCTCAGCAGACTCTGCATCTGTCCACCTTCAAAGCCTGAGTTTTTCCACTGCTTCTCTGTTATTAGTCTGAGGTCAGCACTGCTACTATTGCTCAACATGCTTAACATTATTAAGAGGTTTAGAAATTCTAAAACCAAATGATGCAATTTGAAGTCCCTTGAGGATGAACTGGGGTAATATACACATGACCAAGATTTGCTTCTCCGCTAGATTTGCATCTGATTCTAAGAGTGGAGAGCAGGACAATTAACCCAATAAACTACTTGGTTCTTTAACATTGTTCCAGGGCCATATAGGATCAGCAATTCTACCATAACCTGGCAGAAAGTAAACCTTTCCACTGATTAGCAAAAGATTAAAGATGAATGAATTCAGATTGGTTTTCTGATGCACAAAGTTAAAGACTGAGAAAAGTTGGCATTTCCAAAGCATGTGCCAATGGAGGATTTCCTTTTAATTGTTCTTTCCAAAACTTTTAAACATTCAGTGAAATAATCTTAATTTGCTTTGCTTTGTTCTTTGCTTTCAAATACTGTAAATGGCTGGATTCCAGATAGAGTAGTTATCCTCAAATGCCTTCCAATGAGGCCTGCCAGATTCTGTGGTTCAGAAGTAATTTAAAAGCAGAAATGTGTAACAAATGAGACCTAATGGAAAACACTGGATGCTTTATAGTTAGAACGATCACTTTTTTTTTCCCCTCCAGGGAGAAACAGACAATACATACACAGACATATGAACACATACAGAGACATGTAAGTAAGACAGAAGACGAGTTAACGTGTGTTTCATTTCTCTTCACTGTAGACATTAATTGGCAAGAATAAAAAAATACATATATACATTGTTCTGTTTTTCAATGGAAAATGAAACTCATGATGCAACTTTTAACCAAACTCAACAATAGCACAGTAAGTCAAAACAGAATACTGAGGATAATACAAACTTTATCTCAGGGTTTTCTTTGGAGGGGTATAACGTTTCACAGTTTACAAAAAATTTACTTATATAAGACAAATTCTTTCTCTATACAATGAAACAACGTTTAAATAATGACTTGTTCAAAAGAAGAAATGCCCATCTATTTAGTTACATTTCCATTGCTAGTATGCAAGCAGAGGCTGGGATGCCCCAAAGGTAATGCATGTACTGGGTAAAGGTTAACTAAACCTGGAAACTACTACACCATACTCTTCTTGGATTTGCTCATTCATTCATCATTTCAAATATTTTCTTTTTTAAAAAATTTACTGAAGCATAGTTGACTTACAATATGATATTAGTTTCAGGTGTACAACATGGTGACTGCTATTTTTATAGACTACACAAAGTGACTGTAGAATATATAGACACAAAGTTATCAACTACTGACCCTACTCTCTGGGTTATACATTACATCCCTGTAAGTTATAATTGGTAGTATGAGTATCTTACTTCCCCTAACCCAGGGCCAGTAACCACTCCTTTGTTCTCTGTATCTGAGTTTGTTTCTGTTTTGTTATATTTGTTTGGTTCATGAATTTCTCACTAAACGTCAGGTAACTTACTACACCCTTTACATACAGCAGAGCAAAGGACAGACCTCGTCCCTCCTTTCTTAGAGCTCAGAGTCCAACAGGGAAGATTAAATACAAGAATTTATTAACAACACAAGGGCCACTGGGATGTTAACAAGAGCCCCAGGCCCGGGGCAGGGAAAGACTTCTCTACCAAAACCGACTGAAGACAAATTGGAGTTAACTGCCCAAGACGAGAGAGCAGAATTCTCCAGGCAGAAAGCTGTGAGTGAGAAGTGAAGAAACGTCAGCATGGCTGAAATGGGAGGGCAGGTGTTGAAGCCTGGAAAGGGAGGCAGGAAGTGACCTTGATAGACACAATAAAAATGTTTGGATTTTATCCCAAGAGCAAGGGAAGCTATGGAAAGACCTTAAACGGTGAAGGGATGATTAGAATCAGGCAGGAACTCTGGGCAACATGGTGTCACAGCGGGAACTGCAGCAGGAAGACCAGGTCAGAGGCCGTTACAAAAGCCCAGATGGGAAATGATGGTTCTGGGGTCCAAGCAGCTGGCCTTGACGATGAAGAGCGAACGGATTCAAAGACCTTTGGTTGTTGTTACTATTATTATTATTACTACCTCTGCTACTACTACTAGCATTCCCAAAGTATTTATGCAGCCAATATTTTTTTGAGAACCTACGCTGTGTCCCAATGGGGACATAGCAGTGAACAAAACAGAGTGCCCGTCTTCACTGAGTTTATGATCTAGTGGCACAAAAAATAAACACCACTGTTTCACAGCAATAATCCTAACAGCAGATGAAGAACTCTCAGAGCAGCAGTGGTTTAGAAGGTGTACAACTGGCAATAACTGCACCATTAAGCCCTTCACACCTATTACTTATTTAATGCTTGCAATTAATTCATGAGTTAGGTCACTCTTTGAGCCTATGAAGAAACAGTCAAGACAGAGCAGCCAGCCCTCAAGCCACACTCTGCCTCTTGGTTGGGGATCTATGTGACATCCCCCAGCCAGCTATATTCGCCATAAACCTGATGTTACAACATGCTTCGTCTGCCCAAAGCTGCACCCACCACGGTGATTACTTATCCTACGTGATCTACATCTGATTCGCTGACTGTTCTGTATACTCCACAAAGGCAAGGGCTGTATCTGAATCAAGGATTTATATCCTTAGCACTTAAAAAACAAACAAACAAAGAAACACACCTGGGACACAGGAGGTGCTTAGAAACCATTAGTTAAATGAATGAGAGTAAATTTTCCAAATTTAGGAAATTTATTCATGTATAGGCCTAAACTTGTATTTTTACCATTCTAAGAAAACTTTCTCACCTGTGTCTGCCTTGATGTACTGTGCAGAATGGATGTAACTGTATCTTCCCAGGGTCATCACTGTGGGCTCTAAGTCTTGTTCTGGGTTGCAAATGCAGTGATACCATCAGGAGCTAATGAGGTCTGCAGGGTCATTTGCCTGGATAACAAATGGCTCCCTAATTGCTGTGCTAAGTGCTTGTATGGGCTTTAATGTCCTTTCCTACCACTTTTGATACGTGTGTTCTCATGCCCTAATTTGCCGCTCCGAATACATGATAATCCAAGAAACCTAATACATGTTTACTGGCCTTATCACTAGGGCATGGAATATAGTACAGAGATTTTGTGATATATATTTTAACTACTAGAATGATTTTTCTTCATTTTTCCTTCTGACTTTTCAACCATTCTCACGCCCTAAGGTTAACTCGTTACCTGACTTTTGCTGCATTCAAAGCAGTATTACCAAAGACACAAGAAAAGCAACTTGAAAGAAAACAGCATAGCTGAACATGTACTGTTAATTTATCCACTTAATTACACAGATGTGGCAACAATTCTGAAAGGCACAAAGGAGATGCTTTCTAACTTGGACCCTGACTTGGATAAAACAATGAATTCAGAACATGTCACCTTTCGGTGCAGAAAATTCCATTACATACTGTGCAAAATAAGTCATCATATTCCTGGTATTAAAGTGTTCTCTCTCACAAGAGCCTTTCCTTTTCACTGATTATTTTGTTTGGCTGTCTCTACAGTATTTTTTCTGGTTTCATTACGTCTCACTTGTACTATAACTTGAATCTGAGATATAGCAACGTTCCAGGGACAGCTCACAATTTTGCCTGTTGGAAAGGCTGTTAAAGTCAGCTAGAAAGCAGGCTGGGAGAAAAAAAAAAAAAGAAGAAGAAGAAATTAAACTCAGAGAAGGGAAGGCATATGACAAATGTCTAGCATATTCTTATGTGGCCCCATAAGTGTGAAAGTTGCTGTTGTGTCTGACTCTTTGCGACCCCATGGACTATACGCTCCATGGAATTCTCCAGGCCAGAATACTGGAGTGGGAGCCGTTCCATTCTCCAGGGGATCTATCCAACCCATGGATCGAACCCAGGTCTCCTGCATTGCAGGCAAATTCTTTACCAGCTGAGCCACTAGGGAAGCCCAAGAATACTGAAGTGGGTAACCTAGCCCTTCTCTAGTGGATCTTCCCCACCCAGGATTTGAACCAGGGTCTCCTGAATTGCAAGCAGATTCTTTACCAGCTGAGCTACCAGGGAAGCCCATGTGACCCCATAAGCGTTCCTACAGAAAAAAAAAAAAAAAAACAAGGGTTCATAGATGCTTCCTGGTTTAAAAACTGAGCAAAATTTTTTTAAACGAGAATTATTTCCCTTTTATGAAGGCTCTACTGGTTGCTTGGGAAAACAGTTCATAATGACCACTTTCCTTAGTATTTACAACGCATTTGATTTTTTGCTGTCGATGTTAACGTATGACATGCAATATCCTAATTTCATGACTTTCATTTCCCATTAGACAATTTCTCATTATTTGCTAAATTTCTCTGAGTCCCCAGAATAGTGTAAAGGAAAGGCTGATGGTGTATACTGTTGGTATCAAGTAACACTACAGTGTATTGCTCCCAAGACGACGTTATGAGACTGAAGGAAAACATTTGCAGGAAGAAGAAAAGATGTATAAACATAAAATTGAGGAAATATGCAAACAAGGGTCCTATTATACAAGTGGCAAAATAAACTCAGCGGCCCCAAATTACAACATAGTTGTCTTTCCTGAAAGACAAGTACCTTATTATAAGTAAAACCAAGAAACACTTGCTTGTTGCTTAGAAAGTGAGCTAGTATTGTGCCAGATGCTCTGTGTTCATCATCACCTTAATACTTACTCATTCTATACACCAGGAAATAGCATTATGCCCATTTTATGGAGGAGAATATTGAGGCTGAGAAAGATTAAGTTGCCCAGGAAATACAACTGCCAAGTAGGGAAGGTCTGTTTGACTCCGAAGTTAGTGCCCTTGTATGCTGACCATCCTGATATCACTCTACTCGCACCTCCCACTGCTGAACATGGGAATTTCCAGGAAGTTTCAGGTGGTGGGATTGAAACTCTGTGTTCATATCCATAGCATACAAGTGAAAGTGAAAGTGAAGTCTCCCAGTTGTGTCTGACTCTTAGTGACCCCATGGACTGCAGCCCACCAGGCTCCTCCGTCCATGGGATTTTCCAGGCAAGAGTACTGGAGTGGGGTGCCAAATAAGACTTTAAATACTATATATTTGAATGGAAAAGACCAACTACACACCCCCCACTTAACTTTTCAAATAACTGGCATTAATACCTTAATGGAAAAAAAATCAAAGATTTAGAAATATCTCTAACGACTTTTTTTTCATTCTTAAATTCAATTTCCAAATCACACCCTTGTTCAGGCCATGCTATTATATGAGATTACTGGATTAGTTTCCTAAAAGATCTCCTTTTTTTTTTTCTCATAGCCACCACACTAAAATTCAAATTCAAAACTACCTCTCGTCTGCCTGAAAGAGGAAAGAACATTTACATTAGACAATTTCTGTCAATAAGAACAGCTCGTTTTAAACTTAAACTCATTGTCAGAACACAATTCTGTCTCCTTGGCATGGGATATAGAGTGCTTATTGGGGGGCACTCATCACTTACGTGTCTTAAAATGGCTGTGAACTCAAGGGCAAGAAAAAAGATTTATTAGATCAATAAAGGTTTACTGACACAAATTAAATTAGCAGCCTTAAGCTTGGCACAAAATATTCTATCATTCTACTATTCTTTTTCTTGTCTTATTCCTTTGTTTCCATCCTGAGAATAAGAAACCATGTATACATCTCTGAATGCACGAGTAGTTGGTGCTCAACTTGAAAAATAAGTAATTATAAATATAATGCCCTTACCAGACTCATGTTTTTATTTTTTTTTTTCCCCTGAATATTTAAAAAATGCTGCAAAGGAAATTCAAGTCTCCTGTTTTAACAGCAATTTCATATTCTGGGCCGATTTGTCTTTTCTACCAGGTAACTTCTGTCTGTTTTTCTCACTGGCCAGGAACATCTACCGCTGCCCTTGCCCGTGGCTGCCCCTCCCTCTGCTCTCTTAGCTGTGCCATGGAGACAAGAGCCCCACACAGGCCCCGCTTGTTAGTGACAAGCTTGGAAGGCTTTCAGCCACCTGAGGGCAAAGTGGCAGGCATTTCATTCCCAGGGCAGCTGGGAGGTGATCAGCAGATGCTTGTTGAGTAAATGAGTGAACAAAAGCAAGTGAATTGACTCACAGTGACCAGTTCTGAGTCCAGGTTTCTTCAGTCATAAAAAGGTAATAAAGGCTGCCTATAATATTAGATATTATCATTGATATGACTACCTCAGGAAGCATTCTCAAAATTCAGCCTCTGTTCTTTTATTTTTTTTAACTGAGATATAACTGACATGACATTGTATTTGCTTATGTATGATATAACTACTTGACATATGTATACACTGCAAAATGATTGTTAAAATTAAGTTTAAATACATTCATTTCCACATGCAGTTCCAAAATATTTTTTTCCTGTGTTGAGAACTTTTAAGATGTACTCTTCTAGCAACTTTCAAATGTGCAGCACAGTATTGTTAACCACAGTCACCAAGCTGTACATTATATCCCAAGAATACTGGAGTAGGTAGCCTATCCTTTCTCCAGCGGATCTTCCCAACCAGGAGTCGAACCATGATCTCCTGCATTGCAGGCAGATTCTTTACCAACTGAACTATCAGGGAAGCCCATTATATCCCCAGGGTTTATAACTGGATATTCATACCTTTGAACCACCTTCACCCATCTCCCCCACCCCCACCTCTGGTAACCAACAATCTACCCTCTGCATCTATGTCAGTCTCCATTCTGGTTTTAAAGCTTTAGCAGCTCAAGTACCATAAGGTGTTTCCTCAGTGTCCTATACTCGGGATACCACAAGGATGAATAATCTTGTTGAAAAAGGAAGGAATTATGGGATCTTCTTAAATGACCAACGGAAACAGAAGTTACTTATTCTTCCTGCCTTGCTGGAGGGAGGAGGGCTGACAAGAGATCAGACCTATTCCTTAAACCAAGCATGGATTCTGCAATACTGATCCTGGGACAACAGAGTCCTACCCATTTTCCAGCAGTAAAATATGTGAAGATATTTTTCTAGATTTCTCTCTCAGTTTTTGGAAGTCATCTTGAGAAAGGGTGATGTGTGGGGTGCTTCTTATGGGTTGCTATTTTTTTTGAGGTCACTTAAGAGTATTTTATTTCTCTTGTCTGTGTTAATGAAAATCATAAATTTTAACTCTACATAGAACTATACATAGTTGTTCATCTGGCCAAAATGCTGCTTCGTATCTCAGATTCTATTTAGCCACAGGTGCCAACGACCCAGTGACTCATGTAGGCTGCTGCTCAGATGAAATGAAAGGCCTCACCCCAATACTGCATCACAGATGGTCTTCTCCTGGCATCTCTGGGGAATCAGGAAAGGATGTGAAGCTGTGGCCCTTGATCTCTTATTCCTAAAATCAATCAGCCAACTAGCTCCCTTCACAATGAATCCAACAAAGAACAACTATAGACTCTTCCTATTTAAAAGTCTTATCTTACTAAATATCTTGGAAATGCCCAGCAAGTATAGATATATAAATAATGGGAATGCTAAACACAAATAAATGCCTGAAAAATAAAGATTCTTATAGAAATGTGGTTTAAAAACATAGAGCAGCTAACAAGTTACTTAACACATTTTCTGAAATAACATAAAATATAAAGTCAAATGGTGAATGAATAAACATTAATGAGATCCCCAGAGATGACAAAGCAGGTCTTAACTTTATTTGCATAGATTTCAGGTAGCAAAAAAGCAAAGTGCTCACTATAAGGCATGTATCCATTTTCACAAAACCAGAGAGATCTCTTCTGCTTAAATAAGTGAAATTAATCTCAAAATGCTCCAAAGATATAATTAAACCAGATACTGTATTTTAATATATATATTTATATCATTTATATACTGCTTTATTCCAAAAAATTGTAAGGAGGCTTACAATAAAAATCCTAGTTAAATTAATTACAAAACCTGGTAAAATATACAACTGAAGCACCAATATATTCTTATTAATACAAATCTATCATAATTTTAAATTATGGAAATATATCAGAGTCAATGCTAAATTTAGTTTGCCAAAATCACCATAAGAAATAGCTTATTTATCAACAGGAGATTTTTAAAATATACCAAAATAAGTATAGATATATCTCCCATACATATGTATATACACACACATATATACATATATTCTAGAATATATAACAACACTGAAAAACTTGCATGAGATACAGTAAATGCAAGTGGTAATGAAAAGACTGCACAAAAATAACCTACAAAAATATATATTTTTTATAAAGCAGAAAACTATACTTTTCAGAAAAATGCATACTATTCCTATAGAAAAAGACCATCTCTGCTACTCAAAACCACACACTTCCTGTAGATGAGATATAGTAGAGGATCTAGTATCAGTCTCCTTGCTGACTTAACATGCTTTATTAAGATTTTATTGTTTTATAGGACAGAGTTTCACCCTAGGCCAACCCATGTACTGTAAATAAGGAACCACATCCTAGTGATGTTTCACTATATATAAAAGGGTTCAACTTCATGGCTCTTTCACTTAAGGATGAAAACCTCTTTTCCCACCCCCTTAAAATTAGTATCACACAGCTTTGAAAAATTATTACACAAATCACAAGATATCAGTTATACCTCTGGACATGTAAAATTTATTTTAAACCTACCCAACCATGCAAATAGCCACTCACCCAATGAGGAGAAATAACTGAAAAGAAGAAAAAAATGAAATACATTTTTAGAGTGTATGTAGAATGTATTACGGAGAAGGCAATGGCACCCCATTCCAGTACACTTGCCTGGAGAATCCCATGGACAGAGGAGCCTAGTAGGCTGCAGTCCATGGGGTTGCTAGGAGTCAGATACGACTGAGCGACTTCACTTTCACTTTTCACTTACATGCATTGGAGAAGAAGTGGCAACCCACTCCAGTGTTCTTGCCTGGAGAATCCCAGGGACGGGGGAGCCTGGTGGGCTGCCGTCTATGGGGTCGCACAGAGTCGGACACGACTGAACCAACTTAGCAGCAGCAGCAGCAGAATGTATTACAAAACATATTACATTTTTCTATAGGATGCATGCACATTCAGTCGTGTCCTACTCTTTTCAACCCCATGAACTGTATACAGCCCACAAGGCTCCTCTGTGGAAATTTGCAGGCAAAAATACTGGAGTGGGTTGCCATTTCCTCCTCCAGGGCATCTTCCCCACCCAGAATCAAACCCGTGTCTCCTGCATCGGCAGGTGGATTCTTTGCCACTGAGCCATCTGGGAAGTCTACTCTATAGGATAAATGATTATAAAGGCAGGTTTACTTTTCAAACTTATGATTAGCTTTTAAAAAAATTTTAAATCCTGACATAAAATGATGATAGGCAACTAATAGTTATAATCAAACAGTTGTTTTTTTTTTTTTTAAGTGCTTTGGGTGTACAAAGTATCTCCAAAAGAAATATAGTTCATGAAGCTGTCTTTAATGAAAATATCATAAAACTGCACCACACCCAATTAAAAACGATACAGGTTTGCCTCAACCAAGGTTAGTTTCACTTTAGCATATAAAATTAAACAAATCTTTTGTAGCTAGGATAAACATAAAACAAGAACAAAAACATTAAACTTCAAATTAGCAAAGGAAATGAAGAAGTGATTTCATGATTTTATACGGAGTTCACACTATATTTAAAAAAATACCTCCATCACATAATACCATGAATTATTTCAATGAAGGGGTCAATCAAATAACAGCTTTTAATGGAATTGAGTACAATTAAAATATCACCTGGGGCTTCCCCAGTAGGTCAGCAGTAAAAGAATCCACCTGCAATGCAGGAGACAGGGGTTGGATCCCTGGGTAGGGAAGATCCCCTGGAAAGAAATGGCTATCAACTCCAGTATTCCTGGTGGGAAACCCCATGGACAGAGGAGCCTAGGGGGCTATACAATACATGGGGTCGCAAAGAGTTGGACACGACTCAGCAATTAAACAACAACAAACTATTACCTATTTCAATAACAGAGAGTTTAACACATGCTGTTTTTGTCAGAAATTGTCTAGACATCATTGTTCTGCATAGACTAATGAGTTGTCTCACTGTTCCACTCCCTAAGCAATTTATCAGTAAGATATCTTAACATCAACATTCTCAAGGTGAGGTCCACAGACCTCTTGGGGTGTGAGGGGTGCCAGAGATTAAAGTCCCATTTAACTGACAGCATGTTACCTTAGGTTGTTTTACTTTAGGAGCAGAATATTTTCAAAGAAAAGTATCTCAGACCAAAGTCTCAACCTGCTGATGGGCCCTGCATTCACCACAATGCTCTGTCTCTTGATCTGTTTATTCTTTCCTTTGTCCAGAACACCTTTCTCAACTCTCATCCCCATTCTTTCCCAGATCAATAACCGGTGAACTTCCACCCTGGTGTAAAGCCAGCTTTCCTGCCTTGTCCAGGCAGTGCTCCATCTGGGAGGGCTTCCCACCTGGCACCGTTGTAAAGAATCTGCCTGCCAATGCAGGAGATGTGAGTTCGACTCCTGGGTTGGGAAGATCCCCTGGAGGAGGAAATGGCAACCCATTCCAGTATTCTTGCCTGAAGAATCTGATGGACAGAGGAGCCTAGAAGACTACAGTCCACAGTGTCGCAAGAGTTGGACATGACTTAGTGACAGAACTTGCACACACATGCCCACACCATCTGGGGCAGTACTCCCAAAGCCCCTGGTGACCTGCAGCACACCCCTAAGGGCAGCATCCTTCCCAGTGGGGAGGGAGGGACCCTCCCCGCTCCCTGCATTCATCCACCGGGAGCTGGCAAACAAGAAATGTGGTACAAAGTTCTCTGAAGCGTGGGCATCCCACTGTTATCACCGGGAGGAGACCAACAAGCTACCAATGAATAAAACTAATGGTAAGAAGAACACTTTGAATTGAAGAGGCTTCTTGTCAGAAATCCAAAGAGGAAAAGTAAAGTTTTGGCTTTGGAGATCAAATCCTGGTCCTGTTACCTGACCTGACCAAGTTAGTTCACCTTTTGGAATTCACCTGTATTTCCTTGGTGTTAAAATGGGGACAGGGCAAATTCCCAACACACGGGGTTAAGTGTCTATTACATGACTCGTGTGCATGAGGTTCTTAGAATAGAACCCAACATAAGCTAGTGTTTCCTGAGTGCCCCTGATACCACACAATGTTCACACACAATCCTCAGACACACAGGATAAAACTCTCATCACGCCAGTTAGCAATAGCATGAAAAGAGACACCTTTTAAAGTATTTTATATATTATACTCATCAGACAATGGAAGCCACTGTTGCTGTAATAAGGAAAATATGCTCTCTGTATATGAAAAAATTCTATCCAAAGTACTTAAAATATTGATGAAACTAAACTCTCTCATAAATGTACAAATGATTTTGCTAAACTGTGCTAAACTGTATATGTCCTGTATTTACATGTACATTATATAATTCTGAAGAAAACTATATGAACATAGAAACAGCAATGTCTCATTTGAAGACAGACACCTGTGAAGCAGACACCCAGGGTAAAAACATGAATATTTTTTCCCAGTAGTTTCATCCATAAGTAGATCTAGGCTGTAACTTATTGACCCACAATTTCCTACATGTAAATAGAATACATTGGGAATGTAATATAAACCTATCCATTCTAAATTGGCATTTGCTAAGAGAGATACTTGAGGAGGGCATGGCAATTCACTCTAGCATTCTTGCCTGGAGAATCCCTTGGACAGAGGAGCCTGGCAGGCTACTGTCCATGGGGTCGCAGAGTCGGACACCACTGAAGCAGCTTAGCACACATGCAAAAGAGATACTTAGGACCTCTATAGTACTGTAACATTATTTCAAGACAAAAAGACAACTTCTTCCTTGTGTGTATAGGACATATCCCAAGAATAGACATTTATAAAAATGCTGTCACAGAAAAAAGTCTTGCAACCCGAATTAAATTTCACTTTCCCACAACTTTCTGCTCATAACTTTATAATTCTGGGAGAATCTTAGCTGTAAATCTTTAAAATTAGCATATATAATAAAAGACAAGCCTATTTACCTACTGACAAAGTACCTATGCTTTCAAATGTCATAACCTTCCTCCTCATCCTCCCCTATAGTGAGGGGACTGAACTCTAAGGTACCCTTCTAAATGACTAGACTGTAAGTATTTTTTATATGGCAGTTATAACATGGAAGGCCCCCACAAGTCATAACTTTATCAAAGTTAAACAAATGTCATTCACATATGGCTCCAAATATAAAGCATTTTTGTAATATCTAGAAAAAAATTAATTTCTCTCTAGATGAACATAGGAAAATGCTAACAAGATAAACTTCTATGACAAAACTTTCATCAATGGCTCTTTTTAATTTAACATTAATTATCTCTGTTAAACAATCCTCATGATATACTTTTGTTTTCAATTCTCACTTAAAAAGAAAATGGAATAGGAGTATAACCCACTCAAGTTTCTGGCATGTAAAAATCCAAAGTAAGGCAAAGGCTATGAATGTGAGGGATGGGTCAAAAAAGGGATAAACAGGGTCCCATGATTAAGAATTCACGTTCCAATGCTGGGGTACTGGGTTCAGTCCCTGGTCAGAGAAGTCAGATCCCACACGTGGTGAGGCAACTAATCCCTTGACCCACAAATACAGAGAAGCCCAAGCACCGCAACGAAGATCCTGCTTACCACAACTCAGACCCCATGCAGCCAGATAAAGACATAGATAAATAAATATAAAAAAGGGAATAAACACATAGAGGCCAGAAATTTTTACTTCTCGGCTTATAGAGTATTATTATAAGAGAAAACCAAAAACAAGTATCCTGAAATTATGAAAATGCACTGAAAGTACTCTCTTTCAAAAGGGCTATATTTATTCAACTATGTGTTCTCAATACAAGGTAAACCCCTTATTAAAATGCCATGCCTCAGTTCTTTGTTTCCTAAATTTAAA
The DNA here is from genome assembly GCF_002263795.3 of Bos taurus. Classification (NCBI taxonomy): domain Eukaryota; kingdom Metazoa; phylum Chordata; class Mammalia; order Artiodactyla; family Bovidae; genus Bos; species Bos taurus. The sequence goes on along the minus strand of NC_037344.1, from coordinate 9,693,590 downwards.
TTATACGAAACTGCTTAATCACTGAGGTTTCCAAAAGTAGTAGGTTCCAGAATCTCAAGGAAAAAAAAAGAAAGCTTCCATTTTTAAGACACTTATAGCTGTGCTTATCCTAATCCATTAGGGTACTTGGCCAGTAGGTTAATATTTAATTGGCAAGTTCCTTTAAACAGGATAATAGCATACTAACAACAGTATTTCTATAAACTAAGTTTAGTCTAGGAAAATGGGAAGCAGGTACAAAAATGCTAAGTAGAAAAGATAAAATAAGCTAAACCATAACTCACAAAAAAATACAGATTGAAAAAACAATCCAAAATGCTACATATGTGATTCACTTACTGGGTCACAAAAGTAACCTATTTTTCAAGCTCCATTCCTTTGGATTATCATGCCAGAGGAGAGCTACATAAAGGAAAAAGTCATGCTAGAATGAAAGAATAAATGAACTGCTTTTTCTAATCTGTAATTTTGGACCAAATTCCTTACACAGTTCTCTCACTTTATTAATCTTCTTTTCTGGACCAGTCAACTTGGCTATCATTTGAAAAGATAAGCCAGTGCCCTTAGAGCAACTGCACTCACCATCTGACCAAAGGTGTTGAGTTCTCCGGCTTGTCCTCACCATAGCTATTTTAAAAAAAAAGAAAAGAAAATCTAATAATTTGAGCACCTCACAACCAGAATTTATTGCACCACATGGTTCTCACATGGTTCTTCTATTCCCGATAGGACTTAGGAATTTTATAGCCTCTAATTTCTCACATCCCCTTCGGGTATGTGTAAGACCTCTACCTCCCTTCCCCTCCCAGCAAAAGGATTCTAGTTACCTTCAGTTTTCCCACTCGAAAATTGCCAAATACAGCTATCAAACTAGATAAGAAACAAATGAGTACCAATAAAATTTATAGGTGCCAAAATAAATGAATCATCACTACAGCTTTTCACGGTTGCTCGAGATGCACATTTATTATTATTTTTTTAAAGAGAATAGGTGGAGGAGATCTAAGAGTCAGCTCCTATTTTTTCCCTGTTTTGGGGGTCCCAGCCCTTTGAGGAACAGCTAGGCACCCACTCCTCTCACACAGGTAAAATAGAATGTCAGATATAATTTCAAGAAGTTCATAGAGGCCCCCCAATTAACAATACAAATGTATATGGGGAGCTAAGTTTCTGCACACACACAACCGATTGGATTATCCTGTGTACTTGGTTACCGGGCCGAGACTGAGCTCCCAGGACAAGGACCGCGGCAGGTAGGTGTGGATGGGAACCTGAGCCCAGAAGTGCAGCACGGGGCCTGGCTTCACGCCGCTCACTCTCACACAGGAAGCACAGGCGGAAAAGCGAAAAGGAAAGGAAGCGTTCAGTGACAGGGACAAGAAGAAACGGAACTTCCTCAGGCAGCCTGTTCAAGCACAGAAATATAGAAGGGATGTCACAAGTCATTTAGAAAAATCTTGGCAAAACAGAGGCGTTTTTCATCTCCCCCTGCTTGTTCTCATTTTGCTTATTTAGCACCAAGCACTGTGGAGAAGTTTATAAAAATAAAACTAATTATATAATTAACACTATTAATTTATACACACACGTGCGTAAGTAGACTGTATGCATGTTTTTCTCCACATGACAGTGTGTGCTTTCTTCTTTAAACAAAACCAAAAATAAGCTTTAACTGAAACTGGATCATAGTAACACAGGCCAAGATCCATACGCTATGTAAGTGCAGTCAGTATGCTCATTAATGTCTTACTGTATGCTATGGGTATTAAAGGATCTTATTGTAGGCTCATAGGAAAGGCAAACAGCTCAGCCAAAAGCATCACAGAAACTCTATTGTAATTAGAAGTATGCGTTCTTCAGTAACAAACCCACTTTTCCCTAAAGAACTTTTTAAATTTATAAGCATCTGACATATTAACTAACGATTAATCATTCCTGTTTGGTTTTAGGATGTGTTTGGGCTATAAACAGAATCATGCTTTTGAATCACTGTTTGGTAGAATAGTTTCAGACTCTGGAATATTCCAATTCACATAGTAACTGACTGGGTTTATAAGACAGATTTTTTAACAAGTCAAAATGCTATGTGCCAGTTATTTCAATAGGAGCTTTCACCTAAGTTTTCATTTTAACTATACAATGCTAACTATAGTTAGCATTTTAACTATACAATGTATAGTTAACTATACATTGTATAGTTTCATTTTAACTATACAATGCTTTCATGGGGGCTTTCCCAATGGCTCGGCAGGTAAAGAATCTGCCTGTAATGCAGGAGACACATAAGATGCGTGTTCGATCCCTGGGTCAGCAAGATCCCCTGAAGCAGGAAATGGCAACCCACTCTAGTTTTCTTGCCTGGAGAACCCCATGGACAGAGGAGCCTGGTGGGCTACAATCCATAGGGTTGCAAAGAGTCAGACATGACTGAGCACTCACGAACACAACATCTTTCATAACACAATACTGAATACAGACTGACAAGAAATTACATTTTAAATTCACAATGTATGGGACTCCCTGGACAACGGAGTATGTGTCTTGGGCCACCACAGCTGTCACCTTTGTAGACAAGCCTCTTAGGATGCCACTCAATCCCTGTTGTGGAATCAGGACCCTAGGATTGTAAATATTATGTACATGTCTTTCTCTCTCTCTCTGGTATATAAGTTCCTACAAAGCAGAAGCCATATATTAACTGGTATCTGATAATAAATCTCTGATGATTTTTTTAATGGAATGTTTGTTTACAGATAACCTGTTGGGGATTTTAAAAATGCAAAGATAATACAAATCAAGAATGAATTATAAATGAAAAGGAAGAACCTCTAAATTGATAGCCCATATCAGTTGCTGCTGCTGCTGCTGCTGCTAAGCCACTTCAGTCGTGTCTGATTCTGTGCGACCCCATAGACGGCAGCCCACCAGGCTCCCCCATCCCTGGGATTCTCCAGGCAAGAACACTGGAGTGGGTTGCCATTTCCTTCTCCAATGCATGTAAGTGAAAAGTGAAACTGAAGCCGCTCAGTCGTGTCCAACTCTTCGCAACCCTGTGGACTGCAGCCTACCAGGCTCCTCCGTCCATGGGATTTTCCAGGCAAGAGTACTGGAGTGGGGTGCCTTTGCCTTCTCCGTAAATGAAAAGGAAGAACCTCTAAGTTGATAGCCCACATCAGTTACAGAGGATCAATTTCTACATGAGTTTCTTCTGTAACAGAGTTAAAGTGCTAAAACTTTAATCACTTTGAAGAAAAATCCCTACACTATGATATAGTTTTCTTTCTCAAATGTAATACAATTCAACATTCTGCCAATGACTCAGTAATTATTGTGAACATCACTTACTATACAGAACTCAAGGGGTTTTCCTGATGGCTCAGATAGTAAAGAATCTGTGTGCAATGCAGGAGACCCAGGTTCGAGTCCTGGGTTGGGATGATCCCCTGAAGTCGGGAATGGCAACCCACTCCAGTATTCTTGCCTGGAGAATTCATGAATAGAGGAGCCTGGTGGGCTACAGTTCACGGGGCTGCAAAGAGTCAGACACGACCGAGTGACTTTCACTTTCACTAGGGACAGCTTTAAGTACGGACTCAGCCAAGGAAGTAGAGGACCACCCTGCAACTTGACCCAGCAGCAGCTCTGCAAGCCTCCTACACTGTTCTCCATCCTCCTCAAATACAATACAATTCATGGGAAATCACGGACTCCAGTTTCCATCTCAGCTTTCACGCCTAATCATCTGAATCTTAGACCTAAGTTCAGTCTCTTTGGTCTACCATCTCTGAAACTGTCAAGTTTGTGATAAACTACCCACCGAAGGCTATGGCAGAGCTTGAATGAACACTCATTCTAGCTTCAGGGCCCTTCCTTTTCCGCGTTCCTTTTAAGGCGCACCTTCCCTTCAAGGCACTAATGCATAGGTAAAGATGCTTTCTGAACCCCAAATTTGGGTACATAACCACACAGCTAGACTAATATTTAAAAGATGGATTTCCTGAAGAATTCAGGGTCCAGGGCATTCCCCAGCATTGCAAGCTGTCTGCACTTCCTCTTTTCATTAAAAGTCCTTCCGAGTCTTTATCTCCACATTGGCCACTCTTCTATTTCCACTCATTGATAATATCCTATATATCCATCTCTGCTTTCATAAAAGTTTTAGTGTATCAGACATTATGCTGTGGGACTAGAGCAGGGAAGAGATGATTACCATTCTCACTGTTATGGAATTTACAATCTAGACTCCTGAGGGAGAAAGAAGCAGTTTTTTTTTAATTGAAGTATAGTTGATTTATACTATTAAACGAGCTTCAGGTATACAACAGAGTGAGTCAATACTTGCACAGATTATACTCAAACTTACAAAATAATGGCTATACTCCCTTATTGTACAACATATCCTTGTAGCTGATCATTTCCTATATTGTGGTTTGTAGTTCTTAGTCCCCTATCTATCTTGCCCCCTTTTCCCTCTCACCACTGGTAACCCTTGGTCTGACCTGTCAGTGTGCCTGTTTCTCTTTTGTTCTATTCATTCATTCATTTTTTTGATAAAGGAGACATCTCTCTCACACACAGAGGAAAGAGGTAAGAAACAAATCACCAGTCCAGGTTCGATGCAGGATACAGGATGCTTGGGGCTGGTGCACTGGGATGACCCAGAGGGATGGTATGGGGAGGGAGGTGGGAGAGGGGTTCAGGATGGGGAACACGTGTACACCCATGGCGGATTCATATTGATGTATGGCAAAACCAATAGATATTGTAAAGTAATTAGCCTCCAATTAAAATAAATTAAAAAAAAGAAAATGGAATAAATTATGTCAGAAAAAAAAAGAAACAATTACTCAAATGAATAATTACTAACTGGGATAACTGCTGGGGAGTACAAGACTGCATCACCTCCCAGAGAAACCAGATCCAGCAGAGGGGAGGGCCGAGGAGCCTTGGAGACCAGGAAGCATCTTGTAGGAATGTGCGAGTCAGCCAAGGGCTGAAGGACACCCCCTCAGTCCCCACAGCAAGGTTCCTGTGGTGTGTCTCTTTACTACCCGCTCCTATATTTCTTCCTACCGCTTTTCATTCTCCCCACAGTCCCTCTCCCTTCTCACAACACAGCAGGAGGATAGGACTACACACAGTCAGACTCAGTCAGGAGACCCAGCTCTGCATCTCACCTGTAAAGCTGACAGATGCCCAAGGGGCTCCTCCAGAGATCCCGGGAATGAGACTGGGTGTAAGTGACACAGGCCAGAGATCCTGGGGACTCAGGGCTACTTAACTGTGTGTAGTTATCTCTCTCGTTACATTTTCCTTCTTTTTTCTTCTGATCTTTAGTGGTCTCTCCACTATGTTAGCTTTCTCTGAATGAAAAAACATTTTAAATATCTCCAAGTCAACCTCCATAACACCACAACATATCTTCCTCCTTCCAGTCACTCATTCACTTACCAGACCTTTAAAATATGTTCTTTTTGCACTGAAGTCACAGGCATGAGAGAACAGGATTTGAACAATGAAAATGTGGCACTAATCATAATAACTAAAGTTAACTCTTCACATATCTCTATTGGGTTGGCCAAAAAGTTCATTTGGGGTTTTTCCATAAGATGTTATGTTATATTATAGAAACCCCCCAAATGAACTTTTTGGTTAATGTAAGATATCGTCTCCCCTATAACTTCAAAGAGGTCAAAATATCCTCCTTCTCAAACTGTGTAATCAATCTCAGGCATCAGTGAAAAAATGGATGGTATATTAGAGGAAGAAAATTCTAAAAGGAAAAAAAATCTCACATTTCAAAATTAATGTCTAATTAGTTTTACTCAGTTAAATAGCTTTACAGTTGGTAACTTCTGAGTAACATGACCATTTAATAAGCTGATACCTATTCTTTTGCTCATTTGGTCACCATAAAAATGAAACTTTTATAAAACATTAAATATCATTCCCATACCTTTGTTCTTTCCTCTTTCCACGTCTTACATTTCTTGATTAATAATACCGAGTAAATACTGAGTCAATAGAGGAATTTCACCAGGCTGCTACCCTCTGGCATGCTGGAAACGAAGCACGCCCTTTTCTTCTGTGATCTGCTTGACTGACACATTGCAGTGGGGAGCACTGAAGCCCGCTGGTTTGGATTAGAGGAATGGAGACTACAGGAATCAATTGAAAAAGAAATGTTTAGGGAAAAGTAAGTCTCTTTGCTTCCATGAGTGGTAATGTTTTTGGAGCTATAGTGAAACCGGTGTGTCCCTGTAGCCATTCACTCTAAAGTGTAACGATGCTGAGCTATACTATGAAATGGGAGATTGAATGCAGAAATTCTATTAGATGCCTCATTTATGCTCTTAACAATAATAATATGCACATGTACAAAGGAAAAGATACCCAATTCCATTTAATAAATCTTCCGTATGCATACACTAAAATTTTTCAAAACAATTTCCCTTTTCTCTCTCTACAGTAATTTCCTGGTTGATGGGTGGCGTCATTATAGGGCACATATGAAAAGTTGGCAGAGATCACACAGTGAGGTGCTGGTAAGACTGGATCTAAAATATCAATCTGCTGGGCTCTCCTGCCCAGAGGCTTTTATTTGCACCGTGGATCCCCCTGGCAGTCTGGTAAAGTCTATGGACCCCCTTCTCAGAATAATGGACTTTTGTTGTTGTTGTTGAGTATATAACTAGATTACATAAAAAACCAAAAAGATTGACAGTTACCAAAATATTTTAAAATGGGATAAAGTAACGTACTGCTTTATCAATCTATTAAATAACAAGGGTGGCTCTAATATGCAATTTTAAAGTAGCGACAAGCTTAAGTATTTTGAGATATCTACAACAACTATCATGTGATATGAAACTATCTGTGACTTCTCTCAGTGGCAAAGTCACTGGCTGTCAATGTAACTATGGTTTATTGCTCGTGTTCCTTATTAACAGAAATGCTCAATCCCTGGTGGCTCAGAGGTTAAAGTGTCTGCCTGCAATGCGGGAGACCTGGGTTTGATCCCTGGGTCGGGAAGTTCCCCTAGAGAAGGAAATGGCAACCCACTCCAGTATTGTTGCCTGGAGAATCCCATGGACAGAGGAGCCTAGTGGGCTACAGTCCACAGGGTCAGAGAGAGTCAGGTATGACTGAGCAACCTTACTTACTTACTTATTAATGAAAATGAAAGCATAATTATTTTCCCTCACCCAAGCCCACAAACTCTTGGAAACTCTACCCACTGATGCCACTTGGACCCTTGACAACTGTCACAACAAAGTTCACCAACTTACAATATGACCATAGGCATTTCAAAGCATTTCAATACATGACGGAAAAGCTGTCCAAACCAAAATAAAGCCAGAAAAGTCTATTTTTCATAAATTCAAAGTTTTATTTTCTAACCCTCCCCAATCTTAATTTTCTGACCCTTTACGTAAATCCCTAAAACAGATTTCAAGAAATATGGAGTTTCAGCATACCTAGTGTGCTGAAAACCTAGTTGGATAAAGGTACTTGAGTTTCCAAATCAAAGAAAAAGTTAACAAAGCAAGTGTATCTAAACACAAGGACGTTAAATATTATGAAGCAGGATGTGTTCGTGTTGTGCCTTCTCCCAGGTCCCCTCCACTGTGACCCTCCCACACTGTTTGTAACTTTCCCAAGCCTTCTGTAACACATTGCTTACTCGCTGATTTCAATATCATCCTGTACAACTCTACCAAGATACCCATGGAGAGAGGCCTCGCAATAGGCCCAGATTCACTCCTTGTAGATATAGAGACCACAGCTTCTAAACTCAAATTAAGCAGCAGAAGTGTAACTGCGGGGATGACTAGACCTAACACTTGCTATCAGAAGGCTCCTGGAAAACCCCTAAGGGATGATTCAGTGCACACACAGGCAGGTTCTTTTCCCTCCTAAAGAGAATGGGTGACCTTCCTGTACGTACACCTGCAGATACACCTGTTCTACACGCTGTACACTTCAAACCAAAGGAACGTCTCTGTTCTTCATCAGTTCACAAGCTCCCTCACCTAGAAGGCAAAGGTAAGACCTATCAAACCATCAAAAAAAATTCTGATTTCCTCTTTCTCCCACATAACTTAAAACCAGAGTGATCATGATCTACCCTAATATCAAAAGCTAAAATTACAACAACAAAAAACTCTCCAAGAACTATAATAGAAATGGAATTTTCTAGAATATCAAATCAGTGAAATGATCATTCTTGGATTTTATTAATAAAACAATAGTTACATGTACAATTACACTGGCAACGTAATTTAATGATGCCAATCTACAAAAAAAAAAAAAAATTTCACTCTAATCTCCTGCATTGCAGGCAGGTTTCTCTGCCAGCTGAGCCACAAGGGAAGTCCAAGAATACTGGAGTGGGTAGCCTATCGCTTCTCCAGCAGATCTTCCCAACTCAGGAATTGAACCGGGGTCTCCTGCATTGCAGGTTGATTCTTTACCAACTGAGCTTTCAGGGAAGTCCTAATATTTTACATAAGGTGATTTATTTTCTACAATGCTAGGCTAACACTGACTTTCCAGGTGGCGCTAGTGGTAAGGCACCCACCTGCCAATGAAGAAGACATAAGAGATGTGGGTTCAATCCCTGGGTTGTGAAGAACTCCTGGAGGTGGGCATGGCAATCCACTCTAATGTTCCTGCCTGGAGAATCCCATGGACAGAGGAGCCTGGTCGGCTTTAATCCTTTGGGTCACAAAGAGTCAAACAGGACTGAAGTGACCTAGCACACATATGCTAATATTGCATGAGCTGTTAGGAAGAAAAAATAGTCCTTAAAAAGTTCATAAAATATGCTACATTCCATGAATCCAGTCTTGAATTTTAAGTGTTCAGTTCAGTAGCTCAGTTGTGTCCGACTCTGCGACCCCATGGACTGCAGTATGCCAGGCTTCCCTGACCATCACCAACTCCTGGAGCTTATTCAAACTCATGTCCATCAAGTCAGTGATGCCAACCAACCATCTTATCCTCTGGCATCTCCTTCTCGTGCCTTCAATCTTTCCCAGCATCAGGGTCTTTTCCAATGAAACTGTTCGCATCAGGTGGCCAATCATCAGCTTCAGCATCAGTAAGTACTTCCAATGAATATTTAGGAATGATTTCCTTTAGGATGGACTGGTTTGATCTCATTGTAGTCCAAGGGACTCTCAAGAGTCTTCTTTAACACCACAGTTTGAAAGCATCAATTCTTCAGTGCTCAGGTTTATTTACAATATAACTCTCACATCCATACATGACTACTGGAAAAAACATAGCCTTGACTAGACAGACCTTTATAGGAAAAGTAATGTCTTTGCTTTTTAATATGCTGTCTAGGTTGGTCATAGCTTTTCTTCTAAGGAACAAGTGCCTTTTAATTTCATGGATGCAATCTTCAGTGATTTTGGAGCACCAGAAAATAAAGTGTGTCACTATTTCCATTGTTTCCCCATCTATGGGCTGTGAAGTGATGCCATGATCTTAGTTTTCTGAATGTTGAGTTTTAAGTCAACTTTTTCATTCTCCTCTTTCACCAAGAGGCTCTTCAGTTCTTTGCTTTCTGCCATAAGGGTGGTGTCATCTGAATATCTGAGGTTATTGATATGTCTCCCGGCAATCTTGATTCCAGCTTGTGCTTCATCCAGCCCATCATTTCTCATGATGTACTCTGCATTTAAGTTAAATAAGTAGGGTGAAAATATACAGCCTTGATGTACTCCTTTCCCAATTTTCAACCAGTCCACTTTCCATGTCCAGTTCTAAACACTACTTCTTGACCTGCACACAGATTTCTCAGGAAGTAGGTAAGGTGGTCTGGTATTTCCATCTCTTAATGAATTTTCCAGTTTGTTGTGATCCACACAGTCAAAGGCTTTGGAGTAGTCAATAAAGCAGAAGTAGATGTTTTTCTAGAACTCTCCTGTTTTTTCAATAATCCAATGGATGTTGGCAATTTGATCTCTGGTTCCTCTGCCTTTTCCAAATCCATCTTGAGTATCCGGAAGTTCACGATTCATGTACTGTTGAAACCTGGCTTGGAGAATTTTGAGCATTATTTAGTTAGCGTGTGAGATGAGTGCAATTGTGCAGTAGTCTGAACATTCTTTGGCATTGCCTTTCTTTGGGATTGGAATGAAAACTGACCTTTTCCAGTCCTCTGGCCACTGCTGAGTTTTGCAAATTTGCTGGTATATTGAGGGCAGCACTTTCCAAACATCATCTTTTACGATTTGAAATAGCTCCACTGGAATTCCATCGCCTCCACTAGCTTTGTTTGTAGTGATGCTTCCTATGGCCCACTTGACTTCACATTCCAGGATGTCTGGCTCCAGGTGAGGGATCACACCATTGTGGTTATCTGTGTCATGAAGATCTTTTTTGTATAGCTCTTCTTTGTATTCCTGCCTCCTCTTAAAAGTATCTTCTGCTTCTGTTAGGTCCATACCATTTCTGTCCTTTACTGTGTTCATCTTTGCATAATGTTCCCTTGGTGTCTCTAATTTTCTTGAAGAGATCTCTAGTCTTTCCCATTCTAATATTTTCCTCTATTTCTTTGCATTGATCACTGAGGAAGGCTTTCTTAATTCTCCTTGGTTTTCTTTGGAACTCTGCATTCAAATGGGTGTATCTTTCCTTTTCTCCTTTGCCTTTAGCTTATCTTCTTTACTCAGCTATTTGTAAGGCCTCCTCAGATAACCATTTTGCCTTTTTGCATTTCTTTTTCTTGGGGATTATCTTGATCCCTGCCTCCTGTACAATGTCATGAACCTTAGTCCACAGTTCTTCAAGCACTCTGTCTATAAGATCTAATCAGTTGAATCTATAGTCACTTCTACTGTATAATCGTAAGGGATTTGATTTAGGTCATATCTGAATGGTCTAGTGGTTTTCCCTACTTTCCTCAATTTAACTCTGAATTTTACAATAAGGAATTCATGATCTGAGGCACAGTCAGGTCCTGGTCTTGTTTTTGCTGGCTGTATAAAGCTTCCCCATCTTTGACTGTAAAGAATATAATCAATCCGATTTCGGTATTGACCATCTGGTGATGTCCATGTGTAGAGCCTTCTCTTGTGTTATTGGAAGAGGGTGTTTGCTACAACCAGAGTATTCTCTTGGAAAAACTATTAGCCTTTGGCCTGCTTCATTTTGTACCTCAAGGCCAAATTTGCCTGTTGCAGGTATCTCTTGACTCCTACTTTTGCATTCCAGTCCCCTATAATGAAAATGACATCTTTTTTTTTTCTTTTAAATTTTATTTAATTTTTAAACTTTACATAATTGTATTAGTTTTGCCAAATATCAAAATGAATCCACCACACGTATACATGTGTTCCCCATCCTGAACCCTCCTCCCTCCTCCCTCCCCATACCATCCCTCTGGGTCGTCCCAGTGCACTAGCCCCGAGCATCCAGTATCGTGCATCGAACCTGGACTGGCATCTCGTTTCATACATGATATTTTACATGTTTCAATGCCATTCTCCCAAATCTTCCCACCCTCTCCCTCTCCCACAGAGTCCATAAGACTGTTCTATACATCAGTGTCTCTTTTGCTGTCTCGTACATAGGGTTATTGTTACCATCTTTCTAAATTCCATATATATGCATTAGTATACTGTATTGGTGTTTTTCCTTCTGGCCTACTTCACTCTGTATAACAGGCTCCAGTTTCATCCACCTCATTAGAACTGATTCAAATGTATTCTTTTTAATGGATGAGTAATACTCCATTGTGTATATGTACCACTGCTTTCTTATCCATTCATCTGCTGATGGGCATCTAGGTTGCTTCCATGTCCTGGCTATTATAAACAGTGCTGCGATGAACATTGGGGTACACGTGTCTTTCCCTTCTGGTTTCCTCGGTGTGTATGCCCAGCAGTGGGATTGCTGGATCATAAGGCAGTTCTATTTCCAGTTTTTTAAGGAATCTCCACACTGTTCTCCATAGTGGCTGTACTAGTTTGCATTCCCACCAACAGTGTAAGAGGGTTCCCTTTTCTCCACACCCTCTCCAGCATTTATTATTTGTAGACTTTTGGATCACAGCTATTCTGACTGGTGTTAAATGGTACCTCATAGTGGTTTTGATTTGCATTTCTCTGATGATGAGTGATGTTGAGCATCTTTTCATGTGTTTGTTAGCCATCTGTATGTCTTCTTTGGAGAAATGTCTATTTAGTTCTTTGGCCCATTTTTTGATTGGGTCATTTATTTTTCTGGAGTTGAGCTGTAAGAGTTGCTTGTATATCTTTGAGATTAGTTGTTTGTCAGTTGCTTCATTTGCTATTATTTTCTCCCATTCTGAAGGCTGTCTTTTCACCTTACTAATAGTTTCCTTTGATGTGCAGAAGCTTTTTAGGTTAATTAGGTCCCATTTGTTTATTTTTGCTTTTATTTCCAATATTCTGGGAGGTGGGTCATAGAGGATCCTGCTGTGATGTATGTCAGAGAGTGTTTTGCCTATGTTCTCCTCTAGGAGTTTTATAGTTTCTGGTCTTACGTTTAGATCTTTAACCCATTTTGAGTTTATTTTTGTGTATGGTGTTAGAAAGTGTTCTAGTTTCATTCTTGGAAATGACATCTTTTTTAGCTGTTAGTTCTAGAAAGTCTTGTAGGTACTCGTGGAACTGTTCAACTTCAGCTTCTTCAGCGTTACTGGTCAGGGCACAGACTGGGGTTACCGTGATACTGAATGATTTGCCTTGGAAATGAACAGAAATCATTCTGTCATTTTTGAGATTGCATCCAAGTACTGCATTTCGGATTCTCTTGTTGATCATGAGTGCTACTCCATTTCTTCTAAGGGATTCTTGCCCACGGTAGTAGATATAATGGTCATCTGAGTTAAAGTCACCCATTCCAGTCCATTTTAGTTCACTGAGTCATACAATGTCAGTGTTCACTCTTGCCATCTCCTGTTTGACCACTTTCAATTTGCCTTGATTCACAGACCTAAAATTCCAAGTTCCTATGCAATGTTGCTCTTTACAGCATCAGACTTTACTTCTATCACCAGTAAGATCCACAACTGGGCGTTATTTTCACTTTGGCTCCATCCCTTCATTCTTTCTGGAGTTATTTCTCCACTGATCTCCAGTAGCATACTGGGCACCTACTGACCTGGGGAGTTCCTCTTTCAGTATCCTATCATTTTGCCTTTTCATACTGTTAATGAGGCTCTCAAGGCAGGAATACTAAAGTGGTTTGCCATTCCCCTCTCCAGTGGACCACGTGTTGTCAGAACTCTCCACCATGACCCGCCCATCCTGGGTGGCCCCACACGGCATGGCTCATAGTTTCATTGACTTAGACAAGGCTGTGGACCATGTGATCAGATTGGTTAGTTTTCTGTAATTGTGGTTTTCAGTCTGTCTTCCCTCTGATGGAGAAGGATAAGAGGCTTATGGAAGCTTCCTGATAGGAGAGACTGATTATGGGGGAAACTGGGTCTTGTTCTGATGGGCAGGGTCATGCTCAGTAAATCTTTAATTCAGTTTTCTGGTGATGGGTGAGGCCTTGTTCCCTCCCTTTTGTTTGACCTGAGACCAAACTATGGTGGAGGTGATGAAGATAATGGTGACCTCCTCACAAGATCCCTTGTACGCACTGACACACTCAGTGCCCACGACCCTGCAGCAGGCACCACCCATCCACGCCTCTGCTGGAGACTCCTGGACCCTCACTGGCAAGTCTGGGCATCACTTGAAAAGGGCAGAAAGGTTCCAGCACCTCTACATTTGAGAGTCACTCTGCTATATATACATACATTTCAAAAGCTACCTAAAAATTAAAAAGTGATTTTCAATGACTGCAACTGTTTGAGCTATGTGGCAATCCAAATATTAGGCAAAAACTTTCAACACACTGTAATTGTTCTGTTGGTCTAGATCATATTACATACATACCATCACAATATTAAATCAACAATGCTTTCATTTAACTGGAATCTATAAAATATTAAAAAGTTTAAAGGCACTCTCCAACTGAAAAAAAAAGTTTATTAAAATTCAACTGGGGTTTAATATGAAAAATGTTAACGTTCCAAAAGAATGCTAGCTAAGCAATCACGTATAGATAGATATTAGCCTGAAATTTAAGACACATTGCTGGATTGAATGATGAGACTATCAGGCTGAGTTCTTCAGTTCATTAGCTTAACTGCAATCCCAACCTAATATCCATAAAGGCACAAAGGCAGATGTAACGTACCTCTTAAGTGTAGAGAACTACACAAATTTTTCATTATCTACATCATAAGGATTTATGTTCAGTATTACCTTAGTGACAGTGAAGAGAAACCCAGAAAAGCCTTTGAGGAAGAAGCTAACTTAAAAAAAAAAAAACAAAATTAAAAAACCTGTTTTTCTTATGTTCAGTGCCAACATACTGAAAAACAGAAGTACACCCTTCTTTAAAAAAACAAAACCAAAAAAAACCCAACAAACTGAAAATGACCCAGTAGGTATCCACCCGGTGACACACCAAAGCAACTGGCCATCTTTGTCCCAAACCTGCTCTCCTCCTGTATTTCCTGAGCCATCTACCCAGATACAAAACTGGTGTGAGTATCATCTGACCTCCGCTATCAACCACTCACCAAACCCTGCTGACTCCACGTCACTGTCCACCAGATCCACCACCTCTCCTGGGGCCCTGCCAGAGCAGCGGCCATGCCTCTGCCCAGGTGAGCCCAGGCACCTCTTCTCCACTCTCCCTCATCACCACCACCCTTGCTCAGGGCGGCAGCTTCTCTCACCCCCGAGCCTCCGCACACTTCCAGTTTCCCCTTAAAGTCACTTACTGTGGATGGCGGAGAGCTCTAACTTCTCAGATGGGGATGTGCTTTTAATATGAAGAAAGGCTTTCAATGGAATTACTACCTCCTCAAAGAGGAGAACCCCATGAGAGGGAGCGGAGCCCCGGACTGCACGGTCACACTTTGAATGGCGTGGTGGTTTAGCTCCCTGTGTGCCCCGAAGCAGCCATCTCGGCTATGGCTGTTACATCGTTATTCTTACATCATCATCATTTTTGATGATAATCATAAGTAACCAATGGTGGCGTATTTTTATTATTTGTAAAATTAACATGGTACTTTAACATATGCAGTCACAAAGCGCATCTTTTCCCGGTCCTGGTTACACTGAGGACAATAGGAACCCTATACATTCTATCAGTGATAATGGTTCATTAACCATGGGGGAAGGAGGAAGCAGCAGAAGGGATCTGAAGACTTGAATGGGTATGGTAGCTGGCATTGGAACAAACAATGTGAGGGAAAGAAAAGACAGGTTTGTTCTCTCCCTCTGTGTTTCTATTTGTTTTGCAAATAAGATCATCTATACCATGCTTCCCTGGTGGCTCAGTGGTAGAGAATCTGCCTGCAATGTGGGAGACCCAGGTTCGATCCCTGGGTTGGGAAGATCCCCTGGAGAAGGGCATGGCAACCCACTCCAGTACTCTTGCCTGGAGAATCCCATGGACAGAGGAGCCTGAAAGGCTGAAGGCCTTAGGGTCGCACAGAGTCAGACATGACTGAAGTGACTTAGCAGGAGCAGCAGGAGCACACCACACCGAATGGTGAGGGGGGGCGGCATGAATTGGGAGACTGGCATTGACACATATACACTACTGATACTAAGTGTCAGTTCAGTCCAGTCCAGTCGCTCAGTCTTGTCCTGACTTTTTGCAACCCCATGGCCTGTGGCACCAGTCCTTCCTGTCCATCACCAACTCCCAGATTCTACTCAAACTCATGTCCATTGAGTTGGTGATGCCACCCAACCATCTCATCCTCTGTCGTCCCCTTCTCCCTCCTTCCATCTTTTCCAGCATCAGAGTCTTTTCCAATGAGTCAGTTCTTCCCGTCAGGTGGCCAAAGTGTTGGAGCTTCAGCTTCAGCATCAGTCCTCCCAATGAATATTCAGGACTCATTTCCTTTAAGATGAACTGCACTCGGCTTTCTTTATAGTCCAAATCTCACATCCATACGTGACTACTGGAAAAACCATAGCCTTGACTAGATAGACCTCTGTTGGCATAGTAATGTCTCTGCATTTTAATATGCTGTCTAGGTTGGTCATAACTTTTCTTCCAAGGAGCAAGTGCCTTTTAATTTCATGGCTGCAGTCACCATCTGCAGTGATTTTGGAGCCCCCCAAAATGAAGTCTCTCACTGTTTCCCCATATATTTGCTATGAAGTGATGGGACCGGATGCCTTGATCTGAATGTTGAGTTTTAAGCCAACTTCTTCACTCTCCTCTTTCACTTTCATCAAGAGGCTCTTTAGTTCCTCTTCGCTTTCTGCCGTTAAGGCTGGTGTCATCTGCATATCTGAGGTTATTGATATTTCTCCCAGCAATCTTGATTCCAGCTTGTGCTTCTTCCAGCCCAGCATTTCTCATGATGTACTCTGCATACAAGTTAAAGAAGCTGGCTGACAATATACAGCCTTGTCAGACTCCTTTCCTGATTTGGAACCAGTCTGTTGTTCCATGTCCAGTTCTAACTGCTCAATATGCTACTGGAGAAATAACTCCAGAAGGAATGAAGAGACAGAGCCAAAGCAAAAACAACACCCAGCTGCGGATGTGACTGGTGATGGAAGTAAAGTCCATCACTTTACTGGAGACAACAATACTGCATAGGAACCTGGAATGTTAGGTCTATGAATCAAGGCAAATTAAAAGTGGTCAAACAGGAGATGGCAAGAGTGAACATCGACATTTTAGGAATCAGAGAACTAAAATGGACTGCAATGGGTGAATTTAACTCAGATGATCATTATATCTAGTACTGTGAGCAAGAATCCCTTAGAAGAAATGGAGTAGCCATAATAGTCCACAAAAGGGTCTGAAATGCAGTACTTGGATGCAATCTCAGAAATGACAGAATGATCTGTGTTCGTTTCCAAGGCAAACCATTCAGTATCAGAGTAATCCAAGTCTATGCCCCGACCAGTAATGCTGAAGCTGAAGTTGAAAGGTTCTATGAAGACCTATAAGACATTCTATAACTAATACCCAAGAAAGATACTAAATATAAAACAGGTGACTAATGAGCACCTACTGTGTAGTTCAGGGAACTCTACTCAGTGCTCTGTGATGACCTAAATGGGAAGGAAATCCAAAAAAGAGGGGATATATGTATACTCACAGCTGACTCACTTGACTGTGCACTAGAAATTAACACAAATTGTAAAGTAACTATACTCCAATAAAAATTAATAAAGAAAAACAAATTAAACCAAGCCATCACCAGAAAAAATAAAGAAAACACAGGACAATATAAAAGATGTGCTGTGCTGTGCTTAGTCGCTCAGTTGTGTCCCACTCTTTGCGACCCCACGGACTGTAGCCTACCAGGTTTCTCTGTCCATGAGGATTCTCTAGGCAAGAATACTGGAGTGGGTTTCCCTGCCCTCCTCCAGGCGATCTTCCCAACCCAGGGATCAAACTCAGATCTCCCACACTGCAGGCAGATTCTTTACCATCTGAGTGACCAGGGAAGCCCAAGAATACTGGAGTGAGTGGCCTATACGTCTTCCAGGGTATCTTTCCAACCCAGGAATCGAACCAGGATCTCCTGCATTGCAGGAGGATTCTTTACCAGCTGAGCTGCCAGGGAAGCCATATAAAAAATACAAATGACTATTTAGGAGGTGTGTCTACAGGGAGACCTGGGGAAGTGGTCATCTCAATTCGTAAGTCTCCTGCTCCACTCTGTCTGGGGTGATTTTCCCAAAGACACAGCCCTGTGCACAGTTTTTTCCCCACCATACTCAGGATATCTTCTGGGTATATCCTTCTCTGTCTTTTCTCTCTTGTTACACTCAGCTTCTCTCTGGGTCTATATCTCCTTCACTGCTTGCTGCCATTAAGCACTTTCTGTAAAAATGGAGTCAGCAATTTAGAGTTCCTTGCAAGTCATGGGACTGTTCACATTTGGCAATTACCTGTTATCTGGGGGTTGGGGGGCTGGGGAACACTTCCCTTAAAAGAGTTTGTACAAAAATGATCCAGAATGGATTACAAAAGCAAGTATTGAAATTGTGATTCTGTATGTGGCATTGCATTCCTGAGTTTATGTGGTTTAAAAGTGTTGGCTATAAATGGATAGAATCTAGAGCTATTTTGTAATTTTGTTTAAGGTGCCCATGATGTGAATTAAAAACAAGTTACAATACAATTTCACACTGAGATTTACAAGTCACCATCTAATGCTCCTCATTTGAATTCACTCTCCATGTTTCATGACTATAGCATTTGCCCATAGAAATTTAAATGTCCCAAATGGCAGCATTATCAGAAACATACACTAGACTTGAAACATGAAAAATTAAGAGTTGGACTAAAAAAAGAAAAAAAGATTGATAGAACCTAACTGGTAACAGATCTGAAAACTGAGAATTATTTGCTCAGCACAAGTATAATCAGACCATGATCACCATTCCTCTTCAATCCTTCAGCTTCTCTAAATGTTAAAGCGTAAACTGCCATTTCTTTACGCAAATGGATTGTGCCCACTTGAATGTCAGAAAGAAATTCTTATCCAGAGACATCTTTTCCCCGCCTTGGCAGGATCTTAATGAGGAGAACAAGACAAAACAAGCACAGCAATGTCACAGGAGGAAAGGCGTGGTGAGTTACAGCGCAAAAAGCAACAAGGCATGCCTCTGAGCTCAGGGTTAGCTGCGCTGGCTGTCGGTGTCTCCACGTGCCACACAGAATCAGACGCGATTGATGGCATGGAAGGGCTGGAATCCAGCAGCAGCTTTCTAAATCAGTCACAGCCCACTTTCCCAGAGTCTGAGATGGTGCGGCCAGCCTGTCCGCAGGGAGGCATGCGCTGTGAAGTGTTTTGCTAGCACTGGTGATGGATGGGAAGATCTGTCCCGTGGGGATGGATGGTCAGGGACAGGTGCAAGACAACTGGCCAGACTGGGCCACGCAGTCTGACCAGAGAACAAAGCAGAGTTCCTGCTCCTTCTGGAAGGAAAACCTGGACCCCACGTACTCCAGAACTGACCTGGTCAAACAGGTCAGATAGGAAGCACAGCAACTGACCTGAGAGTTCAGAAGACAGTTTTTCCATCTACTCAATACTTATTTTCCTATGGCTCAACATACACTTCATTCAAACCAATAATTCAACAGTTAAAAACAAAAAACAACAACAAACTCTACTAAGCAATGCCAAGGTTGCTACTCAATTTATTTTGCTCAAATTTTTCACGTGAAGGTAATCCTGAAAGCGGTACCATTAGAAGAGTCAAATAATTAGCCTTGTTATGTAACTTTGTTTCAACATGTATGTACGAGTGTAAGCCTACATGTGAGCCTACATGTGAGCCTACATGTGAAAGAAAAAGATGTGTATGCTTTTGGGTAAAATTACAAGGCATGTTTTAAAAAATCAGGAAGTCTAGCTAAGAGTCTCCCTAACTAGGCAGTTTTTAAGAAATATAAATGAATGAAGGGAAGCGGATGCTGAAATTTGGGAAAAAAGACACACTCACAGCCAGGTTTACTTTAAAATAAAACACAAAAATCAACCCTACCAATAAGTATTATTTAGAAAATAAGTTATGAATGTTAAGTTCCCTTCATTACCTTTATTCTTATAATCGTAAGAGGAAAAGGACAGCTGATAAGAGCTTCTCTGGACCTGTCTGCAGAGGGAACTAGATAAACGCCCAAGGACCCACTGGTTTGACAACATTTGTAATTCTACAGTTTTATAAATAATATAAATAGAGGCATAAGAGGCTCTCAAAGACACTATTACAGCACAGAATTAAATCCATATCGGCATACAACCTGTCTTATAGCAAGTGAAAATTTTATAGCAATAATCTTGTGTATTAATAGTCCCTTTAAATGTAGTCTCGAACTCACCAGACAGGAAAAAAAAAAAAAAAAAAATGAAGGCAAAAAGCATTCAAAGGCACTCAGAACTTCGGAGGGTGCCAAACAAATTTATATGGAACATTTTGCTTAAAATTTTGCTAAAATGAAAACATGATCTAAGTTAACCCTCACACGCCTGAGAGACAGGTACTATGACAGAGAGTACACAAAAGGAGAAACTAAAGATTAGGTACATTAATAAGATCACTGCTTATGGCCATAAGCTAGTGAGTGACAGCACCCAAAAAGGATAAGACTAAAAGAACAAGGTGGAGAAAGTCAACGTTTCGACTCTTTCTATGAAAATCGTTATTTCTGTGCCCTTGATTTTTCATTTATTCATTCTGTAAACATTCTACTACTGTTGGTGCCCTGGACAGAAAAAAAATAAGGGATGGATACTTGGCACCCCACTCCAGTACTCATGCCTGGAAAATTCCATGGATGGAGAAGCCTGGTGGGCTACAGTCCACAGGGTCATAAAGAGTCAGACATGACTGAGCGACTTCACTTCACTGCTCAGGTACCAAAAATTCATGGTTATAATTTTAATACACTGTATCTAAACCCAGAAGCAAATATACCTGCATCAAGCTTTAGCAAATGAAGACTAATTTTTCAACCATAAGGCATATAAATTAAGATCTATCCTCTGATAAAACAACATTAATATCATACGCCACATTAAAAGGTGTTCTATGGATAAATAAAGCAAAGCAGAAAAATGTCTCATTTTCTGAAAATATCCTAATGAGTTAATGACAATGGCAGAAATAGAATTCTAGACATGACACTGTGATCTCCTGTTTTTAATATGTGCATATGCTATATTCCCTCTATTTTTATGTCCTGTTAATATATTCTTCACACAAAAGACCTGGTCTTGACCACTTCTCAGTAATTCTACTCATATCCTTTAAGACGATGTGACTGATAATCTCAGCATTCCCAAAAGCTGAACAGATGTAATCAAACAGTAAAGAAAATTTCTTAACATGTAAGAAAATAACCTAACTCAAGGTTTCAGAAAAAAATTTTATATGGGCAATTAGTAATACAATGTATCTACAATCTAATTTAGAGTATCTTATTTTAAAGAATATATTTTATGTTTATTATATATTTTATATTAAGAATGGTTTGTTACCAAAAGGTATACAGAAGGAAAAAGCTGATAACTTTTTAATTCTTCAAAATTAGTAACATGTAAACTCAGACACTGACTAGATCAATTCCAAATAAAGTGATTCAGTTATAGCTGAAGTGATAATAACCAAGATTAAATACTCCAATCCTTCCTCTGCTTTCTGAATATGCTTCAGATGGTTTCATCCCTTTAAAGCACTTTTTTTCATCCTAATTAGTTAAAAAATACCAGGAGTATAACACTCCCCTGCTACAAGAAGAATTTATGTACCACTTGTAATTGAAAGATTTTTCAGCAATACCTGATTATATCTGATTCTAAATACATACCCTTGTTACATAATTGGCAAAACTATCCAGAGAAGGTAAATATCTTTCATAAGACATTAGAGTAAACCAGCACTTTATGTAAGTTTCCAATTCCTAAGGAGCTTAAACACGATGTTTTCCGACATAAAGTTATGCTACTGTTGATTTCTTCCTGAACCAACTTCTATTCGGCCCAAATCGACCTTCTCGTGCAGTGCTGCACAATCTTACTAGTTGAAACGACTGTACTCTACAGTACTTGACTCTCACTCACCATTTTACAACAAACTTTTCCATATTTTTATCTAGGCACAAACACACTTCCCCCTGAGCGTGGTAACTTAGATATTCAACAAAACTTTGCTGACTTAAACTGAAAGATGATATTTCAAAAATGTTAAAATTGAAGTTAAGGGTAGTCACACAACCAATCTAATTTAAGGCCAGTTAATACAATGTATCTATGGAAATGTCATTGATATCCCCATACTGTAGACAAGGAAATCTCAGAATTGGAGTATTTTAATAAATTATGCCAGGGCCTCAAATTTTGAATATCAAAACCAGGATTCAAATGTAGGGTCCAGACTCAAAAGTCTCATGGCATGATGGTCTGAGGCTGCTGCTCAAGATAAGAAATGGTATGCCCCATCTGGCAGTATTAACATGCACTAGAGCTCTTCGAAACTACCAGATACCCCCCATCTGTAAGCCATTTTGCTCACATTCTCTCTATAAATGACATCAAATGACAAGGGTTATCATAAGCAAAAGGGATTCTAAAATCAGTAGGAACTAAGGAGATAAAAATTTCTTCAGATTATACATTACAAAATTATACACCTACATTCTATGACTGTGAATTAAATTTTCTGTACATTAGAATACCATGTTCTCATTATTCACAAATTCCAGTCTATAAAGAAGGCAAAATGATCACAGAGAGTTATCTAGACTCTTCATGTTAGAAGACACATCTAAGATCAACTAGTTCTCCCGATTATTTCACAGATGATGAAACCAGACCCAGCATGAGCCAACTGCCTCAGGGTCATATTATTATTAATAAAGGCCCAGAGAAGACCTGGACCCTTTGAACACCAACCCAATTACTCTGTCCAGTGGTTATACTATAATTACACTGCGCTGGTATAATTATATACCGCATTTCTAGAGGAACACTGAAAGTAAGAATTACTCATTACATATGTCAATAGCTCAAAGAAACTGGATCCTTACACATTAGAATAATGATCTAAATTTTCATATGAGAGAGTTGATGCACAAATAAACCGATGTATTTTGCCTAAATTTTAAATTTATTTAATCATTCCAATGAAGATCTCCCTCAAACAGTGACATACTGGGGTATACAGAAACTTCACCACAGTAACTGCGAGTCTCTTCAGAGAAGCAGTTTTCCTCTCTCAATCGTTTATACTCTCGGGTCTTCCACAGGTTCTAAAAAGATGTCATAAAATCTGATTATCAACATAATATCCTCCACTGTGAATTATATCTAGAAATAAGACAAATAACCTCCAATTACATCCTAGTGAAATTTCTCCTTTTTTAAGGAACAAAGACTAATGCACAAAATGAAAAAAGTAAACATGTTGAATATTTTTATTGTCAGCGAAGTAGGCAAGGATAGAATGTTCACTCTTAGCTTGATTTTTTTCAAAAAAATAATCACAATATACATTTAATTTTTACTTAGGTCTACAAGTTTCTATGTGCAAAATCAAGAAAGCTGCAAAATTTTCATTTGACAAGATGACATTTATATCAAAGGAAAAAAAAAGGATATCCACTTCTTTCTGGCACCTTGATTTTAATATCATAGCAAATAATCCTTTCAAAAATACATTCCCAAGCTTTTACTTATATTAAAAACAAAGTTTCAAAAGGGGCACACCCTGTAGTTGAAAGGCAGAACTCCCCACCCTTCACTTCCCTCCACCTCGTTTCAATTCAGCTGCAGCCACACAAATTCCAACACAAGGGAAGGCAACTCAGTAACGTCAGAAATACAGCAGGGCCCTTGAAAACGAGAATAGAAAACCAAAAACACCCCAGGACAACAACAACTAAAGCCAAGATGCCAAGGAAGCAGGGAAGCAGCGATGCAGGATCCATTTTTAAAGCGGCATGATGTTCAGCAGTGGTCTGCCTTCAACTCAGCTCACCCCGCTCCACACTTTCCATGTGTCATCAGAGGACACTGTTCTTTTCAAAGTTAAGAGCAATGAAAGGATTCTACTTGTTTCATCAGAAATCTACCCGACATGAGGAGGAGGAAGGCAAGAGAGAGAGAGAAAAAAAAAAAAGGATTGTTTGGGCATTTCCACCGCACCCCCCACCCCCCGCCCCCCCGGCCCCAGACCAGACCACAACAAGTATTTTTCTATCTCCCGATAGATGAAACTCTTCAGTAAAGAAGGGGAAAGTAAATAAGAGGAAGAACTGTAATTCTTGAGCTGGTGCCAGTTTACAGTATTTAAAAAAAAGCATCTGCGCCACAGCTTGGCAGCCGGCCATATTTACAGTAAGCTATCTAGTGTTTTGCCCAAAGGGAAGAACAAAGGACTCAGTGTAGTGCTGCTGGGCTTGTGTGCTTCAAATACTGTGGAGGGAAGGAATGCCTCCCCACACGCAACAGACCCTCTCCTCTTTACAGCTCTCTCTCCTCAATGACTCTCAAATTATAGTCACAAGAGCCTCCAAAAGGGCAAGAGAAAGCTTCCTGGGCTAAGAGTTTTTGCTGAAACTTTAAAGAACCAATTATTTTATTTGCTGAGATAGATTATCTATTAAATAAATAGGTTGAACTTTCAAATTTCCAAAGCTTACAAGCACATGATGTTTAACAAGATAGGCGGGTTCTTGTCTTTTGAGAACAGTTAAACATGAAACTTAGCTATGATTTTCTTGGTGAGATTGAGTATCTATATTTTCCATTATATTATGACACATATTTAGCTGATAAAATGAACAGAATGTCACCAGGAAAATTACATCTATTTTAATAGAGGGCATTCCCACTTTGTTTCCAGAAGTAAAAATTTAAAGTGACAGTTTTATGACCAGCATAAAAATCAACAAAAACTCTTCTCCCCCGAGTGACACTTCTTTTGAAACTATACCCAAATACAACATAAATAAATGAAGATGAAGCCAGTTTCTATTTCTTTATGTCTATGGTTACGTATTTGCTTGAGCCAAAAAAAAATTTATTTTAAATATCAATGTGGGGGGACTACATGCCTGATTTAACTTTTAGTTTCCTTATTGACATTCTAAGTGGAGAAGGAAGACAAGAGAAAGTTGAATAAGTGTAATAGACAGACTATTAGGTAATGCAAACTGCTGAGGAGAAAACACAAAGAAGGAATGGGAGCCATGAGTCGGTGGAGCAGGAAGAAGAGGGGTTCAATTTTAGGGACGGCGTCTGGGAAGGTATGTCTGGAGTTGTAAGAAGCAATCAACCCTCTGGGTATCACCAGCACACAATGAGGGTTCCGAAAGAATCAGCAAGTCTTCTAGAAGACTGTGAAGCTAGCTCTTCCCAAAAGGAGGAGGGAGAACAGTAGAGAGCCTCTTCTTTAAACACAGTGCTGTTTCCAAAATGAGACAAAGGAGCTCGTGCAGGGACCAAAGGAATTTAGAGGGAAACAAAGCAGATGAAAAAGGGAGAGGAAAAGCCATGGACAGCTGCGAATGATGTGGAAAGAAGAGGTTTTGAGGCAGTGGCCTAAATATTAATGATAATAATCAGTAGCATAGCTGAACATTAGACATTTGGAAAGAGAGTCTGTATAAACTCTTGCAACCTGGAAGAGGCTTCTCAGGAGAATCTGAGTAGCTACGAAGAGGAATCACCGGGATACTTCTACAGCAAGGTAGTTTACTGAGATTTTATTTTTGTTCTGTTTCCAGTGTTTTGTTTTGTTTCCTTCCTTGTGGGGACAGATGGGGGAAGGAAATTCTCTGGGACACAGGCTGTTGGGCTTCCCAGTACCCAGGAAAATAGCAGGCCCCAAGAGATAAATGGGTGTGTGCTGCGTTGCAGACTATGCTGACCTGGCACGGAAATCCTCATGTCACCTTGAAGGAGTGATGTGGATCTGGACAAGACACACCAGATACGTGAGGGGAAAGCACAGACTGACAGCTGGAGGACCTCCCCATATGTCCTAAGCGGTAAAACCTCTGGGTCTTTCACATCAGCCATGGAGGAAGTTAAAGGAATAATAATGAGTATGAACGAGGAGGATCCAACTTCCTTCCAACCTGGTTGTTTAGGAGGTCTTGGGAAAGAGAAATGTAACTTTATGCCAACAATAAGAAAACATTCATACCCATCATAGTAGCAAAAATTTTAAACTCATTAATAACAGTGTGGGCAAGAATGTGAAACTGGAAGGACCCTCATAGACAGCTGGTAGGGCTATAAATTGTAAAAGACCCTGGCAACAACCAGAATATAATGAAGACAGGCACAGTCCATGCCGTGTCAATTTCCTTTACAGGAATAGATCCAGAAAAATGGTTGTGTCTCTGTACACAGAAACGCATAAAAGAATTCATTGCATCATGGTTTAAAGAAAAATTACAAGGCCTTTTCATCAAAAGGAAATGAAACAAATTATGTTTATATAATAGGATATGAAAGAGCAATGAAAACGAATTCATGGGATCAAGCTGCACCAGCAAAACCTGAAAAAAAAAAAAAAAAAAAGAAGAAAAGAAAAGATGAACAAACAATGCAAGTTACAAAAAAAAAAAAAACCTAAAAAAGAAATATGGGCTTCCCTGGTGGTCCAGAGATTAAGAATCCACACTTCCATGGTTTAATCCCTGGTAGTGGATCTACGATCCTGTATGACCTGAGGTGCAGCCAAAAAGATAATAACAATACACAGTATAATACAAAGAGTAAAAGCTGGAAAACAACACTAGTGGGAGAGTGAGCATCTAATGAAAAAGGACTGGGAATTAAATCTTACCCCATAAGTTAATTATATGTCTAAATTTAACTGTAGAAAATCTAGATTTGCCTTTTGGAATATGCATATTATTATTTTTATATAATTTCTATTTAGAAATTCGATGTAAATCAAGTTTTCTTTATGCCAGTCTCAGATAGGTGTGGCCAAGAATTCATCAGGGAATCCAGGCAAGTTTACGGGATCTCTCCACCTCTGCATGAGGAAGGGAAGGAGTCAATCCTGGTAGTGCAAACGGGCAGAGCAAATCCTCCTGCATAAAAGCAACGTGCGCGGGAAGCTCACCCTCCCACTGGAGACAGGCTGTCTCTACTCTGCAAAACAAGGTCCTGTACCAGTGAAGTACCAGCAGAATGCCTACTAGGTGCAATCTGTAAAAAGATCTAAGAAACCGTCCCTTTGGAACAACTATCTGAGCTTCTATTCAGAAACAAGAGTTGACAAGAGATGACAGGCCAATTCTGAAATAAAAGAAAAACAGGATTGTATAGCGTTCTCCCATATTATCTACTAGACAAGCAACTTCAATTTTCTCTGGATGCCAATGATAAAGAGAAAGATGAGATGCCATGAAGGGTTCAAAGAATAATTGGAAAAACCTATTTCAAAAGCTTGAGGATATTCAGAAGCAAGATAACATTAAGCTGGGCCTCCGTACTTAAGTCTTCCTCACAGATGCACACTTATTAAGCCCATATTTCAGGATGAATACACTTTAATACCAACTAATCCTCTCCTTTCACCTAATTTAGAAAACAAAAATTAAAGATTATATGCAAAAGTTCATAAAAATAGATTTAGATGATTTTTATATTATTCGAAACGACACATGGGAAATTTAGATATCTTTTTAAAACACAGTGATTTAGGGTAAATATAGGACCAGTGCTACTCGGTACACACATAAACTTTTTCCTTTGTTTTTATTGAGATATCATTCATATGCCATACAGCTTGTGTTTTTATAGTATGCAATTCAGTGATTTTGAGTATATTCATGAAGTGATACAATCACTGCCTCTAATTAATTCCAAAATATTTTTAACACCCTCCAAAATACTCTACACATTAGCAGTCCCTCCCACACTCCCTTCCCCACCCTTCCACTCCCTCTCTGCCATCCATCTGTAGCCCCTGCCAACCACTAACCTATGTTCTATGTCAGTGGAACTGACTACTCAGAACACTTCAAATAAACGGAATCGTACAACATGCAGCCTTTGTGCCTGGCTTCTTTCATTTGGCATAAAGACTTCAAATCTCACACATGTTGTAGCAGTATTAGTACTTCCACTCCTTTTTACGACTCTGTAATATTCCATGGTATCACTGCACAACACGTGTTTATTCATTTCTCAGCCAATGGACTTCTTGGTTATTATGAAATAACACTATGAGGAAAACTCATCTGTAAGTTTTTGTGTTAACATAAATATTTTCAGTTTTCTTGGAATTTCTGGGTCATATGATAATTCTACGTTTAACCTTTTGAGGACTGCCAGATTTTTTTCAAGAGTTTCACTATTTTCCATTCCTATCAGCAAAGCATGAGAGTTCCCGTTTACCACATCCTCAGCAACACTTGTTATCCTCTGTTTAACTGTAGCTGTCTCAGTGGCCACGAACTGCTAATTACTAATAATATTGAGCATCTTTCAGCACAAAGATTTTTAGAAGAATAATACAGCTTATATTGATTTAACAAGTGCTGTTAACAATAATAAATTAGTTAACTCTTATATAACAGTTTCCTTTCATAATTCAGTTCAGTTGCTCAGTCGTATCCGACTCTTTGCGACCCCATGAACCTCAGCACGCCAGGCCTCCCTGTCCATCACCAATTCCCAGAGCCTACCCAAACTCATGTCCATCGAGTTGGTGATGCCATGCAACCATCTCATCCTCTTTCATCCCCTTCTCCTTCTGCCCTCAATCCCTCCCAGCATCAGGGTCTTTTCCAATGAGTCAGCTCTTCATATCAGATGGCCAAAGTACTGAAGTTTCAGCTTCAACATCAGTCCTTCCAATGAACACCCAGAACTGATCTACTTTAGGATGGACTGGTTGGATCTCTTTGCAGTCCAAGGGACTCTCAAGAACCTCCCCCACACCACAGTCCAAAAGCATCAATTCTTCGGTGCTCAGCTTTCTTCACAGTCCAACTCTCACTTCCATACATGACTACTGGAAAAACCATAGCCTTGACTAGATGGACCTTTGTTGACAAAGTAATGTCTCTGCTTTTTAATATATTATCTAGGTTGATCATAACTGTCCTTCCAAAAAGTAAGCGTCTTTTAATTTCATGGCTGCAGTCACCATCTGCAGTGATTTTGGAGCCCAAAAAAATAAAGTCAGCCACTGTTTCCACTGTTTCCTTTCATAATTAGACTTCACTAATATTTACATAGTCAATGAGTATTTTTTCTGAGTAAGGGAACTGTTAGAAGATCAAAAAGTAAATCTTTAAAAAGTATATATACTGATATAAGACTTTAAACATTTATATACTTATGAAATGTATACATGTATACACTATAACATGCATACACTTTGTTATTCTTTAGCAAAAACGGTTGATCAAAGGGAACACTAGTGTAAGAATAAAATTCGGAAAAACCAGTTTAATATGTTGTATCGCAAAGCAGAAAATGGTTCTAAGTAGCTAGCCTCGTTGCTCAAATGCCATTTATTATTTCTCTAGAAAAATTATGATTCTAAACAATCATGAAAAGTTTCATTACTTGGCAACAGTTTTACAATTGCTTTGAAATCACTTCTGTGACCTATGTGCTAGACCAAAATAAAACATTAATGTAAACTATATGCAGAAACACCCACAGTATGAATTTTAAGTACTAGAAGGCATACTTCCCCATATGACACCATACATTACTGGCCACACTCATGACATTTAAGACCTCTGTACAATAAAAGCTAGGATGGAGACTGATGTTTAAAACATGGAAACTAAAATCAAAATGTTGTGATTTTTCAAAATCTAAAAGGAGAAGTTGAAAGCTCAAAGTACCACTGACGGTCACAAGTAACTCATTCAAGCTATGATATTCAACTCATTCAGGGAATGCTCACTTGATCATTCAGCAAATGCTGCCATAGCTTTTCCCAGTGAAAGTACCACACGCATTCAGTGAATGTTGTTAGTATTCCGTGTGTATGTTTCAGGTGTTCAGTTCTAACCACTAAATCCCCCTAATATACCTTGTGTTTCTAGCCTTAATATATCGGTTCATGTAAGTTTCCCTGTCTGGAATTTTCTTTTCTCCAGTCTTCTTTTTCTACACCATTGCCATCTAACTGCATCCAATACAAACTCCATAAAGTTTACATAAAGCTGTTGGTGTAACTATCTCCTCCACTGAACAGTTAGCTATACCAAATACCAGTTGGGGCAATTACATTCACAGGTAGGTAAGAGGAGCTGGGTTTTGAAGAACCAAGGATGACGCCTACAGTTCTCATTTGTTCGACTATGTAGGACACACCCCTTTTCCCATAAACATTTATGAAGCTGGAAGCAGGACAAAGAACAGCCTCCAAATTAGAGGGCACAAGGGTAGCTGCACAAAGGACCTGGAAAAGGTCCTTTCCCAGGACCTCTGAATGAATTCGCTATTATGTATTCATTCATTTATTCAACATTTTTTCCACCTCTTCCTAAGTGGACCCTAAGGATAAAAATGGGGCTTCCCTGATGGTCAGCGATTAAAGAATCCACCTACAATGCAGGAGACACAGGAGATGTGGGTTCCATCCCTGGGCTGGGAAAATTCCCTGGAGGAGGAAATGGCAACCCATTCCAGTATTCTTGCCTGGAAAATCCCATGGACAAGAGGAGCCTGGTGGGGTACAAGTCCATGGGGTTGCAAAGAATCAGACATGACTGAGTGACTTGCATGCATGCAAGGATAATGATAGCAAGATGGAACATATATTTAATCAATATTTAATATTAGCCAAAAACTTACCATATAACAGTTGCTCCACATCTCCACTGTTACAGTTGCACCTTGGAGATACTGTGGGTTCAGTTCAGATAACCCAATAAGTGAGTCATACGAATTTCTGGGTGTCCCAGGGCACATAAAAGTTATGTTTACACTATAGTTTTTAAGTGTGCAATAGCATTTTGTCTAAAAATATGTACATTTCTTAATTTTTAAATATTTTACTACTAAAAAATGCTAACCAACATCTGAGCTATCAGAGAGCCAGAATCTTTTTGTTAGTGGCAGATTTTGCCTCAATGTCTATGGCTGCTGATTGACCGGTGTTGCGGCTGCTCAAGGTTGGGGTGGCTGTGACAATTTCTTAAAATAATATCACAATTAAGTCTGCTGCCTCAAATTGACTTTTCCTTTCATGAACAATTTCTTGGTAGCATGCAATGTAGTTTGATAGCATTTATTCACAGTAGAACTTCTTTCAAAATTGGAATCAAGCCAACATAGTACGTCTGCTATATTTCAGTTAAGAAATGAAATCAATCCTTTCAAACCCTACCACTGTTTTATCAACTAAGTTTGTGTAATATTCTAAATTCAGTGTTCTCATTTCAACAATCATCACAGCATCTTCACCAAGAACAGACTTTCATCTCAAGAAACCATTTTCTTTTCTCATGAATGAGGCAATTCCTCATCCATTAAAGTTTTATCATGAGAATTCAGTCAACTCTTCAGGCTCTACTTCTATTTCTCCTGCTATTTCTACAACATCGGCAGTTTCTTCCTTCACCAAAGTCTTGAACCTCTCAAAGTCATCCATGAGGATTCAGAATGAACTTTTTCCCAACTCCTGTTAATGTTGATATTCTGAACTCTTCACACAAATCACAAACATTCTTAATGGCATCTAGAATGGTGAATTGTTTCCAGAAGGTTTTCAAAACTGACTTTGCCCAGATCCATGAAGGAATCATTATCTATGGCAACAAAACTGCTCCTTGATCCATGGGCTGCAGAACAAAAATGTGTTTAGTTCAGTCACTCAGTCGTGTCCGACTCTTTGCTACCCTATGGACTGCAGCTCACCAGACCTCCCCGTCCATCACCAACTCATGTCCATTGAGTCGCTGATGCCATCCTACCATCTCATCCTCCGTCGTCCCCTTCTCCTCCTTCCTTCAATCTTTCCCAGCATCAGGGTCTTTTCAAATGAGTCAGTTCTTCAAATTAGGTGGCCAAAGTATTGGAGTTTCAGTTTCAGCATCAGTCCTTCCACTGGATATTCAGGACTGATTTCCTTTAGGATGGATCTCCCTGCGGTCCAAGGGACTCTCAAGAGTCTTCTCCAACACCACACATCAAAAGCATCAATTCTTCGGCGCTCAGCTTTCTTCACAGTCCAACTCTCACATCCATACATGACTACTGGAAAAACCAAAGCTTTGACTAGACAGATCTTTGTTGGCAAAGTAATGTCTCTGCTTTTGAATATGCTATCTAGGTTGGTCATAACTTTTCTTCCAAGGAGAAGGCGTCTTTTAATTTCATGGCTGCAATCACTATCTGCAGTGATTTTGGAGCCCCAAAAGATAAAGTCTCTTACTGTTTTCACTGTTTCTCCATCTATTTGCCATGAAGTGATGGGATGAGATGACATGATCTCAGTTTTCTGAATGTTGAGCTTTAAGCCAACTTTTTCACTCTCCTCTTTCACTTTCGTCAACAGGCTCTTTAGTTCTTTGCTTTCTGCTCTAAGGGTGGTGTCATCTGCATATCTGAGGTTACTGACATTTCTCCCAGCAATCTAGATTCCAGTTTGTGCTTCATCCAGCCTGGTGTTTCTCATGATTTATTCTGCATATAAGTTAAATAAGCAGGGTGACAATATACAGCCTTGACATACTCCTTTCCCAAATTGGAACCAAGTCTGTTGTTCCATGTCCAGTTCTAACTGTTGCTTCCTGACCTGCATACAGATTCTTCAGGAGGCAGGTCAGGTGGTCTGGTATTCCTATCTCTTTCAGAATTTTCCACAGTTTGTTGTGGTCCACACAGTCAAAGGCTTTGGCATAGTCAATAAAGCAGAAGTAGATGTATTCTGGAACTCTCTTGCTTTTTCAATGATCCAACGGATGTTGGCAATTTGATCTCTGGTTCCTCTGCCTTTTCTAAATGTGTTAGCAGATGTGAAAACATTAATCTTTCCCTACATCTCACCTTCATCAGAGTTCTTGGGTGACCAGGTACATTGTCAGTGAGCAGTTATATTGTGAAAGAAATCTTTTTCTCCCAGCATTAGGTCTCAAGAGTGGGATTAAAATACTCAATAAACCATGCTGCAAACAGATGTGCCCTCATTCAGACTTTGTTGTTCTATTTATAGAGCAAAGGCAGAGTAGATTTAGCATAATTCGTAAGGGCTATAGGATTTTTAGAATGGTCAGTGAACACTGGTTTCAACTAAAGTCACCAGCTGCATTAGCTCCTAACAAGAGTCAATATACACTTAGGCTTTAAAGCCAGGCACTGACTTCTCCTCTCTAGCTATGAAAGTTCTAGATGGCATCTTCTCCCAAAAGAAGGCTGTTTCATCTCCCCAAAATCTGATGCCTAGTGTAACTACTTTCATTACTTATCTTGCTTAGATCTTCCAGATAACTTGCTGCAGCTTCTACATCAGCACCTGTTGCTTCCCCTTGCACTTTTATATTAGAGAAGTGCCTTCCTTCTTTCCTGAAACTTCACCAACCAACTCTGCTGGGCTTCAAACTTTTCCTCTGCACTTCCTCACCTCTCTCAGCTTTCAGAAAATGGAAGAGCAGGCCTTTGATCTGAACTAGGCTTTGGTTTCAGGGAATATTGTGGCTAGTCTGCTCTTCCAGCCAAACCATTAGAACTTTCTACATATCAGCCATAGGGCTGTTTCACTTACTGCATGTGTTCACTGGAGGAGCATCTTTAAATTCCTTCAAGAACTTTGCATTCACCACTTGGCTGTTGGGCACAAGAGGCCTAACTTTTGGCTTGCCTTGGCTTTTAACATGCCTTCTTCACTAAGTTTCTTTATTTGCAGCTTTTGATTTAAAGCGAGAGATGTGACTCTTCCTTTCACTTGAACACTGACAGGCCGCTGCACAATTATTAATTGGCCTGATTTCAATACTATTGTATCTCGGGGAACAGACAGGCCTGAGGATTTGAGAGATAGGGAAGTGGCTGGTCTGTGGAGCAGTCAGAACACATACAACATTAAGTTCACCATCTCATGTATGTGTGGTAGTAACCCTTAGTTACTAGTGATAACTAAGATCGTTGACCACAGATCACCGTAACAAATACAATGATGAAAAAGTCTGAAATGTGAGAATTACTAAAATGTGACCCAGAGGCAATGAAGTGAGGAAATGCTGTCGGAAAAATGGTGCTGAAAGACTTCCACAATGCAAGGGTGTCACAAACCTTTAATTTGTAAAAAACACAATAAAAGTGAGCAATAAAAAGAGGTACACCTATATTTTTAACCTTCACAAAAGACCCTACTGTTTTATCCACTGCAGAGAAAAAACAGCCTTAGAAGTGAAATTGTCCAAACTCATAAAACTAACCAGTACTCAAGCCAAGATCAAAAGACAAATCTGGGGAAAAAACAATCTGTCCAACTCCAAAGTTACTCAATCTCAGTCTGAAGCAACTCAATTAGTGAGGAATGTATTAAAGTATAAAATACATGTTATATAGATGCAATCATATGTATTTTATAGCACATAAATTAGTATCCGTAATTAACATATTATACAACAAATATGCTAGTCTGGTTTTAATATTATAAATTATAACCTAATTTCTTTTATAAAATACTTTATAAAAATTATCCGTCTTTTGAAAAATTATAAAAATATGCTATGAATGGCAGTAATTAGTAAAATATTTAAAACATCATTTATTTATAGGTTACTAACTTCTTACTGCAAATCAAGAGATCTGTTTTGGAAAAAACAGTCCAATATTAAAATTGAAAGTCACTCCAATATTAAAATAAGGAGACAGTTAGGATCTCGTAACTAAAGTAGGACTACACATAAAGCTGTGAAACAGTATGACCTCTTCTCTCCCAACGAAAAAGACCTGCTCCCAATCCATATCCTTAAAAAAAAATGTAAATGGTAAAGTCTCCATTTCCCCAGAGGCAATATTTTCAAATCTAGCTTGTCACCACAAGATAAAGACAATTTACCCAAAGTGTAAATAAGAAGGTCTATAAATGAGATAATAAGCAAACAGAATATTCTCAAAATTAATCTGTGCCAAGAGTTAAAATATTCACAACTTGATTACTTTAATGCATGAATAACATGGAGAATAGCATGAACTATCACGCTGCATATTTCAGAATACTGTATAAAAAGTGGCTACATTAATATGAACTAAAGTAGCCCTTTCCAACGATTTTCTTAGCATTCTCCTTTCTGAGCTGAGCAAACCAAGCCTTAGGCGATCGGGGTGGAGATAAATCTGTATTAAGAGGTACTTTACCTTCATGTAAATCAAGACAGTGTAGCTATAATTTTGTTAGGCTCCAGCATACAGCAGCAGAGAAATCTAGTAGATCTTTGTTTCTTTTAGGATGATTTCATGCTTGAGCCTTTGGTTAACAATTATGGGTTTTCTATATTTTGTGTGTGTCTGAAATTAAACATGACAGCTCTGCCGCAATTTTTTGAAGTTTTATAAATGTTAAACAACAGCTGTTTGACTAAGGATTTGCCATACCAAAATGTAAACGAACATCACCAGCTCAAAGGGTCTAAGTTTACGACTTTAACGCCATAATCCAAGGACACAGTTTGACTTCACAGGGTCTATAAATAAGCACCTTTTAAAGCTGAATGACAGCAATAAGGAACTACACACTTAGTAAAATGATAGGGTTTTTTTTTTTTTTTTTGTCTTTTAAGAACCACAATTCACTGGCAATTTCTGGGAAGGAAACAAAATAAATTTTATATAGACTACAATTGGCATCTACTGTTCAACATATTCAAAATAGAATTCAGATGATCACACATGATAAATAATACATGTTTTCTATTACCCAAAATATTAACAATATAAAAACTAACTTTTTTACCTGTAATAATTGAAGCTAAATTTTTTCACAGTATCATGAGAAATTTAGTTCAAATTTATTTTTTCCTAAATGTTACTGACAAAAAGACATAACATATGACCCCATCAATTGAGCTTTTTTATTCAAATACCTTACATAAAACCTATTAATATTCTGTCCTCCAACCCCACGTGGTTTGAACTTACTCCTCAAGCCTATACAACTCAGTACACATTCTAAACAAATAAGAAACTCTATCTGCTAAAGGTAATTCCCCAAACTGCATACAACAGGTTCATCTTATTCTATTTGGTAAAAACTACAGATTTTTGCTATGCGTAAATCAATTCTACAGTCAACTATTACCTGTTCCTCCTAAGATGTCATATAAATGGCTTCATAAGATGCCATATAAATGGAGAACTGTGAATTAATTTAATAATAAAACATTTAATCACACTGAATCGCTTCTTTACAAAGACATTTCTGAAAATACTGGCAACTAGGCATATTGGTAAGCCCTTTGCAATCATAGGTCCTATAGCAACTGCCAAGGCAGGCCCAATAGTGAGCAGCAGTCATCAGGGCAAAAGTCTGTACAACTCTATTCCTGGAAGAATGATCTCCCAGGACAACAGGATGCTGACGGTAGAAAGGAGATCCTAGATCTTCCTGTGACTGTTTTATCAAAATGGAGGGTCATGCCTCCGGTTGTTCCCAGGTCCATCAGGGTAGCCAGCAGGCCTCTAAGCACCGATATGACTTGGCTGCTGTGGAGGAACGAAGATCCTCCTCTAGTTCAGCAACGCAGATGGCCAAGGACAGGGGCCCAAGAAAGAAGCTACCACGGAAATGAAAGAACAAATCCTGAGGAAAACAGACTTATCACATCAGCGTTATATAATAGGAAGAATCCCGATGCATCATGCGGCTTGTGCTAAAACGCTTAGTGATCTCATTCTTACCATAACAAATTATCTGCCAGCAAAGACCTTCAAGGTCAAACCCTGGCAACAATTAAAAAATAATGAAAAGCATTCATCCAAAGGCAGAGTTAGAATGTTTTAGTTTGAAGCAATGTGCTGTATATTTTATTAGCTATAACTTGTTTAATTATTCATCGCAACTCTGCTTACATTCCATATAGAAACCTCAGGTTGCTCAGATTTCTATCTGAAATCCTGTTTTTTCCCCCCCTTATTCAAAGGCAAATGCCTTAAGAGACCAAAATTTCTATGATTTTCAACAGAACACAAAGATCTACTTGTTCAGAATAAGATACTAAATTAAAGCCTGAAATAAACACATGGAAAAAGAGGGGGGAAAGAAAGGAGAGAAAAGGAGAAGAGACAGATGTGTCATGTCATCATTGAAAATAACACAAACCTCTTGACCAGACTTTGCCCCAGGGTCCCTCCTTCTGTACCTTGGCTGCGCATGCTCCCAGCCCATTTGCCTTCTCCATGTGCCCATGCTGTTCTCAGGGTCCAGGGCCCTCTGCTGCCTCAAAGGCTAACTGAAGCATTGCTAGGCACTTTCCAGAAGCTTCCATGTGGCTGCCCATCAGTGATAACGCCATTGTCTCCTTGAGTTGCTTCTGGGCACATTTTGCCCCTAAAGACAGAGCCATTATCACCAGTTTAATCATCTGCCTATTTCTGATACACAGGTGAGCCAAAGGTGTTCTCTGCTGGAGAAGCAGACAGAGGTATGGAGGTACAGGGCACGGTGGCGTGGGGGGGCTGGGGTTCTGCTCTGGTATCTGCACTCTTGATACCAGTCTGATGAATGCATGCGAATTAGGTCCCCTCATTCACGTAACATAGAGGACTTCCCATTCTCTCCATGGCTCTGAACGTGAGCATCTAAGTAGGAAAATTCAAGTCTTAACACTGAAACACACAGGGCCACTCCCTGGTGTGGACCCAGGTCTGAGCCCCAGAGGAGTCTCAAAGGGGTGACAGTCTGGACCAACAGCACACTTTGGCTTTCCTTTCACACAATCAAAGGCCTTAACAAGTAACCTGATGGTAATGTTTCCTAAAAATGGCCACCAGGACTATATAATCCGCCTCACGTGAGGGGATTTGGAGTCAAACTGAGTAAGGTATCAGCAACAGACTGAGACAGTCAAAGCATCTTTAACCTTGGAGGGATCACAGTGATTCGTTCCGCTCCCTCATTTTAGAGGCCAAAGGGAGGAAGCCCTTATGCTAAGAATGGAGTAGCTTCCTGAGCAGATCTAAGTCAGACATGGGCATTCAAAGGGTCAGACCCCATGTTCCCTAATCTGGGTCTGTAGCATTTTTATTGGGGGCTTCCCAGGTGGCATAGTGGTAAAACATCCAACTGCCAACCCAGGAGAGGCAAGAGACATGGGTTCGACTCCTCGTCCAGGAAGATTCTCCTGGAGCAGAAAGATTCTCCTGGAGGAGGAAATGGCAACCCACTGCAGTATTCCTGCATGGAGGATCCCATGGACAGAGGGGCCTGCTGGGCTACAGTCCAGGGGGTCACCAAGAGTTGGACATGACCACACAAGAGCACAAGCATTGCTATCACACCACAGATTGCTGGAATTCAAGAACTTCCTGGGGTCAATTTCAAAAGAAAAGACTACAGAATGTTAATTTCTTCTATTCTAGTGTTCTTTAGAGCTTTATTCTGTTTCTAAAGGAAAGATTAAAAAAATGTAGTTCCCTCTTACATGCCGTTTTCCGGGGTTTTGTCTTGACCTCTCTGCCGTGATACTGCTGCACACAAGTGGTGGGGGGCAGTTCTTCCACCCGCATGTCTAGTCTACTCTTTTTCTTTAGAGACACAACCTCTGTTACATTCAGAGCAGCAACTTCTAGATAAGAAATGACACATCCCAACCTTTGGTTCAGCTACAGATGGCAGAGACCTAGCTCTGGCCAATGAGCTGCTTTAAGCTGCCAGTGAGAGCTCACAAGAAAGTTCTTTAAAAGGGAGGAGATTTGACTGGCTTCTGTCTTTTGCACCTTTCCTTTCAACTTCTTCATTTCTAGGAGGACCCTGGAGGTGTGGCAGCCACTTTGTCACCATGAGGCAACAAGCATGAGGGTGAAAGCTGGATGACCGAAAGGAGGGCTGAAAAGAAAGTCAGAAAGATCCTCAGATCTGATGACAATGTAGGGTCATCTAACCTACCCTGGGCTGCCTTTCTCTAAATCAAAGAAAAAGACCTCTGTTTGATTAAGCCACTGCGGCTCGAGTTTTCAGTTACACACAGATGAATAGATGTTACCATGAACAAGAAAAACAATCACAATTGTGTATTTTCAATTATATAGTTCAAAAAATTTTTTATGATCGAATGTAGACCAACCACTCACTGAGTGCTCTCTAACTTACTGGAAATAACATGAAGAGTTCTCAATGTGTCCCACTGTTAATAATAATAATAATACAGTCATCTGAATGCATAAAGTGCTAAATATGGCTGTATCCTGATAAAAGTCAAGGTAAACTGGGTCAGTAACTTATGGTAATCTCTAAGAATTTTTTACAGGGACACAACATCCCCTATATGAACTGGGGATGCTGTTTGCTCAAAAGGATATGTTTTTATTCTAAACAGCCAATTTCTCAATGTCTAAATTCTCAAATTTAAAGCAAGCAATGTATTATCAATGGTGCAAAGAACATCCAAGCAGCCAGTTACCCCCATCTTATCAAATACTGTGTAGCCAGAAACACAATCAGAATATGAACATACCCCTGAACATCCTGCTCCCTGCACTGCATATTTAATAAACCATTTTCCGCGTCCAGATTCCTTCTTGAGACCTCCCCAAAATTCTCAGCTGCTACCACCTCTGCATCTGCCAGACGCATTTTAATTCTTGTCTCACTTGCAAATTCTAATAAGCTGAAAGGAGAAGATGGCTTCGGAAAATAACTTATATGCTACAGTAGTTTACTTCTCAGAATATTAGGCAAGTAAATAAAAGTCCAATACATTAGGGTAAAATGATAAGGTCCTGCAAGGCTACTTCAGCCTTAGACAGTCACTTCTAAATTTTATTTATTTATTTTTATTTATTTATTTTTTATTTTATTTTTTAACTTTACAATATTGTATTGGTTTTGCCATATATCAACATGAATCCGCTACAGGTATAAATTATACCAATTTTACTCCTCAGAAAGTGTACTTGTATCACATCATGACTTCGCATAAAAACATATCAAGTGTCAGCCCCTATTTCAATGTATAAAACCATATAGAAAGTGACAAAATGCCTAGCTGTAAGTAGGAAAATATTAAACATTCATTTATCTGGAAATAAGTAATCCTATTATTTAACAATTCATATCATTTAGTCACATGTGTGCTGTGCCAAGTCACTTCAGTCATGTTTGACTCTTTGCGACCCTATGAATTGCAGCCCGCTAGGCTCCTCTGTCCATGGGATTCTCCAGGCAAGAATACTGGAGTGGGTTGCCATGCCCTCCTCCAGGGATCTTGCTGACCCAGGAATGGAACTCGCATCTCTTATGTCTCCTGCAATGGCAAGCACGTTCTTTACCACTAGTGCCACCTGGGAAGCCCTTCATTTAGTTGCTGTCTTGCCTAAATATTTTAAGGGGAAGGGCCAGGAGGGACAGCTGCAGTCACAGGGCTTGTAGGAGACTCAAAGGAGAAAGCGGAGTTTCTCTGACTCTCTTGAAGCCTGGCCATCCTCAGGCAGAGGACTTGGGTGGCTTATATCTCTGGCAAGCAGGTTGGAAAGGGACATATGGACTCATAGGCATTGCCTTGGCAGGCACTCTACAGTACCCTGGCTTACAGAGGAAGCTTTGCTTGGCTAAGATCATAACTAAGGTATGTTACAGGTCAATAACTTTGAAGACATATGTTATATCTCAACTGATTCAACATTCAATGTTGAGATCTAGCTTTTATCTAATAGTTCCACTTTCATCTACCAAAGCATCACATGTGGCTCTTCCTAAGACACCAGGAAAGCCTCTCTTAGCCACACCCCCAGGTCTCTGAAGCCACCCAACTTGCAATTAAATGCACTGAGGGGCCTGGCTAGATCCTACAGAAAGAGTGGAGCCCCCAGTGAAAAAGAACTCACTGCAGAGAGAACCTGGCTCACCTATACTTGAAAAGAAATGTGGCAGGGGCTTTGCTGTGATTCTACAAGGAACAGCTACAGTGCCTCAGCTGCAGGATTCAAAAATGGGTGTTTCCACTCTAAAGGCACCATTTTCAGGACATTAATTTTGTAAATGTACCTGTATTTTAAAAATACACTTTTTCACAGTTTTAGAAATCTTCTTGCCCTTTGCATTTTTCTTTCCCCATTTATCTCTTGAGTCTTACTTTTGTAAAACATGAGGCTTTCCTCTCTTCCCAATTACAGGAAAAATCCTTCATTTAGATAGAGTGTCAGTTTAACTTTTAATAAGACAATCTATATAGATAAGAATTTTAAAATCTCAACTGCACAAAAAAGTACATTCTTTGGACTGACAGATAAATATCTTGCATCCTTTGTGCATTTTATAGTGATTACATTATATAAATATAATATGAATAATCAGGTCTTAGTTGTATATTATTTCATTTAAATATACGGAAGACATACTATTGGTTACCAACTATAACAGAACTTGAAGAACAAAAATATTTAAAGAATAAAGGGTACAGCTGAGGCTAAAAACTTATGTTCACAAACTACTTTTCATATTTTAAATGAATTAAGAAATTGAAGGCCTTCCCAGGTGGTGCAGTGGTAAAGAATCTGCTTGCCAACACAGGCTACACAGGAGATGTGGGTGCAAACCCTAGGTCGGGAAGATGCCCTGGGGGAGGGCATGGCAACCCACTCCAGTATTCTTGCCAGTAAAAACTCATGGACAGAGGAAGCCTAGCAGGCTGCAGTCTATAGGGTTGCAAAGAGTTGAACACAACTGAGAGAATGAGCACACAAACAAGAAATTTAAGTGCTAAGCAATATAATCATATTAAAGTTTTTTCACCTGAACATGATATGACATCAGGAAAATGCAAATTAAAACAAAGAGATAAACTACAGAACTATCAGAAACGCCAAAATTTAGAACACTGACAACATCAAATACTGGCAAGAAAGTGGGACGACAGGAACTCTCACTCACTGCTGATGGTAAATCAAAAGGCACCTCAACTCTGGGAGAAGAGTTAAGCCGTTTCTTACAAAACTAAACTACTCTAAGCCTATGATTCAGTAATCACAGCCTTTAGTACTGACCCAAATGAAAATTCATGCCCACAGAAAACCTTTCACAAGAACATTTATCGTATCTTTACTCATAATCGCTAAAACTTGAAAGCAACCAATACATCCTTCAGTAGGTGAATGAGTAAACAGTGGTACATCCAGACAAAAGAATATTACCCAGCACTAAAAAGAAACGGGGTCGCAAAGAGTCGGACATGACTGAGCAACTGAACTCAACTGAAAAAGAAAGGAGCTATCAACCCATGAAAAGACATATAGGGACCTCAGGAATGCATACAACTAAGCGAAAGAAGCCTGTCTGAAAAGGCAACATATACGATTCCAACTATGACATTCTGGGAAAGGTAAGACAATGGAAACAGGAAAAAGATCAGTGGTTGCTGGGGGCGGGCTGATACGGGTGGAACAAAGAGGGTTTTTAGGGCAATTAAAATACTCTGTATGATACCATGATGGCCCCAACACATCATTATACATCTGTCCAGATTCACAGAACACGTAACAACAAGAGTGAACCCTAATGGAAACTACCAACTGTGGGTGATAAAGGTGTCCGTGTAGGGCTACTCTGGTGGGGGACGTTGGTAACACAGAAGACTACGCGTGTGAAGAGGAGCAGGATGTGTGGGAAAGCATTGTACCTTCCTTTTAACTTTTCTGTCAATCTAAAATTGCTCTTTTAAAAGGTCTTTAAAAGTTCATCTGTAATGTAATGGCTCCGTTTTAAAAATCAGTATCTTTTACATATGCCAGGTTATGAATATGTAATGCAACAGTTCACACTGTGTATACATGTTGCTGTTCTTCTTTAGTTGCTAAGCCATATCTGACTCTTTTGGGACCCCGTTGACTGTAGCCTGCCCGCCAGGCTCCTCTAGCCATATAATGTCCCAGGCAAGAATACTGGAGTGGGTTGCCATTCCCTTCTCCAGGGGATCTTCATGACCCAGGGACCAAACCCATGTCTCCTGCATTGGCAGGTGGATCCTTTACCACTGAGCCACCCGGCAAGTCCTTGTGGATACAGGGCTGTGCTAAAGGCATGAACTCTGTACTAGAAAGGGGAAACACCAGCTGAGTGGTAACATCTGAGAAAAAGGAAAGGAAATGTGATTAGGCATCTTTCAATTATACATTCCTTTAAAAAAAAAAAAAACAGAAACTGCAGTAAATATGCAAAATGTTGACAAACTGGAAGGACAATTTCGTGAGTGTATTTCTAGTTTCTTCAGTATGGAAAAAAATCTTGGGATGAAATTGCAATATTCTCAGGTGAAAACACGACCCAGTGGCATCTGAGGGTAGGTGAGAAGTGC
The DNA here is from genome assembly GCF_002263795.3 of Bos taurus. Taxonomy (NCBI): domain Eukaryota; kingdom Metazoa; phylum Chordata; class Mammalia; order Artiodactyla; family Bovidae; genus Bos; species Bos taurus. The sequence continues at coordinate 9,650,549 of NC_037344.1, read as the reverse complement.
CAGGCTACAGGAAGGATTCAAAGGTTTTAGGAGAGAGGCAGGAAGGGTATTTAGAAGGATCGAAGAGCAGGGCCAGTCTCACCTGAAAAGAGGGCAGGGTAGGATTGTATTGGGAGACAGAGCACTGCAGGCCCAGTGTGTGGGAAATACAAGGCCCCATTCAAGCAGGTGCTGTTCACCTGGTGCTGTGTGACCCCAGATTTTAGAATTGTTTACATCGGCTTACTATGAACCAAGCAGGAAGATGCCTCATTTGTCACATAAAATGAAAGCTCAAACACAGAGGAAACCACTAAAATATTGTTAGAAACAACAATCTTAAACTAAGATGTTGACAGCACAAAAAACCTGTTAGCAAAGACATGCTTACTTAGAAAAGTAAAAGACTATGCCTGCTCGTAATAGTACTTTTAAGAGTGAAGTCAGGAATTTATTTTATCTGGTACACACAGTAATTTGCTATAAAGCTTTATGAAACAGCTAAAGTAATGTTACAGCCAGAAACCAATTGTTGCTAAAATGCATTCAGTTAAAATGGAAAATATAGGGAAATAAAACACTGTAATTGTCTCTCAACCCACATTGTATATTATGTTGCTAAATTATATACTATTATATTTTCTACATTTTAATAAGCTTTCCCATAGAGGAATTGATAACATAAGGAAACCATTCTCTGCTTTTATTTCTGAAGACCTAAACAATATCCCACACATATTTATAAACCAAACAGGGCCTGGGCCTCTCATTAGATCCCAAGGCTCACAAAATCTATCTCACAAAACCACGCCATGTAACAATACCTGAAATAGCTAACACAAATGGTTTTCCTGTCCTCCTCCTTACTTTTGATTCACAGTCGGGGAGTTACATAGGTAAAGTGAGCTATAATAGTCTGTAAGGAAAAAAAAAATCAAGGTTTTCTTAATTTTAGAAAAAAATCTTAATAGCGTGTTGTATAATTTATAAAATATTGTCTTTGGCCTTAATAATATTTTATTTAAATTTGTCCATCCACCAGTTAGTTGGTGTCAGTAAACATTCAGTGGGTGTAAGTAAAATGGAGACTTCTCCCCAAAGAGATGAGACTATTTCATGGCCCTGATCCCCATTTAACAGGATGCTGACCAACCACATACTAATAAGCATTATGTCCAGTACTTAAATAAAAGGTCACGCGTCTTCAAGCTATTTGAGAATTTTTTAAATAATAAATCATCATTAATAAAATGGTAGAAAACTTTTGGGGAAGTAAAAGAAATTCACACGTCTCACAACAGTGAATAGTTTTCTAAGTGCAGAGCTGATTATAATATCAGGTGCTTGGGTTAAGCAGAGTACCAAACCTGAAATTTGAAGCAATATTCCTAAGCTCCAAAAGGATCTAGTTAGCCAAATATACTGAATGCACACAGCTCCAAAGATCTGGACAGGGCAAATTAGAATCGTTCACCAAATATTAACAGAGAAACTTCAATCAGAAGAGATGCACTTTGGTAGAAATTTTAAGGAAAACAATTTATAAGTCTTTTCAGGTCATATTATTGACTCCGATTTTCTATAAACATCTTAAAATGTGAAGCAGGAAACAAAGTTCTATGCTTACCCCCTTTTAAGGTTCAGATTGCACCGAGTTCTAGGGAACTAATGTGTTTCTGAAATATTTGCTATCAGCGAGATGTAAATTGTGTTTTTCCTGTTGACTCTCTCTTAGGTATTTACAACACACTCTAACTTCCTGCTCCCCTTGTTCTTGCAGCGTATCTGGCCACTGTCCCTAGAATTTAGCCCAGCACTTGCTGGTGACTCCATGGGTACGTATGACACAGAGAGGACGGGGCTGACAAAATGAGAAGGCAGCTCAAGGAAAACGAAAGCCGACCTTAAAAAGCCTGGTTCTCTTTGCAGGGAAAAGAAGATGGACCCCGCACAAGGATACCATGCAAATTCATGAAGTGTTTCATACTGTTTAAAAAATGAAAAGAAAAAAAAAATGGTTCTTTTGAAAGAATCTCAAATAAGCACTGACCACATCCAAAACACTGTAAAATTTTATTATGGTAGATGAAAAGTAATTTATGAAAATTAAATGCTATAGAAGGAGCTGCCTCAGAGACACAGAGAAGAGATAAGATAAAGTCTGCATGCCTGCTCATCCCTTTAACATAATTTAAGGCTTTACCTTCATTTCAAGGTGAGTGGTACTATCACCACAGCATCTGCTATAGGTAATCAGCATCTGTTTAATATCTGCAACTCTCTCCCATCTTGTTCTCATCTGTATCATTCTCTTGTCCCCTCTTTTTAACAGTAGGTACTTGCCGGTTATAATATTTTAAATATAGCAGTGTGTACATGTCAATCCCAAACTCCCTAATTATCCCTTCACTCCCAGGTAACCATAAGCTCATTCTCTTAGTCTGAGTTTATAAAGATATTTCTCAACAGGTAGAGATTCAGGTGCTAATATTAATAGAAAGATCACTACTGAAATTTATTGTTTATTTGAATTTCCTACAAATGGAATAGCCCTGAAGCTGCAATAAATGCTGACTTTTTTTTTAATATGGAGAAGGGAGACAAAATTAAATTTGCCAGCAATTCACAAATTAATTTCCCTATCTTATGTTCATCAGAGGAATTATGAGGAAAAATGAAATAAATGTGAAAGCACATGACATTTTTTTTTAGTAGTTCAGTTCAGTCACTCAGCCACATCTGACTCTTTGCAACCCCATGAACCGCAGCACGCCAGGCTTCCCTGTCCATCAACTCCCGGAGTTCACTCAAACTCATGCCCATCGAGTCAGTGGTGCCATCCAGCCATCTCATCCTCTGTCGTCCCCTTCTCCTCCTGCCCCCAATCCTTCCCAGCATCAGGGTCTTTTCCAATGAGTCAACTCTTCGCATGAGGTGGCCAAGTAGAGAAGTAAGTAAATGTGAAGTACAGTCATTTCTCATTGAATATGATTCAAATAGGTGGGAACCGTATCTTGACTGTGGTTCTTAATGATGGGGGGATATTCGGATCCCTAGTGAAGCTGGGTGAACACACATATATCTAGGCTCTGCTTCCCAGCACATCTAATCAGAGGGTGTTAGGTTCAGTTCAGTTGCTCAGTCGTGTCTGACTCTTTGTGACCCCATGACCCGCAGCACGCCAGGCCTCCCTGTCCATCACCAACTCCCGGAGTTCACCCAAACTCATGTCCATCGAGTCGGTGATGCCATCCAACCATCTCATCCTCTGTTGTCCCCTTCTCCTCCTGACCTCAATCTTTCCCAGCATCAGTGTCTTTTCTAATGAGTCAGCTCTTCACATCAGGTGGCCAAAGTATTGGAATTTCAGCTTCAACGCCGGTCCTTCCAATGAACACCGAGGACTGATCTTCAGGATGGACTGGTTGGATCTCTTTGCAGTCCAAGGGACTCTCAAGAGTCTTCTCCAGCACTACAGTTCAAAAACATCAATTCTACTAGGTGGTGCCCTGGAATCTGCAGTTTTAAAAGCTGCACAGGTGGTTCTGTCGAAGCCCTGGTTGATGATGAGCTGCCACAGGTTCAGATGCCTTAACCGCTGCGTGGGTCACATCAACCAGAAGGGTCAGTGGTGGGGATGGCGACAAAGTGCAAGATACCACCTACTGAGCTCCGGCTCCCTGGGAATGTCTAGATGCAAGCCTGGTAGAATCAGGGCTTCCGTTTTACTAAAGAGAAGACAGAATGCAAGATTTTGGTTGAATAATAACAATGGAATTCTATTTTCTCTTCAGCAAAATGGAAGCCCTGGCAGGAATAGAGACACAGACAGAGAGAATGGACAGGTGGACTCAGGGTGGTTAAGGGGTGTGGGGACGAATTGAGAGATTAGCAGTGACATATACACTACCATGTGTGAAACAGAGAGCTAGTGGGAATGCTGTGTGGAACAGGGAGCTCGGCTCAGTGCTCTGTGATGACCTAGAGCGGTGGGATGGGGAAAGAGGTGGAAGTGAGACTCAGTAGGAAGGAGATGTATGTATACTTACAGCTGATTAGTGCACTTTGCTATACAGCAGAAACTAATACAACATTGTAAAGCAATGATACTCCAATAAAAATATTTTTAAAAAATTTTAAAAATTCAGTTGAATGGAAAAATCTCTTGAATTTTAACTGCTGATACATGCTAATGATCACACTGAGGCCCTGGCAGTCTGATCTCAGGTTCAGAAGATCTACAGTATTAAGTTTTGTTTCTCAGCTAGAGCGCTCTGAAGGGCTGTCATGGCAGCGTGTGGAGGGGAGGAGGCTGGAAAAACATGGCCACAGTACTTTGCAGCTCTTTCCATTAAGTGACAGTGGTCTATTCGCCACCCCTTGAGTCTGGCTGGCTCTGTGACTTATTTTCACCACTAGAACACAGCAAAGTGATACTGTGTGTGTTCCAGATCCGGGGCCTCAAGGAGCCTTGCAACCTTCCCCTCTCCCTGCTTTGAACGCTCCTGTTGCCAGGTAAGGACGCCTGGGACAGGAGACAGTGAATGAGAGACCCCCTGGGGAGAAGCTTGCTCAGCACCCAGCACCAAGGGCCCCCCCACCACCACATGGGTGTGGTCATCTGAAGCTATCCAGCCCCAGCCAGGCAAGGCATCAGATGACCACAGCCTCCTGAATGGGTCCAGCTATGATGAGAAAACCGCCCAGCCAAGCCCACCCAAAAGGCAGAATCATGAGCAAGTAGCTACTGCTTTAGCCATGCCACCTTGGGGAGGCTGAATCAGCAAAAATCAAAAACTGATACAGAAGCTGTACTGAGAACAGAGTGCTGCCATAATAAAAGCGGATAGGAAAAATGTATGATCTACACTGGAAACATGTGGAGTCAGTTTTCAGACTGGGTGGTAGACAGAAGCCGGGGAACTAATAAAGAGGTAATTAAAGGTTGGAAAAACAGTGGCCTGTTGTGGCAAAACAACCGATGACATTTTTGCCTGCGATAATGTGGAAGATAAAAACCCACCTAATGAACTGGTTGATCTGGTCAAGAAGATCTCTAGAAAGAATGCTGAAAACACAGTTTGGTTTCTGTAGTTGATAAAGGCACCAGGGAAAGAAAAGAGGAGCTAAATAAGGAATTGTTCAGTTTGCAAGCAGAATGTAAGGGAAAAAGAACTCGGATTTGGTGGGCTGAAAATAAACCTCTCATCTTCAAAGTTTTCAGCGTGGTAGATAACCTCTGTGACTCAGTGTGTGTGTGTGTGTGTGTGTGTGTGTGTGTGTGTGTGTGTGCGCACGTGCATGAGTGTACACACGTGCTAGGGCAGAGTGGGCATGTAATACTTAAAAAAACACACACTTAAATGTACACATGTGTATGTAGATGTAAAGGGTTTTTTTACTATTTATTTAAAATAGTGCTTTACATTAAACAAATATGAATATACTATGCATAGATTCTAAATTGGCATCAACTTTTTAAGGTAAAATGTAAGACTGCAAATAAATTTTATTCTTGTGGCTGGTGGTTTGGGATACACCATTAAATCTTCCAAGATGGGCATTCCTCTTCCACATGAGGAGTACCAGGCGGAAAAGGGGGCAGCAATGAGATAAGCCACCCAGGCGAGTCCTCACTTCCCGTCTTAGAAACTTGGCATCCGTTTAAAGTTCCCATCAAAGTGGGGAGCACGGCAACACGGAGCCCTGGGATGATAACTTGGCCCCAAGGGTATACAAAGGATATGACTGTATTCCAACCCTCACAGATCCATTTCTCCAAAGAAAAGGACCCTGGGGTACATGTGTCTTTTTCAATTATGGCTTCCTCAGCATATATGCTCAGTAATAGGATTATTGGGTCATACAGTAGTTTTATTCCTAGTTTTTAAGGAATCTCCATACTGCTGTCTATAGAGGCTGTACCAACTTACCTTCACACCAACAATGCAAGAGGGTTCCCTTTTCTCCACACCCTCTCCAGCATTTACTGTTTGTAGATTATTTTTTTTTTTATGATGGCCACTCTGATTGGTGTGAGGTGATACTGCACTGTAGTTTTGATTTGCATTTCTCTAATGATGAGCAATTAAATCAATTAAAAGAAAGAAAAGGATGGAAGCAAATGGTAGAAAAGTTAAGAAAAGCAGACCTCCGTGATGAAAACTGATGACTGCAAATTCATGTGCTAAAAGCACTCATGCAGAGTGACGGACACCTACTTACAGCGTATTTATTCTCACAGCAACTGAGGGATACTCAGTTAAATTTTCCAGACTCATACCAAAAGGAAAAGGTATCTAGAATGAGTTAGACAAGATTATAGCCCCCAAAAAGGAAGCAGCGAGAGCAGCCTGAGGTCATTTATTTCATGGCAGAGTACCTGAAATGTATCAGTTGGTACGAAGGGCACTGTATTTAGGCATTAGTTTCATTAATTCAACTAAAAGCACTGACCGTGTGCCATGCTTGGTGTCTGTCCGTCACAAGGCTAATCTTACCCTCAGGGACCTACACACATGAACAGGTCCAGCAGACATGAGGATAAGGCATCTTACTACCCCTGCGACAGCAACTAAGCTCCCAAGGAGCTCAAAATAAACCATCGTTTGATCATTCATCAAGGAAAGGTTTTTGCTCAGTGCAATCTATTTAAGAAGACAGGAAAACGGGCAATTTATTTTAGACAGACTTCTTTTCCAAATGTCTAAAACAAAACAGTGTTGAATTTTAAGCAAACTCTCAGCTCCCTGGAACAATCCCAACGCCAAAGTTGTACTGAACATATCATATGCAATATTTCACGATACATCATATAAATATAAAGCAGCACATAAAATAAATTACATATATAAACAGAGACTAAATTCGTATGTTAGTACTTATGAGTAATACAACTTGAAATGGTTATGCTTTCCCTGGGGCAGAGTTTCTTCATTTTATCCATTAAGAGTTCAAGGCAATTTGAGAAAAATTTATATCCAGCCATTCTGTATACATTTAAATTACCCTCAATGTCGTATAACTAAGCACCTCTAACTAACAAAGGCTTGAGAAAAATAATTGAAACCTTATTTGAATTTAATTGCACAAAAAGTAAAGAGATCATTTTCCTTCCATAGTTAACTGAGTAGTTGGTAGAAAGTTTCATTAAACTATAAAGAATAAGCACAATTTTCATACCATGAATTTGATATTTTTCAACCTAAATGATAATACAGGGACAGAAAAGTCTAAGTCCCTGGAAACAGGTTCGCATAAAATTACCTCCTTAGAAAACACTGTAGGCACTACAAGATATTTTTTAATTCATTTAGAAAGTACACAATAGCTCATCTGAGCACATTCCATGAAATAAAACTTGTTCTTGATTAGCTGAAAACTTAATACACTCTAGTAAACTCTGAATAATTTTGAAGCAATTTTTAATCTTTTCATTAACTTTTTAAACTTTTCCTTACAACATAAATGCATTACACAAAGGAAGTGATTTTCTCCAAGCCTCATGTCGCCATATAAAGGACAACTCAACTTAGAGAAGGTGATGAATATTTTCTTCTGAGATGTTAGACATTTAAGAGTTTCTTTTTGAGGGATTCAAAGTTTTTTACATATTAAATATAAACTGTCATTTACAAATGTCCTCTGGAAGTTCCAATATAAAAATTTCCCACGTGAACCCTGTTTAGGTTTACAGTTTGAACAGCTACTTCCTTATTTTATGTCATGGATTATATACCATGTTACAAAGCCCTGCTTTTCACAGAACAAACCTCCTGGAAGCCACGGTAGGAAACGCCAGAGCGGACCAGCCTCCCTCCCCCCTCAGTCCTTGACGGGCTGTTCTGAGCACCGGGCTGGGCCCTGTATCCCCCGCGGTCAGGGGGCTCACTCCCAACCCTGGGGAGTCATGTGCTTTCATCACCATCCCTTTCAAGGCAGGACTGTGCAGTGAAAATGTGGACAGTCCTGGAGCCAGAGTGCCCTGGGTTCTCATCCTGGCCGTGCCACCGAAGAACCACATGGCCTGGGCCTGTCAGCTGACATCAGGGCCATGGATACACAGAGCCCCAATCTCACAGAGGCTACCAAGACATACTGTCACACTGGCAGTCACATGATGTAAGCTTTGACATCATGTCATCTGAGACCAGAACCTAAAGTATAAGTATACTCCAAATCTGTACATGAGAGACTCACAGCAAATAAGGAATGGTCTGTGGAGAGACTTGGTACTCCTGATTCATTCATTCAGAAATATTTACCAAATGCTCCATATGGAACAGCCATCGATCTATAAATGGAGATAATCTCTGCTCTCATGGGGTTTATATTCTATCAGGGAGATAAGCCGGAGAAGGCAATGGCAAACCCACTCCAGTACTCTTGCCTCAAAAATCCCATGGACGGAGGAGCCTGGTGGGCTGCAGTCCATGGGGTCGTGAAGAGTTGGACACAACTGAGCCACTTCACTTTCACTTTTCACTTTCATGCATTGGAGAAGGAAATGGCAGCCCGCTCCAGTGTTCTTGCCTGGAGAATCCCAGGGATGGCGGAGCTTGGCGGGCTGCCATGTTTGGGGTCGCACAGAGTCGGACACGACTGAAACGACTTAGCAGCAGCAGCAGGGAGATAAGTAGTTAAGAGAGTCTCGATGATTACCAAGTATGATAAGCGAGGAGGGAGGGAGGGAGATTTTGAATGTGTGTATGTGTGTGTTTGGATGAGGGTGATGAGTTCAGGGTGTGTCTGGGGAGCCCCTTTATGAAGGGGCCTGCTGAGCCACAGTCTGAAGCAGTCATAGGAGAAGACAGGGGAGAACCTTCTAGGAAGAAAAACAAATGCATGTTTAGGATGGCACAGACAAGACTCATTACCAACCAACTCCTGCTTATCTCTGCAGGGTCATACTTGCCACACTGTGCAGCTCAAACTCAATGTTTCCGTCTTCCATTCAGAACCACTTTCAGTCCCTTAAAACAGCCCACCTTCTCTTCCCCTTGGCCTTTGTGTACGTGTCCTGGTATGACTTCTTTTACTGAGAAGACATATAAGGTGCTTCCGTGTGGTTCACAGTGAACATTCACCACACTTGTGTGAGCTTCATGACTGTTAAAATGGCACCATGACATTCCACTGAATGCCATGCCATCACTTACCATATTATTATTCACTTACATTTAAATCCGTAAGATTGCATTTTTCAACTGTGGAAGTATCCAGAATGGGGCACAGGTGTCAGGCTCTTTCGGGTGTTTAATCTGAGACCAGGGCAGCAGTCATTGTTACATGTATAGACATAAGTTTCGTGAACAGTAGACAGGTGCAATTACCTTCTGGGCTTTGAATTCTTCACAATAAACAGCCAGACTAAATTGTGTTTCAGTAATTATTCTGAGAGTTCCAGAATAACATTTACTTCTGCTTTATTGACTATGTCAAAGCCTTTGTGCGGATCACAATAAACTGGAAAATTCTGAAAGAGATGGGAATACCAGACCACCTGACCTGCCTCTTGAGAAATCTGTGTGCAGGTCAGGAAGCAACAGTTAGAACTGGACATGGAACAACAAATTGGTTCCAAATCGGGAAAGGAGTACGTTAAGGCTGTATAATTGTCACCCTGCATAATTAACTTATATGCAGAGTACATCATGAGAAACTCTGGGCTGGCTGAAGCACAAGGTGGAATCAAGACTGCCGGGAGAAATATCAATAACCTCAGAAATGCAGATGACACCACCCTTATGGCAGAAAGTGAAGAAGAACTAAAGAGCCTCTTGATGAAAGTGAAAGAGCAGAGTGAAAAAGCTGGCTTAAAACTCAACATTCAGAAAACTGAGATCATGTCATCTGGTCCCATCACTTCATGGCAAACAGATGGAGAAGCAATGGAACAGTGAGAGACTATACTTTGGGACTCCAAAATCACTGCAGATGCTGACTGCAGTCATGAAATTAAAAGATGCTTACTCCTTGGAAGAAAAGCTATGACAAACCTAGACAGCATATTAAAAAGCAGAGACATTACTTTGCCAACAAAGGTCTGTCTAGTCAAAGCTATGGTTTTTCCAGTAGTCATATATATGGATGTGAGAGTTGGACTGTAAATAAAACTTAGCACCCGAGAATTGATGCTTTTGAACTGTGGTGTTGGAGAAGACTCTTGAGAGCCCCTTGGACTACAAGGAGATCCAACCAGTCCATCCTAAAGGAGATCAGTCCTGGGTGTTCATTGGAAGGACTGATGCTGAAGCTGAAACTCTAATACTTTGGCCACCTGATGCAAAGAACTGACTCATTTGAAAAGACACTGATGATGGGAAAGATTGAAGGTGGGAGGAGAAGGGGACAACAGAGGATGAGATGGTTGGATGGCATCACCGACTCAATGGACGTGAGTTTGAGTAAATCCCGGGAGTTGGTGATGGACAGGGAGGCCTGGCGTGCTGCAGTCCATGGGGTCGCAAAGAGTCGGACACAACTGAGCGACTGAATTGAACTTGAACTGAATTATTCTGAGCCAGGAATAACTTGAGATAGGAGAAAAGTGGAGGAGCTAATCAAGGCGAAGCTCATAATAACAAAACGATCTATCTGATATGGAAAACATCATCAGTAATCTGTATTATAGCAGATGATTTATGAACATGAACTATCTCGCCAGGGTATTATTTGCTATATTCCAATTAATAAGCTGTATTCACTAGCTTTCAGGTTTTGTGATAGACATAAATTTCACATGAAGTATCTGGGAAGAAAGCACCTCAGAGACTAATACAGCAGCTCTAGACTCACTGGACATCTAAGGGTTGTTAAACTGGCAGTTAGAAAGTTATTTCGATATTTATGCTATTTACATGTACAGACACAAAAATTCACTATGTAAGTCTGTTTTGAGGCCAGGGAGCTACATCTTCATTCCTATGTCCATAGTACCAGGCAAACAATAGGTAGTCAATAAATATTTACTTTACGAAGAAATAAATGCCTTAAGACTGAGATGGAAAAACAATGGGAAAGAAATTTATGAGGCTTTCCTGATATGGAAAAAAGTCCAAAATTTACTGTTGAATGAAAAATGGTAGTTTCAGAAAAATAAGGAACTGTTAAATGGACCGACAAATCTCCGAAAGGATATAATACCAAATAGGGGCTCTTTTGATTTTGAGGGTATTTTTTTGTTGTTGTTAGTATGGAGCAATAAGGAAGTTTCTACTGTATATAATTCCGCATTATTTTATATATATATATATATATATGTATATGTATATATATATATATATGTATGTGTGTGTGTGTGTGTATATATATATATATATATATATATAGAGAGAGAGAGAGAGAGAGAGAGAGAGAGAGGAGGGAGGGAGGGAAGGAGGGAGGGAGGGAGGCGGGGGGAGAGAGATTCCCTGGTGGCTGAGTGGTAAAACATCTGACTGTCAATGCAGGAGATGTAGGTTTGATCCCTGGGTTGGGAAGACTCCCTGGTGAAGAGAATGACTACTCACTCCAGTATTCTTGCCTCGGAAATCCCATGGACAGAGAAGCCTGGCTTTAGTCCACAGGACTGCAAAAGAGTCAGACATGACTTAGTGACTAAACAAACCACACCTATATATATGCTCATAAACGCATATACATATTTTTAAAATGTATTTGATAATAATGCACTTAAAATAGGTTTTTAATCATTTGAGGAATCTAAGTGAAAAGATGGGTATTACTCAGTTTAATCACAAAATTGAAATAAAAACAAAAAATAAGAGTATAATATGAAATCCTTACATTTCCTCTCTCATACTACCATAAAGCTTCAATTGCATGTTTTAATAAATAACTATTTTAGATCCAAATAAGATACTGGATGCTGAAAAGGAAATAGGAAGAGGTCTCTCTATTTCACTAGCTCTTAATTTTTTATTCATTGTTACGGTCTGCTTTCCATTTACTGGGTAATAATATCATTATTACAGACTAAATCCCTCCTGGCTTTAGAAGGAAATCTTCCATTAGAAAGTAGTCAACTGTTGAAAGGAAGGTGATCAGGCCTAAAGGAAAACTAGAAATTTAGGGAGACGTTCTATTTTCTCATGACTTGGGAGGAAAATATCTACTTCTAGCAGATTTCAATGCCTAGCCTCTCAACATAATGTTACTCAATTTTATTTCAGAATATTTTTACAAATTACTCTCACTCTTCAGGAAACACATTTTTTTTTTCTTTTTTACCGAGCCAGGTACTGGTGGAAAAATGAGGCCATGAAAATAAGATAACCCTTTTACTAGGCTTGATCAGGTGTGTGCATGCTCAGTCGTGTCTGACTCTTTGCGACCCTGTGGCCTGCAGCCTGCCAGGCTCCTCAGTCCATGGAATTTTCCAGGCAAGGATGCTGGAGTGGGTTGCCATTTCCTTCTCCAAGGGATCTTCCTGACCCAGGGATCAAACCCACATCTCTTGAGTCTCCTGCATTAGCAGGTGTATTTTTCATCACTATGCCTCCTGGGAATCCCCTCTGAATAATACAGAGTGGAAAATAAATACCAGCAGAAGCTCAGGATTCTAAAAGTTAGGAGCACGTTTCATCCTTCCTTTGATAACTAGTTTATGTTTCCAATGAAGGTATATTTTCTGAAGTCTTTTCGGAATCCAAATATTTTTACATACTCTTTTATATACTTTCTATTTCTCATATACCAGGGGAAATGTTTACCAAGAAGAGATTGGTGATAATTTGTTAAATGTATAAAGTTTCACATTCCTCAACAAACTTACATATTTGTCTTCTCTTTTCGATAAGTAACATCCTCATTTCTTGGATGGACATACAAGAGTGAAAGCAGTTTTATATTTTGCTCAGGCTGCATCAGAATTTAAAATCAATATATCTGATTCCTAAAATCTGTGCCTCTGATGCTTTTGACTTGCAATTATTTTATGAAGTATAAATTCATGTCTGATTTGTCTTCATTTTATAGCTCAGGCTTAAAAACCTGGTATGCTTGCATAAAATAATGGAAAATACAAGTTTATAAAAATTTATATAAATCAGTGATTCACAAATGATTCACTGATTATTTATCTTAGATAACATTTTTCTTTAGCATACATTTTTAAAGTTGTTAAAAATTAAAGTCTTCTGAATAAAATTTAAATATGACATATGGAACTTAAATTCACAAAAAGGAATCAGAACCCATTTATCAAATGGTGTACACTAATATTTAACAGTCAAAATTCTGTTAATGGCCAAAGATTATCTCAAGGTTCCCAGAGTCTTCGTTTTTTTGTTTGGTACAAGGGTGTGTATGTGTGTTGTGGAGTGGAGGGAAATGTATGAGCACAAAAAAGCAAACAGAAAAGATTTCAGATTTCTTGCCACAGCATAAATATGATGCTATCGTAATGCTCTTGTTAATTTCAAGGAATCATTTTCTAACACTGATGATCTAGTGGCTCATCTAGAAATTCAAATTCGAACTAATATACATGGATCTTGATGAATTTTTGGAAGGAAAATGATAAAATGATTTAAAAACATAACACCAAAGCATAAAAAAATAATTAAAAAGGAGGAAATATACTTAGGGGCATATTTTCAATAATGATGGAAGTCTGTGTAATGTTTTTCATTTACATTCACAATTTATTTGTAATATTTGCTTCTCAGAATGTTACCTGAAGGAAAAAATTATAATCAAATTTAGCTGCCTTAAAATAACAAGAAATAAAAGCATCAGAATCTCTAAGCTTATGAAACTAAAATGCATGTGAGGAACTAAATGGTTCCAACTTCATATATTGGATCTTTTAGCAAATTATTTCAGTGTACAAAGTCAGTGGACTGTTAAGTTCCAAATATTTTATATTCTTGAAGATTAATTTCTAGTAAGATAGTAATGGTTTAGAAGCCGTCTTCTGCTCATATAATATCCAAACCCAGACCAGACTTATTTTGCTTAAAGAAAATTCAGTACATGGAAATAACAAATCATATTTATGACAATCTGATATGCAATATGCCTCTGACAGAGAGATACCCAATTCTCACCAAAAGCTTATGGGAAGGGCATCATTTACAGCCACCACCTTTCTATCTAAAGCTCTCGAGCGAAAATACCTTGCAAATCTTTCACCAACTGCACGCATGTGTAGCACACAAATCCGTCTCATATTTTCCAACTGGGAGTAGCCAAGAGAGCAGGTTAAGATAGATCTGTCAACCCCCAGAATCATCAACTCTTCTTACAGACATTCACAACATAGGCACAAAAACTTCACTCCCTTCTCACTGGTGAGGGACTTACAGTTTTTATTGCAGTATCAAGACTTAAAATATCGTATTAGTTTCTGATGTACAACAGAGTGATTTGATATTTTTACACATTACAAAATGATGACCACAACGTCTGCTTATCACCTGTCACCATACAAAGTTATTACGGTATTACTGACGTTACCCTCTGTGCTGTGCATTACAGCCTCATAACTAATTGTACTGCTGAAGTCTGTACCTCTTAAGCCCCTTCACCATTTCTCCTACACTACCACCCCCTTCTCCTCTGATAACCACCAGCTTGTTACTCTGTATCGACAATTCTGTTTCTCTTGTTGTTTGTTCATTTCCATTTGCTTTGGATGCTTTTGACTTGTGGTGTTGGAGAAGACTCTTGAGAGTCCCTTGGACTGCAAGGAGATCCAACCAGTCCATTCTGAAGGAGATCAGCCCTGGGATTTCTTTGGAGGGAATGATGCTGAAGCTGAAACTCCAGTACTTTGGCCACCTCACGCGAAGAGTTGACTCATTGGAAAAGACCCTGATACTGGGAGGGATTGGGGGCAGGAGGAGAAGGGGACGACAGAGGATGGGATGGCTGGATGGCATCACTGACTAGATGGACGTGAGTCTGAGTGAACTCCGGGAGTTGGTGATGGACAGGGAGGCCTGGCGTGCTCGATTCATGGGGTTGCAAAGAGTCGGACACGACTGAGCGACTGAACTGAATGATTTTGGTAAAATCATTCATTATTTTTCTCTGACTTACTTCCCTCATCTTAAAACTCTCTAGGTCCATCTATGTTGTCACAGCTGGCAAGATTTCATTCTTTTTTATGGCCACGTAATAATCCCAGGGACGGGGGAGCCTGGTGGGCTGCCGTCTATGGGGTCGCACAGAGTAGGACACGACTGAAGCGACTTAGCAGCAGCAGCAGCAGCAATGTTCCATTGTAAATATATACCACACCCTCTTCAAAGGGATTTCACTTTTGGAAGTTACCAAGTTTTAACAAAATTCCCACTGCAACAAAATATTGACTAGTCCTTGAATGAGTTATAACTAGATTTTATGAGGAGTCTGCCTCTTTCTAGCAAGGTTTGTATGCTCTGTATTAATAAAAATTTGAGAGCCCTTTGATATTACAAACCATTTTACAAATGCAAGGTGTCTCTAATGGTAAGTTAGAGAAAGTTTTTAAAGGGAAGTTCCTGCTTCATACAAGCGCCGGCAGCAAGGCACCTGTGTGCACAGCACCCACACAGCAGCTGCCTGCCAGGGGCTGAGTGCCCCGTCCACTGCCAGCAGTTCTTGCTACTATTCTCCGAGGTTTCCAGCGTTCAAATGCTAAACCCAGTAAGAGAAGAGTCACAGCACTGTCCTCACGTGGGTATGCTTTCTACACGGGAAGACAGTTAAATGATGCAAAATGACAAAGCAGTTGTTATTAGTAGCACTAATATTCACAATGCTGATAATGCAGTAATGTATCCTTGATAGAAAAGTATGAAGAATAGTAAGAATACATAGAAGGGGAATTTAAGATCATAGAATTTGGAATGCTTGTGCCGGGCGGAATGCAGGATCTTAGTTCCCTGATCAGGGACTGAACCCACACCCTTTGCAGTGGAAGCGTAGAATCCTCATTACTGTACCGCCAGTGAAGTGCCCTGGAATGCCTTCTTGATGGAGAAATGGTATGCTGAGCCCTGAAGTCCAATGACGTAAGGGGCAAGGCAGCTGTGGGGTTGAGAGGCATGCAGAGAAAACTGCCCACTGTTGGAAAGCTGGGAAGAAATTCAGCCCAGAGACACTTGAGCTGTGAGAGAGAAAGTAAAACAGGAGAAAAGAGAGCTCGACTAGATCTTAAAGGCCATGATAGAAAGTCTGGACTTTTTATCTGAATGGCAATATGATGCCACCAAAAAGGCTGAAAGAGAGATCCTGACCAACAGGATCCTTTCAAATATTAAATTCTAAGAACATTAAAATAAGACAATTCACTATCAGACAAAATAATTGTTAAGGAAAAACTGTTTTTCAGTTTCTTGACTACCAGAATACGTGATCTGGAAAACACGAAACAGACACATATCTCAGTGTTGAAATCAGACAGCTGGCAATTTCAGAGAGATGTGAATTTAAGTTGCATGATTATTGGACTTACATGTTTTAGTCTAAGAAAATGTGATACCAAGTAGTTAAAAATATGTGTCTTGATAATGGGAACTGTTTACAGAGTGAACACTGACACCAGTGCCAGGCATTGTGCTAAGGACCATGTATGTATTACTCATTTATTCCTCACAATCCCAATGAATTAAGTAGATTCTCACAACTGAAGAAATTGACACTTACAGAAATTAATGACTTTCCCAAGGTCACAGCACCAACAACCATCCAAAGTGCATGTGTGCTCAGTCATGACCTCATGGACTATATGGCCCACCAGGCTCCTCTGATGATGGGATTTCCCAGGCGAGAACACTGGAGTGGGTTGCCACTTCCTCCTCCAGTGATCTTCCCAACCCAGGGATTAAATCCATGACTCCTGCCCTGGCAGGTGGAATCTTTACCACTCAGCCACCAAGGAAGCCAAATAGCCATCCAGAACCAGAATGCACATACAAGGCAGTGCAATTTCAATTCCCAACACCGCACAGCAATCAAAGTCAAAGATGTCTGCTAGGAAGATGATCTCTATAATCGAAGAGAAGTGTTGCTCATTAGCAACAACAACAAAAACGCTGTAACATGCAGAGTTCACTCAATTGTATTTTATTTAAGCAAACAAAGTCTTCAAATCGAAGTATATGGCTATAAACTGTATAGAGGGGTCATAAAAAAGCTCTCTTTTCATATAGCTTCCCATATTAAAATGATTTTATCATGCCTCCCAAACATATAATTAGTTTTGATTGAATGGTTTACTTTTGTGAAATTGTATTGATCCATCCATTAAACAGCTTATTCTGCAAAGAAAACAGTGTTAAAGTCTGCATAAATTACCACTGATAGACAGGATTTCACCAGACTGGCAAGCACGCCAAATATCTTTTTTCATAGTTCTAGAATATGATTTGCAAGCATATGCACATAATGAATCTAAATGAATTGTAAATCACTCAAATCTAACAGAAGTCCCACTTCATTAGGAATACATCCTTCTAAAGACATTAGTTCACCATCGCATTTTTACATTAGTTAGCAGCTCTTTCAACTCTTTTAGTATTAAAAAATGCCACACTTCTTTCAACAAAAGAGCAGTATCCTTTGCCCCATTACTGTTTATGACTAGAAGAATGTCCCAACTAGGATATTAACACGAATAGCAGGTTGCTTGTGTGCTCAGTCGCTTCAGTCATGCCTGACTCTTTGCAACCCTATGGACTGCCAGGCTCCTTTGTTCATGGGATTCTCCAGCCAAGCTTACTGGAGTGGGATGCCATGCCTTCCTCCAGGGGATCTTCCCAACCCAGAGATTGAACCCGCATCTCCTGCATTGCAGGCGGATTCTTTACCCACTGAGATACCTGGCTAGCAAATTGAAATAAAGAGAATTCCAACCACTTGGTGACAGGCCCTCAGCAATGCCTTCCTGGAAATTAAAAGGCAACAATTTTTAGATAAGAAAAAAACTTAGAAGAATCCCCCCTCCCACCTTCCTCCTTTTGCTATTGTGCTGAGTAGCAGGCAAGCCAACATGTGGCCAAATTAATATCCTTAGCTAAAAAATAAGAAGGTTCCTTTATTATCAGTCACACATGAACTGGCAGGGACCCAACACCTGAAGGAAAAGATATTTTATGTTTTAACCTAAATGGAAAGGGGAGGGTGGCAGGGTGTAACATGTAATCACAGGTGGGCCAAACCAGGCCTCAATTAATTACATAATCAAATTAATACTTCTATTAATCACTGCTGTTATCAGGTGGTTATAAATACTCTTATTTCATGTAACTATATATATAGAAGTAGGTTCTGAAAACTCAGAGCACTTGTAGGATTTTTAGCAGAGCTTTATCTTGCTTTTCTTATATTTTAAACTCCTGGAAGATGGATATCATACTGTATCTCTTTATACTCCATAGCATCAAACTCAATAATTAAAACTCAAGTGAAATAACCAAATCATCCATTATAAGTTTACAATTCATAGAATATTTTTCTAAATGCTAGATGGTTTTTCTTTGCTTATAAAAGGGCAGCTGTTACTATTTACAATAGCTAAGACATGGAAGCAATCTAAACGCCCACTGGCAGATGAATGGATAAAGAAGATGTGCAACAAATATTCAATGGAATACTACTCAGCCATAAAAAAGAATGAAATAATGCCATTTGCACCAACATGGATAGACCTAAACATTATATTAAGTGAAGTAAATCAAGAGACAAATACCACATGCTATCACTTATATGTATGTTGAATCTAAACTATGACACAGATGAACTTATTTACAAAACAGAAACAGACTCAGAGACACAAAAAACAAATTTGTGTTTACAAAAGAAGAAAGACGGAGGCAGGGATACATTAGGAGCATGGCATTAGGAGAAACGGACTACACAGAAAACAGATAAACAACAAGGTCCTCCTGTATAGCACAGGGACCTGCACTCTATATTGCATAATAAACCATAAGGAGAAAACAGATATATATACAACCAAATCACTTTGCTGTACTCCAGAAATTAACACTATAAATCAACCATACCTCAATTGAAAAAAATTTTAAATAAATAAAAGGGAAGCTGTTTTAACTTTCTGATTATAAAAACAATAGACGGGAGCTTCCCTGGCGGCTCAGTGGTAAAGAATCCCCCTGACAGTGCAGGAGACGAGGGCCCGATCCCTGGTCCAGGAAGATCCCACATGCTGTGAAGTAGCTGGGCGTGTGTGTCACAGTTACTGAGCCCGTGCTCCAGAGCCCAGGAGCTGCAAGTGCTGAGCCCATGTGCTGCACTTACTGAGACAATGCGCCCTAGAGCCTGTGCTCTGCAGCAGGAAAGCCCACTGCAGTGAAAGACCCGTGCACTGCAGCTGGAGCGTAGCCCCCCTTGCTGCAACTACAGAAAAGCTCACGCAACAGCAAAGACCCAGCAGAGCCAAAAATAAAACAGACAAAAAAATTCTAAAAGGTTATCACTCTAAAAATAAATAAATAAAATGTACAGGAGCACATTCCTCTCCTATAAAAAAAAAAGAAATAATACACTAATTATAGATAATAGCGAATATAAAAAGTGTTAAGAAAAGTGAAACCATAATATATCACCACCCAGAGAAATACTGTATTTCATCTATGAATAAAACTAAGAATGTATATTTTACCTATATGAATATATGAAAAGGTCATGCTATATAGATTATTTTAAACTCTGCTTTTTCATTATTTTCTGTTCTCCTGAAAGTTATTGGAAAATATTTATAGCTATAAAGTCCCAAATAATAGGAATGCACCAAACTTTGTTGACGAATTCCCCTATCAGTTGTTGTTTTCTTGGTCATGCTAATACTGCAATAAATCACTATAAAAAATTTGTTCACATTTTTCCCTAAGGATAGTTTCCTAGAAGTGGGGATAATGAGTCAAAGGGTAAACAAAACAAGGCTATTAACATATTGCCAAACTGCTTTCCAGAAAAGACATCCCAATTTGTAATCTCATTAGAAGCATATGTGTATCACTCATTTCAAAAAATACAATTTATTTAAAATTTTTAGCAATATGGAAAGCAAGCAATAGATGTTTAGTGTGTCAACTTATATTTCCCTAGTAGTGAGATAAAACAACTTTTGGTGTGTTTATTAGCCATTTATATTTTCCCTTTCTGCACAAAAATTGTTAGTGTTTTTCCTTAGTATAAGCCATGAACTGTTCAGAACTGTAAACTATTCACAGCCTAATTTCAGTAATCCATATGTTGACATCTTCAGGGTAACTGTGCATTTCCAAGTATTTATCTGCTAGCCTTAGTCTTTGTTTTCATTGCCACAATGTTATTTTTGTCAAAAGTTCTAAACCAAGACTCCAGCATTTAGACCCAGTACTTCTCCAGTTTTAGTAAGTATATTTTAACTGCTATTTTTATCTTCCTAAGAATTACCTAAAAATTGCCCCTGATTATTAAGTCAATAAGTCAGTTTCTAGCTTGGTTCTTTGTAAATTAAGATGATAAAATGTTGAAACTAAAAATATATATTAGTAAAATTGAAATTTTGTATGCAAACTTCATATAAAGATGTGATTATCTAGGTGGTTCTTTCAACTATCATAGCTTAAATAAGTTCACAGTAAAATGTTCTAAGGAAAGTAACTTAGTCCTAAATTCTGTTTTTTTAAAAACAGAAATAGACTGACAAAAAACACTGAATTAGTTTCAGGTGTAAAATACATTTATACACATTGCAAACTGATCACCAGAATAAATCTAGTTAACACCCATTACCTTACATAATCACAAAATTCTTGTTCTTATGATGAGAACTTTTCAGATCTACTCTCTTAGCAACTTTCAAATATAACTACAGTGTTCTCAACTACAGACTCCATGCTATACATTACATCCTCAGAACTCAGTTATTTTATGACAGGGAGTTTGTGCTGTTTGACCTCTTTCACCCACTTCATCTACTCCCACCCTCCTACAGTCTGTGTTTACCAGTGCTCTTCCTTCGGAATTTAAGGAAAACATACTTTCTCTTTGCTAAGAATTCTCCTTTATATAATAGTGGGTTTAAGAATGATACTCTAATCAATCACAAGAGGATATTATGATTCTAAATAACAATGTAAATAAAAGCCTTTAAATTATCCTATCTTTTAAAAAACTTGAAGATTAAGTCCATAAACTAGTATTTCACATGTTTTTTAATAAACCTATCAAGTAAAAGTCACATCAAAATGAACGTACTTTTTGCCAATAGGAACATACATATCAATAATTACTTTAAATGTAAATAAAATAAACACTCCAACCAAAAGACACAGACTGGCTGAACGGATCCAAAAACAAGACCCATATATGTGCTGTCTACAACAGACCCACTTCAGACCTAGAGACACATCCAGACTGAAAGTGAGAGGATGAGAAAAGATACTCCATGCAAATGGAAACTCAAAAAAGTCAGAGTAACAATTTTCATATAAGACAAAATAGACCTTAAAATACAGAATATTACAAAATACGAGAAAGGACAGTACATACTGGTCAAGAGCTCAAGCCAAGAAGAAGACATAACAATTGTAAATATTTATGCACCCAATATAGGAGCACCTCAATACACAGGCAAACACTGACAGACAGAAAAGGGGAAACTGACAGTAACACAATAATCGTAGGGATTTTAACACCCCACTTACATCAATGGACAGATAATCAAAACAAATTAATAAAGAAACGCAAACCTTAAATGACACATTAGACCAGAGGAGCCTACCTGAGATTGTCAGGACATTCCACACAAATGCAGAAGAATACATTCTCAGGTGCTTGCAGAATATTTTCCAGGATAGATCACACCTTGGGTCACAAATCAAATCAAGCCTTAGTAAATTTTAAAAACTTGAAATTGTATCAAGCATCTTTTCTGACCACAATCCGAAGAGATTAGATATCAGTTACAGGGGGAAGAAAAAACGGTTAAAAAAAAAATCCACAAACACAAGAAGATTAAACAATACGTTTATAAATAACCAAAAGGTTACCAAAGAAATGAAAGTGGAAATGGAAAAACACAAACAAATGACAATGAAAACACAACTCAAAACCTATGGGATGCAGCAGCAGCAGTCCTAAGAGGGCTATCTGTAGCAATGAAATCCTGTCTCAAGAAACAAGAAAGACATCGAGTGGACAACCTAACCCGACACCAAAAGCAACTGGAAAAAGAACAAACAAGTCCCAAAGTTAATGGGAGAAAAGAAATCAGAAAGATCAGATCAGAACTAAATGAA
This sequence comes from Bos taurus, assembly GCF_002263795.3. NCBI lineage: Eukaryota > Metazoa > Chordata > Mammalia > Artiodactyla > Bovidae > Bos > Bos taurus. Next base: position 9,628,332 of record NC_037344.1, on the reverse strand, counting down.
AACGAAATAAAGGAAGAAATAGCAAAAATCAGTAAAACTAAAAACTGTGTCCTTGAGAAGATAAGCAAAACTGACAAACCATTTGTCAGACGCGTCAAGACAAAAAGGGAGAAGACTCAAATCACCAAAATTAGAAATGAAAAGAGAGAGGTCACAACACACAACATGGAAATACAAAGGATCACAAGAGACTATTACAAGCAACTACATGCCAATAAAATGGACAACCTGGAACAAACGGACAGATACTTGAAAAGTTCAACCTTCCAAGATTGAACCAGAAAGAAACAGAAATTATGGACAAGTCAATCACAGGCACTGAAATCAAAACTGTGATAAAAAATCTCCCAAAAAACAAAACCCAGGGCCAAATGGCTTCACACGTGAGTTGCACCAAATGTTTAGAGAAGAGCTAATACTTACCCTTCTCAAAGTCTTCCAAAACAATTTCAGAGGAAGGAATACTTTCAAACTCATTCCACGAGACCACCATCACCAAAATCAGACAAAGAAACCATAGAAAAAGAAAATTACAGACCAATATCACTGATGAACATAGATGCAAAAATCCTCAACAAAATTCTAGCAGGAAGAATTCAACAACACATAAAAGGACCGATCAAAAAATGGGCAGAAGACCTAAACAGACATTTCTTCAAAGAAGACATACAGCTGGCCGATAAACATATGAAAAGGTGCTCAACCGCGCTCATTACTAGAGAAATGCAAACCAAAACTACAATGAGGTATCACCTCACACCAATAAGAATGGCTATCACAAAAAAAAAAAAAAAAAAAAAACTACAAACAGTGAATGCTGGAGAGGATGTGGAGAAAAGGGACTCCTACTGCAGTGATGCTGGGAATTTAAATTGTTATAGCCACTATGGAGAACAGTAGAGAGAGTCCTCAATAAAGTAGAAATAAAACTAACATACGACCCAGCAATCTCACTGCTGGGCATATTCCCTTAGAAAACCTGGGCATATTACTGTTTAACTGAGAAAAAAAAAAAACTACATGTAACCCCAATGTTCATTGCAGCAGTATGTACAATAGCCAGGACGTGGAATTAGCCTAGATGTCCCTCAGCAGATGAATAGATACAGAAATTGTGGTACATATATATGCTGCTGCTGCTGCTAAGTCACTTCATTCGTGTCCGACTCTGTGTGATCCCTTGGATGGCAGCCCACCAGACTCCCCCATCCCTGGGATTCTCCAGGCAAGAACACTGGAGTGGGTTGCCATTTCCTTCTCCAATGCATGAAAGTGAAAAGTGAAAGTGAAGTCCCTCAGTCCTGTCCGACTCTTTGCAACCCCATGGACTGCAGCCCACCAGGCTCCTCTGTCCATGGGATTTTCCAGGCAAGAGTACTGCAGTGGGGTGCCACTGCCTTCTCTGGTATATATATATAATGGGATATTAATCAGCCAGAAAAAAGAAAGAATTTGAGTCCATTCTAGTGAGGTGGATAAACCTAGAGCCTATTATACCGAGTCAAGTCAGAAAAAGAAAAACAAATATCATGTATTAACACATATATATGGAATCTAGAAAATGGTATTCATGAAGCTATTTGCAGGGAAGGGATGGAGACAGAGATATAGAGATAAGACTTTTGGACAAAGTAGGGGAAGGAGAGAGTGGGACGAATACAGAATATAGCATCAACATACATACACCGCCACGTGTAAAACAGACAGCTGGTGAGAAGTTGCTATAAACACAGGGAGCCAAGCACGGTGCTCTGCGATGATCTGAAGTAGGAGGGGAAGGAGGCTCCAGTGGGAAGGGATGTATATATCCCTGCAGCTGATTCACATTGTTGCATGGCAGAAACCAATGCAACACTGTAAAGCAATTTTCCTCAATTAGAAAATAAAATTTTTTAAAAGTAATAAAAAAGAAAAAAATACCAAAAAAATGTACCATTTTAGTACATATATGATCGAATATTATTCAGTCACAAAAATAAACAAATTCGAGTCAGTTCTAGTGAAGCTGATGAACCTAGAGCCTGTCACAGAGTGAAGTCAGAAAGAGAAAAACAAGTATTGCATATTAATACATATAGATGGAATCTAGAAAAATGGTACTGATAAACCTATTTGTAGGGAAGAAACAGATGCAGACAAAGAGAACAGACTTGTCGACACAACGAGGGAAGGAGAGGGTGGGATGAATTAAGAGAGAAGCACTGAAACTTATACATCACCATATGTTTTGTTGATTTCTGCTATGGTCTCTTTTGTTTCTTTTGCATTTATTTCTGCTCTAATTTTTAAGATTTCTTTCCTTCTACTAACCCTGGGGTTCTTCATTTCTTCCTTTTCTAGTTGCTTTCGGTGTAGAGTTAGGTTATTTATTTGACTTTTTTCTTGTTTCTTGAGGTGTGCCTGTATTGCTATGAACTTTCCCCTTAGGATTGCTTTTACCGTGTCCCACAGGTTTTGGGTTGTTGTGTTTTCATTTTCATTCGTTTCTATGCAAATTTTGATTTCTTTTTTGATTTCTTCTGTGATTTGTTGGTTATTCAGCAGCGTGTTGTTCAGCCTCCATATGTTGGATTTTTTAATAGTTTTTCTCCTGTAATTGAGATCTAATCTTACTGCATTGTGGTCAGAAAAAATGCTTGGGATGATTTCTATTTTTTTGAATTTACCAAGGCTAGCTTTATGGCCCAGGATGTGATCTATCCTGGAGAAGGTTCCGTGTGCGCTTGAGAAAAAGGTGAAATTCATTGTTGTGGGATGAAATGTCCTATAGATATCAATTAGGTCTAACTGGTCTATTGTATCGTTTAAAGTTTGTGTTTCCTTGTTAATTTTCTGTTTAGTTGATCTATCCATAGGTGTGAGTGGGGTATTAAAGTCTCCCACTATTATTGTGTTATTGTTAATTTCTCCTTTCATACTTGTTAGCATTTGTCTTACGTACTGTGGTGCTCCCGTGTTGGGTGCATTTATATTTATAATTGTTATATCTTCTTCTTGGATTGATCCTTTGATCATTATGTAGTGACCTTCTTTGTCTCTTTTCACAGCCTTTGTTTTAAAGTCTATTTTATCTGATATGAGTATTGCTACTCCTGCTTTCTTTTGGTCCCTATTTGCATGGAAAATCTTTTTCCAGCCCTTCACTTTCAGTCTGTATGTGTCCCCTGTTTTGAGGTGGGTCTCTTGTAGACAACATATGTAGGGGTCTTGTTTTTGTATCCATTCAGCCAGTCTTTGTCTTTTGGTTGGGGCATTCAACCCATTTACATTTAAGGTAATTACTGATAAGTATGATCCCATTGCCATTTACTTTATTGTTTTGGGTTCGAGTTTATACACTGTTTTTGTGTTTCCTGTCTAGAGAATATCCTTTAGTATTTGTTGGAGAGCTGGTTTGGTGGTGCAGAATTCTCTCAGCTTTTGCTTGTCTGAAAAGCTTTTGATTTCTCCTTCATACTTGAATGAGATCCTTGCTGGGTACAATAATCTGGGCTGTAGGTTATTTTCTTTCATCATTTTAAGTATGTCTTGCCATTCCCTCCTGGCTTGAAGAGTTTCTATTGAAAGATCAGCTGTTATCCTTATGGGAATTCCCTTGAGTGTTATTTGTTGTTTTTCCCTTGCTGCTTTTAATATTTGTTCTTTGTGTTTGATCTTTGTTAATTTGATTAATATGTGTCTTGGGGTGTTTCTCCTTGGGTTTATCCTGTTTGGGACTCTCCGGGTTTCTTGGACTTGGGTGATTATTTCCTTCCCCATTTTAGGGAAGTTTTCCACTATTATCTCCTCAAGTATTTTCTCATGGTCTTTCTTTTTGTCTTCTTCTTCTGGAACCCCTATTATTCGAATGTTGTAGCGTTTAATATTGTCCTGGAGGTCTCTGAGATTGTCCTCATTTCTTTTAATTCGTTTTTCTTTTATCCTCTCTGATTCATTTATTTCTACCATTCTATCTTCTAATTCACTAATCCTATCTTCTGCCTCTGTGATTCTACTATTTGTTGCCTCCAGAGTGTTCTTAATTTCATTTATTGCATTATTCATTATATATTGACTCTTTTTTATTTCTTCTAGGTCCCTGTTAAACCTTTCTTGCATCTTCTCAATCCTTGTCTCCAGGCTATTTATCTGTGATTCCATTTTAGTTTCAAGATTTTGGATCAATTTCACTATCATTATTCGGAATTCTTTATCAGGTAGATTCCCTATCTCTTCCTCTTTTGTTTGGTTTGGTGGGCATTTATCCTGTTCCTTTATCTGCTGAGTATTCCTCTGTCTCTTCATCTTGTTTAAATTGCTGAGTTTGGGGTGTCCTTTATGTATTCTGGCAGTTTGTGGAGTTCTCTTTATTGTGGCGTTTCCTCGCTGTATGTGGGTTTGTACAGGTGGCTTGTCAAGGTTTCCTGGTTAGGGAAGCTTGTGCCGGTGTTCTGGTGGGTGGAGCTGTATTTCTTCTCTCTGGAGTGCAATGAAATGTCCAGTAGTGAGTTATGAGATGTCTATAGTTTTGGGGTGACTTTGGGCAGCCTGTATCTTGAAGCTCAGGGCTGTGTTCCTTTGTTGCTGGCAAAAATCAACAAAACCAAAAGCTGGTTCTTTGAAAGGATAAATAAAATTGACAAACCATTAGCCAGACTCATCAAGAAACAAAGGGAGAAAAATCAAATCAACAAAATTAGAAACGAAAATGGAGAGATCACAATAGACAACACAGAAATACAAAGGATCATAAGAGACTACTATCAACAATTATATGCCAATAAAATGGACAACGTGGAAGAAATGGACAAATTCTTAGAAAAGTACAACTTTCCAAAACTCGACCAGGAAGAAATAGAAAATCTTAACAGACCCATCACAAGCATGGAAATTGAAACTGTAATCAAAAATCTTCCAGCAAACAAAAGCCCCGGTCCAGACGGCTTCACAGCTGAATTCTACCAAAAATTTAGAGAAGAGCTGACACCTATCCTGCTCAAACTCTTCCAAAAATTGCAGAGGAAGGTAAACTTCCAAACTCATTCTATGAGGCCACCATCACCCTAATACCAAAACCTGACCAAGATGCCACAAAAAAAGAAAACTACAGGCCAATATCACTGATGAACATAGATGCAAAAATCCTTAACAAAATTCTAGCAATCAGAATCCAACAACACATTAAAAAGATCATACACCATGATCAAGTGGGCTTTATCCCAGGGATGCAAGGATTCTTCAATATCCGCAAATCAATCAATGTTATACACCACATTAACAAATTGAAAAATAAAAACCATATGATTATCTCAATAGATGCAGAGAAAGCCTTTGACAAAATTCAACATCCATTTATGATAAAAACTCTCCAGAAAGCAGGAATAGAAGGAACATACCTCAACATAATAAAAGCTATATATGACAAACCCACAACAAACATTATCCTCAATGGTGAAAAATTGGAAGCATTTCCTCTAAAGTCAGGAACAACACAAGGGTGCCCACTGTCACCACTACTATTCAACATAGTTTTGGAAGTTTTGGCCACAGCAATCAGAGCAGAAAAAGAAATAAAAGGAATCCAAATTGGAAAAGAAGAAGTAAAACTCTCACTATTTGCAGATGACATGATCCTCTACATAGAAAACCCTAAAGATTCCACCAGAAAATTACTAGAAATAATCAATGACTACAGTAAAGTTGCAGGATATAAAATCAACACACAGAAATCCCTTGCATTCCTATACACTAATAATGAGAAAACAGAGAGAGAAATTAAGGAAACAATTCCATTCACCATTGCAACGGAAAGAATAAAATACTTAGGAATATATCTACCTAAAGAAACTAAAGACCTATATATAGAAAACTATAAAACACTGGTGAAAGAAATCAAAGAGGACACTAATAGATGGAGAAATATACCATGTTCATGGATTGGAAGAATCAATATAGTGAAAATGAGTATACTACCCAAAGCAATTTATAGATTCAACGCAATCCCTATCAAGCTACCAACAGTATTCTTCACAGAGCTAGAACAAATAATTTCACAATTTGTATGGAAATACAAAAAACCTCGAATAGCCAAAGCAATCTTGAGAAAGAAGAATGGAACTGGAGGAATCAACCTACCTGACTTCAGGCTCTACTACAAAGCCACAGTTATCAAGACAGTATGGTACTGGCACAAAGACAGAAATATAGATCAATGGAACAAAATAGAAAGCCCAGAGATACATCCACGCACATATGGACACCTTATCTTTGACAAAGGAGGCAAGAATATACAATGGATTAAAGACAATCTCTTTAACAAGTGGTGCTGGGAAATCTGGTCAACCACTTGTAAAAGAATGAAATTAGACCACTTTCTAACACCATACACAAAAATAAACTCAAAATGGATTAAAGATCTAAATGTAAGACCAGAAACTATAAAACTCGTAGAGGAGAACATAGGCAAAACACTCTCTGACGTACATCACGGCAGGATCCTCTATGACCCACCTCCCAGAATATTGGAAATAAAAGCAAAAACAAACAAATGGGACCTAATTAACCTTAAAAGCTTCTGCACATCAAAGGAAACTATTAGCAAGGTGAAAAGACAGCCTTCAGAATGGGAGAAAATAATTGCAAATGAAGCAACTGACAAACAACTAATCTCAAAGATATACAAGCAACTCCTACAGCTCAACTCCAGAAAAATAAATGACCCAATCAAAAAATGGGCCAAAGAACTAAATAGACATTTCTCCAAAGAAGACATACAGATGGCTAACAAACACATGAAAAGATGCTCAACATCACTCATTATCAGAGAAATGCAAATCAAAACCACTATGAGATACCATTTCACACCAGTCAGAATGGCTGTGATCCAAAAGTCTACAAATAATAAATGCTGGAGAGGGTGTGGAGAAAAGGGAACCCTCTTACACTGTTGGTGGGAATGCAAACTAGTACAGCCACTATGGAGAACAGTGTGGAGATTCCTTAAAAAACTGGAAATAGAACTGCCTTATGATCCAGCAATCCCACTGCTGGGCATACACACCGAGGAAACCAGAAGGGAAAGAGACACGTGTACCCCAATGTTCATTGCAGCACTGTTTATAATAGCCAGGACATGGAAGCAACCTAGATGTCCATCAGCAGATGAATGGATAATAAAGCAGTGGTACATATACACAATGGAGTATTACTCAGCCATTAAAAAGAATACATTTGAATCAGTTCTAATGAGGTGGATGGAACTGGAGCCTATTATACAGAGTGAAGTAAGCCAGAAGGAAAAACATAAATATAGTATACTAACGCATATATATGGAATTTAGAAAGATGGTAACAATAACCTGGTGTATGAGATAGCAAAAGAGACACTGATGTATAGAACAGTCTTATGGACTCTGTGGGAGAGGGAGAGGGTGGGAAGATTTGGGAGAGTGACATTGAAACATGTAGAATATCATGTAAGAAACGAGTTGCCAGTCCAGGTTCGATGCGCGATACTGGATGCTTGGGGCTGGTGCACTGGGACGACCCAGAGGGATGGTGTGGGGAGGGAGGAGGGAGGAGGGTTCAGGATGGGGAACACATGTATGCCTGTGGCGGATTCATTTTGATATTTGGCAAAACTAATACAATTATGTAAAGTTTAAAAATAAAATAAAATTTAAAAGAAAGAAAAAAAGAGAGAGAAGCATTGAAACTTATACATCACCATATGTAGAACAGATAGCCAGTGGGGACTTGCTGTATGATTCAGGGAGCTCAACGCGCTGCTCTGTGACAACCCAGAGGGGTGGGATGGGGTGGGAGCTTCAAGGGAGTTTCGAGAGGGAGGGGACATATGTATACCTATGGCTGATACACGTTGACGTATGGCAGAAACCAATGCAAAACTGTAAAGCAACTGTCCTCCAATAAACAATAAAAAATTAGGTACTTTTAAAGGGCTACCATATTGTTAACATAAAGGAAAAGAAAACTCTTTAAAGAACAACTTATATTTATTCATTTCTCAATCTATGGATTATCCAGTTCAAAATCTTGTCAGAGGTCTTAGAAAATATAATAATCTTGTATGTGTAAATTTCCTGTTATTATTAAATATAAGTAATAAGAATTGCTTCTGGAACTAAGCTCATCTTAAACCAACTGGCTGTTTCTCACCCATGATTTTCCAAATCAGGTGACCTGTGCTTCCAATAAATGAAAGTCCTTAAATGATCCACTAATAAAATTTACAATAAAAGTCCATTGTGAAATTGAGGCCAGGGACAGAGAACGCACCAAGAAGCCAGACCATCCTCTGCAAGATAAATCAGATTCTCTCACATCCTGGAGTTCACAGCATCCCCCACTTTAGTGGAGCAATAACTGGAGTTTACAAGCTTCCAATTTTGAGAGACTTAAATTCAGAGAACTCTTAATATCACATTGCAGTTTAATTGCAGAAGTTTAAACAAAAATTTAAGATAAAAGAAACAAAATTAAAATACGAATGAGTGTCTTGTGACCTTACCTACATGGTTGGAGACCTTTTGCTCTCTCTCAAAGAAATGATTTTTCTTGCCTATCTGGAAGTAAACGTGACCGTCTCAGACGCTAGGGGAAAACTGACTCCAAGCAATGAGTACTTACAGGCTGGTCATCCAAGTTTCCTTCTCGCCATACTAATGGAGGTTGTGCTTCTATCACTTCTGTGTCCACAGAGCACAGTGATGTCACATGCCATTCAGCCAGAAGCACTGACAAGGTGTGCTCTGCAGCTCACTGCACAAGTTCCCAGAGAAACAGAACAGACACAGCCACCAGAGCCACAGTCCAGCACATGCAGCGACGCCTCGGATAATCTTCAGTAACCAGCTCTCAAGTCAACGTCACCTTGACACAATCTGGGGGCTTGAAGTACAGTTTCTTATCACGTCCCAACTACATACTCTTAGTTTTGGCAAGAGCTCAATATCTCTCCTTTCGGCTGGTCACAGCAGATGTCTCTTTTCCAAAGCCCAAACAAGGAATCAAAGAAATTCTTTAGTTCTAGGTCCCAGAGAGTTTTGTTTAGGGGCATGGTTATCGGTAGCTTCTCATCACGTTTTGTGGTGATGGTTAATGGGGGAAGGAAATCCAAATACAGAAAATTAGAAGCAAGAATATAAACATGTAACAAAATGCTTATAGACCTACTACCTTCAAGATGTTAACATTCATGAAATCCATCTCGGATCTTTTCCAAATATAAAATGAAAACATTACAGACAAGGGTGATATCTCTGTGTGTCCCTCTTTCTCCAGGAGCAAGCAATAATGAAAGGCTGGTTTTTGTCCCATATGTTTGTACTTCGCTATAAACACACACATATGAATAATAAATGGCTAATTAATGACTAAACAAGCAAAGCTGAGTCTCCAGTGTTGCAGGAATACATAAGCTCTTTTCCCTCACCTTGCCTCCTCTGCGAGCACACAGCAAGAATCCCAAGGCTCTTGCTCTCCAACTCCGCATCTTCCCAAGCAGGAATTGGAGAAGCCACTCACGCCAAGGCACAAAGTCATACAATTCTAAAACCTCTGCTCATTTTAATTAGGAAGACAGTATAAAAAAGAAAGGGTTTTTTTTTAAGAGTGTGTCAGAGCGATGTCGTCAGCCCAATTCCACGTTTACTATGTGATCCTATATGCTTTAAAATTTTTACACAAATGGCTTCATGTGTACTGCTCTACGACCCACTTTTGTTTTTTCCTTAAAAAAAAAACAAAAAACAAAAACTCGACACAGTGCCATTGAGACCCACCCTCCAACCTTTTGGACAGTGTAGTCCTACTTATGTTGTCATTATCACTTCATGGGAAATAAATGGGGAAACAGTGGAAACAGTGTCAGACTTTATTTTTGGGGGCTTCAAAATCACTGCAGATGGTGACTGCAGCCATGAAATTAAAAGACGCTTACTCCTTGGAAGGAAAGTTATGACCAACCTAGATAGCATATTCAAAAGCACAGACATCACTTTGCCAACAAAGGTCTGTCTAATCAAGGCTATGGTTTTTCCAGTGGTCATGTATGGATGTGAGAGTTGGACTGTGAAGAAGGCTGAGCGCCAAAGAATTGATGCTTTTGAACTGTGGTGTTGGAGAAGACTCTTGAGAGTCCCTTGGACTGCAAGGAGATCCAACCAGTCCATTCTGAAGGAGATCAGCCCTGGATTTCTTTGGAAGGAATGATGCTAAAGCTGAAACTCCAGTACTTTGGCCACCTCATGCGAAGAGTTGACTCATTGGAAAAGACTCTGATGCTGGGAGGGATTGGGGGCAGGAGGAGAAGGGGACGACGGAGGATGAGATGGCTGGATGGCATCACTGACTCGATGGACGTGAGTCTGGGTGAACTCCGGGAGTTGGTGATGGACAGGGAGACCTGGTGTGCTGCGATTCACGGGGTCGCAAAGAGTCAGACACGACTGAGCAACTGAACTGAACTGAACATGAGACGCTTATGGAGGTTACTGTCTGCATCCAGATCCAAACTAAGCTCTAAGATTAATGACTAAACAAGCAACGCTGAGTCTTCAGTGCTGCAGGAATACATAAGCTCTTTTCCCTCACCTTGCCTCTTCTGCAAGCACACAGCAAGAATCCCAAGGCTTTTGCTCTCCGACTCCGCATCTTCCCAAAGAGGAATTGGAGAAGCCACTCATGCCAAGGCACAAAGTCATACAATTCTAAAACCTCTGCTCATTTTAATTAGGAAGACAGTATAAACAAGAAAGGGTTTTTTAAGAGTCTGTCAGAGCAATGTTGTCAGCCCAATTCCATGTTTACTGTGTGATCCAAGTCTCACAGTCTACGCAGCCTGGTAAAAGCATCTCTCAACAGCGATGCAGCACACCGGTCTCTAGGTGTCGCCACAGAGACCCACGTACAAGGCATGGGACGGGTCCACAGGCAACCCTGAAGGCAGGGATGACTGCAGGCAGTGTGGACAGGCGGGTGCCGTGACGCCCTTCGTACTGCTAAGGAAGCAACGAATCCCTCAGGTTGAACCATTTGATTTCTTGAGACTGACTTCTTCCTAAAAGTGTAGTTCAACTGAGTTAAATTTCAGAAGGCTCCATTTGTGCTAGAATATATAAGTGAAATTAAAAAAAAAAGATCGAGCTGGAATTCTAACTTGCTTCTTGGCTAAGTAGTCACAGTTTGGGGATTCAGATTTAGCCCTTCGACGATAAAATGCAGGCAGTGTCTATCGGTAATTTAAATTGAAGAGAGAAGCAGAAACAAGAGAAGTTAGAGAAAGATGGTTTAAAGAGATATGTTCCTTCCTTTCTTAGGAAGGAAAAACAGGTTCGTCTGAGAGCCTTATAACAGCAACACCAACTGTAGCCTCGAAAACTCAATTGCCAGTGCTTTTCAGTCTTATGAACTCTCTTTTACTTATGGTTTCTAAAAATGAGTAATTTTTCAAGTGTGAGTCTGTGACAGAGCTCCCCTCTCTGACCCAAGCCACCCCACTGTGAAGGTAAGTTGTCTGAATTAGGGGTCACGCCCAAAGAGCTCCTGGTCACCTCTACCCTCCATCTGGTGACAGAGTATTGGGGGAAGAGAGCCCATATTTACATCATTTGTTCCTTTCCAGTCTGTGTTGCCTTAATGTTCATTTCCCATGTAATTTAAGATAACGATCTAAATCTACCCTGAACTGGGATCATCAAAAGCAGAAGTTTCCTCTATTTCAGCTTCCTACACCCATGTATTATTTTCACAAATATTTGAACCTTCAAACCAAATCAGAAATAAACACAGTCCTGACTTCTGTTTTACCTTGTGTTTACTGAAAAAACTTCTAAATAGCTGTTGCTCTTGGTAAGTCAGTGAGTAAGTGTTTTATGGTCTGAGCTCCTTAAATATGGTAGGAAATTATCCTTATTGCTGTGAAAATTATTTTAGAGGATGGTGGTGGCCATGGAATATTTTCTAGAGTAATCACATTTCTGAAAAATAAATCCTTTTGTCTACTACTACGTGAAGAGTTTTGAGACTTAAAACAGAAATACTGCAGAAAGCACATATTAGAAAATATCTTTATGAATGTACGTTAGGGAAGGATTTCTTGGGTAAGGCAGAAAAAGCACAAACCTTGAGAAAAAAATGAAATTTTGCATCAGAATGTAAAGCATTTGCATGAAAAAAGAATGCCATAAGATGATTAAAGCACAGGTCATCGACTGCAAGTCATGTTTTCAACTTACATAACCAAAGGGTTAATGTACAGAAGAATCACTTTTATAATCAAAATACAGAAGACTAGCCAAAGGAAATCTGGGTAAACAGGAAACAAATAGCAATTTACAGAAGAGGAAACTCAGTCTGATATACCTAGGAGAATATGCTGCTGCTACTGCTAAGTCACTTCAGTCATGTCTGACTCTGTGTGACCCCATAGACGGCAGCCCACCAGGGAGAATATGCTAACCTCGCTGGTTATGGGGAGATTCACAAACTACAAATGAGACGCTATTTCCTACTCACAACACAAAGTGTCAACAAGGAAGTGAGGAGACCAGGACCTTACACACACTGCTGACAATGTAAGTCAGTATAAACACACTGCCCCACATCATGAAAGACTTCCAAAATTCAAGATTCACACATTCTCCATTACCCAGAAATTCTACTTCCAGTTGTCCATCTGACAGAAATCTCTGCTCATATAAGGAGACATGTCTTTGTAAGGAGACATTTACAAAACTGGTCTTTGCAGCACAAACAACCTCAATGCCCAGGAATAGCCAGATAAGCCACAAAATACATAAAGTAATGAAAGTCGAAAGAACTAAATCAAATGCATTGTCACACATGGAGCTCACAAATTGTTAGATATTGTGCAAGGGCGAGATTCCATTTCTATAAAATTGTTAAATGTATGCATATGTATATGTGTAGAGGATAAAAATATGGGCAGACAATACATATGACGTTGACTCAACTGTCTCTGCAAAAGCTCGGGTGAGGGGGAGGGATTCAAATAAGACTTGAACTTCAACTGTGACATTTTGTGTTTAACAATTTAAAGACAGATCTGAAACAATGACAAATGAACGTGTATTAACTCGGTGGTAAAATATGGATATTATTATTGTCCTTGGTGGTTTAATTTTTAAAATAAAGAAAGGGACAAATAAGGCATCAAGTGTAAGTTCCTAATCCCCATCTAGATGATCTAGCTTTTGGGTCAACTAATTCACTTCCAGGGAGGTAACTGTGATCTACCCTGATTATTGCCCACTGTAAGTAATTAGGTTCTGAACTTTATGCCACTTTGGAAAAATACACCCCAAAATTACCAGTAGGTCAAACAAATACATTAAGGTCTTTTGGAAGATAATTTGTCATACATACTGATGTTAAACATGAAGGATTCTGAAAATAAATGTATGTATAAATTACATTTCCTGTAATTTATCTCGTTAAAAATCGTTTTTACTACAAAAAAACACTAGTTAACAGTAACAGCTTAATAACTACAAATATAAATCTAGACAAGTCAATACTTCCATAGTCATCAGAGCCTCCATGAATATAACATCTACTCGGCAGAACAACTCCAAACCATGACATTATTAATCTCAGGGGTTTTTAAAACAAGAATTTCATACTTATACATAAAAGTCAACCTTTAAAATGTTTATCAACTGATTAGTCTACCCCTCCCAAATCTATGAGGCTTACAAAGTTCCACAGATCACCTAATCCCAATTAATAAATATAACTTTTCCTGTTCATTCACATTTAACTTTTCTTCATATTGTTAAGCTCAAGGATCATTATGTGAGAATAGCACAACTTTACAAAAAAGGAAAGGACAAGAAAAATCAAAAGACTATCCAGCTTATCTAAGTCCCTGAAAGAACCATTCTTACACAGTCAAAGGAAATGAAGGGGGTTGAATTTCAGGCCTGATAAAACTGGGACCCTATGGTGGAACAAGAGGGAAGATCATTAAGGTAGAGGAGAAATAAATGTGAGGATAATGGATTTTTTTTTATGCAACATTTTTATTCTGCCCTAATAGCTCCTTAGTTCCTTTATTAGCTTAGGAAATAAACTGTGTTATGGAAAACTTACTTTATTCATCATGCTTGCTTATTCAGATAATTATAAATGTAACAATTTAATTTACTCTCAAGTAGTTTTAATGGATGTTACAACAAATGGTCCTACAACCTTAGAGAATCTGGAAGCAGGTAAAACCTGCAAGAAACAGCAACATTCTGATGGGCGTATGTAGGGCCTGTCCACCTCTCTCCCTCCAACCTTCCTCCCGCACCCACTGGGTCTTCTAAGGCTGGTCTGGAGAGCAAGGCACACATATCCATCAAGCACAGGGCATGAAGAAACAAAATGCCCATCAGTCGGGGACTGTTTACTTCTCTGTGAAAACGGTAGTGCCATCTGGAGGCAGAGACGACCTTGTTTCTACATGTGAGAGATGTATTATACTCTCAAGATCATTCCCGGTGCTCTCTTAGTAATCTCTTTGCTGTAGAAATAATGCATTCTTATCGCAAAGAATTGGGTAAATACCAATTAGTGAAACAGAAATTCTATTATTCAGTGATAAACACTTCTGATTTTGAGACTTTTCCTTCCATTGAGGATGAAATATACACGTTTATGTCCACTGGGAATGAAAATGTGCATGTACACAAATGTGCACAAATTCTGTAAATAGTTACATATATATTAAATGAAAAAATTAGATGTTAATGATTTTCCAAGTTATTAAATTTTCTCCATAGAAATAACTGTATATATTACATGATAATAATAAAAATAAATTTACCATCATTCTGCTAATCCCCAATTAACTGGGGAGGGGAAGCTATTAAAACTTGTATAAATTATGCTAAAATGAGCACCATTATAAACTAATATTTGTCCATATGTATAACTTCCTGATGATACAGTCCTAGAAATTGGACTTTCTTAGGTATATAAAAGCAATGATGATAATAACACTAAAGCAAACATACTTATATAGGGCTTGTTCAGTTGCTGAGTCATGTCCGACTCTGTGACCCCATGCAGCATGCCAGGCTTCTCTAACCTCCACTGTCTCCCAGAGTTTGCTCAAATTCATGTCCACTGAGTCAGTGATCCTATTTAACCATCCTCTACCATTCCTGTCTCCTTTGGCCTTCGCTCTTTCCCAGCCTCAGGGTCTTTTCCAATGAGTCGGCTCTTCGCAACAAGTGGCCAAAGTATTCGAGCTTCAGCATCAGTCCTTTCAATGAATGTTCGGCATTGATCTCCTTTAGGATTGACTGGTTTGATCTCCTTGCAGTCCAAGGGACTCTCAAGAGTCTTTTCTAGCACCACAGTTTGAAAGCATAAAAATAGGGCTTACTATAGGCCAAGTACTTTTCTAAGCCCTTTACAAATACAAACTCAATGATTGATCCCTTGTAACAGTTCCATTTAATAAATTCTATAATTATCTCCATTTCACAGGTGGGAAAACCAAGTTTAAGTAACTTGATCAAGGTTAAGTAACCAAGACCACAGAGCTAGTAAGTGGTAAAGCTGAAATTCATACAAGGCCTTCTGGCTGAAGAGCTGATGCTGTGGAATTGTATCAAACTGCTTCCCATGGTGCATGCATGAGTGTGTGTGTGCTAAATCGCTTCAGTCTTGTCTAACTCTTTGCAACTCTATGGACTGTAGCCCACCAGGTACCTGCTGCCAAACTACTTGTCTCTTTATACTAACTCCCTGTTGACATCCTTCACAGAGGTATCAATTTACCATCATTTGTTCTCCTCTCTGAAAATCTGACAGATGAAAAATAACTGTTCCTTTCTTTCTCTCTCTACTTACTAGCATGACTAGACAGTTTAGAAGTTCACACACTCCCTATTTGCGTTTCTGTGAGCTGTCTGTTCATGTACTTTGTCTGTTTCTTCCAATCCCTACTGGAAGTATCCATGGTCTTTTTATTGGCTTGCATTAGTTCTTTTTAAGATTCTTTTTTTATGTGAGTCATTTTGTAAGTCTTTATTGAATTGTTTACAATATTGTTTTCTTTTCTTTTTTTTTGGCCACAAGACATATGTGATTTTAGCTCCCCAACCAGGGTCAAATCCCACCCTCTGTATTGAGAGGGGAAGTTTTAATCACTGGATCACCAGGGAAGTCCCTGTATTAGCTCCTAATATAGAGATAATTAACCTAATCACCATTTCTCATTTTTATCTTAATTTTATTTGATACGTAGGCAATTTGAATTTTTATATAATCAAAATGCTCAGTTTACATGTGTATGCTTTCTTCTATTCCTCTAGTCTTTTTAAAAAATTTACATTTATTATCAACACGTTAACCTTGGAAATTCCTCTAAGTCCACAACTGAGATCTGCTTAGAATAGCAATAATTAAAGCTACATAGGTATATAAACTGATTTGTCTAAATTTGTATTTATAAACGACAATTATAAGGAAATGTTAAAGTCAAAAATATCAATTTTTGGTGGGTGGTGGGGGCTGCAGTGGGTGAAGGGGGTCAAAAGCTATGTATTTTCAGTTACAAAAGTTATGATATATATAGAAATATAGTTACACATCTGAAAATTATAATGCTATGCCAATTACACCTCAATAAAAATATGTATAAAAACATTATTTGTTCAATATGTTTTGTGAAATATAGTCTCAGTCAATAAATAAGACCTGCATACAAACAGCTAAAACCAAAGCAGATGTTAATAAAACCATACCCCCCCTTAAAAACAGTAATCTACTGGATTAACAGAGATTATTGCACCAACAGTACTGCATTTTCCAATATAAGAAATGATTCATAAATTATAGTCTATCTTTCTGAGACCTGAAACCTAAAGTCAAACTAAAATCAAACTAAATACACAACTTCTCCCTCCAGGAGTCAGATATATGTTCAAATATTTTTTCTCGATTGAGGCTCTCTTTCAGAGAACCTGGAAATTATCTAGTGTGTGGTGCTGGCATTAAATCTTCAACAGAGTGGAATTGAGAGAGACTTGATACTATGGATGGTTTTACATAATATGTTTTTATCCTCATGTAGTTTTTAGACTAGACAGCAACATATGCTGACTTATTACAGCAGAATTATTCAATCTGAGGAAAAGTTATAATCTAAGACATTTCTATTCTGGTTACAGCCGCATCAAAATCATCTCAAACATGAAAATGATCCTTACCTTTAAATACTGGCAGAGTAAAAGCTGTCATGGATCTTCTCCTAACAGTAATTCTAGCCCCATGTTTAACAGTAACATAAAGTCAGCAGATTTTCATAGTTGATTTCAATCCCTAACAGGATTTCTTCTTGTTTTATTCTGTTGTTCAAAGAAGACAGCAACTGTGTATCTTTCATCAATTGAATGGTTCTCTGATTTGAACAGCATTATTCTAGTGAGTGATTTTAACTGTGTGTGTGTGTGTGTGTGTGTGTGTGTGTGGCGGCAGAGGAGACCAATCGTGGCAGTTTTACTGATGTCTCAGACTCTCCTGTATACCCGAGTACCATACAACAGGGCACGATCAGCTGTGAGTAGTGTGGCAAGTAATTTGTTAATAATAATGAAACTGATGTTTATGAACTATTTACTTTTAAAATAGAAACACACAACAGGTCCGCAATTCTTCTTACCATGTAGCTGTGTACTCATCTGCATCCTAATGCTTTCACAGGTGGGAAGAGGTGGAAGTTAAAACCGTCCCAGTATATCACCACGCAGCCTGTGTGATCTATGCGACAGCCCACAGCAAGCAACTCTTTGTGAATAATACTTTTATGCCGAGTATTGATTTTTATGAATACCACAAAACAAAAAGCTCATGGTGCTATTTGCTTTGCTTCCCACACACACATACCCACACAATGCTTTTAAATCAAATCTGCCATGGACTATGTGATATGTGTGAATATTAATCTTAATTTGTATTGCTCTAAAAAAGCATTGAGAATCACTAGTCTAAACTATCTTCATAATAACCTCTATTTTTGGAATTCAGAGAAGAATAGAGTTCTCAATTAAGGATCTCATGAGGGTACAAAGAAGTGGAAGAATTTCCTCACTCTAAAATAATGTTTTGTGGTTGAATTTATTAAGTCTACATTGCTAATTCTTTTCATGATGGAATCTCTTAGGTCATACTTTCACATGAGCAATTATTTACACATGGGGTTCCTATTTGTTCCTATTCCTCAATTTCTATTATAACTGAAACTATTAATAATAACAATAATGGTAAGAACTAGGATTTCCATTGAGCACTTGCTATATGCCAGCACTTTACATGGACTTGTTCAGATATATTTCCCATAACCACAGTCCTTAATAGTAAGGACTACTGTTATCCTTTTAAAGATGTAGAAACTCACTGTTAGAGAGGGTAGGTAAGCTGCCCACGGTCACACACCAAGCAAGTAGAAGTGTGACCTCAAAGCTGGTCTGTCTATCCACCACCAATCTCCTATATATTCAATTCCTACATTTCCTCTCATTTAACCAGATTACTCTGGCTTCTGATCATTTTTCCTAAATGATACTATCTTTACCTGTCAATATCTGCAAGCTTATTGATCCTCATTTTTTTCAACTTGTCCGATGTCAACTAATCAGGTCAACTGACACCTCTGGCCTGTTTATACCAGACACTTAGGATTCCCATTTCGTGGGATTCTTTGGCCCAGATAGCCATTTTGCAGAAATATTTAGTGCATAAGTTACAACCCGGCACTAATGTTGAACACACAATTCCAATTGCATTTTCAACTGTACAGGTCTGATTGGTAATTGATCACGACAGTCCTCACTCTGTAGTTATGCAATTATATTTTAACAATGACCAAGAGGAGTGGTTCTTAACCTGCAGTCCATAGGTTCATGAAATGATCCATCAATCTTCTGAAGCCATATGCAAAACTCCATGTATAAGTACACACGCATACTGTACTGGTGAACAGGTATAAATCCATTTTATTAGTAATCCTCCCATGCTAAAAAAAAAAAAAAAATATATATATATATATATATATATATATATATATATATATAATTTATACCAAGAATGGCAGACGCTCTCAACGAACAAGCCAAAGAAAACACAATATAAGGCCCTTCTTAGGTGCTCCTAGGTGGGTGATGATAATTAGTTCTGAATGGTTTAGGACTGTATTTATTAATGGGGTCAACTTAAAAAAATTTTTGGAGTTAAATTACTGCCAATTTTCCCTCTGTATCAGACGGTAGGATTGAATCTGCAGTATACTGTTTTTGGAACACATTCTTGTTACTGCTACATTTTCTCCTTATCAAAGCATAAGTAAATATATTCCATGAAAGAGACCATCAGATCTTCTCTCCCTCTAAAAAATAATGCATTGGCCCTTTCCAATCATTATTTTTCTATCCTCCACAAGTTCTCAACATTACTAAATAGTTCACTTCAATACTAGTAAAGCTTCATCAATGATAAAGCTTAAAGAATCAACCATTGTGCTTAACATTTCTGTTTCAATAAGAGATCATGAGTAACCGACTACATCGTCGGTTTCTGAAAGTACTGATCTAGAGCACACTCTTTGTTAGCCCAGAACATTCTGGAGGCCCATTCCATGGTGTTCAAGCAGAACTCAGTGCTGCATGAGGCCAAGCATTTCACCCCGCTGCCCACACACATGTACACAGGCACCACCTCTACTCAAGGCTGGACACGAAACCCCAGCCAGGCCAATGAGAATCTATCAAGAAAGGGGCTGTTCCTTCCACCACAATCAATAACTAACGAAAATGCAATAGCTCCCCAAAACAAAGTTGAATGAAAGGAGACAAACTCCAATAGATGGAGAAACAAAGGAATTTTCATGACATCACCATTTGAAACCTGGGATCCAGCCAAGCCTGAGGTTTACCCCTTGAACTTCTCCCATTTTGTGAGCCAAGAGATGCCGTTTTGTTTAAATTAGTATGAGATGGTTTCCTGTGCTGTTTACAAACCAAGAGTTCTGACTAATCACATTCAATTCGCTTGTGACCATCATGTAATTTTATTAATGAAATGAATATTTTCAAAGTGTTCCTTCCCCACCTTTTCAAAACATTACTTGGTACGTCCCGAAAAGGACTCACCACAATCTACTCGGCAATGGGATCTTGGCTGGGTCCAGATGGGGTGTTCCAAAGGCTGAGGAAGTTCCCATTCTTGCTCTGACCATACATACACCCAGGACTCTGCCCTCAGAGAATTACGTGCTTAATAAAGGCTCGTTGAGTGGAAATCGGTCCTGAACGCAGCACGCACATGGCACTGCATATATAAGTGTAGAAAAGTCAAAGCTCTGTGTGACAGAGTCCCTGCCTCCTCTCCTGAAGGAGCTCCCACACTGGACCTTCAGGGCACCCTCAATTCTTTCACTGTGTGCTGAATTTCATCAAAGCAAAGCACCCCCATTTCTGTTAGGACAAGGTGCTATTTTTGCTGTGATAAAATACATACATTTACTAGTTTGGTCATTTTTAAGTATATTAAGTACATTCACATAACAATCATTACCACCATCCATCACCAGAACTTTTGCCAAGAACTTTTTTCTTTTTTTTTAAAGTACATCTATACTTTTTTTCAGATTCTTTCCATTACCGGTTATTACAAGATACTGAATATATAGTAGGTTCCTCTATATAGCAGTTCTTGTTATTTATCTATTTTATATATAGTAGTGTGTATCTGTTGGGGCTTCCCTGGTGGCTCAGTGGTAAAGAATCTGCCTGCACTGCAGGAGACCTGGGTTTGATCCCTGGGTCAGGAAGAGCCCCTGGAGATGGGCATGGCAACCCACTCCAGTATTCTTGTCTGCAGAATCCCATGGACAGAGGAGTCTGGTGAACTGTAGTCCATAGGGTCACAAAGAGTCTGACATGACTGAAGCAACTTCCCACACCATGCACACACGTGTATCTGTTAATCCCAAACTCCCAATTGAGCTCTCTCTGCCCCCTACCTTTCCCTTCAGTAACTGTAGGTTTGTTTTCTATGTCTGAGTCTATTTGTGTTTTGTAAATAGGTTCATTTGTATCTATGTTTAGATTCCATATATAAGTGATACATGATATTTATCTTTCTCTGACTTATTTCACTTAGTATGATAATCTCTAGGTCCATCCAACCATGTTGCTCCAAACAGCATTATTGCATTTTTTATGGCTGAGTAATATTCCATTGTATATATGTACATCTTCTTTATCCATTCATCTGTCCATGGACATTTAGGTTTTGCCATGTCTTGTCTGGGGCTTCCCTGGTGGCGCTAGTGATAAAGAACCTGCCTGCCAACGCAGGAGATGTAAGAGATGCTGGTTGGATGTCTGGGTGGGGAAGATGCCCTGGAGGAGGGCACAACAACCCACTCCATCATTCTTACCTGGCAAGTCCCAGGGACAGAGGAGCCTGGTTGGCTACAGTCTCTAGGGTCGCAATGAGTGAGACATGACTGAAGTGACGTAGCACATACACACACAGGCACATGTGTTGGCTACTGTAAATGGTGCTGTTATGAGCACTGGGGTACATGTACCTTTTTCAACTAGAGTTTTCTTTGTATACATGCTCAGGAGTGGGATCGCCAGATCTTACGGTAGCTCTATTTTTAGTTTAAGAAAACTCCATACTGTTCTCTACAGTGGCTGCACTAACCACTAGCCTATATACCTACCAACAGTGAAGGAGGGTTCCTCTTTCTCCATAACCTCTCCAGGCTTCATTATTTATAGACTTCCAAGTAAGTGCATTATTGTTACAGACTCCTTGGTGTTCAGTAAACAGAACCAGTATTTCATTTAGTCACTTAAGGTAGCAGTGCACGCCTCTTAAAAAAATCCCCATGTTTTTTGACTTGCACAGTCTCTCTTGGGCTAAGGACCAGGGAAGGGCGCCCCCTTTTAAAGCCAAGCCGCTGAAATATCAACACTGTCTAAGAATAGTATGACAAGGACACTGTAGTCATTCTTCATTGATTAAGAGCCCTAAATAACTCAGGGTTAGCATGCTCTGCATCAGTTCCATGGCTGGAGGAGACCTACTATGTAGGGACTCTGACACTGTCTTGGAAATGTAGTCATTTTCCCCATTAAATAAAACATTGATTCTTAACATTTGTTTTATGTCTACTTTCCTTAAAACCCTCATGATACTAAATTTGATTATTTCTGCTAGAGTAGAATTGGCAAGAATCAAATTTCTTAAAAAAGCATATTTCATCAGTGTTATGAAATTTTAGAGGCTAGATCGCATTCGACACTTAGATTTCTATTCTTTACTTCTTCCATCCTCGGGTACTGGCGACAAATCCATCCTTCAAAAAATAAATGCACAGTTCAGGCAATTATACCCTCTTATAAAAATCTTTGGCTTTTAAATGAACATTAGCTCTAAAATTGGGGATCCCCGCCGATGAACTTTCAAGAACCACCCATGGAGCTAAATGTTTCCGAAGTCATGTAAATGCAAGAGCTATCAGCTTCAGATTTCCACCATGAAAAGGTTGCTGTGATTGTAACTCCTCTTTCCCCCCACTTCAGGCCTCTGTCAATTTCTTCAGTTCCTTAAAAAACAGTACTTAGAAGAGGGAAAAAGTGCTGTTTTCACCTGAATCATAGCAACGAAGTCCAAAATACAGGGTATATGTCAACAAAATTATCATATTTCTGCCACATACAGAAACTCAAATGCTTCCAGAGGTCTCAAAGGAATACTTCCCATGAACACTTTTACCTCGCCTGAGTCTGAAAATGACAGAGATGGAGAAAAAATCACGTTGTTTTGTACAACCACAAATTCTTCAGTCTACCTTAAAGTTTCCAAGGACAAAAGCCTCTCTGAACACAATTTCCATTTCAAAAATTACAGTGAGAATACAACCCAGAGTAAATAAAAGAATATCTGCTCCCATCACATCCCTACACTCCCAAACTTTGCACTTGGAATCTCATCTCAAACTTATCAGAAAAGTATTTTTTAAGTAAATACAAACTGTACCATGTGATTGAGGAAAATCAGCATGTTTCCACTTTTGGAAAGAGCCCTGTGAATTCAAACACCAGTTACTTGAGGACAAAATAAATGGACTTCCCAACAAGCTGAGATTCTTCTGTTCCTTTATATCCTTGTACGCATATCAGATTTCCATATGTCACTATTTCTAATTCATTTACATAATCTGTCACCAGTATGCTTTCCAACTTTGTCAAGCCAGGAGTTGGCTCTTCCTGTCTCCATTCTCCGGGGGTATTTTTCCATAGTTTAATAAAAAAGTATTCTATTTTGGTATGGAAATTATTGGTTTTACCTTCATCCAAGTAAGCAAGGGCATGGCAGCCCACTCCAGTATTCTTGCCTGAAGAATCCCCACGGACAGGAGAGTGTGGCGGGCTACAGTCCATGGGCTGCAAAGAGTCAGACACGACCGAGTGACTGGGCACAAACAAAGCCCAAGTAACCGAACTGTCTGGTGCTCCTTTGCTCTTAACAGTTAAGATTCTGCAGAAATTTCTCCTCATTACTATAAACTCTGCTTCTTTCTCCCCGAGGTTCTCTGGCAATCCACTCTTTGTAAGGCTGCTAACACACGTGGCTTGAGAGGAGTAGGTGGAAGAAACAGGCTTTGGGTCAGATAATCTGATCTCCAATGACTTCTTCACATAAACGGACTAATATTTATCCCATGTTCACCACTCCAACTGCTCAGTCTAAATTACCATGTGACAGCCTCTCCATTGCTTTTCTTATCTGTTTGATGTGGACCATTTTTAAAGTCTTTATTGAGTCTAACACTGCTTCTGTTCTATATTTTTTTGGTTTTTTGACCATAAGGTATGTAGAATCTTAGCTCCCCGACCTGGGATTGAACTCGCACTCCCTGCTTTGGAAGGTGAAATCTTAACCACTGGACCACTAAGGAAGCTCCTCCCTTGCTTTCTAAAATTTGTTTCTGTCACTATTTTCTATCCCCCTTTCCAGATGGACCTTTCTACCCTTTTATGTTATTCCTAGGTTTGAAAAAAAAAATGTTTACTAGCACTATATTAAAACTAGTAAGCACTTATTTTTCACCCTCACAGATTTCTGTAGTCAGTTTCCCCCAACTACCAATAAACCCTCCAAGCAGGCTTTGTTTGCTCTGTGCCCATACATGTGACCTGTGCTTTTACTTCTTCCTATGACATCTCTCTATGCGGTGCTGAAGCCACTTCAGCCCTGTTTGACTCTTTGAGTCCCATGGACTGTAGCCCGCCAGGCTCCTCTATCCATGGGGATTCTCCAGGCAAGAATAGTGGAGTGGGTTGCCATGCCCTCCTCCAGGGGATCTTCCCAATCCAGGGATCAAACTCAGGTATCCTGCATTGCAGGTGGATTCTTTATCATCTGAGCCACCAGGGAAGCCCATGCCACCTCTCTACGCCTAACCAAAGACCACCAATCATCAAACTTCAACTGAACTCTCACCTCCTACAGGAGGCTCTCCTTATCAATTATAGCCCACATAAGACACTTCCTTTTCTAATTTCTGGTGACATTTCTTTTTTAAAATTTTTAATTTGCATGAGGGTATAGCTGATTAACCACGTTTGTTAGTTTCAGGTCTACAGCAAAGAGATTCAGTTATCCATATACATGTGTCTATTCTTTTTCAAATTCTTTTCCCAATCATGTTATCACAGAGTACTGAGTAGAGTTCTCTGTGTTATACAGTAAGTCCTTGTCGGTCATTTAAAATATAGTAGTGTACGTATGTCATTTTGGAGTTTGGGATCAATAATACTTATCTGCATCACATAACCAAACACATAATTAGGGAACCACCGGAAGAAGGGCTGCATAAACTCATGTGAGTCCTCTCCCTCAATGAGATGGGAATACAGGGGGGATATCTGGTTTGCTTCATATTATTTTGGTTTGCTCACCCATGTTAAGAACACAGTACATACTACACAATTTGAGAGTTGCCTACTACTTTTTTCCACTGCCAACACAGAAGTTTTTAAAAGCTACGTTTCTCTTAGTTTTAGGTCTTCTATGGAAAAGCTTATCGTAAAAAGATACTGACAACAGAACTCAAAAAGAAGAAAACCACCCAGTAAAAATGGGCAAAAGAGTTAACAGGCCTGGAAGGAAGGTACATGAATGGGAAGTAAGCACATGAAAAGATGTTCAGAATCATGTAGACGTTAGAGAAATGCCAATTCAAACCACAGCGAGTCATGGGTACTCTAATAACGTCTAAAATGAAGAAGACCGACTCTCCCAAGTGTTGGCAAGGATGTAATGCAAGCAGAACTCGCCTGCAGCTGGTGGGGATGTAACGATGCAACCATTTTGGTGAGAAACAGTTTAATACATTCTTAAAAATTAAAACCCCATGTACTGCATGACCTAGGTATTTTTACATGTAGGGATTGACTGAAGAAGAAAAAATGCAGCAAACGTCCCTTCAGAGATTTGTATGTGACCATGTATAGCAGCTTTATTTTTAACAGTCCAAACTAGAATCAACCTAAGTATCTATCAACAGGTGAATGGATGAGCAAACAACTGTATGGCCATAGATGGAATATCACTCAGCACTGAACAGAAACTAATAACCGGTTCCTGCAACTCCACCAACTTGTAAATGCACTAAGCTAAATGAAAGGACCAAGATATTTCTTTTTTTCCAATAAGATTTACTATAAAATAAATACATATACACACATATTAAAATATGTGTTGAAAAAATAATAAGCAACAGGATATATTGTATAGCACAGACAAATAGAACCATTAGTTAGTAATAGCTTTAATCAGAGTATTATCTATAAAAATACTGAGTCACTATGTTGTAACCTGAAAATAATGTACCATTGTAAATCTACTTAAATATTTTTTTAATTGTACAAAAAAACAACAACAAAAAGAAAGAACCAATAATTAAAATGCTGTATAAAGTATGACTCCATTTATATGACAATCCAGAAAAAATGAACTACAGAGAGGGGCAACATATAAAAATGGTCACTAGGGTTTGATATAAGGAGAGGGGCTGGGTTCCGAGGGGGCAACACAAGGGAATTTCGGAGGGTGATAGAACTATTTTGTATCTTGAGTGGGCGGTGGTTACAGGATTCTGCATTTGGCATAACTCAAAGAACTGTACACCCGAAAGAGACAATTTTACTGTTCATAAATTAAAGTTAAATAAATGACCTCATAAAGAAGACTAAGAATGTCACCAGAGAGCCTGGAATACATCCTTACCAACTCCTCTATGATGCCGAGATTAGAAAAAATAAGAACAGCATCTGTTGATTATTTTCTGAAAGTCCTTAAAAATATGCTGAGAGAGGTCACAAGAATTTTTGCTAAACCCAGTAGAACTCGCTGTTATGTAACAACAATCTTACCCAATCGCCCACACTCATCTTCTCACCCCATGCCCCTCTGCTAATCAAGGCATTCAGTCCAGTCCATCAGGCTTTACCGAGCATCCACTGCACGCCTGGCGCTGGTGCAGGTAGCGAAAGTGAAAGTGAAAGTTGCTCAGTCGCGTCCGACTTTTTGAGACCCCATGGACTATGCAGTCCCTGTAATTCTCCAAGCCAGGATACTGGAGTGGGTAGCTGTTCCTTTCTCCAGGGGATCTTCCCAACCCAGGGATCAAACCCAGGTCTCCCACTTTGCAGGTGGGTTCTTTACCAGCTGAGCCACAAGGGAAGCCCAAGAAATTGGAGTGAGTAGCCTATCCCTTCTCCAGTAGATCTTTCTGACCCAGGAATCAAAACAGGGTCTCCTGCACTGCAGGCAAATTCCTTGCCAACTGAGCTATCAGGAAATCCCAAGTGTGGCAAAGGTACTCGTAAAACAGGGCAGCTAAGGAAGGTCCCTGCTTGCAGGAAGCTGCCTTTCTACTTAGAGAAGTGAAATAAACAGATAATTTCTGAAAGGTGTGTGTTCTGAAGACAACAAAAGAGAGTGAGGAAGGAAGCAGGGGTCACCACTTTAAACACAGTGGTCAGGGAGGGCCTCTTTGAGAGGGTGACATTTGAGCTATTACCTTCTCCAGGGAATCTTTCCAACCTAGGGACCGAAACCGGGTCTTCCACACTGCCGGCAGATTCCTTACCATCTAAGCCATCAGAGAAGCCCCTCAGTGACAATCAGAGACGGCAGCAAACCCAAATCTGGAGGCAGAGCCTTCTTGCCAGAGGGACCAGTGAGCAGAGGCCCCAGGAAGAAAGGGGCTTGGGTGACTGAGCCCCAGAAAGGTCAGTGTGGGAAATGAGCAAGGAGGAAGCATCTTAAATCAGGTTGTCAGTGCTTTGCAGACCCTGAGTTACTCTACTACAGACTGCTTCTAATGACATGGGGCCTGAGGGCTATACATCTCCCACCCAATCTGATCTATGTTTGTAAAGGACCCATCTGCCTACTTCTCCAGGACATTCAGTTTTCGTCTTCTCTAGCTCAAGGGTTTGTTTCTTCATCCTCCTCAGCTCTGTGGCCTTAGACGGATCATGTTTACAGGCTGAGTCTCAGTTTCCAGGTCTGTAAAATGGTGACACCAGATACTATGGACGGCCTCCACCTATGGGTTCAAGCTGGCAGTTAAAATCTGACTCCCTGGCTAACTGCAGTCTCATTCCTATCCTCACCCTCTCTCCAGGACGTGGCCCCCATCAAGCACCTTCCCTCCCTCTGACGTTTTCAACCTCAATCTCAGCACAGGTCCACTGCCCACTTCAGACCTTACCTGTCCAGCAAAACCCTTACTCTGATCCTTCTGTTTCTTTGTGCCACCAACTCTCCCCTCGACCCCTGTGCCTCCACCATTGGACAGATGCATCCAAGAGTGAGCGCTGTCCCCTCGCCTCCAGGCTTCTCCTCTTCATCCCTAACCGACTCCTCAGCCAATCAATCTGAGTCCCATTCCCCATCTTTCTACAGAATTCCTTCCTGAAAACCCACCAGCCCCAACTATTCGGCCTAATTCCTGGTCGTCTCCACCCTCTCTCTGGGTTTTGAAACATCATCTCCCACTGGAAGGAAAGCTCTGTTACTAACTGCTTTGAATAAGACTGCAAGAGGTATACAATCTCTCTGGGCCTTAGTTTCATTATTCGTGCCAGCAGAGGGCTGGATTTAGAGACAGCCTTGGGGCCCTTCTAATTTGGAAGTTCTAGGCTGCCATGATTCCTCCCTTTGGTATCCATGATGCAACACCTGATTGTCAAAACAACACCCGTGTTCTTTATTAGCATCTGTTGCTCATCTCCTACATGGCGTTCAGTTCCTCCAAACTCCTAGCAAAGGCACCTCACACTATACTGAGTCATGTATACCTTTGCTTCTTGGATCGCACCGACGCTGCCCCTCCATGGCCATGTCTATAAGGAGGCCTTGCACACCCCCATACCAGCATTTCTACCTCTACAGAGAACTCCTCCAGTTAGAAGTGGTCTGGAATGTAAAACTCAGATAACCAAGATAAATTCATCACTTCTTCTTGACCTCTCCATTTCTCTTTAACTGCTCATCATCCTCCATGAGGGTCAAGCTCATAACCTGTGAGTTTTCACTGACTTTCCACATATCTTTCCCCTTGTACTCAAATATCAACTCCTTTACTGAAAGTGTGTGCTAGTTGCTCAGTCGTGTCTGACTCTTTGGTACCCCATGGACTGTAGCCCTCCATAATCCCCTGTCTATGGAATTCTCCTGGAATGGGTTGCCATGCCCTCGTCCGAGGAATCTTCCTGACCCAAGAATCGAACCCAGTATCCCACACTGCAGGCAGATTTTCTAACGTCTGAGCCACCAGGGAAGCCTCAACTCCTCTACAATTCATCCTCAATGATTTAATTCTAATGTCATTAGGCCATACATAGTACAGCAGAGACCTTAGTGCGGGGTAGGGGCCCATGGTGGGGCAGCAAGCCCCAGGCAGAGAGTCAAGAGTCCCACCCAGGAAGGGGGAAACCACGTGCTCCCTGGTCCAGTGCAGGGTCTTATAACTCAAGGAGTGTAAGGACATCCCAGTAAGGAGAGTCAAGGCCCAAGTTTAGAAGAAGGGCATCCAGGGAGGGCGGAGGGGGTGTGGCCCTGTGACCTTGAATGTGGAGTTAATTCCAATCACAGACAGGAAGGTGTCTGCGGGCATGGGCAAATTCCCTGAAGAAAGGGGTGACTCCAGGCCTGAGGAAGTAAAAGGACAAAGTGGGCCTAAAGCAAGGTGGCCCTCAGAGAAGTGATGGGAACACTGCAAAATCGTCACAGAAACCAGCATGGATGAGTTCCCACTGGCGAAATCAGGAACAAACTGAATATCAAAAATAAGGGCAGTACGAGGTTATAATTGACTGCTTAAAAGAACAGTGATGCCCCAAAGTGAAAGCCGCTCAGTCCCGTCTGATTCTTTGTGACCCCATGGACTATACAGTCCATGGAATTCTCCAGGCCAGAATACTGGAGTGGGTAGCCGTTCCCTTCTCCAGGGAATCTTCCCAACCCAGGGATTGAACCCAGGTCTCCCGCGTTGCAGGCAGATTCTTTACCAGCTAAGCCACCAGGGAAGCAACAAAAGAAAGTGAAAGTGAAGTCGCTCAGTGGTGTCCGACTCTGCGACCCTGTGGACTGTAGCCCACCAGGCTTCTCCGTCCATGGGATTTTCCCAGGCAAGAGTACTGGAGTGGGTTTCCATTTCCTTTTCCAGTGGATCTTCCCAACCCAGGGATCGAACCTGGGTCTCCCGCATTGTAGGCAGACGCTTTACCGTCTGAGCCACCTATGGCTAATTTAATGAATACAAAAATGCAATGAGGACTGGGATGTGTATACAACTTCAAAGTACTGCTCCTCCAAATAGCTCCTAATTGCAAAGGGCAAAGAGTAACTTGACTGCGGGGAAGCCTGTCAGACAACACCTGGATGGAGCGCTGCAGATGGGCAATAAAGGCACGAAGGGAAATGGCTTGGCATGCGGCAGGAAGCAGGAGGAGAATACAGCCTGCTGTCTGTGGTCCTCCTGCCTAGGGGGCAGCACCAGAACAGAAACCTGAGGAAATAAGGACAAACCCAAATCGAGGGACTTTCTACTAAAGGGCTGGCCTGTCATCCCCTAAAGTCAAGTCATGAAATCTAGAAAAAGACAGGGAACTGTCCTAGACTGAGAGGGACTAGAGTCCTGACAGCTGAAAGCACAAAACACAATTCTGCACCAGGGTCCTTTCACTGCGAAAGATATTATTGGGACAACCGGCAAAACCAGAAATCAAGATGCCAGTAACTTTTTCATTTTTAAAGTATCTTTATCTGGCTGCATGGGATCTTGAGTTGAGGCATGCGGGATCTAGTTCTCTCACCAGGGATCGAACCTGGGCCCCCTGCACTGGGAGCTTGGAATCTTAGCCACTGACCACCAGGGAAGTCCCCCAGATATCAGTAACTTAATGTTACTTTCTGGCTTTCAGTGGCTGTATTGTGCTTATGTGCGAGACTATCCTTGTTCATCATTCTTTGTAATGGCCTCCCGATTTTTTTCTGTGTCTGCGACTATTTTTAAAAAACGTCATTACATAAAAATCAACTGCTACAAAGTCTTCTATAGTACATCACACATACCCCTTTCTTCCACCAGCTCTGACATCCTCACTTCAGAGACCCAGTTCCTTCCCATCCTCCAGCACTGTTACAGTAACTTCTTAACAAGGCTCCTTAGGCTCCAATCCACCCTACAACCATTGCCTAATTAAGGTTTTTCCCAAGTGCACTTCAGCTCAGGCCGTTCCCTGCGCCAACATTTCAGTAACTCCTCATTACCTGCCAAATTAAGTACAAACTTCTTCATGTGACTTTCAAGTTCCATGGGCTTCTAGTTCCAACTGAGCTCTTCTGGGCCGTCTTTCCCCAAGTCCCCCATATCACAGCCAGCCATACAGCTGGGCCACACTCAGGGCTTTCTGCCGATCCAGGCTCTGCTCATACAACTCCCTTCACCAGGAAGTGTCCCCCCTGCTCAATCCCGTGCAAATTTCTCAAGACTAATGATAAATACTAACTCTCATCCTCCCATCTTCCTATTTTCCAAATCTTGCCCAGATCCTTTCCTGTTGGAACACTCAAAGTTGGTTTTGTCCATTACAAACCTTATTTCATTCTATTTTAGGTTATGATTTTTGTATATTTATTTCAACAATTTTTAAGATATTAAGGTGGAAATACATGTCAATCAAAGTACCCATCACTGATAAACTAAGTCATGGTCACAGCTGTGAATTCAAAGGACCAGTTATCAGCTCACATCAGTCTCCCTTGGGTATTAACTTTGTAAGTATCCAAATTACTTTTTGTTTATCTTCTTTTCCTTCCTTGGACTAGAGTGTTCTATTCCTTGCATAAATAAAAATTTCTCCCTATTTTCTACATAGAAATTTTGGCCTTGGCCATACCACTGACAATCGTAAATCCAGAGGTTTCCAGAGTATTAATTAGGTAACATGTTCATACATATATTTACATTTTAACTTCATCATTGCCTTATTATATAAAAAACAACATAAAACTCTTAAAACTGAAAACAAAGCCTATATTTGACAAGTTTAAAACTCAAAATTTTTAAATTTAAGATTAAGACACTATCCATTTAAACACACTTATATTTCCTGGATACTAATAAATTTTGGAATGCAGTCCACAAAGATATACAATTTAATGACTATATTTGAATGGATTCAAGAAATCAACGTTTTTTTCTCTCAGTCTGAATTTAGTAAATGAAAGAAAATAAATTACTTAGCAGCAGAGATGAAATTTTATCAGTTGTATGAAAGTACAGCAACAGTTGAAAGTCTGGGAAAGCAAGCATTATTTTGGAGAAAAAAATTAATGATATCAGGGGAAGTGAAGTAATACGCCTAAATTACTGGTGATCAATAGAACATCTGCTCTTACTCTAAACATTACAAGGATAGGAAAGATCAGGCACACCCAGAATTTCAATATTGCGAAAGGAATCAAATCCATAAATTATACGTATCTAGGTCCTAGATTCAGCATGTCACTGCTATGTATGACAACTGCTTTAAGTTGAATAATTTGAGTTTATTTAACTGAAACCAGGGCTTTTATCTTCACTTTACGTAGGAAGTAAACAGTTTTAAATAGAACAACACTTTAGATGATAAAAGGTGAACGCACTGACATATAAATCTGGGATACTTGTGAAAAGCAAAATGTAAGGAAGGACACTGCATAGTGATTTGCTTAATTAAAGAGGAATAAGGGGGTTTTCCCCCATAAAATTATCACTACTTCTACCGGAAATACCATAAATGAATGAAAGTGAATGAATCATCAGAAGAAGCGAGTCTCCTTTTAAACCATTTCTAAAAATACTATTTAGAACACTAACCTGGAGAAATTCTAAGCACACTAGCCATTTCAAAATCAAAACATTATGAGACAAATAAGAAAAAGAAAGTGTCCATGCCTTCATTTCCAAATGACCTAAGTTATTCTGTAATGGATTTATTATAGAAATAATCACCAATAATCAATTTCTCCCTTCCAAAACCCACCATTTTTCAAACTTTGCATTGCGTGAAGATACTTCTATCTCAATGGTTTATTTACAGAAGTTTACTGACAGACATGGTAAACTGTAACAAACTCCTTGGATTCTGAAGCTTTTAGCTTATTACGGGAGATGGGTATTGAAAACCTTCAGGGATCACTGGGAAAAAGAGAAACCCAACCGGAGGTTATCACGAAATTGTTTCCTTCTATCACGGAAAAAAAAAGTGCAGTTTATATTAAGATAAATTCCTGATTACGTGTCTTGAAACCTACGAGAATGTGCCCTTTGAAACAGTGAACTTTATATTCGAACGTTTAAGTCAATGTTAGCACTGTGTTATGATGCTATCAAAGTGACTATGACCATTGCCATAAACACCCAGTGTTATGTCAACAGACTAACCCTGCTTCCAAAAGGAATATTGCAAATTTAAAAGAACAGGAAACTCATCATATAAGTGTCAAGTTTTATGAAAGGAAAAGTTCTGATTTGAAAATAGAATGGCTTTTCCAAGCAAAATGATAGGTCACCCTCACTCATCCTTACTTTTAAATGATAATGATATTTTTCTATTACAACTGCCCTGGAAACTACAGAGCTGAACTGGTGATTAAGATAAACTTGAAACCAGACTAGTAAATATGTGAAGGGATTTTTCTATTTTCATTCTTAACATACACGACTCCAAGGAAACTATACAGACACTCAGTAGGGTGGCTGGCGGTCCTCGGAGAGCATCTCAGTCAACTTACTTTCTCTCAGATGAAGAAACGGAGGCTAAGAGACGCTGCCACTCACTCAAGTGCACAGCTCCGTCTCTGTCCAAGTGCGCAGGGGACCCTCCATCTGTATGACCAAACCAGGTCCAGCGTCTACCACAGAGTTTTATGTCAACTTTCATTGTCATATATTGGGATGGCCAAACTGTTAGTTTGAGTTTTTCCTATAAGATGGTACAAAAACCGGAACAGACTTTTTGGCCAACCCTGTCCTTCTCTGTGTGGCAAGCAAGACAATCCACCTGCTGGAAATTCTGAGAGCTGCCTCTGGTCACACTCTCAGAGAACATCCACAGGCTGCAGTAGATACACTCTCCGTGGCCTTCACTTCAGTCAGCTTGAAAAATTCACCTGGATGAGAATCACTGTCCTTGCAGGGACAAGGCACCCCTTCTTCAGCATAACATTCAATTAAGCTAAGGCAAATAACATAATATCCTCTTTCTGCATGAACCGCCAAAGTTTTATAGGCTAGACCAACAGTACTCAACGTCTGAGTCTCAGGATGTCTTTCCACTCTTGGAAATGTGTTGAGGTCAAGATCTTTTGTTTATGTGTATTCTATCTACTGATATTTACCTTATTACAAATTAAAACGAGTACTTCTTTTTAATCACTTAAAATAAGTCATCACACCTTAACGTAAACATGCATATGTGAAAAGAAAAAACAAACAAACAAACAACAACTTGTGTTTCCCAGAACGAAAAACTTTTGCAAGTCTATTGTCTCACCTAATAGACGACAGACAGATTCTCATATCGACTTCTGTGGTTAGTGTGTGGTGATGTGTTTTGGTTCAAGTATATGAAGAAAATCTGGCTTTACACTGTTATGTTGTTGAAAAAAGGAGAAGTATTTTAATGGTTATCTCAGATCAGTGGAGATATGATACTTCAGTACAGTGGAAATGGACAGTCAGGGGTTTCTTAAAGCTTAGTTGCCACACGGAATCTGAAACTGTATCAGTGAACTTTTCATGAACTATTTTAGAAAAACCATTGGTCTATCTTCCATTTTGCATGGCTCATCTACAAATGCACAATTTTTGAGTTTGTGGCCCTCCTGGATAAGGTCTCAGAAATCCCAAACCATACTTTGACATTTACTAGAAAACAGAGTTCAACCTAAAGATAAAGAATGTTATGAAACTTAGAAGCAGTTACAAACTGCCTTGATCCTTTATAATCTTTAATTCACTAATCTGACATTACCTGGAATGAGGTAACATCATCATAAATTATAAAGTAGGCAGAAAAGTTGGATTTTGGTCCCAAAATCACAAAACAAGAAGCCAATAATGAAGCTTGGATGAGGTTAAATTCAATATTATAAAATGTAGACTGAAATCCAGAAAAAAAGTCTGTGTTTCCTCTGAGAATGATCAAAACAAATAGACTTGGGTAATATTCACCAGGAAAAGCTGTAAGGAATTAGTAATCTAATTAAAGCAGTAATCTAAAACTTTACAACACCCCAGTTTCCCACAAAGGCACAGGAGGCTCAAAGTCACCAATTCATTGGAATGTGTAAGGCGAGGGGTCCCAAGACCACCAAGAGGGGCATCAGGAGTTGAGTCCGGCAAAGACAAAACAGTATAAATAGGATACAGAACAACTGGAAGAGAGTTAATGATTTTAGCTAGCATCTGGCTAGTGTTTCTACCAGAAATATCATTACCCAAAGCAATGGTCTTCAAAACTAAAAGAGCATAAATAGAAACGTAGAGTGCCTAGCTATAAAAAGGTAGAAATTAATCACAGGAATTT
The DNA here is from genome assembly GCF_002263795.3 of Bos taurus. Lineage (NCBI taxonomy): Eukaryota > Metazoa > Chordata > Mammalia > Artiodactyla > Bovidae > Bos > Bos taurus. The sequence continues at coordinate 9,593,149 of NC_037344.1, read as the reverse complement.
ATCAACAACTATTTCCTTACACTTTGTACATTTCTTTAAAAGACTGTATGGAATTTCATTTAATGTACAAAAGAGAACACTAAAAGAAATAGAAACTAAAGGTTATGAACAATCCCATTAAATGCTAAGAGCAACTGCTGAAATGTATATAATACTCTATGATGCATGTTGTATTCCAGATGATAGTCAAGGGCTTCTCATAATTTAACTCATTGTCTTGACTACTGAATTCCCTTTTTACAGATGAGAAGACTGAAGGCCAGAGAGGTGAAGAGATGAGCATAGGGTCACAAAGCAGTTAAGCGGCAGAGCTGGGGATTTCAACCAGGGTAGCCATGCTCTTAACTACCAGGCCAAACTCCCTCCAACTAACCCACTACAAACATCACTTAACAAAAGTATCTACAGTGTGTGCAAACCATCCTTCTCAGAAAGGAAAGCAAAGCACCTGCTGAGCTTGGTTCTGACGAAAGCTATGCCATTTCAGCATTTGTGAGAGTTTAGAATTTAGGAGAGAGCAACAGTGTGAGTCTAGGATTAACTAGTCATGCTACTGAGAACTGTAAGAGCATGTAAGTCTCCTTTATGGAATGTGTTGCTTCCATAAAAGCAAGAGGAGTGAGGTATGAGTCAATGAAGAGGAAAAGGAAGCACAAATGAAAAGTTTTTGCTTTTGCTTCAGTAAAAAACCAAAGGAGAAAGAACACAGAATGCACGTCAATCTTACGTTTTGTTGATGGGAATGGACATTTTCACCACCAAACAAGTTTTTAAGGAAAATAGCCACATCTTCCTAGAAGCCTCTGTGAACTATATCTAGGAAATCTATTCTTTATATGTTCAATAAAGGGATCATTGACCATATCCAGGTAATAAAAACAGTACTGAAGCAAAGTCCAACATAAGTATTCACTGTATTACTTAGAACCACCCTTTACAGTCATATCTGAAACCTCTTCCTTGTTTTTTCTAAATATATACAATATGCTATCTACAAGAAGGAAAGCCAAGAAGATATTTTACAGTAAGTAAAGTATGTCTCCTTGCAGATCTTAAAAGTTATAAATATACCAATCTTAAACTGCAGTGACATACTTCACTTCCAAAGAGTAGGAAAGCAAAACGGGCCACTTAGTAATTTTAGATGTGCTGAGTCTTTAAAAAGCTCTCCAGAGTTAAGGAAATGATTTATTTGTGCTGAAGACCACAACTTACATACGATTAACCAATCTAGAAAAAGATGAAAACGGTGGGGAGCTTGTGGGTAACAGATTTGGGGTTTCATTTCATTTTTCACAACCAATGAAGTGATTAATAAAGAAAACTCTGGGGAAAAAAGACTTATGACCACAAAGAAAACAATTTAAAGCAATGTTAGTAAACCAGTATATAGCTAAAGAAAAAAAAATAAAAAACAAACCTAGCACTAGTCTGCTAAAGCATACGTAATAGCAGGCATTAGGAAACAAACTTATCTTAAATACCTACCTACCAGCAGCAATGCAGAAGGGGAAGAAGACCCATGTACATCACGTACACATGCTCCTTCCAAATCGATGGAAACATTTGAGACTCTCAAAATTTTTGGTTTCTCTATAGTGAAAGACAGGGAAGCCTGGAGTGCTGCAGTCCATGGGGTCACAGAGAATCGGATACAACTCAGTGACTCAACGACAGTACATTTCTAACACACCAACAAGCTAAAGGGTAAGCATACAATGACCATGCTCCAAAAGAAACAGGAGACTGAAATGTGTTTGAATATATCCACAGCAAAGATAATGCTAACCTTCAGCATTTCACACAGCCATGGTTTTTCAAAACTGGAGAAAAAGGCCGACTTACCTTGATACGTTTTCTGGAATGTATTCTAGGACCGGATATCCATCACTTCTTCTCGATGACAGGTCACTGTGTGATTTCCACGACTCCACCAAGGTATTGACGGGAGGGAAGGAACTCAGGTGTTGGAAAGATTGGTCTCTAGCTGATCGTGATAAAGATATTGTACCTTGAGCACCAATCCTATAGTGAAAGGACTGTCCACCTGAATTCACGCCAACGATGGCAGATGGAGGGATGCTGGCTTCTGGGTAGAAGCTCCCATCATCCGGTTCTTGTTTTATCCCCATGGGGAACCCGCTGCCTTCACAGTTACCATCGAAGCCTGGCACAGGTGGTCCTAAAATTCCTGATAGAGAATAATAGTCTTTATCATCCATAAAGGAAAAGTATGAGCCATCCATGAATGGAAAGGGGTTGATTGCTGGATTCCCTTTAAAAGAGGTGCCAGAACATGAATGCTTGGTTGACTCTTGTTTTATTGGTACTGAGAAGGGGGAATCAGAATTTATTTTGCTGTTTCCTCCTAGACACGAGCTGCTGAAAGCTCCGTCTGGCTCCGGCTTTATGTACTGGACAATGTTAAGCTGGCCAGCCACACCATGGGAGATGGCATTCTCTGTCTCCTCAGTCTTAGGAAAGGGGACCTCTTGAGCACCTTTCTCCTGGGTGTCTGGACTGGGAACCACATCTCGGGCTGCACTGGACCCCACTGGGGTGCCCGAAGCAGTGTAGCTGAAGGCGGTGCTTCCAGGGCTACAGATAGACCCCACAGTACTAGCGGCTGGGCTGGACAGCGTGGATCTGTTGTTTGTGTTGGAAGGGCTGGAAACGGAGCACCTTGAGTTGTTGATGTTTGCAGGGCTGGATACGCAGGATCGCAGAGTGACGTTATTAGGACTGGAGACCGGAGACTTCACGCTGCAGTGACTCGGGGGGCTGGAAATCGGGGATTTCATGCTACTCAACGGACTGGAGAGAGGTGAGCCCACGTTGCTGGCATGCGCTGGGCTGTGTGACCTGGAGCCCCGCGTCTCCACATTGGGGGAGCATGGCAGAGGGGTGCCCTGGGCGATGGGGCTGTGCACTGGGAAACTGCCGAAGCTGGCTGAAGTGGAGGACACACAGCTGATGCTGGCGGGGCTGCAACCCGAGGATGACAGGGTCAGAGGGCTGCAAACTGCCGGGCCCTTCTCATGCCCTAGGATGGGGCTCTTCACCACATTGCGCATGACCCCGCCATTAACAGAGCCCCCAGAGTCGGGCAAGAAGGACCGCAAGGGCCTGCTCGCACCCCCCAGCGTGGAAGGACGGTGGCCGTTCTCTTTGTAAAATTTCACAAGCTGTTCGACGTTTTGATACATCTTTGCCGGACTCCCGCTTCCCTGTGGGTTCTGCTGATCATAGGCGTAGTCAGCCTCTCTCACGGAATCCATGTACAAGCCCATGGACTCGGCCACCGTGGCCGAAAGTTCCTTTGATTCCAGCTCGGTTTTTATGTCAGATGGTAAAATCCCGGACCGACTGTTGTCTTGCTGGAGGCAAGGGAGTAGTTCGTGTTTTTCTTTGCTGCTTCCTTGAGTACTGCTGTTTGGAATAGCACCGGAGACGCAGCGCACGTCGACGATCTCCATGTAGTTACTCTCGTCGGACTGCTCCGTGGGTACGGGTCCCAGGGCAGGACGCTCTGCAGGCTGAGAAAGTTGACCCCACCGTCTTTCCATTTCTAGACCTTCAGGGAGACTGTGGTAGCCTTTGGTCTCCATAGCTAACATAAAAATTTATATTAAAAAAATCGAATTAGAGTCGTGGATAGCAGTTACTCTAAAAGACATTCTGAAATTGTACTGACTGAGCTATAAGTACATATTCTACTGATGATAAGCAATACTTCCAGATATACTCAAGTTATTACCTTTTTAGGTGCTGATACAACAGAGTCCTGACTATAATCTGTCCAGAAGCCAGAATATAAGAAGCAATAAAACTATTTCCCATCTAAATAAAAGCAACATCTTTGCTATAATAGAGCAAGCAATAAAACTATTTTGCATCCAAGTAACATCTTTACTATATACTACAGCCTTTGGAGTTTGAAGGAAATTTTACATATAAAACATCTTTGCTATAATACAGCCTGTAGAGTTTCCAAAGAATATTTACAAATGTTAACTTATTTAATATGCAAAGTAATCCTGGGGACTCCTGATGCATCCAAAGAGGAAACTGAGGGTTTAACCAAGTGGGCAACTTGCCCAAGGTCAAAGACACAGTAAGTGAAAGTCAGGTTTAAAACGAAATCTAATGCCAAAGTCTTTGGAGTCTTTCCAGCATATAGAAGCTGCTTTTCATAGCTAATATGTGACTTGATTAAAAAACAATGAGGAAATGTAATTAATGTTACCATTTCCCAATGTAAAGTCATCCCGTGAATGATCACAGGCAAGATAACTTGAGGATTATTTTCAAAACAGTAAGATTTTCGTAAAATAGATTTTGGTGAAGATAATTTAATGTCAATTCTGAACAGTGAAGAGTCATATATCCTGATTAATTAAGCTAGTCCATAACTCAAAGAGGCTGAATGACAAGTTGAGAATGTCAGGACTCTAGTCTGTATTTCAGTCCTGGCAAGGACTCTGACATGCGCCTGACCTAGTGGTAGCTCTGCTGAAAAGACTCCAGACAGCCAGTTTCATTCTCAACAGTTAATGGAGGAAGTCTGAGATGGGTCCTGACAATTTATGTGTTCATTCATTCAACAAATATTCACCAAGTGTGTGTTGCATCCTGGGCCTACAACTAGCCACTGAATCTACAGTGATGAACAAAACAGCCTCAATTCCCATCCTCAAGGAGTCCCCAGGATTGTTTTAGACATACTATTTTATCTACTGGCTCTCTCTATAAATTTATTCTATAGATAATAGTAACAGGCTGTATTTCTATAATTCTTATGCATGATATGGTTCAATGACCTATTACAAGCCTTTCACAGATATTAACGTACATACCCTTATAAATTACCCTACAAGATTGGCAGAAGTACTGTCCCAAATGATACAACTGGGGAAACCGAGGCAGAAGCTACACAGCAGAGCTGGAATTTGATCCCAGGTGTCTACACCAAGGTCTCTCAACCATGGCCCTACTGGGGGCCTGATAATGCTTTGTTGAGATCTCTCCTGTGCATTGTAAGATGTACAGCTGTATCCCTGACCCCTACCCACTAGATGCCAGTAGCATTCCTCCTGCCCCACTGTGACAGCCCCAAATGCCTCCAGCCTTGCCAAAAGCCCCTAGGGGTGTGGGGAGGGGGGCCAAAATCACCCCTGGCTTGAGAAGCACCACTCTAAAGAAACATCTCTCAAAGAAAATTAATTCACTCAATAAAATTTCATTTGTGCATTTTCATGCATAGAACTCTTAAAATCTTTAACTACGCATTTTTCAAATCCTTTCAGGTGTATAAACAATCTCTGACCCAAATAAAGGTCCTGACCTAAAAGCTGCAGTTTCTGCAGTGCTGAGCACAGATATTACTTCAGACCTCTCAGTCCTTTCCCCCACTCTGCCACTCACGATCTTCATCCACCCTACCCTCTTCTCATTAAAGAGACTAGGAAGACTTTTTGCTCCAGAAATTATATTAACATGGAAAAAATGATATAATGACTCTACTAAATAAATTGGCATCAGATATCACAGGGCTCTCTGGCAAAATTTAATGCCCAAATTGTCCGAAGATCATAATTACCTCTTACTTTTCTGTATTCCACACTAGGCTTTTAAGTTCCCAGAAGGAGGAAACTTTATCAGCTTTACCACTGCACCCCAAGATGACAGCATAGTACAAATAAAAAAATGTTAAACTATTATAAAATAATCAATACCCAGTAATTTGTGAACATTGAAATCTCCCAATTATGTAGCATGTTTTTGCTTAAAGAACATTATTCTATAAATTCCCAATCACAAAACAGTAGAAAGTAAGCCAAGTTATGAAGTCTGAGAAGGTAATCTGATAATTCCAGCAGGAAAAATTAGTGTGGATGAAAGCCAAGAACTGAATATAGTGAAATGGGACCAAAACAGCTAATACTGGCCTTTTGTACCTTACTGAAAAACCATTTAGTAATAGCCATGGGTTGAAAAATACCAGTAAATATGTGCTGCTTCTACTTCTAAGAATATTCAGCCTTCCCCATACCAAACTGGAACAGTATAGATAAGGTACAGATAGATACTTCAGTCCCAAATTCATCAAACCACAAGAAATGTGTCTATTCCTGTTTAAAACTGAACACCTTCTGTGTATCATCCCCCCACACCCCAATCCTATTCCTAAACCCACATTCCCTGTCTTGGTGAATTGTACCACCGTCTATTCAAATGCCCAGAAATCACCCCTGCCTTGGCACCCTTACTAAAGGTCTCCACAAGTTCATCCCTCCCCACTCCCACACCTACAGTCTCCCAGACAACAGGACCATCTGCCTTGAGTCTGAAGGATCATCGTCATCCAGACTTCTCTCCAAAAATTCTTTCTCCAAACTGTCTTTAGGAAAGGATGATCACTCACTGCCTGTTTTGAAGCTTCACAGTGGAAATTCACATGCTAAAACTCTTGGAAGTTCTAAGGTACAGAAACCCATTTCCTTTTTAATTCAGAGTTCCCTAAATAATTTGGCCACTGCACCTGTTTTCTTTTTTCTCACACAACATCTACTAATATGCGGAGGGACACTTTTCATCACTGTGCCTCAAGCCAGGAGCCACGTCTTAGATACATAAGGCTATATAAAGATTTGAAGAGAACCTTTACGAGAGCGCTGATAGGCAAGAACCATCTTAAAGCACTCTTACAAGGAAGTACCTTATCAGCTAATATCATGCAGCTGATCACAACTTTCCAAGTCTTGTTTGGCTAGCCTTGAACCCTCTTGACAATAACACAGACCAGCCTGCATTTCACCACATTATTGACAAGGCTATCATTAGAGAATTTGCAAAGGCTTTGCTGAAATCTACATTAGCTTTAAGACATTTTGATCTGTCAACCTAATACACCTCTCAACAAAGAATATAAAGGCTGGCAACCAACAGTAAAGAACGGAAGATATCTAGGGCTAGGGCTAGCACCTACATGGCTTCCACTGGAAATATTTTTAAGGATCAGGCTTTTAAAAAAATATATGATTATTGAAATATTTTATGCTGAATTCTCCCTATTATCTTTTCCTTTCTTTTTTTTAATGTACTTATTTTTAATTGAAAGATAAGTGCTTTACAATATTGTGTTGGTTTCTGCCATATATCAACATGAATCAGCCATAAGTATACATATATCCCCTCCCTTCTGAACCTACCTCCCACCTCCCACCTCCCACCCCATCCCACTCCTCTAGGTTGCCACAAGAGCCCTGGTTTGAGTTTACTAAGTCACACAGCAAATTCCCACTATCTATGTACATATGGTAGTGTGTAAGTTTCCATGCTATTCTGTCCTATATTATCTTAATTGATCTTCTCTATAAAACAAACGGATCAGTTAGGAAGTTATTTCCTATGTCGTCCAGGAAATCCAGGTTGTCTTTTTGAAACTGGCACAAGCTCCATGGCTTGAGCAGATTTTTAGTCAATCACTAGTGAATACTGAAAATATTAGTTGATGAATATGATCTTCATGGAACTTAATATCCAGAGGGAAAAGGTAAAGTTTTTGTTACTAAAGTATAAGATTAAACAGATATTGATATACAAATCTACTTATGTAAAATCAGGCTTGTCTCTCTTACAATGGAAACTATAACAGATACTCCCCTTGGGGCAAAGACAAAAAACATGAAGGTCCCTTAATATTCAGGCAAATGCCTCCCCTCTTAAAATGAAGGAACTTTCACACAGGGAAAGTAAGGAAAAATACTGACAGTTCTACCTTGTCATATATATGCTCTTAAACACTATTTTTGCAAAGGGAAAATCTGACTTTAAATTTTTATATTTTACAGACTCTGTTAAACTGCAGTTTCCCATAAGGAAGTAGTTCTTTTTGTTTGTTTGTTTCAGGAATATTAACAAAGAATCTTGCAAATTTATATTTTTTTCCGAAAACAGTTTCACTTTTATAACCTCCCAAACACAGTTCCATTTCAAATGCATCATTTTCTATAGTTATCTGACTCTAATATTACATCCTCAAGACAGAACGTTAAGAATTTTATAATTTGTATTGGTTGCATAGTTGTAAAAGTTTACTGTAACTCTTTTGCTGTCATCCCTATTACTTAACTATAACCATGTTCCTTGTTTTAACAGATGAAATTAATGATAGAAATCAGCCCAAGGTCACCTAAGAGAGCCAGAGAACCAGTTAGAACTGAACACACCTGATTTCTATTCACTCACCTAATTCACTGAGCCACCTGATCGTTCCAAAAGCCCCAAACTAAACTATTTCTCCCTTAAAGGAAAAAGCTCCCCTTTTATTATTTTAAAAAAACTTCTTTCCTCAAGCATTTCCATGATAGCCTGTCATGAAGTCAAATCTAAAATGAAAACTTCCCAGAATTTCACAGATGGAGAATGCTGTTAGCATTACTATGTAAATATCATCAATAACAGCACCTAGAGAAATGCCAATTCAAATATGAAAATGCAATTTACTGCCTTTGAAATTCAGTGGTTTCCAAACTTGTCTGGTATCAAAGTTTTCCTAACTTCTATGTTATAACAAATACTTAAACCTTTTGGTGCCGTAAACCATTACGATTTAAACCTGGTCTTCTAAAATTCATTAGGAAAAGCTGTGCACCTAAATTCAGTAGCAGGGCACGGATGTCACCGAAAGAAGCTTCATCCTTTCTCTCCTGCTTTTAGAATTCGAACTGATGCCACATAAAGCATAATCTCTTTCAGGAGTTTCGTGAATCCTAAGGCACGGGAAATGCACGAATTTCCAGAGCCTCTTTCCTACAGAATCTGTCGGGATTTGTATCTCCTTCAATTGCCCTTTTTCCACTACACCTCTGGCTGAGATTTGGGTGCTTCCGCAATTTATAAAGGAAAGAAATATTATTCAAACGTCCTTTAAAAACTGTACAAGAAAAACGATCCGAAATTCATCTTTGGGGAAAGGGAAGGGTGAGAGACCTCCCACTGCCAAAGGCGGTAGAAAGCTGCTCGTTAGAGGGCATTTATCCAAAGTGGCCAAACTTTCCCAAAATAGTCCTCTGGCGGCCAAAGGGGGGGAAAGTGGAAAACCAAAACAAAACAACAAGCACACAGCACCCTACTGACAGTGCCTCCGGATTACGCAGCCACTTCTCCCTGCAAAGTGCACGCTCCCGCGCCGCGGCCACACGCAGAGCCGGGCAAGCGGCGCCCAGCCGCACACCCCTACACACCTGCCTCGGCCGGGGTCCGTCTCTCGGCGTCTACCTGTTGCAGCGCTCGCCAACGCCACGACACCCCTGCTGCGGAGCCCCCCTAAATCCAACCACATCCAGGCCAGCGAGTGCAGCTCTCCCTGCAGCGGGAGAGCCCGAGGCAGCAATGCTCTTGCACCCAGGTGACTGCACGGGTTTCCTCAGAGCAGCCTGAAGTTGGCTTGCGTCTCACCCGTCCAATGACACCCCGGGCGCGGGGGGGTGGAAAGGAGGGGGCAGGGGCAGGGGCAGGGCTAGGGCGGGGGAAGCTGGGAGGGAGAGAGAAGGAGAGGGCGGGCGAAAGCCCGGAGGGGGAGTGGGCCAGCTTCAGGGCCGGCCCTTTTAAAAGCGGGTCACATGTCCAGATAAAAAGTTCAGGTTGCTATCCCGCCCCCTTGGGCCCTTTCCATTGGTCCGGGGGGAAGCAAGGCTCCACGCTGCACGGGTCAGGCGGGCTTCTCATTGGACAATCCAGGCTGTCAGTCACCAGGAGGACGACATGACTGATACAAAGTTGCTGCGACACAGCCTGGACTCGGCAGCTCCCTTAAAGCAGCAGAAGCGGAGGCCGCTCGGGGTGCAGGGCAGCGGCTACGCCACTAGGTACTCACGACTCGCTGCCCCCCCACGCCCCTCGCTTCACTACCCCAAACTTGCTCACGCCCACCTGGCTCTCCTCCTGGCCTACCCCAGGATGTCGGGAAAGACGCTTAAAGTCTGGGGACGCTGAAGAAGTCGGTTTTTAGAAAACCAGTCAAGGTGTCCTCCCTGATGCTCTCCACCTGCAGCGCCAGGTGAGCGGCAGCCCTAGCCCAGGCACCGCCCACAGCGTCCGCGCGCAGGGAGGGACCCTCAGTGGGCTTCTCCCGACCCCGGAGGTTCATTCCCCGCCCCACTCGTCAGTCTGCCGAGTTACCTCAACACAGCAGCCGCAGCGTCCGCTGCCAGCAAGCAAGAGGATCACGTTCCCACTCGAATTGAATTTCCTTGTTTTAACCGTGCGGGGAAAGCGAGTGATTTCAGTGCAGCCAAAGCCCTTTAAACACGGCTTCTCTCCCACCCCCACCCCCCTCCCCATCCTTACACCTCTGGCAGGGTCAAGAGCTGCAGCACTCCTTCCTTACAATTTTGTGGCTGTATTTATTGCTTTCGTATTGGATTTTTCCAGTAGTTCAATTTAAAAGAAAGCTGACCATCGAGGATAGTCACTTTTTAATAATGGGTGGGAGGGGGTGCACATCATTGGGAGAAACAATCAGGAGGGGGGAAGGAAACAAAACTGTTTTCTAAGGATCAAGCGTCTGCAAGAAGAAATTTCGGTTTCCCTCCAGCCGCCTCCACCTCGACTCTCCTCCTGCCCACCCCAAGGCTGTAGTTACTAAGCAAAAGGATGGGCTTCTTAACTTTGATTTCTAAGGACTTTGAGGCTCGGAGTGTGAGGCTCCGTTTTATATTCCTGGCTGGTCCAGAGTCAGCACCGGTGACGTACACACCTAAATCTGGTCCCCGGGCCCTTGGCGACCCGCAGCCCGGCGGCGGCAGCTGTGCGTCCTCCCGCCTCACCCGTGCCCCGCACCAGCCAAACTCGGAAGTGGGGTGGGGGGGAGGGAGTTCACCCTGTGCCCAAAGGCCCCTCCTCTCCTTACAGTTCATTAAGCTTCGGAATTCCAGACCCCGAACCGAGGAAGACTCGAACTCTCAGTCGCTCCAGGTAGGGAACTCCCTGGCCGCGGGAGAGACGGCGGCGGCGCACAAGAACTGGTTGCGACCCCCCGACTCCTGTACTCAGCAGTCCCCGCTCTGAGCGGCTCCCGGCGCCCCCGCAGCCGGGAGTCCCCGCAAGTCTCCCAACTTTCCCGCGGGGCCCGAGGTCCTGCGCGCTCTCCGGGCCAAGCAAGGAGCCGGGCATCGATAGCTGCCGGGCCCGAGCGCAGACGGCCGGCAGGAAGGAGGGGAGTCCCGGACCTAGCGCCTGGGCACCCGAGGAGAAGACGGCTCCGCCTGCGCTGCCAAATTATTTATTATTAAAGGAATGGACGTGTCTCTTTTGCTAAGTTTTTACCACCTTTACGGAGGGCCAGTCTTGCCCTGGATCTCAGTTTCTTGCAAAATCTAGGTTAGAATCTTGCAGGGACTGGCCGCCACGATTGCTCGCCCGCCGCCCAACAACCCTGCCCGGAGGCGGCCGGGTGGGAACCTTGTCTCCTGCCCGCAGCCCACCTCGGCTTGCCAACCCGCGCCCTCTGCGCGGAACATGCCTTCCCCGGGGCCGCCCTGCGCTCCCCGGACCCCTCCCGCGGCTGTCAGCGCCAAGTGACTGTCGCTGTACACTCACCTTTTCTAGGACATGGTGGGGAGGCTGGGGCGCGGGGCGGGGGTTGGGTGGGGGCAACCAGGCTCCCGCTCCCGCCGCCGCCGCCGCCAGCAAGTCCGATATTAGCAGATCGGCGGTAAGGATGGAGAGGAAGAGACTCCCGGCAGTCGTCCTACTGACGGTGGGTAGAGCAATAGAGCCGTAGTGTTGTTACCCGGCAGGAGGAGACGAGGCGGCGGCGCCAAATCGCGCAGAGGGGGACGCGGGCGCCCGCCCGCCCCCAGCAGCGGCGGCGGCCCGGCCTTAGGCGGCGGGCCCTCTCTCGGGGCTGTCGGTCTCCCGGGCGGCGGCGGCTGCCTTGGAAGCCGGGAAGTTAGGGGGGTTGACCCCGCACCGGCCGCCCCGCAGCGGGCTCTCCGCGCCCCCTCCCCAGGCCTGGGGTGACCGGTGACAGCTCGGGCGGCAGAGCGTGTGAGTGTGTGTTTTGAGGGGGGTGGCCGTAGGGGGAGCCCTCTGTGCCGCGGCCCCCTTCCCGGGTCACACCCTCTGCAGAAGGAGCAGGCAGCCGAGCGTCCGGCCACCGTCTGGGGGGAAACCGGGCCGGGGGCGCCCGTGGCCCCCTCCCCAGCCTGGCCACTGGCTGCTAGGAGGCCGATGGCAAACGGAACCCCAGTGCACGTCACCCCACAGCCCTCCCCACGACTCCCCAAAGTCCAGCCCTGACCTCGCGCCCCCGGCCTCAGGTGCAGTTCCCAGCCGCCGGGAGGGGAGACGCGGGCTAGGGACCATGCGCGGGGGGCGGGAGGGAAAAGTTTCTTTTCCTGCTCCTCCGCTGCCCACCCGGAGAGGCTGCTCGTCTCTCCACCGCCCCCCCGCTTTTCTCCCCGGCTCGCCGCGCCTCTGCCCCACCCCCACCGTGGGGGGGGGCGCCGAGGAAGGACCGGGTGTCTGCGCGCGGGGGAGACTGGCGAGCAGCGGCGGTCGCCGGCTGTCCCCTCACTCTGACAGCGCCCGGGCCGCCGCCGCCCGCTCCGCCGAGCGAGCCGAGGACGCGGCGGGGCGCCAGGCCCCCTCCCCCCGCCGCGCGCCGAGCCCCGCGCGCCCCCGCGCCGCCCCGCGCGCCCCCGCGCCCTCCTGCCGCTCCGGCGGACACCTACGCAGACGCGAAAGGGAAAGGGGGGCGACCGAGCCGGGAGGGCGGACGGCGGCGCCCGGGAGCGCGGCACGGGGCGGAGGATGGAGCTGCGACCCGCGATCCCAGGAGCCTCAGGCTCCGGCTGCCTTGCGGAGCCGTCTGCGCCTCCTGGCTCTGGATTCTCCCCAAGTCCCACATCGCCGCCCCCCCCCCGCCCCGCCCCGGCAAACCACACAGATCACCCCCATTAGGGCAAATGTGTGCGTGTGTGTGTGCGCGCGTGTCCACGAGCTTCAACCCCAGACTCTTCTAACACTTAGCCTTAGTGGAAGATTTTGGGTAGGAGGGACGCACTGTGAATATCACGACCGCTTACAGGCTCCCCTGTTCTTGTCGTTTATCACGCAGTTAAACTCCAGAAACTGACCACACTGGTCCCTGTCCCGGCTTTACACTCCTTTTCCTACAGGTTTTATTGACTCCCTCCCCCTGCCCTTTGCTGTGCTCCTTCCCGGTTTTCTTCCTAAGGAACTGTGGAAGTTGGTAATCCCTTCCCACCGTGTTAAACGCAGAACTGCCCTGTTAAAACAATCACAGCCCCACAATCCCACTGCCCCAGTCTCTAGCTGTCCATTGCGGTGTCACCCACACAGTGTTGGCACTCCCCTGTTCTTAAAGTGGCATTTGGCCTGTGGCGAACAAACTTTTGCTTGTTTCCTTAGGTGTAGAGAAGGTGAAATTCTTAAAGTATTATGCTTAGGTGAAATCAAGAAAATAATTAACATAATAAATGTTCAATGAACTTTAAAAAGAATCACCATGTAGAAGGATACTGACTGAAAAAAATGAATTCTGAACTGCATCAAAAATAGGATGGATTGACAGTCATGAGTTCACAGACAGAAGGATGGATAGTTAATGTGATTAAGGCACTATATACTAGTGGTAGAAACTTGGTAGTGGGTTTTTTGTGTTTGAAATTTTTCCTAATGAAATATTAAGAGAAAACGAACTCTTCTTTAAGGTAATCTTTATAATGCGAATTCAGTTTCAGAATTGATAAATCTGGCATTTGATTATTCCTTTCCCCTTTATAAAATGATTTTACTTAAACTTTCTTTACCTAGGTGTTCCTCCACTATTTTAATCACTAATTTTATTACGGACAATTTATTAGGCAGCAGATTCTGATGTAAAGTGGGGTTATTGTAACTGCCACATTTTAGAAATCTAGAAGATTTCTTCCTGCGTTTTCCTTCTGTCCAATCTCAAATTTTAATCTTTAATGCTATAAAGCAGTTTGGTATTATAAAACTGAGACTGAGTTTTTAAGCATTTACGTATATTCTTTTGAAACTTTTGCACACCAAAATCGCTTGTGGGGACATCCATATGCCCATGTATATCAATTTCTCTTATCCTTCAACAGAGATATTAGGGGATCTTGCCATTACTATTAAGCAAACCTTTATTTTTGTATATTTGAGTATCTCCTCAAACTTTTGAACAATTATTTTCTTTTGCTGGCTGTAAGAGGTGGTCTTGTGCCACCCTAGAAGGAAAACAGCTCCAAGATAAAATCTTTGGCTCCCTTATCTGAAGAGATGGTGGCACTGGTGTTACTGGGAATCACCCTACAAGTGATGTCTCTGAGAGACTCCATCAAAAATGGAGATGCAGGGTTTTTTGGTTATCCCGAATACTCTTGGTTTCCAATGCTTAATAATAAAGAGTCCTATCAACTTTGAAAACGTACATCTAGGAAATGTCATTACTTGCTGATTTTTAAGCTCATAACAAACTTTGTTCTTTTGATCCTTTTAGATGTATTTTTCTTTGCAAAAGGATAGAAATGTGTTTTTAAGAAAAATGAGTATTAAGGAAGTAAAAGCACAGAAAAGGACCTTAACTTCATCTCCAAATTATTGGAGACTACTTACAGCTGCCAAATAGTCTGAAACCTTGAAGCAGCATCCATTCTCTTCCCTTTTGACACTTGTTCAGCCTCCTTGCACAGTCCTGTACCTCAGGACACTTCCCTCCCTCAACCCATTAGCCTCAAACTCCCTGAGGTTTGCTACCTAAAGTGCACGACTCAGCGTTTGCAATTTACATATGTGACATCACATCTTCTATTATATAACTTCAGATACAAAGCCTAATATCATCTAAGTTTGTGTCGGAAAAAAATCCTCCCGTGCTCTTTATTTCAGCTTTACCAGAGCAACCCCTTAGATCTCTGATCCAAATCTCACTTCATCCAACAGCTGACACTGGGGGGAGAAAAAAAAAACCCAAAACGCATGGAGTTGTTTAAGCCATGAAATGATAAGCAACACCCCCCCATAAATACATTTTGAAATGTATTAGATCTCCTTTAGATCTTTATTTACTGATAGGAAAGTAAAGCCCGTTAAGTAGCATATAATTTAATTGTATTCAATAATCTTAAAAAGTTGAAGGCTAAGCATTTGGACATAGATAACTTCATTAATAAGCCTAGTCATGCTGGCACTTTTTTTTTTCTTTCAAAAAAGCTGAGCTTTTTTCCCCCCTGTCTCTTACCAGCTGTTAGGAAGAGTTGAGAAAGACAGAGAGAGTCAGAGAGAGAAAGGCGGGGCTAGGGCGGGCAGTGTTGGAGAGAAAAGATGAATAGGGGAAAAATATAAAATAGAATTTCTTCTTTGTTTATTGCAAAACACACATGTTACAGTTTATAAACATTGCAAGCAAATAAGAAATTGTGGACCAGAAGAGAAATACAAAACATATCAGAGTTTGTTAATACCCAAAATAGACCCAATTCAAGTTTCTGGACTACTTGGAATATTTTTATTAGCTTTGCTTACTCATTAATTTCCATATTTGTTTACCTAACTATTCATCTGTCTACCTTAATTTCATTTGCAGTCATTTTAAACAGAAAACACACAAACCTCATCCATCTCGATGACCAGATTTTGAGCTGACAGAGCACCAAACAGAACATGCATCACAATTAGCGTGCCACATTATTAGAGGCAAATCAGATTGCACTGTGCATACACTGATGTTCTAAATTTAGAAATAATGTACAGTGGTTGAAAAGGGGAGGGGGACTCAGAGCCATGTGTTTTAATAAAAATAAAGATATTTGCAATTCCTTCTCTTTTTCTTGGTTTAGTGCAGAAAATTCATCACCTTTAAATAACTATGCTAATCTTACATAAATAACTGCATGGTTTGTGAGCTCATTAGAATTATGCATCCGGCTGCTTTTCTGATATTATGGGCAATAACAACCACAGAAAAGTGAAACAATCCAGTGGGTCAGGTGTGGGAAATAAGAGTCTCTGCTGAACGTGATGAAAAACTCATTTAGAATTTCTCATTAGGACTTCACAGGAGCAGTTAGCTTTTCAGTAGTCGGCGCTGTATTTTTAGCAGCATTTTAACAGCTGTCAGTAACAACTAAGACAACATTTTGATCAACACTTTTTTTTTTAATTCTAACAAAGATGTTTGCAAAGAAACAAAATGCTTCAAGATTTAAATGTTTAGCTCTGAAAAACAAACCAAAAAAGATACTTTCTTGTGACGTAAATTGTTAATGCCTCAAGGGCAGGCAGAAAGGTATCTACCTAAAATGAAGCCGAGTGGACTTCTAAGGTTTAATTTTCTGATTCCTAGGTACGTATAATAAAGATGATTTTAGGCTTGAAAGGTGTGTTCAGAGTCAGAAACGGAAACCTCAGTATAAGAGAATGTGCAGTGGATCTTGTCATGTATTTGCAAGTAGGTCAAGAATAGCCATGTGGGCACCCAAAATGAATAAAATCTTGTCCCTAACATTTGAGTTTATAAAGGGAGGTTATCACATGTCAGATATATGACACTGGAAATAGCAGATAGAAAAAAATGTAAGAGGCTTCATGACAGATGTCATCTTTATTTCTAAAGATAGAGGTAAATTTGCTGTGGGTAATGTATTACAAAGCAAACTAAAACTAAGCTCTGCAAGTGTCAAATTTCCCTCTCACCTGCAATCTCCCCAAACCGAGTGGTTTCTGTTCTAAGGGAAGTCATGGTATATTATTAAAGCAGCCTACTGAATCATCCTATCCAGAGGTCATCTGCTCATTTCGAGGACCTAATCCATGTTTTGAGTTTGTCCCAACTAAGGCAGCTGAGTATTTCCACTTCATCTAGCTGGCACGGTGGGGAATGAAGGCATTCTTAGATCAAATGATATTTTTATCATTGTTAGGTAGTTAGAATAGGAAACAGGAGTCCAAAATGGCGGTGGCTAAAAGACTAGGAAGGGAAAAGCCCGCAAAAATAAAACAAAGGAGGTCAAAGGAAGGTCTGAGGACTGGAGTGAGGGCTTCAGGTGGAACAAACAGCACTCCTGGCTAGCCCAATTTGCATAGGGCAGGCCCAGGGGGAGGAAAAACATATAAAAAGAAGAGCGCATGCGCTTTCTCTCTCTCTCTCTCTCTCTCTCTCTCTCTCCCTCTCTCCCCCCCCACTTTGGGTTGGCATGCCCTCAACCTTCAAGGATGGATTCTCCTGCTGTCTTCTAAATAAAACAGAGCTGTACCACTGATTGATCTAAGAGCTATAACATGGTTTCTCCAAAACCGGAGAGCTGTGATGCGCTGAGGGCTTTAATGTCTGTTGCTCCAAATCTTTGTTGTAACGAGACAGAACCGAGGAGCATACACTTGCCTGACAATTATATTGCATTTTTTTTTTTTTTCCTATTCCTTGTAGGGGTACCAGTTCACTACCTCTTGCTTGCTTGGTAGGACTTTTTTCAACAAAACGTGCAGGATATCTACTTCTTCTTTCTTCTTGCCCTGCACAAACCCCTGCCAGATGCAAATCTTTTAGTATTGATCGTTTTTCACAGAGCATGACATGGTTTTCTTAGTGCATACATTTTGGACATTAAATACCCATGTGTAAAAATGAAACATGTATCAACATCTTTTATATGGAAGGTACAGGTCACATCAATTATTAATATTTAAACCACAATCTATTTTGAAGTGCTTACTGCTAATTATAGCTAGACTTTAATATTTTATCAAAGTAAGTGGAAATTTAAGCTAATCCATTACTTAAAAAAAAAAAAAGCTTTTTAATGATCTTCACTATAAATGTGGTGGAACCATGTCATCTTAGTAAAACTGTGTAGACTTACAATGCCATTTTTTGCCAGTACAGATTGCTAGCTTACATAAAGGATCAAGTAAGCACCTAAATAAAGTCTTGGGATTCTTCTAACACATTTATATATGTAACTTTTATGTTGTTTTGATTTTTAAAAAGTACATATTTTCATAATAATTATCTATCTCAAAAGGGAAAAATCCAGGAAAATTATTTTTATCACTACATCAATTCAATATATGCTATTACTCTGTTCTTTTATAAATTATATGGCTCTATTTCTAATTTGAATATGACATGAACTGAAGTTTTGTTGAAAACAAATATTTTTTAATTACCTTTATTTGTAAGCAAACATTGTTATAATTCAGTAAAAACTGCCAAGGAACAAACTGTAAGATCATATACACGTATCTTTTTATCTATTTTATGTTACTTCCATGGTACCAGATGATTTTACTCCTAGGATACAACTACTAGTATGTTAAAAGACAAACTAGGGATCCAGGAGGGAAGTCAAGATTATTAATCACGACAATTTCTCACCTACAGGGAGAAATTAAAGCAAACACTAACTTCTACAGATAATTCAAAAAGCCCAGGGTAAAAGCAAGAGCTCTGAGGCTCAATCTCCTTGAATGAAAAGTCTAATCAGTACTTTTCAGCCTGGAGCTGTATTTCATTACCCCTTTTCAAAGATACAGCAAATCAAACAGTGCATGAAATTCACTTGCATGGCTTTGAATCCTGGCTCCATGGCTTCCTAACCATATGACTCAGGGCAAATCACTTAGTCTTTCTAAATTTAGTTTCCTTATTTGTAATAAGAGACAACTGATACCATAAATGGATATGAACTTGACACAGTACCTGGATGTGGTAAGTGCTCCCCAAAAGTGTTAAATGTGTACCTCCAGAGTTTTGTCATAGAAAACTCAAAGTTGATTCTTCTGAGGATTCAAAATCTTCCTTACACTTCAAATGGGTTTTGAGGTCCCTCAAGATGGATGGAGGAGCCTGGCAGGCTGCAGTCCATGGGGTCACTAAGAATCGGACAGGACTGAGCGACTTCACTTTCACTTTTCACTTTCATGCATTGGAGAAGGCAATGGCAATGTACTCCAGTATTCTTGCCTGGAGAATCCCAGGGACAGCGGAGCCTAGTGGGCTGCGGTCTATGGGGTCACACAGAGTTGGACACGACTGAAGCGACTTAGCAGCAGCAGCAGCAGCAAGAATCAGAGCTTTAACCTGAGGTCTTCAAGGGCTTCAGACTTCTAAGAATTCTCTTCGATAGAACAGTGATTCTCAAGTTTTATCATGCATCTGAATCACTGCAAGAGTCTGTTAAAAGTTTACTAGGCCCCATGCTTAGAGTTTCCTGTTCAGTAGGTATGGGGTGGAACCTGAGAATTGATATTTCTCACAAGTTTCCAGGCAGATGATGCTGGTGCTGCTCTAGGAACTACTCTTTGAGAGGCAGATATGGCGCTAGTGGTAAAGAACCCACCTGTCAATGCCGGGGACATAAGAGATGCAGGTTTGATCCCTGGTGAGGCAGATGCCCTGGAGGAGGGCATAGCTACCCACTCCGGTATTCTTGCCTGGAGAATCCCATGAACAGAGGAGCCTGGAGGGCTTTGATCCATAGATCCACAGGGTCACAAAGAGTCAGACTAGACTGAAGCAATTAAGCATGTTGCACACACACCCTAGAATATGGAAAAGAAGCAATTGCCCCCAGGCTGCTTACTTTGCAAGGTTAAGTTACTGCTGGCAGCAGCTGATGGTGGGGGCAGGGAGGAGAGGGGGGTGGGCCCCAGGGAGAGATGAGAAGCAGGAAGTAGGAGACTAAAGAAAGGAAGTGTCAGTTATTGTTGAAAAGGGCAGGGATGGGTCTTCACAGTCAGGCATCATTGGAATCCAGAGGCTGGCTAGCTGTTGCTGAGAACTCTGTCTCCACAGCCCTTGGACTATATGTTGATCTATCATGACCTCCTTTTTTTTTTTTTTTTTAATTGGGATATAGTTGCTTTACCATGTTGTGTTGGTTTCTGATGTACAATGAAGTGAATCAGCTATAGTTACACATGTATCCCCGCCCTCTTGGACCTCCCTTCCACCACACCCCCATCCCACCCCTCTAGGTCATCACAGAGCACCTAGCTGAGCTCCCTGTGCTATACAGCAGCTTCCCACTGGCTATCTATTTTACACATGGTAGTGAGTACGTGTCATTCCCAACCTCTCATTTCACCCAACATCCCCCTGTACCCCTCATGTCCGTGTCTGTTCTTTACATCTGCATCTCTATTCCTGCCCTGAAAATAGGTTCACCTCTACCATTTTTCTAGATTCCACATACATGCATTAATATGCGATATTTGTTTTTCTTTTTCTGACTTACCTCACTCTGTATGACAGACTCTAGGTCTAGCCACATCTCTACAAATGACCAAGTTTCATTTTTTTTTTAAGTGCCGAGTGATGTTCCATTGTATGTATGTACCACATCTTCTTTATCCATTCTTCATGGATATTTACGTTGCTTCCATGGTGTGGCTATTGTAAATAGTGCTACAGTGATTTTTCATGACCTCTAAATTCTTCCCTGAATAAGTATTTGGGAAGTACTTTACCACTTTCAGGCTCTTAAATTACCTATTAGTTTACTATTGTATTATCTTAAGGCATTAACTTTGGTTATTTGGGAGTGCAAGGGAGGGGAGTCAGAATCGGCAAAGCACAGTCCTTCAGTTACCTTTGCATACAGTATGCCATGGTCAAGTTCAGATCAGCTTTCTCCCTCTGTTCTGAGTGTGTCATGAAGATGAACCCCTGCCTCTTGAGTTAGATATTAACTGATGCTTTTTCTTTTTTTCAGGTTTCATCAGATCAGAAGGGAACATTAGTTTAATCAGATGTGATAAGCTTTTGACAAAGTCATAGTGGTTGTTCCTAGTTTTGAACCAACAATTATGTGAGGAGATTTCCTATATTTTTGTCAGAAGTCCAGGCTTCCTGGGCTTCCCTGGCGGTTCAAGTGATAAAGAATCTGCCTGAAATATAGGAAGGCCAGAGTTCAATCCCTGGGTCAGGAAGTTCCCATGGAGAAGAGAACAGCTACCCACTCCAGTATTCTTGCCTGGAGAATCCCATGGACAGAGGAGGCTGGCAGGCTATAGTTCATGGGGTCACAAAGAGTCAGACATGACTGAGCGACTAACACTTACCTTGCCAGTCTTCGTGTTTACTTCTATAACAGTTTCATTGCTTTATTAAGAAATGATGTCAACATTGTATGATTTAATTTCCTTAAGAAGAGGTGGCAAGAATACACTGAAGAACTATACAAAAAAAGATCATGACCCAGGTAACCACGATGGTGTGATCACTCACCTAGAGCCAGACATCCTGGAATGTGAAGTCAAGTGAGCCTTAGGAAGCATCACTATGAAAAAAGCTAGAGGAGGTCATGGAATTCCAGTTGAGCTATTTCAAATCCTGAAAGATGATGCTGTGAAAGTGCTGCACTCAATATGCCAGCAAAATTTGGAAAACTCAGTAGTGGCCACAGAACTGGAAAAGGTCAGTTTTCATTCAATACCAAAGAAAGGCAATGCCAAAGAATGTTCAAACTACTGCACAATTGCACTCATCTCACACACTAGCAAAGTAATGCTCAAAATTCTCCAAGCCAGGCTTCAACAATATGTGAACCGTGAACTTCCAGATGTTCAAGCTGGATTTAGAAAAGGCAGAGGAAGCAGAGATCAAATTGCCAACATCCATTGGATCATTGAAAAAGCAAGAAAGTTCCAGAAAAACATATACTTCTGCTTTATTGACTATGCCAAAGCTTTTGACTGTGTGGATCACAACAAACTGTGGAAAACTCTTCAAGAGATGAGAATACCAGACGACCTGACCTGCCTCCTGAGAAATCTGTATGCAGGTCAAGAAACAATAGTTAGAACTGGACATAAAACAACAGACTGGTTCCAAATTGGTAAAGAAGTACGTCAAGGATGTATGTTATCCCACTTATTTAACTTATATTGTGAAATGCCAGGCTGGATGAAGCACAAGCTGAAATCAAGATTGCCGGGAGAAATATCAATAACCTCAGATATGCAGATGACACCACCCCTATGGCAGAAAGTGGAGAACAACTAAAGAGCCTCTTGATAAAAGTGAAAGAGGAGAGCAAAAAAGTTGGCTTAAAACTCAACATTCAGAAAACTAAGATCATGGCATCCGGTCCCATCACTTCATGGCAAATAGATGGGGAAGCAATGGAAGCAGTGAATTTCTTTTCTTGGGCTCCAAAATCACTGCAGATGGTGACTGCAGCCATGAAATTAAAATACGCTTATTCCTTGGAAGAAAAGCTATGACAAACCTAGACAGCGTATTTAAAAGCAGAGACATTACTTTGTCAACAAAAGTCTGTCAAAGCTATGGTTTTTCTAGTAGTCATGTATGGATGAGAGAGGTGTACTGTAAAGAAAACTTAGCACCCAAGAATTGATGCTTTTGAACTGTGGTGTTGGAGAAGACTCTTGAGAGTCCCTTGGACTGCAAGGAGATCCAACCAGTCCATCCTAAAGGAAATCAGTCCTGAATATTCACTGGAAGGATTGATGCTGAAGCTGAAACTCTAATACTTTGGCCACCTGATGCAAAGAGCTGACTCATTTGAAAAGACCCTGATGCTGGGAAAGATTGAAGGCAAGAGGAGAAGGGAACGACAGAGGATGAGATGGTTGGATGGCATCACCGACTCAACGGATGTGGGTTTGAATAAGCTTCGGGAGTTAGTTATGGACAGGGAAACCTGGCTTGCTGCAGTCCATGGGGTCACAAAGAGTTGGACATGACTGAGTGACTGAACTGAACTGAAGAAGTTGAAAAATGTAATTCAATCAAGACAGATGAAACCCCTGAATTTAGACAGATGAATTTGAAGAATAATCAAGGAAAGCTGACAGAAAGATAATAAAACTGCATTCCTAGTGTCACTTAAATTGAACTTTTTCATGGGTGAGAGAGATTGTAAAAAAAAAGAGTGGAATATAGCCCATGTGAGGAAACTTGTTATATTCAGTTGGCCAAATATAAGGAGGTTGGTCATCTTACAGAAAATCCAGAACAAACTTTTAACTAATCCAGTAGTTCACAATAGACCTTGATTGGAGCATTACTTTATCCATAGGTTGTGAAAATAGTTCAGAAAGAAGGACAAACATCATTAACAGTTCTACAAACTAAGAGATACATGAAAAAATAGATTTCCTTAACCTAGTAAACAGTGACCTCATAAAAAAGTCAGGTAGCCCATTGAGTTCATTTTATTTTTTGCTAGTGTGAAAATCACTTAGAGTATTTGACTGCTTCTTTAATATTGTTATATTAATACTTAATTATAGTATTATAAGTCATAACATATTTCATAAGCTTACAAATGTTTCATAAAATATTTCAAGTACACCAAAAATAACAACAGGCTTTAATGTAGCCACAACTGTCCTTGAGGTGGGAACATTTTGTCATATTTGCTGCAGAAGTATAAAATATTGCAAGAGTATGATACATTCCTATTTCTTGATGGGGTTATTGGTGAAGGGGAGGGGAGACAAGAATATAGGGGTTGTCTCTTATCAACTGGAAGTAGTACTTCCATTGTTAGAAGCCCTGAGTGTTGCATTTTCAGACACAGATCTTAATGAGAGGGAATTAGTTCTTAATGTTTCCAAACAACATCCAAAGAGGGGCTGGTGGATAATCCCAGTCCCAACTCATGGTTTTCACTGAGGGCAGGGATGTAAAATTCAGAATTTCCCTGGTGGTTCTGTGGTTAGGAATCTGCCATTGCAGGATATACGGATTTGACCTCTAGTCTGGGAAGCTTCCACATGTCGGAAGGCAACCAAGCCTGTGGGCCACAGTTACTGAGACCACATGCCCTAGTGTCCGTGATCCGCAACAAGAGAAAACCCTGCAAGAAGAAGTTCAAGAGCTGCAACTAAAGAAGGCCTTCACACAGCAACGAAGACCCGGCACAGCCAATAAATAAATGAAAAAAGAAAAGTCAAACTATTCTCTCATAGATTCTCAAGAATGAAGTTGACTTCAGCACCACAAGAACTGCCCACCTAGGAACTTACAGATCCTTGCAAAGGAGTGTTAGATCCTTCTAACAATGGAAGTAATTCAAGTCCAGTTAGTTTCAATAGTATTGCTTTTTGGGTCACTTTCCAATCATATTTCCTCCTAGCCCAAGTAATTCTAATAGCCTCAATGAAATTCAGGGATGATATAAATCATTGCATGCTGATCTTAAGTCATTACCAGAACTTTTCTGATTAGTTCTATTGGCCCATGGTTGTATGCACTGTTAAGTATTTTGACTTGAATCCTAGAGACAAGTGTTCAGTCCAATTTGGACAGTTATCTTAGTCTGTTGGGGCTCTGATAACAAAACACCATAGAATGGGTAATTTATAAACAGCATAAATTTACATTTCACAATTCTGAAGTGGATGTCCAAGATCAGGATGCAGTATGGTTGAATGAGGACTCTTCTGAAGAACAGATTTCTTTTATATTAGTGTGTATAGTTGATTAACAATGTTGTGTTAGTTTCAGGTGTACTGCAAAGTGATTCAGTTATACATATACATGTATCTATTCTTTCTCAAATTCTTTCTCCATTTAGGTTATTATGGAATATTGAGCGGAATATTTTCATTTGCTCAATGTTCTCAGTTGGGGATTATCATCACATTTGGGGATTAGGGTTTCAACACATGTATCTAGGGGGTTCGTGTGTTGTATCATCATATTTGGGGATTAAAGTTTCAAGATATGAATCTAGGGGGACAGGAAATTTCAGATCATAATTAGAGGGCTTAAGAATCTAGTGTTTAGCCATTATCTGGCTCACTTCATTTGTCAATATATTGACCTTTAGCTTAGAAATAGTCTTTGGGTATATCGTATATTCTGGTGTCAGGTATACATGAAGCTCCTGTAGAAAGACACCCCCACAATACAGTAGCTCAGATAAGAAAGAAATTTAATTCTATCTTACATAAAATTGAGAAAAATGAATGTGATCCACCTATCCATGGCAGATAGGTGGTTCTGCTGTGTGGGGTCTTTAGGACCTCCTGTTCCTTGAGGCACCCCAGTTCTGCAGAGTGTTGTCCTTATCTATATGGTGGAGGCTGTGTCATTAGAATCATATCCACAGTTTTATATTAAAAAACAAACATTTTGGGGGCTTCCCTGGTCGCTCAGTGATGAAAATCTGCCTGCCAGTGCAGGAGACATAGCTTTGGTGCCTGATTCAGGAGGGTCCCACATGCCACCAAGCAACTTAGCCCATGCACCACAACTATTGAACCTGTGCTCTAGAGTCTGGGAGCCACAGCTACTGAAGCCCGAGGGCCCTAGAGCCCTTGCTCTGCAGTAAGAGAAGCCACCACAATAAGAAGCCAGCAAGTAGAGACCATTCCCCACCTGCCACAGCTAGATGTTTACATCTTGATGCCAGAGCAATTTTCAAGAAGGTTAACTGGTTGTGTTCCCTGCTAAAACTGGAGTTCTACTAAAAGGAGGAAGGGGTAAATAAATACAGGGGCCAATTAACAGTCTTTGTTAAGAGATAACCAGTTCCAATGAACAGAGTAGAAAATACGAGCTAAGTCTCTTCAGTCATGTCCGATTCTTCGCAGCTCTATGGACTGTAGCCCACCAGGCTCCTCTGTCCATGGGATTCTCCAGGCAAGAATACTGAAATGGGTTGCCATGCCTTCCTCCAGCGAATCTTCCCCACCCAAGGGTCAGGTCTCTTGTGTCTCCTGCATTGGGAGGCCCATTCTTTACCACTAGTACCACCTTGAAATCCCAAGGAGAAAATGGGATGGGGCTTTAACTGTGGCACAAAGACCTAAGGTTATGGTTAAGGAGGGATGCAACTCAGCAGAGTTTGAAAAAGCAAATTATACTATTCCATGGAAAGCCAGAAATGCTCAGATTTTAACCTGTGCCTGACACAGAGACAGAGAGAGACAGAGAGCTAGCACGTAGCCCATGTGTATGTTAGTACAGGGGCAATCTGCAGGAGACACAATCTCCTTTAGCCTGCCTGTCAGAACACTACAGAACAAGGTAAAGGGTAGGACTGATGTTCAGTTGGTCAATACCAGGACAACTGGGCTCTTCTCACCACCCTAGTTCCTTCTGATTGGCTGATATCCATTGACAGTGCGAGTATACAGGTCATTGCTGTACTGTGCTCTGTCGCTCAAAGAACTGTTTGGGACCCTATGAACTATAACCCACCAGGCTCTTCTTTCTGTGGGCTTTTTCAGGCAAGAATACTGGAGTGGCTGCCATTTCCACCTCCCAGAACTCTTCCCTACCCAGGGGTCAAAACCAATCTCCTGCATTGCAGGCAGATTCTTTACCTGCTTCAGTCAGTTCAGTTCGGTTCAGTCTCTCAGTTGTGTCCAACTCTTTGCGACCCCATGAACTGCAGTGCGCCAGGCCTCCCTGTCCATCACCAACTCCCGGAGTTCACTCAGACTCACGTCCATTGAGTTGGTGATGCCATCCAGCCATCTCATCCTCTGTCATCCCCTTCTCCTCCTGCCCCCAATCCCTCCCAGCATCAGGGTCTCTTCCAATGAGTCAGCTCTTCACATGAGGTGGCCAAAGTATTGGAGTTTCAGCCTCAGCATCAGTCCTTCCAAAGAACACCCAGAACTATCTCCTTTAGAATGGACTGGTTGGACCTCCTTGCAGTCCAAGGGACTCTCAAGAGTCTTCTCCAACACCATAGTTCAAAAGTATCAATTCTTCAGCACTCAGCTTTCTTCACAGTCCAACTCTCACATCCATACATACTGGAAAAACCATAGCCTTGACTAGACGGACCTTTGTTGGCAAAGTCATGTCTGCTTTTTAACATGCTGTCTAGGTTGGTCATAACTTTCCTTCCAAGGAGTAAGTGTCTTTTAATTTCATGGCTGTAATCACTATCTGCAGCGATTTTGGAGCCCGAAAAAATAAAGTCTGACACTGTTTTCACTGTCTCTCCATCTATTTCCCATGAAGTGATGGGACCGGATGCCATTATCTTAGTTTTTTGAATGTTGAGCTTTAAGCCAAGTTTTTCACTCTCCTCTTTCACTTTCATCAAGAGGATTTTTAGTTCCTCTTCACTTTCTGCCGTAAGGGTGGTGTCATCTACATATCTGAGGTTATTGATATTTCTTCTGGCAATCTTGATTCCAGCTTGTGCTTCTTCCAGCCCACCATTTATCATGATGTACTCTGCATATAAGTTAAATAAGAAGGGTGACAATACACAGCCTTGACATACTCCTTTTCCTATTTGGAACCAGTCTGTTGTTCTATGTCCAGTTCTAACGGTTGCTTCCTGACCTGCATACAGGTTTCTCAAGAGGCAGGTCAGGTGGTCTGGTATTCCTATCTCTTTCAGAATTTTCCACAGTTTATTGTGATCCACATAGTAAAGGCTTTGGCATAGTCAATAAAGCAGGAATAGTTTTTCTGGAACTCTCTTGCTTTTATGATGATCCAGTGGATGTTGGCAATTTGATCTCTGGTTCCTCTGCCTTTTCTAAAACCATCTTGAAACCTGCTTAGCCATCAGGAAAGTCCACACAGGTCATTAAATATTATCAATGTTACCCCTGCTTTCAGGGGTTATTCAAAATTTTCTTGAAAGATGTTCAGACCACAAAGGGCCAAGGAAGAAGTTTCGTTAAAAAAAAAAAAAAAAATCAGTAGTTTTTTCTTCTCCGGTCTGCAATAATTCTGCATTTGAAATAGATAAAATGGAGAAAGAAAAAGATAACACCCAGATCTATTTGTCACCTTCTCTTTAAGTGTGAAGGGTCTGCAGAAAGCATACATTTTGCCATTTTGGTTCATATGCTATTCTGAATTTACTGGCCTTCTCAGAATTTTGATGAAAAATTTCTGATTTCCTATACATTCCAAATGCTGTATATCTACTCTGGCTACAGATTACAAAATATTGAGACAGATTACCAAGGAAGCTGTGAACTTTCTACTCTGGATGAATTTAGAAGTAGGATTTCCTCTGAGCTGGAATGGCAAAGGCAGAGGTCTGTAAGTGGGGTGATGGAGTAGGGTTATCTATTGGTTTGTGTAGCCTTTTAAATAAATAATTACTTTGCAAAGAGGAAATGAGATCAGGAAAAAGAAACACACAATATAGCCTGATGAATCAGTGGGTGATAAAGTACATTGGAACTTCAACATCCAGCCTTTTATGTTTTTTTTTTCAGAAAAGTTGTCCCTCAGTCAGAAACCAGGTATCACATAAAAGAGGAAACCCAGCAGTGTTTGTCTTTAAGAGCGGCAATAAAGAAGAAAGGTTAAAAGCCTAGACCCTCGACCCAGACTTAGCCTAGGTTTGAATCCTAGCTCTGCCTCCCACTAGCTGTGGGATTATGGGTAAATTACATAAACTCTGGGCTTCAGTTTCATCACCGATAAAATAATACAACTTACCTTATATGGTTGTTATGGGGATTAAGAACCTAACTCTTGCTTATAGTAAACAATGAACGTTAGCTATGATATTTTTACATCCCTTTAATCCTAAACCATATACACCCACTCACTCTTCTACCCATATTCTTTAGCACTCTCCAAGCTTGGCTTCTGACCTTATTTGATCACTTCTTTTTTGGTATTTTCCTTACTGGGCTATTTGATATTCAGGACTGACTGTTTGAGCTCCTCCCATTAACATCCAGGAAGATTTTCTTCTAATATTTCAAGCTTTGCATCGAAAAACATGTTACTCTTGTGACCTGTAACCTAGTGTCCACGTCATAACTTTGACCTGTCCATAAAGTTCATTGGGTGTTTTTACTACTTGAAGAAATAAATTCCCTTAAATGGTGTGGAAGAGACAGTGCTATGAGCTTGCCAAATTCAGTTTCATTTGTCTCTTTCCAAGTGGACAGGAGGGCTACATGGCTCAGGCTCCCTTGCACTTAGGTTGGGTCCATATGCCTGGGTCTGCATCCTAATGTTTGATGTACTCACTGGTTATAACACTCATGAACGATTGTCTCAGCTCTCACTTCCCTTACTATTAATGCCTGGGAGGTCTCAAGTCTGGGATGGCAACATCACAGAATGGAAGGAGACTAGATCTCTGAATCATCTTGTGGAGGAAAGCTACTGAGGAGAGTTGCCAAACTGCACTGGACTGTGATGTAACTGATAAATATACCTTTATTCTGTGTACTTCATGAGATTTTGGTACATTGCCCTGATTAACTCAGCGGGTACTGAATATTTGTACAGAATATAAGCCTATAGTGAATAGTATTGTAGTAAGTTTGAATGTGTTTGTATCCTAATGGTTCCTATATTCAAGATTACCGAATTCATCATGGAGTTCAGTTAGCTAGCTAAGCAGAATGTTGTAGAGAAAAGAATATGGATGGGAATCCCACTGAAAGTGTTAGTCGCTCAGTCATGTCTGACTCTTTGCGACCCCATGGACTGTAGCCTGCCAGGCTCCTAAGTCCGTGGAATTTTCAAGGCAAGAATATTGGAGTGAGTTGCCATTCCCTTCTCCAGGGTAGCTTCTCAACACAGGGATTGAATCCAGATCTCCTGCATTGAGGGCAGATTCTTTACCGTGTGAGCCACCAGGGAATCCCACTGAACCAGATTCAAATTCTGTCTCAAATACTTATTACCTTGACTATCATGTGTTCTTTCATGGAATCCAAATGATACTTTCTTTTTAGTAGCATTATGGGGTAAATAAACTAAACCCTATTAGGAAATTGTTTTCATCCGTTTTCAGTATTCCAATATTTCCAGTCCAGTGTTAAGTTTCTGTGATTCTCCATTCTAAACTGATTTTCATAAAATTGACTTTACAGGAGCAACAGAAGTGGTAACACTTAGGTCCAGACAAAGTATCTATATATTTAAGCGAAAGTGAAAGTCACTCAGTCATGTCCATCTCTTTGAGACCCCATTGACTACACAGTCCATGGAATTTTCCAGGTGAGAATACTGGAGTGGGTAGCCTTTCCCTTCTCCAGGGGATCTTCCTGACCCAGGAATTGAACCAGGCTCTCCTGCATTGCAGGCGGATTCTTTACCAACTGAGCAATCAGGGAAGCCCATCTATATTCTTCATGTGTGCCCAAATAAAAGGAAAGCACTACATTTTTTTTTTTTTTTGGTGTTGAAAACAGTGCTTAGCAGAGAACAATCTCCCCTGTATTTGGTGTGTTATTCAGAAAGCCCCCAAGCCAGAGAATGCCTGCACCATGCGCCATGTGCCACAGCACAGTTCTGAAAATACTGTCTGTAATTAAAACGGGAATTTCTGAACATGATTACCATAGAATTTATCTTTCCAAACCTCAAACAGCATTCTTGACCCATGCAATATTGATGAGTTAATTTTCCTTTTTCCCAATCTCATCTTAACAACGGGAAAAATATTCTCTAATTCAAATTACTGAGGGTGGACCACTGGCAGAACATACACCAGCAAAGACAGAGATAACTAGCGACCACTTGTTTTTTAACCTGTTTTCACACAAAGCCACTTGCACACACAATATAAACAGATTTCAAAGGTACACCCACAAGAGCTGCCATTGTCCCTTGCTGTTTAATACTTTTAAAACGGTTTAGAATTTATGGCATATACTTGGCAGCTTTTTAATTAAAAAACAAGCTAACACATAACTTATTAAATTATGTTAAAAGACAAATATGGCAAAATTTCACCTTAGACATCATAGACAAGAGAGTTAACAATTCAACAGGCATTATTACATTGGAAGTTTACAGAATTTTGAACCCACATTGCGCAGTAATGTCTTTAAAAAATCAATATTGCAACAAACTAAGCCCTTTATGGTGCAGCTTGCCTTTTATAAAATTAATAAGCTTTTCCTTTCAATTATCAAATAGATGGCCCTGTAAATGGATAGACAAGGCGTTGGTCTCTCAGACTTCTTCGCTTTTCTGATCTTAGCTCACAATTTCTTTTCTCTTTATTCTCATCATGTTGTCGTTATTCAACTGCTAAGCAGTGTCCCACTCTTTTGAACCCCATGGACTGCAGTGCGCCAGGCTCCTCTGTCCTCTACAATCTCCCGCAGTTTGCTCAAATTCATGTGCATTGAGTTGGTGATGCTATCTAACCATCTCATCTTCCCACCCTTTAATTTCCCTCAAATCTCTACCCTAAGATCTCTGCTTCCTCACTACTATTCTTCTAACAGTTAATTACATTTTTACATAGAATTTGGTTCTAAAGTCAATGATCAAGGTGGAAAATTATATCTCAAAAATCTCTTAATTCACTTGGAAAGTACAACATATATGGCCCTTTTAATGTGCATTCAAAGCTACTATAGCATCCAACTCAGCCAGTTTTTCCTCCAGCATCAGAACAGATTGCTGTTTTCTCAGCTAAACACCTGATGAAGGAGTTGGCTTGCGTTTAGGGGCCATGTTGTATGAAAAAAAAAAATGTATCTTTAAACACTTGAATCACACTCAGTATGGTGAGCTGCTCATACTATGAGAGCGATTCAGGAACTGAGACCAACTGAAGGAACATCAGATTCACATCTCCCTTCCTGCGTGCCTCTGGGGCATATGCTCGAGTGGAACGTGGGACAGAATCACCCACACTATTTACATTCTTCTCTTTCTCTCTTTCTCTTTCTGGCAGAGAAAGTAGAGTTGAGTATGGATGAGAACTTTATATGTATTAAGGAAAAATTCTATTCAAAACCACAACTTTTTCTGAGAAGGGCAGCTCATGTTAAAGATTTCAGGGTCTCTGTTTTCTTGAGTGTCGTAGTGAGAATTGGGGGCTCCTCCATTAAAAGAAGGGGACTGTCTCATAAATTGTGTTCATTCAAAGATGGGGGAGACTTGGAGTCTGGGATATGGAGGCTGGAGAGAACTGATTTGCTCTATATGGTGGTTTTCCAACCTTGGCTCTATGAACACTTTTGGATCAGATAGTTCTCTGTTGTGGGGGGCTTTCCCACACAATGTAGGAGTATGGCCATATTTAGCAGTGTGGCCATCCTCAACCCACTAGGTGTCTCTAGTAACCACCCCCTCCACCAAGTAGTGAAAACCAAAAATGTCTCCAGACATTGCCAAATCATCCCTGAGGAGCAAAGCCACCCTTGACTGAGAAATGTTACTCTATATAATAAAACGGGAAGGGTTTGAAATCTTGCCGGGAAGAAGTGAACAGGAAACATGGGTGGTTAGGGGTGGGAGCAGCCTTATAGATAGTCCAAGACTGGACACTCTATAAGGTGAAACGGCCTCTGAAAAATTCTTAGCTGTCAGATGGTTGAAGCCTTTAAAAAATAAGACATGTCTAAAATCTTCTTTGAATCTGTTTTCTGTTATAGGAACACAACACCCTTCTGTTTCACCAAACCTTCAGTAAGATGGATCATGAACACCAACACCTCGTGAGGGCAGTTAGCTTGGAGCCCTCAAAGAAAAAATGAGTTCCTTAGCTGGGCTGATGCAGCAGAACAGGGACAGTTCATGTGGAAAGGTTACTTAATTCAGAGGAAAAGGCATCTTAGAACCAAGGTAAGTCTATTCACCTGGATTGTGCAAAAATCTTTGGACTTCCACAAGGAGTAGATTGTTGG
Organism: Bos taurus; assembly: GCF_002263795.3. Lineage (NCBI taxonomy): Eukaryota > Metazoa > Chordata > Mammalia > Artiodactyla > Bovidae > Bos > Bos taurus. The sequence continues at coordinate 9,560,533 of NC_037344.1, read as the reverse complement.
TTTGAACCTCTCTCATGTGGAGAAGAAAATGGCAACCCACTCCAGTACTCTTGGCTGGAAAATTCCACGGATGGAGGAGCCTGGTAGGCTACATACAGTCCACGGGGTGGCAAAGAGTCAGACATGACTGAGCAACTTCACTTTCTTTCTTTCTATAGTTCCTTTTGGAGAATGAAATGGCAACCCTCTCCAGTGTTCTTGCCTGGAGAGTCCCATGGACGGAGGGGCCTGGTGGGCTACAGTCTGTGGGGTTGCAAAGAGTCAGACATGACTGAGCGACTAACACACACATGGGGATCCGAAGTGGCAAGGACTTCTCTGTGGCACCGTTACTGATACTCTGAAGGCTTATGACCTGTGGGTTCCATACACTACACGGAGGCACCACCAGCTCTGCCAAAGGTTGGTATGAGGTGCTCTTCTCCTCTCCTGTGCATCTCAGAGGATTAGGATTAGAATCCAGGGCCATTCAAAACGGAAGGTGATCACTTCTCATCATGAGGATGGTCTTTACGATGTTATGTAAATCTGCCCCAGAACACTGCTAATTTCTCTTCTCCCTTATCCTCAAAATCTCAGTCTGTTTGGCTTTTCCATTGTGCCTGCTCCTCTATTAACCTACCATGATATTCCATAAGTAAGTAAGTAAGTGAAGTCGCTCAGTCGTGTCTAACTCTTTGCGACCCCGTGGACTGTAGCCTACCAGGCTTCTCCGTCCATGGAATTCTCCAGCCAAGAACACTGGAGTGGGTTACCATTTCCTTCTCCAGGGGATCTTCCCAACCCAGGGATCAAACCAGGGTCTCCCGCATTGGAGGCAGATGCTTTAGCCTCTGAGCCACCAGGGAAGATATGATATCCCATACATTTTTTCAAATTTTAAATTTTTTGATGTGGACCATTTTTAAAGTCTTTACTGAATCTGTTAAACACTGCTTCTGTTTAACGCTTTGGTTTTTAGGCCAAGAGTCATGTGAGATCTTAGCTTCTGAACCAGGGTTTGAACCAATACCCATCACATTGGAAGGTGGGGTCTTAACCACTGGAGAACTGGGGAAGTCCCACCATATATTTTTTTCTAAACACATTTCAGTGTAGCTTTTTGTCTCCTTCCCAAGGCTATCTCACTATGTAGGTATGGGTTTGGAAGTGTTCTCCTCCTTGTGGTCCTGTCTCCTTTTAGGGTCAAGTCCATCCTGTCAAATATAAACTGTTTTCACCAGATATTTCTGCTCTTTATCACTTCAATGCTCTTCTAGTCTCAAGCAGCTCCTCCCTATAGAAAGCCTTTCATTGCAACGTTTTGAGGTCTTAATTTGATCTATTGCATTCTACTTCAAAATATCAGTTCAACAATACTATTTCTTATAGTATGAAACTCTGAACTCATAGAATTTATCTATACCTCTTTAATGGCATTTATTATTTTCTACCCACAGTTATTTGCATATATGATATCTTTATTCCTAGACTAAGTTCCTCAAAAACAGCAACTATATCTTAACAGTTGGTTCATAACCACTGTTAAGTAATTGATTTTATTTTTTCCCATTCCCCATCCCCCCAAACTTAAGGTGGCTTGCTGCTGCTGCTGCTAAGTCGCTGCAGTCATGTCCGACTCTGTGAGACCCCATGGACTGCAGCCCACCAGGCTCCTCCGTCCCTGGGATTCTCCAGGTAAGAACACTGGAGTGGGCTGCCATTTCCTTCTCCAGTGCATGAAAGTGAAAAGTGAAAGTGAAGTCGCTCAGTCATGTCTGACTCTTAGCGACCCCATGGACCGCAGCCTACCAGGCTCCTCCGCCCTTGGGATTTTCCAGGCAAGAGTACTGGAGTAGGGTGCCATTTTAGAAGGACACAAAATACTGGCTAATGACTTAAATTAGAAGAAAATGAGAAAAAACAAGAGAGGTTTAATAAAAAAATCAAGACTAGTAGGTTTTAAATCAATGCTGGCTAAAAAAAAAACAATCAATTTTCTTTATGTAACACTTGCCAGTGAGTTCAATCTTAGACACAAACTATATTTGCTTCTTCACTCAAAACTGTCCCAGTGGTGATGTCCGTGCCTCATCCTCCATATTTACTCCCTATTCCCCCACCTCTGCCTGCCAGCCACATCTGGCCATGCTTTGTTATGTCCTCCATTAGAAATTGCCATCTTCTTCCACAAGTTAACCTTCCTGACCACAGGGCTGGTACTAGGCATGGGTAATTATTTCAAGCCAAGCCAAATAGAATCCTTCTCTTGGTTTCTGGAGCTGGAACAAGAGGTAAGAGTCTTTTCTTCATGGATGGGAAGGCAGGAATTTGCTGATTCACCACAATCCCTGGGTAGAGAAAGCTGATTTTCAAGAGAAGAAATTAAAGCCAACCTCCAGAAAGAAGCAAAGCTCACAAAAAGAATTCTGATAGCATTTGAACCCCTGGTTCTTGTTTCTGAGACGTCCCCCCTCCCAAAGTTTCCTTCATCGCCTGCCTTCCAAAAAGCATTTGTTAGGGTGTCTTTTGATTTTTATTGGAAAGAGGCCAAACCCTTGAGTCTGACAATCCAGCATTTCCAGCACCCAGTCAGCCTTATCTTTTTTCTAAATTCTCAGTTGAGAGCTGCTTTCTTCCAGATGCCAGGCTCTTTCTTCCCTCTGTGGTTTTCTTACAGTTATTTCCTTACCTAGAATGACCTCTTGCCTCCTCTCTCTGCAGTACTAATTCAGGTCTCTCTTCAAGGTCCACTTCAAGATCTATCTCCTCCATTAAAACCCTTCTTGATTGATCTTTCCCTTCTCTGAATTACTGTAGCCCTTATTTACCCAGCTTTTGCCATGCTGTCTGAAACATATTTATTTCTCTGCCTTGTTCTCTCTGGTGTTTTCTGTGTCAGAGGATTGTTGGTTTGGCTTATTACTTATTTATTTGGTGACTCAGATAGTAAAGAATCTGCCTGCAATGCAGGAGTCCTGGGTTTGATTCCTGGGTCAGGAAGATTCCCTGGAGAAGAGAATGGCTACTCACTCCAGTATTCTTGCCTAGAGAATTCCAAGGACAGAGGAGCCTAGTGGGCTACAGTCCATGGGGTTTCAAAGAAGTAGGACATGACTGAGCGACTAACACAAAAACACAAGAAATGTTAGGGCTTCCTTGGTGGCTCCAATGGTAAAGATTCTACCTGTGATGCAGGAGACCCAGGTTTGATCCCTGGGTTGGGGCAACCCACTCCAGTATTCTTGCCTGGAGAATCCCATGGACAGAGGAGTCTGGTGGACTACAGTCCATGGGGTCACAAAGAGTCAGATACAACTGAGAAATTAACACACACACACACACACACACACACATAGAAATGCTATCTTTCCTTTTGTTTGTTGGCACTTTGATTTATTTGGGTACGAAACTTTGGGGCAAGAATTGAGGGAGCATTGAATTGATCTACATGAAAAGAGTGCTGAATATGAGGCTCTAGCAAGCAATTCGGGAAAGGAGAAATGAGGGGCAGACAGGGAAGACCAGGAGGAAAGGGGCATTAGCAGTGAAGAGAAGGTTGTGGATAGTCCACTGTGATCGTTCTCCATGATCCTCAGTTGCTCAGGAAATTAAAACAAACTCATCAAATGCTTAAAGAGCAAGTATAGTTGATGGAAATTAGTGACGGGATGGGTTTTGGATGTAGATTGTCAAGGGGTAGGGAACAGAAGCAGAAGCAAAACAGTTTTGACATCCAACTTGGTCTGGATTTGGGGGTTCAAGCCAAGGGATAAAAGGTCCCAGCCAACATCTGGGCTATGACTGTTTATTAATTTAGTGTTAAATGTATCAGTCTCGCCTCCCACATCGTGACTATACGTTTCATAAGTAGGGACCATGCTGTTCCCTGCCTCAGATGCTGTCAGACTGTGTCAGGCTCAGAGAGCTATTTCTACATCATTCCTCTCTTCACTTTCCATAGCAATGTTAGGCTAATGACTTTTTTTTTTTTTTTATCATATTGGCTTCTTGATCTAAGAAAAAAGAGGAAGGAAAAGAAGGAGGAGGAAGAGGACGATCGTCTATAATTGGTCCCTGCAGCCATTTTTAACTTCTCTGCTGGTGATCAAACTCCTCCTTTATCTGGCCTCATCTGATTTGCCCAAACTCACCTTCTCTTATCCAGCATGATTCTCTTTCTGAGAAATGTTGAGGAGTCCTGTGTCCTCATATCACATGTCTTTATTTTTTGAGGACCTGCTTGTCCTCAAATTCCAGCACAAGACCCAGTTCCTTCAGGAAACCTGTTATGACTTTCAATCAATCTGCAGTTATCTTTCTTCTCATACTAATTGCATTGATAATTTGGACCATGCCACAAAGCACTGATTAATGCTCTAGTGATCTTACAATGGTTAATCGTCTCATAAGCACCTTAAGTATTGAAAGAATGGTTATCATTTTTATACAATGGGTGCTTGAAAAGTGAAAGCCACTCAGTTGTATCTGACTCTTTGTGACCCATTGGACTATACAAGTCCATGGAATTCTCTAGGCAAGAATACTGAAGTGGGTAGCCTATCCCTTCTCCAGGGGATCTTCCTGACCCAGGAATCAAACCAGGGTCTCTTGCGTTGCAGGTAGATTCTTTACCAACTGAGCTAGCTATAAGGGAAGCCCTCAGGTGCTTAGTACTAAATAAGCATTTAAGATATCCCTCCTCTAAGTGGATTCACAAAAGGCAGCAGTTTTATTTGATTTCCTATTCTTTCCCCTGAAGCTCCAATACTTAGGCCACCTGATGCAAAAAGCTGACTCATTGGAAAAAACCCCAATGCTGGGAAAGACTGAAGGCAAAAGGGGAAGGGGGAGGCAGAGGATGAGGTGGTTAGACAGCATCACTGACTCAATGGACATGAATTTGAGAAAATTCTGGGAGATAGTGGAGGACAGAGGAGCCTGGCGTGCTACAGTCTATGGGATTGCAAAGAATCGGACTTAGCATTTGAACAACAACAAATTCTTCCCCCAGTGTCAGAACATTGGAAAATAGTAGGTACTCAATGAATATTTGTTTAATGAATGAATGAATATCAGTCTGCCAATCTTTAAGGCTTCTAGCAGGGAAGACCAATCTTTTTACTTTGTCTTTCTCACCTAATGTTTAAGGCCTTTTCATCCCATGGACGGAGGAGCCTGGTGGGCTACAGTCCATGCGGTCGCAAAGAGTCGGACACGACTGAGCAACTTCACTTTCACTTTTCATAATTCTTTTGAATCTAATAACTTTTTTTTGTTGGATTTCTCAGTCTTTTAGATAATTTCCCATGGTGCTACCTAGCTTCTTTACTATGGAATCCATCATTCTGAAAGCACTGCATTTATTTCAAATCACATTTGTGCCAAATTTAATCTATTTATATGGAAAGAGAAAACAGGGCAGCAATGCATATGCATTGCTTGCTCTTTCACTTCCATGCTCTTCTGCGTGTATCACAGTATTGAAAAAGTGGGACTTGAGCTTTCATATGGTAAACTGAATCTCTCTAAAGATATACCATTCACAAAGTACATAATTTTTATAAATGGAAATACTCAACATCATAAACATATCATTTATCCCCAAATTAATGAATTAAAATGTGATGCAATTCCCATAAAAATCCCAACAGAGAATTTTTTTCTGGTGAAAGTTAGCAGGCTGAGTCTAAAATTCACTTGGTGAAAAAGGCTGAGAATAGCAAAGGTAATTTTAAAGAAGAGCAAAGGAAAGGGACTAGACTTTTCAGATATCAAGATTTGCTTTAAGACCATAGTAATGAAATCAGAACGGTGTTAGTCCAGGGATAGACAGACTAACAGACTAAATGGAACAGAGGGGTCCCCACCTTCCACACACACACACACACACAGAAATGGCGTTACAAATTACTGTGAATATCAATTTGTGAAGCAATGATGTTGGGACAGTTGATTGACCATATGAAACTAGAAGTATATTCACGACGTAAAAACTGAAATAAATTCCATGTGGATAAACAGGTCACTATGTAAAAAGCAAAAGCAACAGCACTTTCAAGAAAAATACAGAATATTTTTCAGACGTGACACGGGAAGAACTTTTCAAAATAACACAGATAATGCATAGGTCATAAAGGAAAGAATATAAATAAATTTGACTGTATTCAAATTTGAGGCATTTTTATGAAAAAAAAAAAAAAGGTGAAATTAAAAGGCAAGTTACAAACTGGAAGAAGATATTTCAAGTCAAATATCTGATGAAGAATGATATCAGGAATGTACATTTTAAAGCGAAACTAATACAATATTGTAAAGTTTAAAAATAAAATAAAATTAAAAAAAATAAAATAAAATAAAAAAATAAGAGAGAAAAAAAATAAAGCTCAATTAGAGAAAGATCAGGATGGCAAAGAGATAGGTGATTACAGAAAAATAATGGCCATCTAAGGTTCACTCTATTACTATTCAGGGAAACACAACATCTAATACCGTTGAGAAGGCACATGCTCTATTTTATTGTAATTCTTCTTTTGGTATATATATCCATATATATGCGTATACACACACACACACATATGTGTATTTGTGTGTTAGCTGCTTAGTTATGTCTGACTCTTTGGGACCCCATGGACTGTATGTAGCCCGCCAGGCTCCATTGCCCATGGAATTCTTCAGGCAAGAAGACTGGAGTGGGTTGCCATGCCCTCCACCAGGGGATCTTTCTAACCTAGGGATCAAACCTGGGTCTTCTGAATTGCAAGCAGCTTCTTTACTATCTGAGCCACCTGGGAAGCTATATATATATACACATACATACATATATATATGTATATATATACATATTATCTATATATATGAAGCTCTTATGTATGTGAACAAGTATATATATACAAAGAATATCAGCAAAATTATAATTATAAAAATTAGAAAAAAAACCCCAAATTTTTCATTTATAGGGGAATAAGCAAGTACATGTGTTATTTTCCAAAAATCTGTTTAATAAATAGATTAGGGCTATGTGAGTCAATGTGAATACACCTTAGAAACATAATCTGAAGAGGAAAAAGCAAATTATAGAATATAATGCAATACCATTTACCTAAAGTTTAAAAATACACAGAACAATTTTTGCTATTATTCCAAGACCTATGTTGTATAGTGTAGTGGACCAGATTCCCCAAAAAGCAGGTTCTGAGATAGCGATTACCCAGCAGGAGGCTCTTTAGGGAGCGCCTTTGGGAACACTTTTATTTTTTTAAGATTTTTTTTTTTATGTGGACCATTTTAAAAGTCTTTATTGAATGTGCTACAATATCATTTTTGTTTTAGGTTTTGGTTTTTTGGCCACAAGGGATGTGGGATCTCCCCAGTCAGAAATCAAACCCGTGTCCCTGCATTGGAAGGGAAAGCCGTAACCACTGGACTGCTAGGGAAGTCCCTGGGAACATCTTTTGGGAAGGAAGGGAAGGATGCAGGACTGGGCAGAGGGAGGGTTTGGGCATGGTGGGGGGCCAAGATGGGGTCTTAATAATGGCCTCTGTCAACACCTCGGAAAGCCTGTGAAGCTGGGATTGGTCTCCAGAATTATCCTGAGTTGGGGTGAGGGCCCTGGCCTTTACACACCTGCGATGACAAGTCCCTGGATGTGGGAAAGCTGCATGACCCTGGGGTAGGCAGATGTCCTCAGTCTCTGTGACACATGAATGTTCTGATTTTCCTCTCTTAGAAGTGTGATAACACTGTGCATCCACATGTCCTTTGACTTAGGTATGTAATGTGCTTTGGCCAATGGAATATGAGCAGAAGTTGTGAGAGCACAACTTCTGAGTGGAAACTCCTAAGAGAGTGCACATGTGATTCTCCCGAGTCCCTTCCTCTTCCATTCGATCTGGGACATTCTAGATCTGCGGAAGCCCTTCCACCTGTGTGTCTGGGTTGCTGCCTGTGTGGAGGGGTGCCTTCAGCTGTCATGTGATGGACAATGAAAAACACACTCTCTCTGTTCTTAATCAATAATACATTGGGTTTTGTTTCGTTTTTTGTCACGGATGTACAATAACCTAGGTATCCTGACTGATACTGTCTCTTGATTCCAAGCATTACTCTTGCCATCTTTGAGCTCTCCTTTGCTTGCTACACATATTTACTTAATTGTCTTCCTTGCGTTGTTTCCTAGATCAGGGTTTCACAAAATGAAAGTGTTCTTCAGAAAACTTGTCATGGTTGTGTGAGCTGCTCTCCAAAATCATGGTTTTGATGGTCAACGAGGTGGGAAACCACACACTTCTTCACTCTCTCAGGGACTTAGAATCGCTCATTAGCATATTACATTTCCAGAACAGTCTTTCCATAAAGAAACCTGCTTTAACTAATTTTAATCTTCCATTTCACAAACTCATTTGACTATGGAACCCTAAAAATAAAATCTATTAACATCTGAACACATTTTTGGAAACTCTGCCCTAAGCAATCTTCCTTCTTTCCATGCCAAATTAAACACATCCAGCGGGTCTACTTGGAAATGAAGAGAAAGGAGCTGGGACTTATGTACAGTGGGTTCAAGAGCTGAAAGCCTTTCTACAAGCCTTTCTCTCTAATAGAGAAAGAGCAAAACTTTCACTTGGCTTCAAGATCAGCTAACACACAGATCATATCTGTAGACTGGAAAACACAAATATGTGTTTATTTGTGATGTGACTGTGATATGCAGTCCTTTATCACATAAACCACCGAAGGCTGACAGTATGTTTGCAAAATAATGTGCAGACACGTAGAAAGCAGAACGATATACAACATAATCACTTTCAAATGAGTGGGTACGGACAGAACCTTAAGGATGTCAAAAATCACACCATGAGTGAGGGCCAGACTTGGGGTCTACACCCCATGTATTGGATCCAAGAATCAAGGATTCACTGAGTCATGGAAGACTCACTCTTTGATAACATTCTGAATCTCTTACCTGAAGTGTGATATCAAAGAACTTAAAGCTTAGGCACAAACAATTAGAGTGATTAGCATTTCTGTACATTTCCATCATGGTGTCAGAAAACAAAAGAATACTTGCCAGTTTTCCAATCTGGCAAAGTTCAAAAAATGCCTGCCTATCTTGTCCATGCAGTGAACGATAGCTTGTTGGCTGAGAAAATGGCCCACTCAGAATGAGGAGGCAGGGCAGACGGCTGCCTGTGCCTTTATAATTTTTTTTTTTTCTTACAGAATTTAAAGAAGTTAAGGAATTACTTCTCTTGAATGAAAACTCCATATTTTAATAAATTAGAGTGGTTGACAACCTGGAATGGATGGAGCAGAATGTTACATAATTTCTAACCTCCTCTTCTTCCTTTTTATGTGTTCTGAATGAAAAGGAAACTATTTTAGCAGACAGGAAGAATAGACAAAAACTTTAAAAGAAACACCAAATTACCAAAGTCTTGCTTTTGCCTACACACAGATAGATTGAGACAGGATTAAAATTCACAATGTAATGATTTAGAGACTCAGAACTCAGATATTTTGAGAGTCGATGGCTCAGCAAAAACACAAATTACTTTTAGACCCAATCTATTATTTATTATTTCAATGTATAAAAAATGCACCCAATGCATCTTTGGGATGAAGAGTTCAAAGTCATTGTGATTGTTTAGTTGGCTTTTCTTTAGCATAGAGAAATCTGCATATTGTATGTCAGCCTGAAGTTGTGTACCATGCAAAACTGTCATGTCATAAAAACCAAAAGTTAAATTTCAAGAATAAAATTCACAGTATCATCATAAATATACTAATTACTTTTAGTGAAAGTTACTCAGTCGTGTCTGACTCTTTGCAACCCCATGGACAATTCAGTCCATGGAATTCTCCAGGCCAGAATACTGGAGTGGGTAGCCTTTCCCTTCTCCAGGGGATCTTCCTAACCCAGGGATAGAACCCAGGTTTCCCACATGGCAGGCGGATTCTTTACCATCTGAGCCACCAGGGAAGCTCAATTACTTTTAAGCTACATATAAAATAAAATACTATCAATAAGAGTTTTAATTAAATAATGAGGGATGGCTGCTGAAATTTCGAGTGGGCATTATTTTCATCACTATAGTTGATCATTTCTATTGCCTTCAAAGCAGAGTAAAAAAAAACCCTCCACAGGATAAAAAAGCCTGAACTCCGTTATCTGTAAACTGAAGTAATTAATGCCTTTGTGTGGTTAACTGTACTTACATTAAATTACCATTTCTAATGCCTTCTTTCTTCCTTTCTCCAGTGCTCCCCCGCCAACCCCACAGCTTCCAAAAGTCTTGGGTCTACTTAGTAGGCCAATTTTCCAATTTGGTCTACCTGCAACACAAGAAACCTGGGTTCAGTCCCTGGGTTTCAAAGATCTCCTGGAGAAGGAAATGGCAACCCACTCCAGTATTCTTGTGTGGGAAATCCCATGGACAGAGGAGCCTGGCAGGCTACAGTCCATGGGGTCACAATCAGACAGGACTGAACAACTAACATTTTCACTCTCACTTTCCAGTTTGAAACAAGAGCAAGTGGTTATGCTGAGCTGAAGTTTCCCACATCACTTATGTTGGAGATTAGTCACAATTCTTAGAAAATTCGCAAGTTGATTCTGAGACTCTTCTTTCTAAAAAAAAATTATAATGATGAAAAATCATGTTTCTTCTATTAAAAATTAATTTCAGTGCTACATTTATTTGGAAAGTATTACTCTGAAATCAATTTCTTGCTTTTTTTTTTTTTTTCTGAAAATAGACTATGTAAGTAGATAAGGAAAGTTAAACTGTATTTTAAAAGCTGAATCACAGATACTTCCCTTCATAAATATTTAAATCTTGAGTCTGGGTTTTGTCTTCTATTTGAGTTTTCATTGTCTCTTCCATATAATATTTCATATCTGATAGGGTGTAACTACCCTTATGGCAGAAAGTGAAGAGGAACTAAAAAGCCTCTTGAAAGTGAAAGTGGAGAGTGAAAAAGTTGGCTTAAAGCTCCACATTCAGAAAACGAAGACCATGGCATCCGGCCCCATCACTTCATGGGAAATAGATGGGGAAACAGTGGAAACACTGTCAGACTTTCTTTTTTTGGGCTCCAAAATCACTGCAGATGGTGACTGCAGCCATGAGATTAAAAGACGCTTACTCCTTGGAAGGAAAGTTATGACCAACCTAGACAGCATATTCAAAGGCAGAGACATTACTTTGCCAACAAAGGTCCATCTAGTCAAGGCTATGGTTTTTCCTGTGGTCATGCATGGATGTGAGAGTTGGACTGTGAAGAAGGCTGAGCGCCAAAGAATTGATGCTTTTGAACTGTGGTGTTGGAGAAGACTCTTGAGAGTCCCTTGGAATGCAAGGAGATTCAACCAGTCCATTCTGAAGGAGATCAGCCCTGGGATTTCTTTGGAGGGAATGATGCTGAAGCTGAAACTCCAGTACTTTGGCCACCTCATGCGAAGACTTGACTCATTGGAAAAGACTCTGATGCTGGGAGGGATTGGGGGCAGGAGGAGAAGGGGACAACAGAGGATGAGATGGCTGGATGGCATCACTGACTCGATGGACGTGAGCCTCAGTGAACTCCGGGAGTTGGTGATGGACAGGGAGGCCTGGCGTGCTGCGATTCATGGGGTCGCAAAGAGTCGGACACGACTGAGCGACTGAACTGAACTGAACTGAACTGAATCAAAGTTTTACTATGTACTAAATATAGTTTGTTGTTCTCTATTAAAGGTGAGAGTTGAATACATTTATAAATTCATAAATCAGCAGCCAGTTTGGCAAACCTCTTATATTAAATTAGACAGCATTTAATTATTAAGACAACTAGGAGATGAGTGAGATGCTAATTAAAACCCCAGCAAACAGCTATTCTCCATTCCTGATTTATAATTCAGTGTCCATCAAAAAAATCAAATTAAGGATACCATATCTTCTTACATCTGAATATCTTGAAAGAAATCTGACTGTTAAATCTCCTCTCATTAGATGCTAAATTAGGATATAAAGAATAAGCTTATAAAACAACTGACCAAACAAACGAAAAGCTCCATAGAGTGAGATTTTTAAAAGGACAAGGATATAAGACGGTCTACTTAGAAAAGTACATTTCACATTTTTGTGCAGCAAAAAGCAATACAGCATTTTCAAATTGCAGGTAAATAGACATTTGTGTTGTTATATCATCAGTTCAACATCTCTGTGCAGCACAAACAGGATGAATAAAGCTATATGGCACAGAGAAAGATTCTTCAAAATTGAGTTTCAGTGTTATCTTGCTCATCACATGAATGTGAATGAAAATAATTCAGAAGCTTAATCTGAACAAACTACTTATCATGGAGCACTTAACGAAATACTGCTTTCAAACAGCATTTAGGATATAAACTCCAGGATGAAGAATCAGAGATCCCATTACCTGGTACAATGAAGTGTTTCTGGAGCTACTTTCTTTAATCCTTTCCATCTCTAGTTGATAAAGATGGTTGGACCAGCATCCGGGAGGAGGCCGGGTGAGTTTCCAGGAGTCTGTCTACTTAAAAATTTCTAGGACCAAAATTCATATCATATCAGACGATGATGCTGCTTCCTCTGCCCTGCCTTCAGGAAAGCATAAAACAACTCCACATGTTACTGGGGAATGCTCAAGTCCCAGTGTCTGAGGAAATGGGAGTTTAAAGAACCATGTAAATATATATATATTTAACCATGTATATATATATATATATATATATATATATTCAAAATATATATATATATATTCAAAAGATATATATATATATATTTTGTCTGAAATTTCAACACTGCATTGTGTGTTTATGAAATATTATTTAATAGGAGTGAAGAACGCAGTCTTATTCACATGATTAATTTAAGTAACCCTAAGGTAGTAGGATCATTTATGTTTATTGAATTAGCTACTCAAACCCTTTTTGGTGAAGCCAAGCACCGCGGTGCAGGTCACTCACAGTAGTGTCCCTGTACCGTTGTTCCTACTCGTCTCTATGCCGGAACGTACGAACCTTCAAGGTGCAGACTTTCACAGATGCCAGCATGCTCCTATCCAGACATCACTGGATCGGTTTTGCAAGAGGGAAGATAGAATTGAATCCAACAAGCAACCAGAACCTGGGCCATTGTCGGGCATGAGCGAAGTGGCAGCTTGCCCTCCCTCTCTGATTGCTGACAGCCCTTCAGCTCTACTATCTCCCCCCTCCTCCCCCTCCTCCCCCTCCTCCAGTCAGTAAATCTTCTTGCCTTTTCACTCGATGCCAGCCCCTGTATGCCAGTGGTTATTCCGTACTACTGTACTTTTCAAGGTGCTGTACTGTGAGATTAAAAATGTTTATTTTTGTGTTTGTTTTTTATGTTTTATTTGTGTGAAAAGTATTAGAAACTTATTACAGTACAGTACTATATAGCCAGTTGTGTTAGTTGGGTACCTGGGCTAACTTTGTTGGACTTACAAACAAATTGGACTTAAGAATGTGCTCTCAGAACATAACTTGTTTATACGTAGGGGACTTCCCGTATCTATGCTCTCAGCAATGTGCTTTGTAGTTCTATTCATCAAGAGGTAGAGTCCAGTTTTGGTTTCCTCAGGGTATATGCCTAGGCGTGGGATTTCTGGATCATATGGTGGTTTTATTCCTATTATACAGAGAGAAGTGAGTCAGAAAGAGAAAGATAAATACCATATTCTAATGCATATATATGGAATCTAGAAAAATGGTACTGAAGAATATATTTAACAGGGCAACAATGGAGAAACAGACATAGAGAAGAGATGTGTGGTCATGGGGAGAGGGGAGGAGAGGGTGAGATGTATGGAGAGAGTAACATGGAAACTTACATCACCATATGTAAAATAGATAGCCAGGGGGAATTTGCTGTACGGCTCAGGAAACTCAAACAGGGGCTCTGTATCAACCTAGAGGGATGGGTGGGGTGGGAGACGGGAGGGAGGTTCAAAAGGGAGGGCATATATGTATATCTATGGCTGAGTCATGTTGAGGTTTGACAGAAAACAGCAAAATTCTGTAAAGCAATTATGCTTCAATTAAAAATAAATTAATTAAAAAAAAGAGGTAGAGTCCATACCCCCACTCCTTTAATTGGCACTCAGCTTGTTGAATGTGGCCCAAGCAATGGTGTACCAGCTCCCACCTTGGACTTAAGAAACTTTGTTGACTTGTCTCTTTGGGGACCCCTTCCTCCATCCAATAAGCAAGACATGTTTTTATAGCCAGGGACTGAGGAACCTCACAGACCAGAGCTGTGTCAGCCTAGTTCTCCCTGCCGAGGCCCTAGACAGGTGAGATAAGCCATCTAAGATCGAGATCTGATTTGAGGCTTCAGATCTGACCCAAAGTTATAGCTGATCGAGGAGCTCAGCTGAGCTCAGCCTAAATCACCATGAGAAAAATAAATGGCCAGCTAAGACAAATTTGTTGTAAATTGACGATGACCGATTTCCCCAATTAGTGCTGTGGCACCTGAAACTGAGACATAATTCAGGATACAAATACGTGAAGCCACATCTCTGTATGGACCGTTATCTTTAAACTATCTTTGACATTGTGTTTTGGAAAGCCATACATAAGTCAGACTGATTGCCAGTAACTTTTGGTAACTTCTAAAAATTGTTTACCATATAAAAAACATTTATACTTACATTTCATACTTTCTTCCATTGTGCAGAACTATTAAAAAGGTGTTCTTGCTTGATTAATGAACATGTTCTACAGATTAAATAAAGTTGAAAACAAAACCAAAAAAAGATGAAATCAACAAACCCCACAGACCTACTGGAAACCAAATAATAAGGCTAAAGGTGTGTACATAACATTATGAAACGTCATCGGTTCTTCTGTATCTGGGCATTTCAGATCGGTCAAGCATCAAGCTATCAAAGCAGAGACATTAAGTCCTCTTCTCCCACCATGCCAAAACTTTCAAATTACTGCATGTTCATTTCAGCCATTATAGATCAATGTCCAAATTCATCAGAGCGTGCAAATGGTAGAATTTTAAAGTTAGAAGGCAGTTCAGAGGTTTCTAAGTGTGGTGGTGGAAAAAGCAATCGTATATGAATGCTGCTGCTGCTGCTGCTGCTGCTAAGTCGCTTCAGTCGTGTCCGACTCTGTGCAACCCCATAGCACACCAGGCTCCCCCGTCCCTGGGATTCTCCAGGCAAGAACACTGGAGAGGGTTGCCATTTCCTTCTCCAATGCATGAAAGTGAAAAGTGAAAGTGAAGTCGCTCAGTCGTGTCCGACTCTTAGCGACCCCATGGACGGAAGCCCACCAGGCTCCCCCGTCCATGGGATTTTCCAGGCAAGAGTACTACCCTATTCTATTAATGGCTGTGTCACATGGACCTTCTGTAGCCAATAGTTTTTGATCAGAAAATGAGAGTTTTGGTATACGTGACTTCTCTGTGTGAGAGGGCAATTATAATAATTCCTTCCTGAATTCTAAAAGATGGTGAAGAAGAGTTGAGAGATGATGAAGGGGAAAAAGAGAGAGGACAGATCCCATAGACAGATAAAAGAGGTCTAATGGAGGAATTTGGAGATGCTTCTTTGGGATATTATGAGAGTTTCCCCATAAATACTGTCAATACTTTCAGAGTTAGAGTAAATGTTGAGGCAGATTGGGAAGGGGTAGGGAACAGACTGAGAAGTATAACCAAGTGTATCTAGGGGATCTCACATGTATTGGGCTGGCCAGAAATGTCAATTGGGTTTTTTTTTGGTTGTTGTTTTTTAACAGCTTACAGAAAACCCAAACAAACTTTTTGGCCAAACCAATACTAGACCTGAGGAAAGAAGCTCTGCCCCCCAAAAGCCCAGTCATGTGTGGGTTACATAAGATTCCTTGCACATCTAAAAATCTCTGGCTAGAAAGGCAGCCCCTGCTTCACAGCATTTATACCAAACAACAGTTCTCTTCATCCTAAATTCTCTAACTCAGAATTCTTGATGAGCCATTTGGGACCTGGCTGGTGTATATCTCTTTGCTATATATAAAAGATTTGTCAAAGAAATACACGGCACAAATAAGATCATAAAAATGACACTCAAAATGCTTGAAAGAGCAATTTTCAAACATCCTAAATACTTTAGGAACACAGTCTAATCAATTGTCCTCCATAAAACACATTAAACTCACGACTGGTGATCTAAAAGGATGTATCTATATGTTTTCTCTAATTTTGTAGCATGATAATTGGAAGACTTTGCCTTTTTAAAGTGTGAATTATTACAAGATTAGGGAAATTGGCTAATAATTTGGCAGGCTGATTAGATGAATTAGTAAATTAACCCAAGCTGTTGTGTACATATGTAAGTCCTCTGAGATGGGAATTTTTAATTGATTCCTCAAGGGTTCTTGTTAAATGGCAAGATGGTTGTTTGACTATTCAAATAAGAGTTTAAAAAAGCAGTCAGTTAACTTCCCTACCAATGGGAATGGACTTTACACAGACATTACAATCACCGAATGTCAAAGTTCCACTTGAAACTCAAGGTTGGTTAGTTTCGTTTGCTCTTCTTCTGTTCACTTCCCAGCTTCCTATATACCCAGAGTCATTATTAATCAATAACGGAAGGTCGCTCTTGGCAGTGACCCTTGCCCATACTCCAGTCTCCCCCTGATCATTTTCCCATATCTTTCCCTCCGTCCTCCACTAGTTCTTCGTGCATCATCCGTCACGTTCTCAATTCCCCTATAAAGCTCTGAACACATTACGTTCTACTATAATGGAGCAGAGTGGAGATAGGATGGGATGTGATCCACCTGAGCTGGGTTCGACTTCTGCGACTCTGTTTAATAACTGTGTAGCCTCGGGAAATTTACTCAACCACAGTCCCTGCTTCCTCATTTGTAATCTGAAGGTACTGATAGCCAATTTGCATGGTTGCTGTGGGAATTCAGGATGATATAGATAAAGTTCTCAGAAGTTAGCACATAATTAGCAGCTCAAATGATTTTCTCTGCTTGTTTCCTCTTATTGAGACCCATATTGACTCCCAGAGTCACTGCTTCCCCCAGAACACTCTAAAGGTTGCCCCTGTATTTTGGCTTCTTGAAAAGGACTTCAACATTATCCTGTCTCCCTGCAGCTTCCTGGCAGTTTTGAGTAGTTTTCATTTAAAATCTCTCCTTATTTGAAGGATATGCTGCCCACTTTTATCTCTTGGTTCCTAACAATAAAAACTTCATATAATTATCCTTTTATTTGATCCCAAGGAAGCTGGGTGGCAAGGACAGCCAATATTATCTTGATGAAATATACAGGTGTGTTTTAGTGTTACCTCTGGGGCATTTCTTCTCGGTTTTCAAGGACTTTGAAACTTGGCTCACAGTTTCTCTCTTCACTCCAGCATCCGCTGTCGTCTTAAGTGACTTCGTGTTATGTCCTGATGAGCCCTCTAACAGCCTGCCCTCATACTGACAATCACCTCCTTTCCACTTTACCAACCCCATTTGCAGAAGCACACTTTGCACCTTTTATCACGTGGAACTGCTCCTCCGAACATCTGAATTTTGAAGTGACTCTGCCCATAACCTTGTATTCTTTCTCTTCTCCAACTCTTTCACTCCCACAAAACCTATTGTTTCTGCCTCATCACACAATCCTGCTTCTCAAATCCTTTATAGTCATTCAGTCTATTAATGTCTTACTTCATTTCCTCCATAAACAGCCTGAATTTCAAGTATGTACTTACTCATTCATACATTCATTTAATTGTTCATTTGCGCATCGTTCCACATTTATTAAGTGCCTTTTGTGTGTCGGACACTATGGTAGGACATGTGATAGACCGTTATCCTAGGCCTGAAATGACTCAGGGTAACCTGGTCTGCCCTCTTGACCACTTTTGGATTCTTTATCCTCTATGCTTTCCTTTGTTTCCACCTGGAAAATACCTGTTTATTATTTTTATTATTATTTATTGTCTCTGATTTTAGACCTTCTGGTTCTGATTGTGGCTGGATAAAAATCTGTCTCTTGCCTGAGCTGGGCCTTCAGGGAAAATCTAATCCCTCACACCCCAGACAGCCTTGTCTCTCTGCAGCTGCCATTCCAGAATGTTACTCTTTTCTCAAGCCTTTACCTGGGTACTCTCTTCCTGGATGGTTTAGTCTCACTTTACTGAGAAAACAAAGGCTTCCAAGTATGAGCTGCCTCAATACCCCTCACCCTTTGCACTTTCTTCATATTCTGTAAAGCAACAAAGGAAACAAGATATGATGTAATGGGCACACTGCACTTCTCCGTAGGTACCGCTGGCTTCCACCTTGATTCCTTAACTTATGTGCTCCTTCAGTCTCCCATTCCTCCTCCCCAAGAAAGATGCTTACCCTCAGCTTACAAACATCCTAAACACGCTTTCTTTGAATTCTGCCTGCTACTCAGGCTTCCATCACAAAATTCCAATAAATTCCATTCCATCTCCACGCATTGCCTTCACTTACCAATCTCTCCTTCACTCCAGGGCAGCATGATATCGACCTCTCAAACTAACCAAGTAGCTGGAACCCCTCAGTGGCCCTTCAGGCCTCTTGTTCCTGGAAATGATTGAACATCTCTAGTGTTCGTTCTGATCCAGTCTACCACCTGGCCAGAACTTGATAAGAAGCAGCTCTGTCAAAAATCCTGGAACTTTTTTGGGTTTTTCCCATCCTGATACTTCACCTCCCTCATTTTGCATTTACTTGATGTTTGCCCTCTTGCTCCATCTTTGATTTCCAGCTGATGTTTATCGCTTGAATCTGACAACAGATTTTAATTCTCTGGCAAATCTTTAGAACATGCCCGCAAAGTCTGATAGAGCTTCAAGCACTGTAGTCCCACTTGCTGGCTCGTTAGCATACCTGGTTTCTCTGCTGGTCTGATCTCTCCTGTGTGGGTAGGAATCTTAAAGCCTCTCCTCCCTTAATTTTCATGATACTCTCCTCTCCTGATGCTTTTTATACTACCCTAACCACTCTTTCAAGTATCCTGTGAAATCTCTTCTTCCTTTTCATCTCACTCTATACACATTTCTTGGCAGATTTCATCCACTCCCATGGCTTAACCATCATCTCTGTGTTGCCAACTCCCAAATTTATAATTCCAATTTTGAGTTCTGCATATGTAATACAAACGGCACACTGGATAGCTTCTTGAATTTGGACTTCAAATCCAACATATTTAAAAGCAGATTCATCATCTTTCCCTTCTACCTTGTATCTTCTCTCATCTTCCCATCTCAGTTAACCTTACTCTAAGTTCTATACCTAACAGCTACTCGAACTTTACGCATTTGAAACACCTCCTCTGCTTGGTCTCTTATATTTGTTTTCAGGTCAGTTTCTTCTACTGTAGTTTAGATCAGTTTGCGGTATCTCTTGCAATATCTGCCTGCCAGATTTTTCTAATAGTCTGGTAACTAGTCTTCCTCTCAAAATTGCTTCTCTTTCCAAGTTATTTTCCACTTTGCATCAGAGCATGCCTGCTAATGGAGAGTTTTGTTTTTGCCACTCTGCAGCTTTAAAACCTTTTCTGGATTCTGCTGCCTATATCATAAAAGGCAATGGCACCCCACCCCAGTACTCTTGCCTGGAAAATCCTATGGATGGAGCAGCCTGGTAGGTTGCAGTCCATGGGGTCGCAGAGTTGGACATGACCGAGCGACTTCACTTTCACTTTTCACTTTCATGCATTGGAGAAGGAAATGGCAACCCACTCTAGTTCTCTTGCCTGGAGAATCCCAGGGATGGAGGAGCCTGGTGGGCTGCCGTCTATGGGGTCGCACAGAGTCATACTTAGCAGCTGAAGCGACTTAGCAGCAGCAGCAGCAGCATACCATAAAAGCTATCCTCTAGTTGGGCACTGATGGTCCTTCATAATCTTACCTCCTCCTCAATTTTGGTCTCAGTGCTCACATGGTTGCCTGTTTCTCCTCTGTGCTCTAGTTCTGTTCAGTTCAGTTCAGTTGCTCAGTCGTGTCCGACTCTTTGCAACCCCATGAATTGCAGCATGCCAGGCTTCCCTGTCCATCACCAACTCCTGGAGCTTACCCAAACTCATGTCCACCGAGTTGGTGATGCCGTCCAGCCATCTCATCCTCTGTCGTCCCCTTCTCCTTCTGCCCCCAATCCCTTCCAGCATCAGGGTCTTTTCTAATGAGTCAACTCTTTGCATGAGGTGGCCAAAGAACTGGAGTTTCAGCTTCAGCATCATTCCTTCCAAAGAAATCCCAGGGCTGATCTCCTTCAGAATGGACTGGTTGGATCTCCTTGCAGTCCAAGGGACTCTCAAGAGTCCTCCAACACCACAGTTCAAAAGCATCAATTCTTCGGCACTCAGCTTTCTTCACAGTCCAACTCTCACATCCATGCATGACCACTGGAAAAACCATAGCCTTGACTAGACAGACCTTTGTTGGCAAAGTAATGTCTCTGCCTTTGAATATGCTGTCTAGGTTGGTCATAACTTTCCTTCCAAGGAGTAAGCGTCTTTTAATTTCATGGCTGCAATCACCATCTGCAGTGATTTTGGAGCCCCCCAAAATAAAGTCTGACACTGTTTCCACAGTTTCCCCATCTATTTCCCATGAAGTGATGGGACCAGTTATGTTAGTCAATGTTAATTCATACAACTGAACCCAAGATTTCACAACTGAAGTGCTGTGTAAGCTTCCTCTTCTATCCAAGGTGACTTTGCTTTCTTTCCTTCCAACTTAAACCTTAATTCAATGCTATTCTCGGATATGATTTCTGAGTATTCTTTCCGAAGGATTTCTGCTGTGTCCCCCGAATACTTATTTCCCTCCTCAAATGCTGACTCAGGGACCCAGGCTCCTTCTCTTTTTAGCTCTGCCATCTCCTGCGGCTCAGAGTGTTCCACTAGATTTCTGCATCTGATTAGAAGATGAGGTAGGTAAATGGAGGAACACATGTATGAGGGTTTGATGGCATACATCACTGCTGTTGACAAGCCATTGGCCATGACTCAGGCACATGGCTGCTGAAAACAGTCATCTTACTGTGCCCAGGAGGAAAAGGGAAATGGTCCAGTGAGCTACCAGTGAAAGTCTTTCCACACTGGCACATGGAGATGATTAGTATATACATTTGGAAGGGGATAATGAATCAACTTGATTATTACAGAATGGGCATTAGCTGTGGTTAAGTCTATGCCAATGTATGATCCTACCATTCAGATTTCTTATTGGCTTCCAACATTGTAATTCAAGAAAAAAACATTATGCCTTATGACCAGTTATACCACTGGTAAGGAAACTGATTTTACAGCTTAGCCAAATATTTTCTTTATTCATATTCATTATATATAATTCTTATTGACATTATAAAAGTTCAGAGATAGACCACTGTCCTAAGAACACTAACAGTGTAATGAAAAGAATTTGATGTTTATTCTGCACAGCTCTCTACAAATCACTCAGAATTACTTTATGAAGTTGCTATGCTTTAAGGCCTTTCCTTTCAGCTTCTATCTCTTTAACAATGTGCTTGGGAGTGGCAGGCCGGGTCCTGTGAAAGCATGGTCCTACTGTGTGCGGTATAAAGAGGCTTTGGGGCCTTAAGGTGTGACTATACTGCTTCTTGGCTGGGTATGACTGACAAGTCTAAGTGGCCTAAATGTCTTCATTTTTAAAATCATGGACTTTTAATGGATAATATTTTAGCCTCTTGCAATTTTAACATTTGCTTCCAGGGTCTATTTGAAAGTGCTGGTTAACAGGAAATAGGCTGGTTAATAGACTAATAGAATGACAGTCAATGGGGAGCTTACAATTTCTAAGCAAGTTGTTAAATGAAGTTGTGCTTGGTATCAGAAGTGTGTTAATCATCCTTAATAGCAAGGGGAAAGTGCTATCTAAAATTACGTACGGTCTGCTCTATTGCTATGCATGTAATCAGACTGTAGCATTGCAATTCTTTGGTCCATGTGCCAGGCCTGTTCCCCTCTCCACAGCTCATGTGACGTCACATACCTGCGAGGCTGCTAAATGGTCTACCACTGAGAGTAGCCAGTGCCTTTCTTTATCTTAATAGCATCATCTCTTAAGATGCTATGATTTTAGCTGAAATAACCGTCTGCTTACTGACAAAGAGTGCTTTGGAATGGTTTGCCAAGCGTTTGTTCAAGGACCATGCAAATAGGACTAACACTCAGGAAAATGCACGGGCTCTCAGTGGGGTGTCCCCTCCCCCATAGCTTAGAGGTCTTCTCACCATCCTATTCAGTGTCAGGAAATGCAATGGCTTTAATTTCATTTTTGCTCCAGATAACACTCAGGAAACGATAATGAAGTGTCCAGATTTTCCTTTGTTCCAGAAACTCATGCCAGTGAAGTCAATAGTGTAGATTAATGTAGTGTAGTGGAGATGGCAATGGCACCCTACTCCAGTACTCTTGCTTGGAAAATCCCGTGGACGGAGGAGCCCGATAGTCTGCTGCCCATGGGGTTGCTCAGAGTCGGACAGGACTGAGCGACTTCACTTTCACTTTTCACTTTCATGCATTGGAGAAGGAAATGGCAACCCACTCAGTGTTCTTGCCTGGAGAATCCCAGGGATGGGGGAGCCTGGTGGGCTGCCGTCTATGGGGTCGCACAGAGTCGGACACGACTGAAGCAACTTAACAGCAGCAGCAGCAGTATAATCTAGTACAATGTCTCAGCAATGGTCTTGAAAATGTAATGACAGAAACAGACTCATGGACATGAAGAACAGACATGGTTGCCAAGAGTGGGGGGAGTCTGGGACTAGCAGATGCAAACTAGTATATATAGGATGGATAAACAACAGGTCCTACTGTATAGCACAGGGAACTAGAGTCAACATCCTACAATAAGCCATAATAGAAAAGAAATGTATAACAAGACTTGGCCTGACCATCTATGATCCAGAACCTAATGTGTCACTCATTAGGTGCCCCAGCATGGTCGACTATTTTAAGCCTCCTATTCCTGACTCATTATTTATGAAATGGGAATAATGCATTCATTTGTTTATTTACTGAGCATCTTCTGTATGCTGGGTGCTGCATGGGGACTGGGGAAATAGTAGAGAACAAAATAAATTCCCACCTGCATGGAGCTTTCATTCAAGTACAGAAAGACAGATAGAAACCACATGCTGTTAGATGACAAAAAATGCCGTGAGGGAAGAAGATGCAGTTTTATTGGGGGAGTCAAGGAATGGTTCTGAATAGGTGACATCTAAATAAAACTTGGAAGAAATGAGGGAGAAATCAATGTGTCTATCAGGGCAAAGAGTGTTGCAGGAAGAAGGCAGGACACAAATAAGAAGCTTGAGGGGAAAAAAAATAGCCTTTTTTCCCACCGTCATTATATGGCTGTTATAAGCATCAAATGAAAGTAATATATGTGATCTGAATATTGTTATGTATTATACCCATCTGCAGTGCTGTTACAGCTAGTATTTTTTATGGTTTATTGTTGCAAAATGAACTATTTATATACATATATAAAGCTATCATTTATTGTCTTCTTGAACTAACATTGCTAGTGCTATAAGATTTATTCTTTTCTTTTATTTCTTTTTGAGTGTTGCACTATTTTTTATTTTATTGAAGTATAGTTGATTTACAATGCTGTGCTGATTTCTGCTGCACATCCGAGTGACTCAGTTATACACGTATATGGATGGATGTATATATATATTCTTTTTCATGTTTTTTCCACTATGGTTTGTCACTTAATATTGCACATAGTCCCTGTGCTATTCAGTGGGACACTGTTCTTTATCCATCCTATATACACTAGTTTGCATCTGCTAATGCAAACTGCAAGTCCTTCTCTCCCCGCACCTCCTGCCCCTTGGCAACCACATGTCTGTTCTTTTTGTCTGTGAATGTGTTTCTGTTTTATAGATACGTTCATTTGTGTTGAAAAGTGAACTATTTTATGTTTCATAAAAAGAGAGAACTTCTCTGACAGAAAGCTTAAAGGACATGTAAAAAGTGCCATAATCTTGAGGTTCACAGTGAAAGCATATTGTACCTTCAAAGAATTTATACAACACTAGAAGTCTGCAGGAAGAGTAGAGTATTAGAGAAAATAAGGCAAAGGTCACATGATGGAGCAGTTAGCAGTCTGCTGAATCATCTCTGAGATCTGAGAATTCACTGATTCTTACAATATTGAGATTGGTTTCTCTGCTAAGGAATCCGTCTCTCTACATGGTTTCCCTCTTTCTCTCTCCTTCTCTTTCCTTTCTTTCTTGTTTATCTGCCTCTTGCACACAAGTTTTGAGGTGGCTTACAGGAAGAATGGGCTTCCCAGGTGGCACTAGTTGTAAAAAACCTGCCTGTCAATGCCGGAGATGCGTGAGATGCTAGTTCAATCCTTGGGTCGGGAAGATCCCCTGAAAGAAGAGATGGCAACCCGCTCCAGTATTGTTGCCTGGGAAATCCCACAGACAGAGGAGACTGGAGGGTTACAGTTCATAGGGTCGCAAAGAGCTGGCCAAGGCTGAAGCAACTTAGCATACATAAAGGCACAAGAAGAACAGAGTGATAAATAGTGGCCAAGAAGGAGGAGACCTGGGTTCAATCCCTGAGTTGGGAAGATCCCCTGGAGAAGGAAGTGGCAACCCACTCCAGTAGTCTTGCCTGGAAAACCCCATGGACGGGGGAGCCTGGGAGGCTGCAGTCCATGGGGTCACAAAGAGTTGGACACGACTGAGCGACTTCACTTTGACTTTGAAGAAGGAGGAACTTACAGCACCACATGAATATAGCTAAGAACACATTTCTTAATGTTCAATTCAAACACTATTATAGGTATTTTCATGACAAGTTAAGCAACAGGCAAATTTTATAATTTTCTCAGATAAACAAGAATGCAGAGAAGTTGGCTCCTTGCTTCTGCTTCTCTAATGTTGGGGAACGGTTGGTTTGAGTGTGGAAACACCCTTGACATCTGTTTTTATTTCTATACTACATGGACTTTTCAAAATCATGTCCAAAGTCGTGTCCAACTCTTTGAAACCCCCTGAACTGCAACATACCAAGCTTCCCTGTCCTTCACTATCTCCTGGAGTTTGCTCAAACTCATGTCCATCGCATTGGTGATGCCATCCAACCATCTCATCTTCTGTCATCCCCGTCTCCTCCTGCCTTCAATCTTTTCCAGCATCAGGATCTTTTCCAATGAGCTCATCCTGAATGAAGAACTCTTCACATCAGGTGGCCAAAGTATTGGAGCTTCAGCTTCAGCATCAGTCCTTCCAGTGAATATTCAGGGTTGATTTTCCTTGGGATTGACTGGTTTAATCTCCTTGCAGTCCAAGGGCCTCCCATGAGTCTTCTTCAGCACCCCGATAAACAACTTAGGAAACGAAAAACAGAACTGAGAGAACATCTACCACAGGATACACAATGAGAGAGAAAGTCTATAAGGGGATTGCTGCTGCTGCTGCTGCTGCTGCTGCTAAGTCGCTTCAGTCGTGTCCGACTCTGTGCGACCCCATAGACGGCAGCCCACCAGGCCCCGCCGTCCCTGGGATTCTCCAGGCAAGAACACTGGAGTGGGTTGCCATTTCCTTCTCCAAGGCATGAAAGTAAAAGTGAAAGTGAAGTCGCTCAGTCGTGTCCAACTCTTAGCGACCCCATGGACTGCAGCCCACCAGTCTCCCCCGTCCATGGGACTTTCCAGGCAAGAGTACTGGAGTGGGGCCCCGGGGTAAAGTCACACAGCATTTACTCATGCATGTTTATAGATACCAGCATCATGAATTTTAAGTATCACTGAAAATTATTAATATATTCCCCAGCTTCTACACTAACTCCCGCCATGATCTGAAAATCAGAACCTCTTTTGTAAGATTTGTGGACAGTAAGTTCTAGATCCTTTCATTTACTTATTTATTTAATCAAGTTCAACATTTACTATGTTTTCTGCACATCTGCTATATAACTTGAGGCCATGGTTTTGCACTGTCTGGGAAAAGAAGCAGGCTCTGGAGGTACAGAGCACTGGACTTAACTGTTTTAACTGGCGAAAAGAAAAGGATTTCTGCCTGAGTTCTCCCAGGTCTCTTTTCTCAAATTTATGCCAAGTGCTACTCCCTTCCCCCCACCAAATGTCCCCAGGAGATTGAGGATTGCTAAACTTGCATGTGTTTAAGGCACACCTGGAGTGCTCCATACGGTTGGAGAGATCCTGATTCAGCGTTTCTGGGGTGCTGTCCAGAGTCTGTGTTTTCAATAAGGACCCAGGTGCCTCTGAGGCAGATCGTCAGTGGATCACACTGTGAGAAACCTTGTTTAGCCCAAACTTACTCAAAGATAAAGAAGTTTTTAAAGAAGCTGAATGTTGTACTGAGGGACAAATGGCGATCCGGCTCGAGCAGGAGGCAGGGAGTCCTGGGACATTGGTGAGGGCAGGGAGAAAGGATTTTAACAGAAAAATTTTATATAATTTTTTTTAAATATAGAATTTTAATAAACAATTATGAGTTAATCTGGTTAGATGGAGCTATGATGGGTATCAGGAAAAATGGACGTTGGTTGATTAGAATTAGAAGAGCCTTGAAGGCAAAGGGAAAAATTCTCCAGAAAGACAGGGGGCCCAGAAAATGGACAGTTCCTAAAGAGGTTATTCCAGTTACTATAAAACAAACTACACCAAAATCTTTTTGGCTTAACCAAAAAACAAAAGAACTAATTGAAAAATGGGCAGAAGAACCTAAACAGACATTTCTCTGAAGATGACATACAGATGGCCAATAGCCACATGAAAGGATGCTCAACATCACTAATTATTAGAGAAATGAAAATCGAAACTACAACGAGGTATCACCTTATACCAGTTAGGAATGATCTTCATTTAAAAAAATCTACAAATAACAAATGCTCCAGAGGGCATGGAGAAAGGGAACCCTCCTACACTGCTTGTGGGAATGTAAATTGGTACAGCCGGTGTAGGAAATAGTACGGAGTTTCCTAAAAAAATTAAAAATAAGAGTTACCATATGATCCAGAAACCCTGTTCCTTGGCATGTATCCAGGGAAAATCATAATTAGAAAAGATATATGCACCCCTATGTCCATTGCAGCACTGTTTACAACAGCCAAGACATGGAAATGATCTAAATGTCCATTGCTAGAATGGATAAAGGAGATGTCACATACGGCATGAGGAATACTGATGTACCATCTTTGGAAAATAAAATCGGTCAGGATCTAGGGAGTTGGGTGGCTGGAAGAATATGAACAAAATAGATAAGTTGATAGTAGTAAGTTTACTCATTGCAGTACCATATAGTAGTGAAAATGAGCGAACTACAGCTACACACATTATTAACGGATGAAGCTTAGAAACACCATGTCATTAAGAGTGCAAGTTGCACAATATTACAGTATGCTGCCAGTTTTACAAAGTTCGAAATCATTAAAAGTAAGCAACACATTTTTTTTTTCTTGCTTTGGTTTACCTACATCTATGATATGATCCTAAGGAGCAAGCAAGCCAGCGAGAAAAGGGAAAGCAAACTTTGGAAGGGTGGTGACTCCTGGGCACTCTGGGTGCTGAGGTGAAGAACTGGAGTACAATATACAGAGGAGTTTCTAGGTCCCAGCGCTGCTCTACTGTTAAGGTGGAGGATGGTTTCATGAGTGTTTATCCCACCCTCCATTCATTTATTGCAATTTTGCCCATGCTGAGTGACTAATTTACTTGTTTATTCAGCAAATATATATTGAGAGCCTCATATGTGCCTGACATGTGTGAGTCAGGGAGAAGAGAAGCACAAATAAAGTAGTCATGGTTACCACCTTTTTTCAAAAGGGGTTTGTGGTGAACAAGTACACTGTGGAGGAAACGAACAGGGAACAACATATAGTGAGCTAAGCCTTTGCATAGGAGACCAGCAGCTGTGAGTAGCACATGACTCAGATTTGAAGTCAGGAAAGATCCCATGCAAGTCATGTATTAGGTTGGCCAAAAAGTTTTTTTTTGATTTTTCTGTAAGATATTATGGGAAAACCCAAACAAACTTTTTGGTCAATCAAATCGATCAGATCAGATCAGTCACTCAGTAGTGTCCGACTCTTTTCGACCCCATGAATTGCAGCACGCCAGGCCTCCCTGTCCATCACCAACTCCCGGAGTTCACTCAGACTCACGTCCATCGAGTCGGTGATGCCATCCAGCCACCTCATCCTCTGTCGTCCCCGTCTCCTCCTGCTCCCAATCCCTCCCAGCATCAGAGTCTTTTCCAATGAGTCAACTCTTCGCATGAGGTGGCCAAAGTACTGGAGTTTCAGCTTTAGCATCATTCCCTTCAAAGAAATCCCAGGGCTGATCTCCTTCAGAATGAACTGGTTGGATCTCCTTGCATTCCAAGGGACTCTCAAGAGTCTTCTCCAACACCACAGTTCAAAAGCATCAATTCTTTGGCGCTCAGCCTTCTTCACAGTCCAACTCTCATATCCATACATAACCACAGGAGCAATTACTTGAGAAAGGATCCCCCGATATCTACGTCTCTCTGTTAAAGATGGTGCTTTTTTCCTAAAAATAATAGAGTTCTGATCAGATGGCAATATAACTGGATTTGCATATTAGAAAGATAACTTTGTCCAGAGTTTGGAAAATGGTCTGGGGGTGGTGATGATAAGGTCACAGAGAGAAAGATGAGTTTGTGGCTTGCTGCAGGGGAGAAAGAATGTGTTGTGAGACATTGAAAATGTGGTAAATTTCTGTTTATTTTCCACTTGAGTGTTTCAAACTGTGTCATTAGAGCATGTTTCGGAAAAGTCTAGCACTGAAGGGGGGGTGGGAAATATTTTTGTAGCCAATAAAATAGCCTACTCAAGGACAGTAATATGGCTTCTCAGGTGGCCCTGTGGTAAAGAATCCACCTGCCAATGCAGGAGACACAGGACACGTGGGTGAGAAAGATCCCGGGAAACGGCCACCCACTCCAGTATTCCTGCCTGGGGAATCCCATAGACAGAAGAGCCTGGCAGGCTACAGTCCATAGGCTGCAAAGATTCAAACAGAGCTGAGTGACTGAGCACGCACACCACAGAGTGATAAGGTCCCTTCCTGTAGAGCAAATAGAACTCACAGAGATGTTCTGAAGTGTCTTCAATGTCTGGATTCATGCTTTTTGTTTTATTTTCATTGCTATAGTCAGAGGGTACATCTAGGCTTAGGACTTTTAGAAAAAAACAAAAGAGGCTATCAACATAAAATTAGAAATGGAAGTTAATTTTTATTGAGTGGGCCAAAAAGTTTCTTTGGGTTTTTCCATAAGCTTTTATGAACAAAATTTTTGGCTAATCCAATATTTAGACTGAGAAAAAGGATCAGATATAAATACAACAAACATTACAAAATCTATTAAGAAACAAAACATTTTAAATAATTCTCTGCAGCCCAATCCCACCCCCCAGCTCCCAGAAACATTTTTTCTTGGATGCATACTTGTTCTTGATCAACTTTTATAAGCTAAGGGTTGTGGAACATTTACTAGAGAGAGACGAGAAAGATAAGTCTTTTTTCCAACTTGATGGATTGAAATTAAAAAAAACTAATAGTTTATAAACGTATCCTTCAGCATCACAGATCATTATGGGAAATGTCATGTAAATTGTTTCCAGTTGTAAGTTGTTCTCAAACTTATGAAAAAACTTTCAATTTTTTGTCCCATGAATGATCTGCTTTAGACTTTCTGTGAGGTGGTGCTGAAGGTTTGTGTTATATAAACCTAGGAATTTTGAGAAATTCTACTTTGTACAACTATGATTTAAAAAGAGACAAAGTATTATGTGTCTACAGTTATAATACAGTTAAACAGTTATAATGTATATGCTGCATTCTTGAATAAATTCCCTATAGGAGAGACCATCTATTATGACTAGTTACCAATGAGAACAAAATAATCTACTTGCAACTTTCTATACCTGATGGTTGGAAGAATCTTTCACAGACTTTCTACAGGCTCTGTACATTTCAAAAGGTGTTTTCTTCCATCTCGTGCACCTTTAGATCCTAAGGGCCTCGAGGGATGTTATGTTATATTATAATCTGTGGTCCTGCACCTTCCTTGTTGAGTTAGCACTGAGGCATGGGAGGACTTCTGAAACTGTTTCTGCATAGGGAAAGATACTAACAACTTACATATATGGGGTGGGCGGGGGGTGAATGAAAACCACATAAATATGCCTCACTAAACCCAAACTAAATTTTTCTTCAATTCAAATTCCCCCTACTCTCATTCCCCAAATGCCTACAGTTTCTGTAGAGTACAAGAGGAAGGTGACAAGAGAGGGAAGTATGGGTGCATGAACTGAATGTTTGTGTCCCTCCAATATTCCTGTGCTGAGGTCCTAATGCCAAATGTGATAGGTAGGAGGAGGGGGCTTTGGAAGTGATTAGCATTAGATTAAGGCATAAAGGCAGAGTACATCATGAGAAACGCTGGACTGGAAGAAGCACAAGCTGGAATCAAGGTTGCCGGGAGAAATATCAATAACCTCAGATATGCAGATGATACCACCCTTATGGCAGAAAGTGAAGAGGAACTAAAGAGGCTGTTGATGAAAGTGAACAAGGAGAGTGAAAAAGTTGGCTTAAAGCTCAACATTCAGAAAATGAAGATCATGGCATCTGGTCCCATCACTTCATGGGAAATAGATGGGGAAACAGTGGAAAACAGTTTCAGACTTTATTTTTTGGGGCTCCAAAATCACTGCAGATGGTGACTGCAGCCATGAAATTAAAAGACGCTTGCTCCTTGGAAGGAAAGTTATGACCAACTTAGATAGCATATTCAAAAGCAGAGACATTACTTTGCCAACAAAGGTCTGTCTAATCAAGGCTATGGTTTTTCCAGTGGTCATGCACGGATGTGAGAGTTAGACTGTGAAGAAGGCTGAGCACTAAATAATTGATGCTTTTGAACTGTGGTGTTGGAGAAGACTCTTGAGAGTCCCTTGGACTGCAAGGAGATCCAACCAGTCCATCCTGAAGGAGATCAGTCCTGGGTGTTCTTTGGAAGGAATGATGCTAAAGCTGAAACTCTAGTACTTTGGCCACCTCATGTGAAGAGCTGACTCACTGGAAAAGACTCTGATGCTGGGAGGGATTGGGGGCAGGAGGAGAAGGGGACGATAGAGGATGAGATGGCTGGATGGCATCACTGACTCGATGGACGTGAGTCTGAGTGAACTCCGGGAGTTGGTGATGGACAGGGAGGCCTGGCATGCTGCAGTTAATGGGGTCGCAAAGAGTCGGACACAACTGAGCAACTGAACTGAACTGAAGGCATAAAGGTGGTGACCTCAAGGTCAGATTAATTTGTGTCCTTATAAGAACATCAAAAAAGCAAGAGAGTTCCAGAAAAACATCTGTTTCTGCTTTATTGACTATGCCAAAGCCTTTGACTGTGCGGATCACAATAAACTGTGGAAAATTCTGAAAGATATGGGAATATCAGATCACCTCACCTGCCTCTTGAGAAACCTCTTGAGAAAGGTCAGGAAGTAATAGTTAGAAATGGACATGAAACAACAGACTGGTTCCAAATAGGAAAAGGAGTATGACAAAGCTGTATATTGTCACCCTACTTATTTAACTTATATGCAGAGCACATCATGAGAAACACTGGGCTGGTGGAAGCACAAGCTGCAATCAAGATTGCCAGGAGAAATATCAATAACCTCAGATATGCAGATGACACCACCCTTATGGCAGAAAGTGAAGAACTAAAGAGGCTGTTGATAAAAGTGAAAGAGAAGAGTGAAAAAGTTGGCTTAAAACTCAACATTCAGAAAATGAACCGACAACATTCAGAAAATGAACCGATAACATTCAGAAAATGAACCGACAAACAACTAATCTCAAAAATATACAAGCAACTCCTACAGCTCAACTCCAGAAAAATAAATGACCCAATCAAAAAATGGGCCAAAGATCTAAATAGACATTTCTCCAAAGAAGACATACAGATGGCTAACAAACACATGAAAAGATGCTCAACATCACTCATTATCAGAGAAATGCAAATCAAAACCACTATGAGATACCATTTCACACCAGTCAGAATGGCTGCAATCCAAAAGTCTACAAATAATAAATGCTGGAGAGGGTGTGGAGAAAAGGGAACCCTCTTACACTGTTGGTGGGAATGCAAACTAGTACAGCCACTATGGAGAACAGTGTGGAGATTCCTTAAAAAACTGGAAATAGAACTGCCTTATGATCCAGCAATCCCACTGCTGGGCATACACACTGAGGAAACCAGAAGGGAAAGAGACACGTGTACCCCAATGTTCATCGCAGCACTGTTTATAATAGCCAGGACATGGAAGCAACCTAGATGTCCATCAGCAGATGAGTGGGTAATAAAGCAGTGGTACATATACACAATGGAGTATTACTCAGCCATTAAAAAGAATACATTTGAATCAGTTCTAATGAGGTGGATGAAACTGGAGCCTATTATACAGAGTGAAGTAAGCCAGAAGGAAAAACACCAATACAGTATACTAACGCATATATATGGAATTTAGAAAGATGGTAACGATAACCCTGTATACGAGACAGCAAAAGAGACACTGATGTATAGAACAGGCTTATGGACTCTGTGGGAGAGGGATAGGGTGGGAAGATTTGGGAGAATGGCACTGAAACATCTGAAATGTCATGTATGAAACGAGATGCCAGTCCAGGTTCAATGCACGATGCTGGATGCTTGGGGCTGGTGCACTGGGACGACCCAGAGGGATGGTATGGGGAGGGAGGAGGGAGGAGGGTTCAGGATGGGGAACACATGAGAAATAAAGGAATAAAAAATTAAAAAAAAAAAAGTAAAAAGAATTAAGTTATACAAAACATGGAAAATGATGAAATCCCCTAAAAGATGATGCACTGTCTTTAAAAAATATATTATCCTGCAGTTTTCCTATCATAGTGCCCAAAGTACTGCTTTCATTTTCAAGAAGGAATAAAATAAGACTTGAAGGGACTATCTTTATGGTTTGCTTCAAGATTTCATACAAGTTGAGAATTTAGAATTTTTCATTTTCCATTCATAGTGGCAAATAAAAGGAAATTGATAGAGGAAGATGTTTCCAAGTTATTAGATGAATCAGAGGATAAATGGAAAGAGGCAGGTAGCAGCACTCTTAGACTCTGTTAATGATGGCAAAATTGGTCAGGTTATGAGCTTTCAGAGGAATATATTGTAGATGAATCTTCTCAAAACTCAATAATCGATAAATGACCTACATATTCTTAAGGACACAAAAGAAATGTGGTATTTTCATCCAGTTAGTCATTTGACAGGAAAAATGTCACTATGCAATGTTTTGTGACAAGAACTTGGACCATCTTGTTTTGCCAAAATGATGTATGATGATACTCTTTTTTATTTTTTATTGTTTGTGTGTCAATGTTTGAGTTGAGGTTTACTATGTTAAAATTCTTGTGAACACTTCAAATAAAGTTTTTTTTCTTATTAAAAAAAATAATAAAAATAAAAGACTTTCTCATGGAAAAAAAAAAAAAAAGAAAATGAAGATCATGGCATCTGGTCCCATCACCTCATGGCAAATAGATGGGGAAACAGTGGAAACAGTGGCTATTTTTGGGGGCTTCAAAATCACTGCAGATGATGATTGCAGCCATGAAATTAAAAGACACTTACTCCTTGGAAGGAAAGTTATAACCAACCTAGACAGCATATTAAAAAGCAGAGACATTACTTTGCCAACAAAGTTCTGTCTAGTCAAGGCTATGATTTTTCCAGTGGTCATGTATGGATGTGAGAGTTGGACTATAAGGAAAGCTGAGTGCTGAAGAATTGATGCTTTTGAACTGTGGTGTTGGAGAAGACTCTTGAGAGTGCCATGGACTGCAAGGAGATCCAACCAGTCCATCTTAAAGGAGATCAGTCCTGGGTGTTCATTGGAAGGACTGATGTTGAAGCCGAAACTCCAATACTTTGGCCACCTGATGCGAAGAGCTTACTCATTTGAAAAGATCCTGATGCTGGGAAAGATTGAGGGGAGGAGGAGAAGGGGACAACAGAGCATGAGATGGTTGGATGGCATCACCGACTCAATGGACATGGGTTTGGGAGGACTCCATGAGTTGGTGATGGACAGGGAGGCCTGGCGTGCTGCAGTTCATGGGGTTGCAAAGAGTAGGACACGACTGAGCGACTGAACTGAACTGAACTGAAGAACAGGAAGGGGCTTCCCAGGTGGCTCAGTGGTAAAGAATCTTCCTGCAGTGCAAGAGATACAGGTTCAGTTCCTGAGGAGGAAATGGCAACCTACTCTGGTATTCTTGCCTGGAGAATTCCATGGACAGAGGAGCCTGGCGGGCTATAGGCCATGGGGTCGCAAAGAGTCAGACATGACTTGGCGAGTAAACAACAAGAACAGGAAGAGAACTCTCTCTCTCCACCTGAGCACAGAGGAAGGGCCTTATGAGTTCACAGTGAGCTTCTCCAAGGCAGGAAGAGGCAGGAAGAAGTCTCTCACCAGAGCTTCATATGCTGACTCCCTGGTCTCAGATATCCAGCCTCTAGAACTGTGAGAAAATAGATCTCGTTTGTTGAAGCAGCCCCAGTCTATGGTATTTTGTTATGGAAGTCCAAACTGACTAATAGTTAGAAAGAGACAGTAGTCTTCACCAATTAATACCTTATTTTTGCAAAAGTTGACAACACAGACATGATATGCAAAGCGGTTGTCATCTTTATATCATTTCTGAGGCCCCAGATGAGGTTCTTCAAAGTAAGGCGCCAAAAATGAAGCTTCATTAGCTCCATGGTAAATTCATCTTTGGCCACAACCCCATTCCCACCCTTAATTCTTACTGTTCAGATCATGGTATTAACTTTCTAGTGTAACTTCTCTAGATCAAGTTCTCCCTTCTCAACCACCTTGCATAATCACTATAAGGGTAATCATCTTTCCACATACAACTTTCACCATGACTTTCTCTGCTGAAATCCACTGGACACCTATAAAGTCTAAACCCCTTAGTCTGAGGTTCAGGGTCTCTACAATATGGCTGTAGTTTTTATTTAGAAATGGTTTTCCTATGGCTTCCTACACAATGGAGAAAAAAGCAATAATTTATTAGCAGCCTACTTAGTAATAGGCTTTCCCCCAAAACACCAGCCACCTGACACAAAAAGCTGACTTATTGGAAAAGACTCTGATGCTGGGAAAAATTGAAGGCAGGAGAAGAAGAGAGTGACAGAGGATGAGATGGATGGATGGCATCACCGACTCAATGGACATGAATTTGAGCAAGCTCCAGGAGATGGGGAGGACAGGGAAGCCTCGCGTGCTGCAGTCCATGGGGTCGCAAAGAGTTGGACATGACTGAGTGACTGAACAACAACAACAATGCCAAGTGTTAATATTTTCGGTTCTTCCAACCTCCTTCCGTGATTCACAAATGAGTGGACAGAGTTCAGAGATGACAGTGGTGATTGGAGGTGGATCTGTCTGGCTTCAGTTCTGGGGCTGTTTCTACTGTATAATGTGCCACTAGCTTAGTCCTTCACCCTCTGTGTGAATTGTATTTAGCTATTTGGCTGTTCTGGGTCTTTGCTGTGGCACGTGGGCGTCTCTAGTTATGACGCTCGAGGTGCACAGGTTTAGTTGCCCCGTGGCATGTGGGGTCTTAGCTCCTTGACCAGGGATGACACCTGCTTCTCCTGCATTGGAAGGTGGATTCCTAACCACTGTATCACCAGCAAAGTCCCTCTTTGTATGAATTTAGGTGTGGTTACAGCCTCCATTTAAATGTCATCCTCTCATGAAAACTTTTCCAGTTTACTCCCTCCACGATGGGGTCTTCTGTACCCTGCCACAGTACGG
Source organism: Bos taurus (assembly GCF_002263795.3). Lineage (NCBI taxonomy): Eukaryota > Metazoa > Chordata > Mammalia > Artiodactyla > Bovidae > Bos > Bos taurus. The sequence goes on along the minus strand of NC_037344.1, from coordinate 9,524,654 downwards.
TATTTGGTGTCTGTTTTATTCAGTGGGCATGCATCCTACACAACCTTGCATTTCTAACTTATTTCATCCTTGTGTATTCTGACTCTAACTTGGTTGTAAGCTTTTTGGAGGGAGGGAAAATGACTGACGGTTTTGTGTGTACCTTGTAACACCTGGAAAGGCTCCATCATTTAAAGAATAAGTCTAGAATGAGTATATTTTTCTTCAGTGGGACCCCAAGATTAAGGGGAAATAAAGAGGAAGGGTCAGCTGCACTGCCTCTTGCTGTTTCTCTATGCCATTATTAGATTACGAGGGCAAGGGAGAGTTGCCACTGGGGTTAGGTTTTAGATTCTTTGCAGAAGTACAGCCGCTGGTTGACAAGACCTCAGAGAATATTGAAACAGCACAAGCACCAGTTGGCAGTAGCTGGCATAAGGATGCTGTTCCCCAAAGCACTACTCTCAGGGGTGACCACACATCCATCAGCTTTCACAATCATGACAGAAGACAAAAGAGCATGGCTCTCTGGGGATTCTGAGCACTTCGAAGAAGAAGTTGAAATTCCCTGCATCACCCTGACAGGTGTCCAGTGTTCTCTAGTAAAGTTATACATTTACCCTTCTATTGGATTTACTGTTGGTCTTTATTTTTCATAAGGAGTACTAAATTCAATTCTGAAGTTTTACTTCCTGTTTTCACCTTTTTCAATTGCAGAACATCTGAACTATATACAAAAAGTAGAGGGAATACTATAATGAACCACCATGTAATCATCAAAAAGCTTCTGAAATTAACATCTCATGGTCAATTGTGTTTCATTTCTCTGCTAGTTCTGGATTATTTTGAAGTAAATCCCAGAAATCATATTATTTCATCTTTTACATCTCTTCAAAATATGACAAAGTAAGTCTTTGACAAAAGAAGCTTAATATGGGAAAATTTAGTGATAATACTTTTGACAGGACAAATTCTTTTTAAAAACTATGACATTTGAATTATATTTGATTTAATTTTCAAAAAAATAGGTATGTAAAAATATCTCATTATAAAAATCCTGAATGTAGAAATCCTGAGTAATGTCAAAGAGAACAAAAATTAATTTGGTTCTTCCTATTCATTTATTGTAAGCTAGCTAGAAGGAATAAGTAAGATACCCAGTAGTGCAAATGCTGATTTGGTGTCTTAGCTGGAAAATACTTTCAACTCTGTTTACCTAATTCATGTTCGATCAGTCCACTTCCTTAGCAACACGTTTGTGGAATTTGTTTGATTCCAGAATGGTCACTGGGCCATTGAGATTTCCCCAAGTGCCATCTCTGAAATTTGGATCCAGTTAGAACAACAGAGTCACATGTAATGGGGAAAACAGTGTTGGTGGCAGAAATCACGTCACTCCCCTATCACCTCTCTCTTGATGTCAGTTTTCCTCTTGCCATGAAAGAGACTGAAGGCTCATTTTGACATGCCTCACAAATTTAGAATGCAGGACAGGTTGAAGAAAGTAAAACATAGACAGTCGAAAAGACATTTAAAGAGCCTATAATGAAACTCATTCAATTTCTTTATCTTTTTCGTTTATGACGTCTCATTGTCTCTTAGAAAGGATTCGTGTTCTCCTGGTTGCTAAGAGGAGACAGTTGTGGAACTTTTCATTTTCTGGGATTGTGTAGACTTCAGCTGTCATCTCTAGTGAATAAGTCAGCCTACAAGACAGCTCAGTTCAGGCTTTTTGTTATTTTTTATTTTTGTATTAGAAAAAAAATGACTGCTGTAGAGAGAAGACTGGATTTCTAAACCCAGGTGAGGGGAGGACCCACTGCAGAGGGGTAAATGATGAGAGAAATAGAAGTGCTAGGCTGGGAGTGGGAGAAGGCAATGGCACCCCACTCCAGTATTCTTGCCTGGGAAATCCCATGGATGGAGGAGCCGGGTAGGCTACAGTCCATGGGGTCGTGAAGAGTCAGACACGAATGAGTGACTTCACTTTCATGCACTGGAGAAGGAAATGGCAACCAACTCCAGTGTTCTTGCCTAGAGAATCCCAGGGACAGGAGATTGGTGGGCTGCCGTCTATGGGGTCGCCCAGAGTCGGACATGACTGACGTGACTTAGCAGCTTAGCAGCAGGCTGGGAGAAGGTGGAGGATCTTCTTTGAATCTGAGAAGGGGGCAAGCTGGTGGTTTGCAAGCATGAAGAGTAGTAGAACTCTCTTGTGCTCCCTAGGGAGGTAGGACCATAGGCGTTCAGCTCCCACCCTCAGCAAGCATCCATATCGCATCTCAGCTCTGGGGCCACCATGTGGGTTGGGCAATGAGAAGCCTACCCACTATGATGACCAGTGTGCTGGTCACCAGTGAGCTTCTCCAAGTATTCTCAACCAAGTAAGCCTTCCTTGATCTCCATTGAACCTGGATGAAAGGGGCAGGGTGATGGAGACCCAGTAATAACCACAACTGATTTTCCAAGAGCCTGTGGTTCAGATTCAATAACATTAAGAAAAATAACAAATGTGGCATTTCTTAAATTTGAGATGTGGAGTAAAATTGATGACAGCTGCATTTTATACTCTGCCTAATTTACTGTTTCAGAGGTTTTGAAAGACTCCTCCTAAATATTAAGGAAAGTTTCTTTCAGTGGGATTATAATATTCATGAGACTGAAGGTTTTGGGGGGTTGTACATTAGGAACTGAATTGTGTTCCTCCCACCAAAAAAAAAAAAAAAATCACATAACCCCTTGATGGCCCTATTTTAGAAATAGGGCCTATAAAGAGATAAAGTTAAATGAGGTCATAAGGGTGGGGCCCTCATCCACTATGACAGATGTCCTTATAAAAGAGCGTGTCCCAGCAGTGTGTCCACAGAGGAAAGGTTGTGTCAGGACACGGCATGGAGGCAGTCAACTATAATCCAGGGAGAGTGGCTTCAGGAGAAGCCCACCCTGCCAAAGCCTCCGTCTCCGGCTTCCAGCCCCCAGGACCCCGAGAAAATGAATCTCTGTTGTTTAAGTCACCCAGTCTGTGGTATTTTGTTACGGCAGCCCTGGCAAACTAATACACAATACTTAGTACTTTGATGTAGAGGTCTTTATTCTCATAGGAAATCTGTATTATGGCCCTCTAGTAGAAACTGTCGAACTGTATAGAGTCGATTTATTCTCTATTGGCTAGAATGATTCACAATCTGAAAAGAGCATCACAAAGACATCCTGGATTGCCATTGACTGAACACACAAAAAGGTTGCTGTTCAACAGTGACTAAAATTAATGAGGGGAATAAGTGTATACGCAGGATGAAAGGCTGCACTACTACAAGTTAAAACAGGAAGTGCAGGGACTTCCATGGTTGTCCAATGGTTAGGACTCCGGTTTCCAATGAGTTGGACCCCTGGTCGGGAGCCAAGATCCCTCATGACTCAAGACCAGAAAACCAGAACATAAAACAGAAGCAATATTGTAACAAATTCAATAAATACTTTAAAAATCAACGTCAATAACAGAAAACAAACAGGAAGAACCTTCCCCAGAGATTGTGGTAATGCTAGCTAGCATCATGTTAACCTTTGTTAATATGGAGGTGCTGAATCTACGCTAGTGAATCGGGGAGACAGTGTTACATTATAAAAATTACTTTCTTACTGCCATATCTGCCTGTTTGCTGCCATTATAATTCTGCTTAAAATCTTTAAAGACTGAGACTCAATCTGCTTCTGATTTTATAGGCCTCTAAAATTGCTAGTTAAATTTCCTGGGCACTCTCAACAAAAAAAAGAGGGGGAGAAGACAGGAAAAATACAAAGACAATATAGTTTACATATTGCTAAACTATAAGTTCCTAGAAGTCAGGGATTTATCATTATCTCCTTGAGATCATCAAACACTCTCATTTCCACATGGTTGGCATTTATGAGTAGTTTACTGAATTGCATCTCCAGACAAAGAAAAGCACACAGCTAATATGACTATAGAATAAAGATGAAATTTTGCATATGTCATGTGAAATCAATTCTATCACTTTACAATTATATGTTATTTAGGAGTGAAAACATGTAAGTAGGTTTTAACTGAACTAATATAATGACAAAAATGTAGGTATTTCTGAATTTCTAGATATATCCAAGTATCTGTGGTATTAAATATTATGAAAAACTAATTAATTGATTGCCCCAGTTTGTAACTTGGTTCACTTTTTTCAGCTTTATTATATAATTGACAAATAAAATTGTAAGATAGTTAAAAAGTGTACAATGTGATGATTATATATGCTGCTGCTGCTAAGTCGCTTCAGTCGTGTCCGACTCTGTGCGACCCCATAGATGGTAGCCCACCGGGCTCCGCCATCCCTGGGATTCTCCAGGCAAGAACACTGGAGTGGGTTGCCATTTCCTTCTCCAATGCATGAAAGTGAAAAGTGAAAGTGAAGTCACTCAGTCGTGTCCGACTCTTCGTGACCCCATGGACTATAGCCTACCAGGCTCCTCCGTCCATGGGATTTTCCAGGCAAGAGTACTGGAGTGGGGTGCCATTGCCTTCTCCAATGATTATATATACATATATATGTATACACACACATACATTGGGAAAGGAGTCCTCCCACCAAATTAATTAACATATCCCATCACCTCACATATTTACTTTTTTTTTGGTTTACCTTTTGCAAAAATATTTGATATCAAAAACTTTCTTCCTTGTTTAAGAACAAACAGTAGTGAAGATTAATAGTATCTAAGTTTCCTAAACATAACAATCTGGTAATGTAACCACCTGATTTATAACGTATCATAGATTAGTATATGTAATTATACTGTTAGTATATATCATATATTAAAACAAAAAGAAAGCCATTATTTTTCTTCTTGGTCTGGTAAACTCTTTAAATTTTTTTTTCTAAAATTTTATGTACAATTTTTAAAGGTTACTTCCCATTTACAGTTCTCTAGTCTTTCCCACGGAGAAGGCAATGGCACCCCACTCCAGTACTCTTGCCTGGAAAATCCCATGGACGGAGGAGCCTGGTGGGTTGCAGTCCATGGGGTCGCAAAGAGTCGGACACAACTGAGCAACTTTACTTTCACTTTTCATTTTCATTCACTGGAGAAGGAAATGGCAACCCACTCCAGTGTTCTTGCCTGGAGAATCCCAAGGATGGGGGAGCCTGGTTGGCTGCTGTCTCTGGGATTGCACAGAGTAGGACAGGACTGAAGCGACTTAGCAGCAGCAGCAGCAGTCTTTCCCATTCTATTGTTTTCCTCTATTTCTTTGCATTGATCGCTGAAGAAGGCTTTCTTATCTCTCCTTGCTATTCTTTGGAACTCTGCATTCAGATGCTTATATCTTTCCTTTTCTCCTTTGCTTTTCACTTCTCTTCTTTTCACAGCTATTTGTAAGGCCTCCTCAGACAGCCATTTTGCTTTTTTGCATTTCTTTTTCTTGGGGATGGTCTTGATCCCTGTCTCCTGTACAATGCCACAAACCTCCGTCCATAGTTCATCAGGCACTCTATCAGATCTAGTCCCTTAAATCTATTTCTCACTTCCACTGTATAGTCATGAGGGATTTGATTTTTACAATATTGGCCACATCCCCCATTTTACAGTACATCCTGGAGCCATAATCAGTATCTCCACTCCCCTCTTATTCTGCTCCCCCGTAACCACTAGTCTGTTCTGTCTCTGTGAGTTTGTTTCTTTTATGTTATAGTCACTAGTTTCTTGTATTTTTTAGATTCCACATATAAGTGATATCATACAGTATTCATCTTTCTCTGTCGGAGAAGGCAATGGCACCCCACTCCAGTACTCTTGCTTGGAAAATCCCATAGATGGAGGAGCCTGGTAGGCTGCAGTCCATGGGGTCGCTAAGAGTCAGACATGATTGAGCGACTTCACTTTCACTTTTCACTTTCATGCATTGAAGAAGGAAATGGCAACCCACTCCAGTGTTCTTGCCTGGAGAATCCTAGGGACGGGGGAGCCTGGTGGGCTGCCGTCCATGGGGTCTCACAGAGTCAGACACGACTGAAGCGACTTAGCAGCAGCAGCAGCAAAGCCCTCCAAATCCATCCATGTTGCTCCAAATGGCAAAATTTTGTTCTTTTTAATGGCTGAGTAGTATTCCAGTTTGTGTGTGTGTGTGTGTGTGTGTGTGTGTGACATCTCCATCCATCTGTTGATGAACACTTGGGCAGTTTCTATATCTTAGCTGTTACAAATAATACTGCTATGAACATCGGGGTGCATGAATCTTTTCAAATTAGTGTTTTTGTTTGTCTGGATATATTCTGAGGAGTGGAATCACTGGGTCATAAAGTAGCTCTATTTTTAGTTTTTGGGAAACCTCTATATTGTTCTCCACAGTGGCTCTACTAATTTACATTCCCACAAACAGTGTACAAGAAAACCATTAATTTTATATCCCAGATAAACATGGGATTCTACCAGAAGTCAGTGAAAACTAATCAAAAATACACAGTTCTATGTCTGTAGCAAAACCAAACACACAGTAAAATTTCTCTCCATCGATCTATCATGTTGCCTCTCGGCCTCACACCACAAAGTATCCGCCACGGTTAAGGTGCCGTGGGAACTCAGGGGAAGGAGAGAAGGACCTGGTGACTGGAGAAAATGTGAGTCATGTCACCTGTGCAGCTGTACAAGCCAGGGCGTGTTGTGTTGGCTGAATTGTAGCCGTACTCTCTGCAGGCTCAGCAACCCAATCATGATAACAGCAATAATATAAGACAGCATTTACGTATGATAGCCAGAACATAATCTTGCGCTAGGAAGTTTAATTAATTAAGTTTAATCCTATCAAAATCTCAGGGCAAAAACAGCTTAGCTCAACTTCTGCCCAGAGGGAAGACTGTAGCAATGGGGACTTTCTTAACCAAATGATGGAAGAAGTGCTGAAAGAGAACTGTGTCGCCTTGCCAGCATCATGGTTTGGTTTAACCAGTACCTACAGCAGTGGTCAAGGAACTGGGTACTGGCTCTAAATGTGTCAGGAAAAGAACGTATGAGGTACTTAGTCCAGAGGGAACTGATTTTGAAAAGAATCTAGGCACGATACAGGACGACACATTCAGGGAGCTACTCAAACAAGGCTTGGAGTTTACTAGAGCCTGGTACATTTCTATTTCTCTCTGAAAAAATAAAACAAAACAAACAACCCACTGACACGGTGCTTATTTTTTTACTGAGCCCTTTTGATCTATGTTTTATCTTTGCAAGAGTCCCCACTAGATATTCTGTTATAGTTTATAGGACTGTTTGTGGGTGTAAATTTCATGTTCTGGTCTAAAAATCTCAGTTAAGGTTTTTATAAATTGGGTGGTCTTATTCAAAAGGATACTGCCTTTTATCTTTAAAAAATAAATATTATAATTAAACTAAATTTTAGATATTTATTATATTTATATACAGCTAGTTTACTTTCATTTTGTAATTTGCACAGGCTCTCAGTTCAGTTCAGTTCAGTCGCTCAGTCGTGTCCGACTCTTTGCGACCCCATGAATCGCAGCACGCCAGGCCTCCCTGTCCATCACCAACTCCCGGAGTTCACTCAGACTCATGTCCATCGAGTCAGTGATGCCATCCAGCCATCTCATCCTCTGTCGTCCCCTTCTCCTCCTGCCCCCAATCCCTCCCAGCATCAGAGTCTTTTCCAGTGAGTCAACTCTTCACATGAGGTGGCCAAAGTATTGGAGTTTCAGGCTCTAAAGAAGAGTAAATTTTGACTTCTAATCAACCCTCAGTTTTAAAACAGGAAGTAACCTGAGAGGATTATTTGCCTTTGGAGAAGAAAGGAAATCCTTGCTATTATTGTATCTATGAATTACTGTTTTTAAAAATCTCACAGGGATAACAGCATCCAGTTTTAAATTGTTAAGTAAGGACACCCTAAATCACTAACCGCTTTTAATAGGCAATGTGATCTATGACATAATTGCGTGTGTGTGAAGTTGCTTCAGTTGTGTCTGACTCTTTGTGACCCTCTGGACTGTAGCCTGCCAGGCTCCTCTGCATGGGATTCTCCAGGAAAGAATACTGGAGTGGGTTGCTGTTTCCTTCTCCAGGGGATCTTCCTAACCCTAGGGATTGAACCCGCGTCTCCTACATTGGCAGGCAGGTTCTTTACAACTAGCACCACCTGGGAAGCTCCATGACATAATTAAAGCCAATAATTTTATTATTCTCTATTAGAGAAAAATCCATCTTCCTCTTAATGTTCAACATGAATGAGTCAGAACGTTTTTTATGTGAAGCCATAATGTCTCAAACACAAATATGGCAAAAGACTACAGAGAGAAGTAATGGGTCTTTGGCTTCTTTTGCATGTGCGGTGAGTATGTCTACTTGTTCTAGACTGAAGCAGTATGGTGCAGTCACACCCAGTTTGCAAGATTCACTGTTTCTTGAAAGAGTTGGTTTTAGGGCACCTTTCCCATTAAGGAGTTGTGGCTTTCAGTTAATTGCATGGATATGGGTTTTCCCACAGGACGCTACATTTTGCATCTTTCTTCCTTGTCCCTTAGTGTCTTTCCCATTCCTGGAAGGCTGCCTGGAAAGGAGGGCATTGTAGGAACCACAGCAGCCTGTACTTCCACAGTTTTGTTTCTGTGAAGAAGGTCAAGGTCAGTTTCTGGCTGTAAAATGTAGAAGCTGACCTACAAACCAAGAGGAAGTACCAGCTCTCCAATTGGTCCAGGAAACTCTAATCTTAATATTTCAAAGATATGCATGCTTGATAAACTTTTAAACATCACCTAGGTCAAGGAGTGTATTCTGTGGTGACTACTTTGCATAGTTCTACAGTACTTTGTACTTTGAAAATGACAGAATCAATGGAAAGAAAAGATTAGAATCATACAAGCAGAATTTTGTACTGCATCACAGAACATGTTGGTCAGCAGTGGAAGATGAAAATATGTCCTGCTTTACCTAATAAAGTCTTCAAAATGCAGCATGATTATTTGTTTAAAGAAGCTTTCACATAAGTACAGTAACTTAGGAATGCTCAAAAGATCACTGGTTAGTTTTTTTTAGGCTCTGCCAGTTGCTTTTGCAATTTATTTGCTGCTTCAGCTGTACATGCTAGAGAATGCATAAATTATGTTATGACTTTTTCCTGGGGAAATCAAGTCATTTTGAGAGTTACAGCATGACTCTGATAATATTGGTTCAATAGTTTCAAGCCACAAAGCACTCTCTCTGTTATATGTAGTCAGATGGTTCATTTATTGCAGAGATTCCCAAACACTTTTAGTTGTGATATGCCCAAATCGCCTAATTTGCATAGCAGACTGGAATCAAGGGGAAGGATGCTCAGAGAGGTAGAGCTGGACACGAACCTGCTTCCCATGAGCCGGAGAACAAAGAGCCTTTACCTTTTTGCACACTTAAATTCTACTCGTAGGTACCCTGGTTGATCTATTTAGAGCTACTTTACTGACTCATCTGAGCAGTCTAGATACCCATCACCCTCAGTCAATTGTCACATTTCAGAGTTGAACAGGACCTAAGAAAACCTTTGGAGTGACCATCAAATTCACAGATAAGACAACCTAGGAAGAAATCAGCAACATGATAAAGTGGGGAAGGAAGGGGATTTTGGAAACAGAATGAGGTCTGAATCTTGAGGTTTCTGTTTCGTACATCTGTAATCTTAGCCATGCTACTAAGCCACGTGGAATCTCAACTACAAAACAGGAAAATTCTATTTCCTTTGCTATAATACTCTAAGATTAGAAATAGTACACATGTGCTACATGCCTAGTGACTCTCCCAGTTTATAGAGCAAGATAGAAAGTCTGAATTAAAATTCTACACCTAGCTCCTAGCTCAGTGCATTCATATATGTGATGTCTTGGATATTTCAAAATAGTTTGACTTCTTATGTTAAAGATGAATGTTTGTGTTCCCCTCACCAAATTCAGGTGCTGAAACCTTAACCCCAAAATGATGATTTTTACAAGTTGAGGCCTTTAGGAGGTAATCAGGCTTAGGAAAAGTCATGAGGGTAGAGCCCCTGTGATGAAATTATTGTCCTCATAAGAGGAAGAAAAGGCTTCCCTGGTGGCTCAGTGGTAAAGAATCCACCTGCCAATGCAAGATACACAGGTTCAATCCCTGTGTTAGGAAGACCCCCTGGAGAAGGAAATGGCAACCTGCTCCAGTATTATTCTTGCCTGGGAAATCCTGTGAACAGAGGAGCCTGGTGGGCTACAGTCCATAGGGTCACAAAGAGTCAGACATGACTTAGTGACTAAACTACCACCAGCACCATAAGAGGAAGAAGAGATTGGAGTTCTCTTCATCATGTGAGGGGATGCAACGAGAAGGCAGTCATCTGCAAACCAGAAAGAAGATCCTCACCAGGTACCAAATCTGGTGGCACTTTGGTCTTGGATTTCTCAGCCTCCAGAACTGTGAGCAATAGATGACTGTTGTTTTAGTAACCCAGTTAATGGTGTTTGGTTATAGCAGCCCAAGCTGACTAATATACTTTACATCTACATACTGAAGTTTCCTAATGGTGTTATTACTCACCAATTTAGTGGTTATCAACATCCATTTCATTGTAGCAAGTATACCCAAGGTGAAGGAGATCTTTTGGTGAGAATTTCCAAAGCCACAAGTATTTGAAGAGCACTTTCAGTTTTCAGAGTGTTTTCACAGACTTAGAACCTCTGAGTAAGGAACTGCAACTATCCATGTTTTCGCCACCCTTGATACACGGATGAGGCAGCCTCAGTCAAAGAAGCTAAGGATGGTCAAGGCTTATTGCCTGTGCATAACAGGCCTCAGGAGAATCTGCCCCAAGTCCTGTGTTTTCACTGTTCTAAATGTTTCACTGCTGGATTTTGCAGTTGCCTCTACAAAAGATAAAGATTTCCCCCATGGACCGAGGAGCCTGGCAGGCTACATACAGTCCACGGGGTCTCGAAGAGTAGGACATGACTTAGTGACAAACAGCAACAACTAGAGGAAGATGCTGAGGGTTCAGACTCCTAACTACACACAGCAGATTAGGGTTCAAGTGACTGGAGAAGCAGGAATAAGATACACAATGATGGTGGAGTAGACAGTTACGATGGCAGCATGGCGGAAGCAAGCACAGGAGGCAGCTGAAGGGCAGGGAACTCAGGAGAGCAGGAGCTGAAGCTTCTCCAGATGTTATCAAGCCGCCCAGGATTATTGTAATTTGCTAAAAAGAATACTGTGATTTGAGGCCTCTGCAAAGTGGCAAGATGCCATGCAACAGTATCGGAGCACATGTTAGGCATAGACTAAGTCCTTCTAGTGTTTTGCTAAGATGAGAGAGTGTTTTACCAAGCATTACTGAGCTCTTCATTAAACTAAAAACTTGAAGTGTTGGATCAAAAAAAAAAAAATAGTTGAAGTGATCACTTCAACCAATATGTGTGATATTTATGACAACCTGAATTGATACATGCTAAAATCATCAGGAGAACTGACTCCATGTAAAGTTGCTAAATTTACTTACCTTGTTTCAAAGACAAAGAAGTTATAAAAATATAAGGGATTAAGATTAATATCAAAGAAGATTAAAGAAACTGATCCACATATATTTAGCTTTGCAGGGTCTTAGAAAACATAGGCTGAATTTACCAAAAATAGCTATGCCATTAAAAATAGAGGACTGATCCAGTGAAACTTGCCTTCAGCAGGTATTGGTACAGGCTCCATCCTTCTGAAGAGCACTCATTTTTGATTCTTCAGCAGATCACTTGTTCTTTTTAGACAATTTGTTTCTCATTTATGAAAGACTGAACTAGCCTTTGGCTTAGCATTTAATTTAAACTTACTGAATAGAACAATCTAGGTACTAAATGGGTAAAAATAGTTTTGGTTTATTGGTCATGTACTATGTATCAGATATTCTTCTGGATGCTAGCTGTGTGCACGCGCATGTGTATTGTCCATGATCTACACCACAGCCAGGACAAGTGAGTAGTAAAAGTCTCATTTTGTATGAAGGGGAACTGAGATGCAGTTTGTTTGATGATTGGCTTAGATTAGAATCCTGTCTGCTTGTAAATCCTATCCTCTTCAATCTTCATACACATTCTGATGTATAGGGGTGTAGAGATATTTGATAGTCAAGCCAGTTAAAAAATACAGTACTATTCACTCATTTATTCTGTAACTATTGATTCAAATTTTATTATGTTCCAGGTACTATTATAAGAACTGAGTCAACATTGATGAACACAACCAACAGGGGTCCCCTATTTGGGCTTTTACGATTCTGTAGAGGAGTTTTACTTTGCCTATAAAGGTCAGTATAGTCAAAGTTATGGTTTTCCCAGTAGTTATGTATGGACGTGAGAGCTGGACAATAAAAAAGGCTGAGCACTGAAGAATTGATACCTTTGAGCTATGGTGCTGGAGAAGACTCTTGACAGTCTTTGGACAGAAGGAGGTCAAACTAGTCAATCCTAAAGGAAATCAACCCTGAATATACATTGGAAGCACTGATGTTGAAGCTGAAACTCCAATACTTTGGCCACCTGATGCAAAGAACTGACTCACTGGAAAAGCCCCTGATGCTGGGAAAGATTGAAGGTGGGAGGAAAAGGGGGCAACAGAGGATGAGACGGTTGGATGGAATCACCGACTCAATGGACATGAGTTTGAGCAATTTCCAAGAGAAGGTGAAGGACAGGGAAGCCTGGCATGCTGCAGTCCTTGGGGTCGTAAAGAGTCAGACACAAGTTAGCAACTGAACAGCAAGATCATGAGAGTCACAGGTACACAATTTCCAGGAACTGACTTTTTTGATTAACATTTTTAACATTGTTGATAATTAGCAGAAAATTAAACATCTCTGAGTATTATTTTACTTTGGGAAATGTGAACTAATTGAGTTAGTAATCAATGATTAATAATAATGACTGATTAATAATAAAAATTTATGACCCCCCTCCAATATGTTTTCTTTCATTTCAGAATATCACTTAGTAAATTCTACTATTTATTGTCCTAGGTACAGACTAATGAGATTTGTGGCTGCTAATGTATCCTAGCTCACTCTGTCAACCTCTCTGCCTTATTCATGCTGAATTTTGTCAAATCTTGAACTTACTGTGGTTTCTCCCCATTCATTACTAACTCCAACCTGGCTTTGATGCACCTGTTTCTATTTTAAATGAATCTCAAAGTGGAAGATAATCATGTTCAATTCCCACTCTTTCTGAGAGTGGAAAACTCTCAGTCAAGTGGAGAGCTTCACTGTAGAATTTTCAATTTCCTTTAAATGGGGCTTAATAAGTAGACTTGCCCAGATGTGCCTGAGAAAGAGTGTGAAAAGAAAAAGATTAAAATAAAGGCACTAATGAAGCCAAGAAGAGTTGCCTATTGTTCTAGGCTCTTAGATCCTTGCTTCAAAATGAAATGCTTGACTGACAAGGATTTAGGTGCTTGCCTTTCTTGATAAAGGTTAACATAATGAATTGACATAATTGTGCAAAAGTGCCTTCCTGAAGTGCCAAATGAAACAACAAGAAATACTCCCTGATCGACGTTGCACTGACAAATCCAATTCAATAATCTGTAAGATTTTGACGCTAATACAAATTAGCCCTGAGACTGAAGAAACTGAAATTACCTGAGACAAATGTTACCTTCTCTTGATATTTTCATGTTTTGACTCTCCTTTGGATATCAGATTGTGGTAGTGTCAATGTTTCCATTATGAACTCAGCTCTTTCTCAGATTTTCATTCTTCTATTTATCTTGTTTTACTTAAGCCTAAGTCCCGCGGAGGTGAGGGTGGTGGGGGAAGCCTCCCACTCAGACTGTGCTAAAAGGGAAGGTCATTTAAATAAAGGTTTCAATAGCCAAGTTCCTGACTTGTAGGTTAGAGGTGATAATGCCACCATTTCCAAATATAAGAAGTGACTTCAAAGTGTGGAGACCATTGTCATTACATTAAAATACGTGACTCACACTGGGTGTACTTCCAGGATGGGGAGTTAGTTCCTCGTGTCTTTCTTTTCATGTTGGCAGAGCAGAGTCCTCCTCTCCACCCTCCCTGACTTCAAAGGAAATGTTATATTCCCGTCTCCTCCTCGTTTTGGATGAGGTGGAATTAAAGAATTGAGGCAGATGAGCTCTTTCCTTTCTAGAAAAAAATGTAATATATTGAAATATATAACATATACAGAAACTTATCTAGATGTCTATATGAGGATTGCTATATAAATCTCATCTACATGTCTTTATATAAAAACATATAAGACACGTAGAGAAACTTATTCATATACATATATGCATATGTGCTAAGTCACTTCAGTCATGGCTAACTCTTTGTGACCCTATGTACTGTAGCCCGCTGGGCTCCTCTGTCCATGGGATACTCCAGGCAAGAAAACTGGAGATGGTTGCCATGCCCTTCTCCAGGGGATGTTCCCAAACCAGGGATGAAACCCACATCTCTACGTCTCTTGCATTGGCAGGTGGGTTCTTTACCACTAGCACCACCTGGGAAGCCTATCTATATGCATACTTGAAATTTGGGAAAATAAGGCAGCAATCCAGTTTTATGGCAGAAAGTGAAGAACTAAAGAGCCTCTTGATGAAAGTGAAAGAGGAGAGTGGAAAAGTTGGCTTAAAGCTCAACATTCAGAAAACTAAGATTCATGGCATCCGGTCCCATCATTCCATGGCAAATAGATGGAGAAACAATGGAAACAGTGATAGACTTTATTTTGGGGGCTCCAAAATCACTGCAGATGGTGACTGCAGCCATGAAATTAAAAGACGCTTGCTCCTTGGAAGAAAAGCTATGACCAACCTAGACAGCATATTAAAAAGCAGAGACATTACTTTGCCAACAAAGGTCCATCTAGTCAAAGCTATGATTTTTCCAGTGGTCATGTATGGATGTGAGAGTTGGACTATCAAGAAAACTTAGTGGCAAAGAACTGATGCTTTTGAACTGTGGTGTTGGAGAAGACTCTTGAGAGTCCCTTGGACTGGAGGGAGATCCAACTAGTCCATCCTAAAGGAAATCAGTCCTGAATATTCATTGGAAGGATTGATGCTGAAGCTGAAACTCCAGTACTTTGGCCACCTGATGTGAAGAACTGACTCATTGGAAAAGACCCTGATGATGGGAAAGACTGAAGTCAGGAGAAGAAGGGGACGACAGAGGATGAGATGGTTGGATGGCATCACTGACTCAATGGACATGAGTTTGAATAGGCTATGGGAGTTGGTGATGGACAGGGAAGCCTGGCTTGCTGCAGTCCATGGGGTCACAAAGAGTCAGACACGACTGAGTGACTGAACTGAACTGAATCCAGTTTTCATTGTAGAGGAAAGAATGCTTAATTCTGAGTTTGAAAACTTGGATACCTCCCAGTTGTGGGACCTTGAGAAGCAACATGAAATCTCTAAACCCAGATTGGTTTCCTCACTGATGCGCTAACTTCTGTCCTATTAACCAGGTTGTAAGCATGAAATAAAGTAATATATGTGAAAGTGATTTGAAACCTATGATACCCTATACAATGGTCAAGTATTATATCACCTGTTTTTACTTGCTTGCACTGGTCACCATCTTAGCTTATGTGTCTTAGAGCCATATATGGATTTCTACAGAATTTATTTTGGAAGCCAGAGGAAAATGTGATTTGATCTATAAAAATACTTCTTTTGTGTATAACATTTACAGCTAAAGAAGTAAAATAATGCATTTCTGTGAATATGTATGGAAGAATGTGTGCAAATGAAGTAGGAAAAAGAAAGATTAGCATGATGCCCTACTCAAGGAAGTAATTACATATTTCAGGGTGAAAAGTGCAAGTCACAGGAGAAGCCTGTTCACAGCTGTGGACTTAAACTGCTATCAGCTCTGCTGTCTTTCATCACCTATTCACTCCTCTGCTGTTCTATGAGAGCCATGGAGACTCTTGGTATGTACCTGTAGCAAACTGGAATTTGGATCTTTGTTGGCTTAGATTGTAAAGAATCTTCCTACAGTGAAGGATACCTGGGTTTGATCCCTGGATTGGGATGATCTGCTGGAGAAGGGAACGGCCACCACTTCAATACTCTTACGTGGAGAATTCCATGGACAGAGGAACCTGGTGGACTAAAGTCCATGGGGTTGCAAAGAGTCAGACATGACTGAGCAACTAACACTTTCACACTTTCACTTTATTATCAATATATTGGCAAACTGAAGTGACCTCAATGAAACTGAACACTGAGGCAGAGAAACTGATCTGAGCCGATTTGGGTTCACCCCCTAAACATCAGGATTAGTGCAAATCTTCGTGGCTGTGTCAGTGCACATCACACTTGACTCACTAGTAGACAGACAAGGCCGTATCCCCTGGAATCACCATCACACTTTCTGAGTGTTCAGCTTTGCTCCATTCACTTCAGTTTGCTTTTTTTCCTTCTTTGGCCAAAGACACCCACGTATGTTTACTTGCGCATGTACAGTCTGCACAGTGTGAAGAGCCTGCAGGCTACCCTCTCACCCTGATGCTTCCTTGTTACACCCAGGCACCATCCAAAGGCAAGTCCCACGTTCTTCTCCAAGGCCCCGTTCAGAAGGGCCAAGTGCCACTGGCCTCTTAGGTCCTGCTATGCAAACAGGGCTGCTGGTTGGCACAACATTTATGTGCTGATGCATTTGCTGGAATTTCGGAGGTTGCATTTTCTCAACCATGATTTCTGGATTTTATACTATGTGTATGGTTAGGGCTTGTAGCAAAGACGAATTATTGGTATTTTTATAGTTCTGAACTGCTTCCTTCAAAATCCAATTGCATATTAATATTACTCAGGCACTATATGTCTTAGCTTGTTGCATTCTCTGTTCTAAATATTTTGATATATCTTCTGCAAAAGGAGGTAGCTAAAACACTTCTGCAATAGATAAGTGTTGAGAGACCACCAGAATAAATTTGTGACATTTTCCTGCCAAGCCAAAATGTACCAAGATGTGGCATATTAAAAGTTTAATTGAGATTGAATGGAGTCATTTTAAAATTAGCAGAACAGCAGCAAGTAATAAAATTGTGGTAGCATTTTGGCACATATTCTGGTATTCACATATTCACAAGTCTACCTTTCACTTGCTGAAATGGCAAATGGTGACTGTATCTGTGATATATTCATCATGTTGATGTTTCCTAGAACCACAAATTCAGATCCAAGTACACTTGGTTAAGTCTTACATCTTGGTGAGAAATAAGTTATATTTTCAAATATTCCCAGGTCAGAAATTTTGCATAACATTTATAAAATGAATCTCTATTTCATCTGTGATTAAAATGCAGTGGAAATTTTCAGAAAGGGTACATTCTACCTTAACATTTATGGGTAGAATTTCTGGAATGCTGGTACATACCTTAAGAAATATTTCTTATAAACATTGAACATGTATGCATTTAGAAGAATTTTGCTTAGTGGCAGTATCAGATATTAAGAGAAAAAATATACATAGCTGTGGAAAAATCTACCTTGATACAATATTTGCATTCTTAAAAATCTGCATATTTCCAAGAAATGTAATATTTCTAGAGATGCAATAGTTTTCTGTTGACTTAATAGCAATTTTAGAAATGTTTTCATACAGACTTATCTTTCAAGCAACATGCAAGTCATTTTTTCAGAATGTGATAAACCTCTTTTCTTCTTTGTATATTTCCCTTCCAAAAGCCTACAGTGGATACAAATTGCTTTTGTTATGAAAAAGCATATTTAATTGTAAAATTTGATAACATTTCAAGAAATATCTAACACAAGACCAGTACATCTTCATACAATGAGTTAATATCCAACCATTAAAACTCGTAAGAGAATATCTATGACATGGAAAATACAAACAATATATGATAAAGGCCTATTGCAAAATGGTCAAAATATATTTTGAAGGAAAACAATGTGTACATATGGATAAAGAAAAACACACAGTGAAATATTACCTGTCATTGAGTGGTAGAAATGTGGATGCTTTTGTTCTTTTTGAAACTTTTCTATATTTTGCAATTTTCTCTGAGAATTGTATATGATTTTATAAGCAAGGAATACATATACTTTAAAATTAATATGTAGTGCTTATATAGATCTTTTAAAATTCTATGTTTAACAGGCATGACACAACGAGTACATGAGATCTTTGTACAGGATCAGCATAAGCAAATGTACAGAAATGTAAAACAGCACATTGAATTTTGTGAATGGCAGATCTGTAGATCCGAAGAGACAGACAGGGCCAGAGCATTGAATGCTCTAAATCAAGCTAAGAAATGTAACCTCTCTATAGGGTGACCATACAGACTGGTTTACCTGAGAGCCGCATCGTAGCCCTATTGTAGAAGCATAGTTGTTATTGGCATCCCCCTTTATTATCAAAGCTGTCTAGGTTTAGATGCTAAATTATGCAATCTACTTATATAGCTACTAGAAAGGCTTATATACCACTGAAGGGTTATTACTAGGAAACTGACACAAACAGATTTACGCTTTGGAAAGAGATCCTTGGTTACGCTGTGAAAATGTATTTGGGGGGCATGCAGGTGTGTGAGTGGGGAGATCAAGTAAGATTCATAGCAAAGTTAATGGGAATTAAGTAGTAGGATTAGTGTGGAGGGACAGGAGAGAAACTTCATATGGAAGAGCAAGTTGAGACATTCATATAAGAGATGCTCTAAGCAGAGGTATTTATTTTTTCTTTTTAATGTCAGTTGTAGGAAGTTCTAGAATAGCACTGTCCAACAGAACTTTCTGCCTTGATGAAAATATTCTGTGTTTGTGCCGTCCAATATGGTAACCCACATGTGGCTAGTGACAAATTGAAAGTTTTAAATGATATTAAATTTTAAATAATTTACATTTGAAAAGTCCCATGTCTCTTGACTAGACAATGTACTTCTAGTTTTTACCCATAATGAAAGACATGGCCTGGAGTGATAGTTTTGTTGGACACAACTGAGTAACTGAACAAAACAATTAGGCATAGGACTTGTCAATGCATTTGGCCTACAGAGTAGGCCAAATATACAAGACCAGTGTCTTGTATGTTTTTTTTAAATTAATTTTTATTGGAGCATACAATGTTGTGTTAGTTTCCACTGTATGGCAAAATAAACCGGCCATTCATATACGTATCCCCTCCCTTTTGGACTTCCTTCCCATTCAGGCTACCACAGTGAATTAAGAAGAATTTCTTGTGCTATACAACATGCTCTTATTAGCTATCTATTTTATGTATCATGGAGTGTAATTAGTAATGTAATGAGGATGAAATAGTTGGATGGCATCACCGACTCAATGGATATGAGTTTGAGCAGCCTTGGAGATGCTGAAGGACAGGGAAGCCTGGCCTGCTGCAGTCCATGGGGTCCCAAAGAGTTCACATGACTTAGTGACTGAACAACAACAGCAATGTAACAATAAAATAGAAAATACGTGTCAATCCCAAGAGAAAAGAGAAGGGCACCATCTTTAAGAGATTGGCAGTGAAGAGGAGCCTGCAAAGGGGTCTGAGGAGACTCAGGAGAGGGTTTTGGTTTGGTGGTCAAAAAAATTCAGAGGGTCAAGAAGGGAATGATTAACAGTAATCAAAGTTCTTGTGCTGTAGGACATTCAGGTAAAATGGAAACATTTTGAAAGGATTGAAGTTAGGAAATTCTAGAGGTAGGGAGACATTTGGAGGTTAATTGAAAAGTCTAGGTCTTGTAGAGTTGGTTAGTATCTGAATTAGGATAATGCTGAAGTGAGAGAGTTCAGAAGTAAAAGCAGTGGGATTTGAAGCCTAATTCAAGGTGCTCGGAGACAAGGGGGTAGGATTCTAAACTAAACGATGTTGTTGGTAAAAAGGCAAAGTTATGCTTTTCCTCTGAGACAGAAGCTGTAGTCTCTATGAAGGCTGAAACATGAACACTCAGCCCCATCCTACACCCAACCCCCATGCCCCAATCCTTAAGGAATTGTACAGTAGATTTCTTGGTGAAGCTACTTTCTTAAGAATTGATGGCGGGTGACAGTCAGGAAGGAAACCTGTTTCATGAGTTCCGGGAACTGCTTTTGCTTTTTTTTCTTCTTTGATGCTATCAGAAAAGAACCTGGAGGTTTGTTTTTCATTTCAGTTGGGCAACTGCAACAAAGGCCCATAGATGAAAGAAAGGTGGAATTCAAGAGAGGAGGAGAGAACCAAAACATCCTCTCTTCATTCCTTCTCCAAATAAAAAAGAAAAAAATATTGAAGAAAAACTCAAAAGTTTACTTTAGGGCTGGAAAGATGCAAATAGGTCTATGTTTATCTATAAACTGCTTTTAGGGGGGCAACATGATGTGCTGGAGCAGACAACTGAACTGACTGTTCACCCGGCAGACTTGGGTTCTAATGCTGGTTCTACTGTTAGTTAACTCTGTGACCTTGGTGTGTACAGCATTTAACTCTTCCAGGTAACAGTTACTCATTAAACTAGATTAGTGTTCAAGTTTATGTTTTTCAATCTTAAAATTCCATTAGTATAAAGACCATGTTAAAATTATATCTAAATGTGCTAAAATAAATCTGGATGTATGAAACTGTGCTAAATTTTGTTGACCTGTGTCACAAAATTTCATTCACTGCTTCAGTGGACACATTTTAAATGATTTTAATGGCTGTGTTGGCCCTCCACATAGGAAATCAATGTTAAAATAGATGCTGCTGCTATGCTATGCTCAGTCGTGTCTGACTCTTGGCAACCCCATGGACTATAGCCTACCAGGTTCCTCTGTCCATGGAATTTTCCAGGCAAGAATACTGTTAAAAATAGTACAGAGATAAAGTGAGTTTTGCAAAGTTAACAAAACGTAAAATACATAAGGAGTTATTTTCAAGTTAGAAAAAAAAGTAATGAGGTTGTGTCTAGGCTGAGAATATGATGTTTCAGTTTAAAAAATATTGAAGGCTTCTTAATGGTGCCCAGAGGGATGGACAGTGTGGTCAGTTAAAGAATGGAATATTAATACTTTTCATGATTGGTTTCAGTGTTTATTCAAAAGAAATAAAGAAAGAAGGAAAGAGAGAAAGAAGGAAAGATAGAAATGAAGGAGGTAGGGAAGGAGGGGGAGAGAGAGAGAGAAACAAAAAAGAGAAAGAAAGAAAATGAGATTGGTTGCTTATTGTTGCAAGAAAAGTTTGTGTGTTAGAATGTAATAGAATTTCCTTAATTGTCCAGTAGCTGTATGACCTTGGACAAGTAATCATATCTCTGGGACCCCAGTTCCTTGTCAGTAGAATGAGGGGTTGGGGCCAGAACATTTAAAAACTCCCTTTCAACTCTGTGGTGTTACAACATTGACACTAATTCACATGGCCCAGGACTGTTGGTTGGTGTTGTTCAGAAAAGAGCAGTGTAGTATTAGAACAAAAGTCTTCTATTTTTTCATTTTCATGTGTATATTCAGTTCCAGGAAACTGTTTACAACAGATTGAGGTGGGGGAAAAAAACAGTTTTTCAGTTAATAATCCATTACACCAGCTAAGCTGGAGGGTAGCGAGAATCACTAAATCTGCCGAGGGAGCGGTCATGAGGATTCATCTGTTCTATTCTCTCTGCTGCCCACCCCCCACAACATCAGTTCTAGGAAGATGTGCTCATCTTTATGGAAAAAGACAAGGGAAAGCCTCCATTTCAGAAATGAGTGTGGGGGAGAGCTCAAAAATGCCCTGAGCCACTGAACCTGTTGATATTCATGTATTTTCTACCATCGCTAAGTGTTTAACAAAGATTTATTATGAATAATTAGCTTTTTGTATTCATCGAATTTGATTTTGCCTTTGAAGCACAGAGGTGACTCTGCAATAGCAAGAAAAATATCTTGAAATTATCTTATTTTTTGGAGCGGGTTTGGTCAAGAACTTCGCTGTCAGAACCCTTAGGCTTCTCAAGGTACAATCTGAGATTCTGGAGTTAGGACTGTCAACCACGTTTGAGATTTCCACATATCACTTAAATCTGGGCTGTCCTTAAAGGCAGAGTGAACGTAACAGGAGTTCACTCTGAGAGTTTCCCAGGGTGCACATTACTTACTTCTTGGTTTCATGTAAACACAGCTAAAATGATAGAGTGTGATGACTCCTCTTAGAATTGTTGTATTTTTTTCTTTTATTATAGAGATTTGAAAAACCCTTTAAGTGATACAGGGGCCAGGACAAAAGCAGTGCTTTCTTATAGTATTAAACCTTGTGGGACCTTAACTATCAGGTTTCAGGAAAAATGGGTTGTTGTTTGTATTGCAATGCTCTTGACCAAGCCTAACGGTGTTAGACTTTGTTCACTCATAACTGCTTTTTATTCTTCTTGCATCTTGCATTACCAGTATAGAACTTTTCCTTTTCTGGCATGGAAACATTTCAGCGTCTTTGACTCTGGCACCATGACTATTCAGTATGGGCATTTCTTTGAAATGAGTGAAACAATCCGTTATCCGCATTTTCTGACTACTTATTTCCTTACCGACATTTACTCCTTTACTAAAATGACTTTCCTAAACGTCACTCAAGATAAGGGATTGCACTTTGTCCTCATCCTTGTGACCATCGTTCCAGTTGGGCTTGGCTGACCAACTCTTCCCTCCTGAAATGTTCCTTCTTTGATACATCCAGCATCATCACTCTGGTTCTTCCTAATTAATTTTTGTTGTTAATTTCCATGTTCTTTCCTCTTCAAACTTGACAGTTTTCTCTTGCCTTTTTTTTTTTTTTTTCCTTCTGGAATGTGAGCTCTTTCATATGGTCTCATCTACCATTTCTAATCTAATAACTCAAAAACCTAAATCCCTTGCTCTGATTTGTTCTCAGTTTCACTCTTGAGTTTCCAGTCTTTTTATATGTTTATAATTTGTGTAATTAGTGCCAGGTGAAATGGAAGTTAACTGTGTTTCCAGTGAATGAACTGAATTGAAAAGTAACTAGTAGCTCTTATCTGTGGAGGCAGAAATTCACTTTGGAGCAGCTCTTTGCTTTCATAAGTTATATAAATATAAGGCTAATATTTAATCTAATGGTGTCTCTGAGTGATAGCCAAGTTATCTAAGTTAGAGATGTCAACTTTTCTGTTCCATAGAGAAAAACAGTTTCAGGCATCAATATGGATACAACAGGGTTGGTTAAGAAATTAGCAGATTTAGAATAAATAAGTGCCTTTAAAACCACAAAACTTCTTAAAATGGATGCAAGAAAACAAAGCCTGAAGATTCTGTTTTTTAAACAATGAAATTCCTCTTTTAAAATTGTCTCAGAAAGAAATATCCAGCCCCAGCAATGCTTCAGATATTTAAAAAGAAATATTACCAATGGCTAATTTCCAGGCCATTGCAAAAAAAGGATCAAGATGTTGTCACTCATGAACATACAAGCAAAAATTCCAAACACAATATTAGTGAAGAGAATCCCAGACTCTGTTGAAAGGATGATATTTCACCAGTGTTGCTGGTGTGGCCTGTGGGAGGGTCAAATTCTATACCTTCAATGTACTCATTTCTCATCTAAGGGCTTTTCTAAAGCTGTAGAAGACCATTTTTTTTCCATGCATGAAGGCCAAATAACCAGAGAATTAATACTTTCCAAGAATGATCATTAACATATAATTGATATGTGGGGAGGGTTGGTTTATAAATATTCTAGTTTATCCCTCAGGTAGGATAACTCTAGGACATGTGTCCACAGCGTTTCCCTGCGTTTCTTGGTCACTGTAAGCTCCTGTTACCCACCATGGCAACAGGCTTGATAATCCACCCTCTGTTGGCTCCCTCTCCTTCCCCGTCTCATTTCTCCACCCTCCTTTCAGAGTTTCCTTCAATGCCCTAGTTAACTGCTGCTGCTGCTACTGCTAAGTCGCTTCAGTGGTGTCCGACTCTGTGCGACCCCATAGACGGCAGCCCACCAGGCTCCCCCATCCCTGGGATTCTCCAGGCAAGAACACTGGAGTGGGTTGCTATTTCCTTCTCCAATGCATGAAAGTGAAAAGAGAAAGTGAAGTCACTCAGTCGTGCCCTACTCCTCACGACCCAGTGGACTGTAGCCTACCAGGCTCCTCTGTCCATGGGATTTCCCAGGCAAGAGTACTGGAGTGGGGTGCCATTGCCTTCTCCTAAACTGTCACAATCCACAGATAAAATAATTGTTGATATAGAAAATCCAGAAGAATGTGCATATAAATTATTGAAATCTGGATATAGGGTTAAAATTAAATACATTTCATTTCTATATACTAACAAACACAATACCATGGACAATAGCATCAAAATTCACAAATACCTAGAGATGAATCTAACCAAAGATGAGGGAAAAATCCACACAAAACTACATTATAAAACATTACTGAGTTAAGTTAAAGAACAAAATGAATGGAGAGATTTTCCACGTTTATTGATTGGAAGGCTCGCTATCGTAAAGATGTCAATCCCTCCCAAATTTGTCTGTAGATTAATGCAGCTGTCAACACAAGGCAATCCCTATTCAAAAGTAAAAAAAAAAACAAACAAACATTTGTTTTTCCTTTGTTTTTCCAGATAAATGGGTTGAGTTGATTTTCTACTTTTGTGGAAATGTAAAGGGTCAAGAATAACCAGGATAATCTGAAAAGAAGTGTATAGGACTTACATGATCAGGTATCAGGATGTATTACAAATCTACAGTAACTGAAATTAGTATTGATGCAAGGATAGATTAAAAGGTGCAGAGTAGAATAAAGACTCCAAAGCTTACTACAATATGCAGTAATTTGATTTATATTAAATGTGCTCCTTGTAGGGTTTTGGGGAAGGGAGAACAGGGCAGAGATGGAGAAGAAAACTGTTTAAACAAATGGTCCAAGACTGATGGATATCCAAATGGTAGAAAAGTAAATATTTATCCTTACTTACTTACTACTGATGCAAGAAAAGTAAGGATGAATAGTTCTATTCAAGAATAGAATCTAACTTAAGACCTCCCAGAAATGCTCCAGATATTTAATAAAGAAGTATTATCTGTGGCCAATTTCCAGGCCACTATGAAATAAAGAATTAACAGGCTAACCTCATTCATGAACAAAAGGTAAAAATCCTAAACATCATATTTGCTTGAGAACACCACAATACGTCAACCATAGAAAGCACAACATCACATACAAAAACATTCCAAATAATTTGTAGAGCTAAATGAGAAAGTAACCTGATAAAGTTTCTAGAAAGCAACATAGGAAACATTTCAATGGCTAAGATATTCTTGAGTAGACAAAGCTCCCCCCACTGCACCCCTTCCAGCTTTATGGTGATATGCTGCTGCTGCTAAGTCATTTCATCGTGTCCAACTTTGTGCGACCCCATAGATGGCAGCCCACCAGGCTCCCCCGTCCCTGGGATTCTCCAGGCAAGAACACTGAAGTGTTGCCATTTCCTTCTCCAATGCGTGAAAGTGAAAAGTGAAAGTGAAGTCGCTCAGTCGTGTCCGACTCTTAGCGACCCCATGGACTGCAGCCCATCAGGCTCCACCGTCCATGGGATTCTCGAGGCAAGAACACGAGTGGGTTGCCATTTCCTTCTCCAATGCGTGAAAGTGAAAAGTGAAAGTGAAGTTGCTCAGTCATGTTCGACTCTTAGCGACCCCATGGACTGCAGCCTACCAGGCTCCTCCATCCATGGGATTTTCCAGGCAAGTGTACTTGAGTGGGGTGCCATTGCCTTCTCCTTATGGTGATATAATCAGCATTAAAACACTGGGTAAGCTTAAGGTGTTGAATTGACACATTATATACTGCAATATGATTACCACTGTAGCTAATACCTCTATCATTTCTCATCATTATCATTTCTCCTTTGTAGTAACGATATTTAAGATTTACTCTCTTAGCAATTTTCAAGTATATAAGTGTGTTAGTTGCTCAGTAGTGTCAGACTCTCTGCAATCCCATGGACTGTAGCCCCCGGCAGGCTCCTGTATCCATGGTATTCTCCAGGCAAGAATACTGGAGTGGGTTGCCATTCCATTTTCCAGGGGATATTCCCCACCCAGGGACTGAACCTGGGTCTCCTGCACTGTAGGCAGATTCTTTACTATCTGAACTATAGGGAGGAACCCTTCAAGTGTCTAATACAGTATTATTAACTCTAATCACCATGCTGTTCATTATATCCCCTGAAGTTGTTCATCTTATAATTTGAGGTTTGTACCCTTTGACTATCTTTCCATTTCCCCCACTCCCCAGTCTCTGGTAACCACCACACTCTGTCTGTATGAGCTTCTGTTTGTAGATAGCTGTCTAATTGTTTTTCTTTGTGAGGACACAGAGGCTGGCATCTCCTATGTTGTCATTTTGGTTCGCAAACTCTTCAGAATGGGAGAAAATATTTGCAAACAGCAACCAACAGGGATTAATCTCTAAAATACACAAAGAGCTCCTGTAGCTCAATAAAAAAACAACATAAGAACACAAAAAACCCAATCAAAAAATGGGCAGAAGACCAAAATAGACATTTCTCCAAAGAAGACATATAGATGACCAACAGGCACATAAAAAGATGCTCGACATTACTAATTATTAGAGAAATGTAAATCAAAAATACAACGAGGTATCACCTCACACTGGTCAGAATGGCCATCGCCAAGAAAATCTACAAATTATAAATGCTTAAGAGGGTGTGAGGAAAAGGGAACCCTCCTACACTGTTGGAGGGAATATAAATCGGTACAGCCACTATGGAGAACAGTATGGAGGTTCTTCAAGAAACTAAAAATAGAACTACCATATTATCCAGAAATCCTACTCCTGGGGATACACCTGGAGAAAAATAGAGTTAAAAAAGATACATACACCCCAGTGTTCACTGCAGCACTATTAACAATAGCCAGGAATGGAAGCAATCTAAATGTCCATCAACAGAAGAATGGATAAAGAAGATGTGGTACATATATACAATGGAATACTACTCCACCATAAAAGGAATAAAATAGTGCCATTTACGGAGATGTGGATAGACCTAGAGATAGTCATAACAGAGTGAAGTAAGTCAGAAAGAGAAAAACAAATATTGTATCATATTGCTTATCTGTAGATTCTAGGAAAATTGTATGTGCTGTGCTGTGCTTAGTTGTTCAGTTGTGTCTGACTTTTTGCGACCCTGTGGATTGTAGCCCACCTGGCTGCTCTGTTCATGGGGATTCTGCAGGCAAGAATACTGGAGTGGGTTCCCATGCCCTCCTCCAGGGGATCTTCCCAACCCAGGGATCAAACCCAGATCTCCTGCATTGCAGGTGGATTCTTTACCGTCTGAGCCACCATGGTATAGATGAACTTATTTATAAAGCAGAAATAGAGACACAGATAGAGAGCAAACTTATGGACACCAAGGGAGCAGTGGAGGTGGGATGAACTGAGAGATTGCGATTCATGTATATACACTACTATATATAAAATTAATAACTAATGACAACCTGCTATATAGCATGGGGAACTCGACTCAATGCTCTCTGGCGACCTAAATGGGAAGGAAATCCAAAAAAGAGGGGATATATGTATACATACAACTGATTCCCTTTGCTTTACAGCAGAAACTAACATAAGATTGTAAAGCAAATATGCTCCAGTAAATTTTTTTTTTAATTTATGAAAGAATAAATTTTATATCACAGACTCTCTGTGATGGCCAGAGAGTCAAGTTTGGTGGCCTTACATTCAGGAACAATCTCCAGACTGTAGTGTTGCACAGCTTCACTCAGTACAGGCTCTGAAGTTTGCAGGAGATGTTAGGACTAGGACCGCTAGGACCACTGCAGCCTCTGAAGTCTGTCTGTCCCTCTGTTGCCTCCCCAGCCACTGCCTGGCAGCATCAATACAACACCACACTCTTTCATTCACTCGACCTTTTTCAACCTTCATGTCTTGGTGAGACTCGGTCATGAGCCTATACCCTACCCTGAGGGAAGCTAGGAAAATAATTTTTAGCTTCTACTTTGTTACTGTTGTCCAGTTGCTAAATCCTGTTTAATTCTCTGCAACCCCATGAACTGCAGAATGCCAGGCTTCCCTGTCTTCACTATCTCCCAGAGTTTGCTCAAATTCATGTCCACTGAATCAGTGATGCTATCTAACCATCTCATCCTCTGCCACCTTCTTCTCCTTTTGCCTTCAATCTTTCCCAACATCAGGGTCTTTTCTGATGAGCTTCTACTTTGGAGAGGCGAAAACTCTCCAACATAGGAAGGGTGCTCAAGTTTCTGGACATCTGTGGAAATGTGACAAGTGTCTACCCATCCCCTACCAGCCATCACTTTCATGCTAACTGCCTGTCTCTGTGTCTCTTATTGATGTATGCAACCAAAGAGCACCTGGGCTTGCAGGTGAAAGTGAAAGTCGCTCAGTCATGTCTGACTCTTTGTGACCCATGGATTATACAGTCCATGGAATGCTCCAGACCAGAATACTGGAGTGGATAGCCTTTCCCTTCTCTAGGGCTTCTTCCCAACCCAGGGATCAAATCCAGATCTCCCACATTGCAGGTAGATTCTTTACCAGCTCAGCCACCAGGGAAGCCAAGAATACTGGAGTGGGTAGCCTATCCCTTCTCCAGTGGAGCTTCCCAACCTAAGGATCGAAACCAGGCTTCCCACATTGCAGGCATATTCTTTACCAACTGAGCCCTCATGCAAGTATATAAATATGGTCCCTCTTCCGAGAGTCCTTGCTCTGCATGAAGCGACTGGACTACTCAGTAACTTCTTGTCTCTGACTTGGTTTAGTACTAATTAGTGGTACCATCCAAGGAGACATTGATTTTGCCTTTTAAATGATAATGGTGATTTTGTTGTTGGCAATGTATTTTATTGTTTGATCTTCTCTCTTTATTAAAATTTTAGGGATCCTTGGGGGAGGATGATAATCTTTTCCTTTTTGTGGGAATTGGCATATTGCTAGGAATGTAGGAAATACAGAATAAGTACTTGCTTTTTGATTGTTCTATGGTTTGAGCTTTGAGGGAAAAAGATCATAGTCAAATGACTTTTAACAATATATTCATGTGCATTTGGCTGTCCTGATCAGGATACAAAGTGGTAGACAAATCCCAATTCCTAGTTTATCAGTAGTATATTTGCTATTTATTAATATGCTTTTGAGTTTTCTTTCTCTCCCATTCCAAATTTGTCTTAGATTGTATAAAAGGTAAAATATGGGAAATAACATTGGTATTTATATAAAAGTCAAAAGGGAAATGAACCTTGGATGATACAACATTTTACCTTTTTGAATACCAATTCAGGAATATAACCAACAAGACCTTTTTGAGGGGAAAGAATTTACATTGAGTAAGAAATCTGAAGTTGAGTAGGTAGGGTATATCAAAGACTTTTCACAGTGAGAATCTATTAGTAATTTTCTCTTGGATTCCTAAAATATAGTCTTTGGAATAAATCATCAACTGAACAACAAACCCCTGAGATGCTTGACTAATGGGCACAAAAGTAATGTAAAGGAATGATGTGCTTGTGCTGACTCCTCTGTGAGCTGCCTTACCACCAGCTGACGTGGGTGTGCCCGTGAACACTGGCATTTGAAAAACACACAGAGAGAAGACGAGACAGCATGTCAAGCCCCAGATAAGCCTTCTGACATCCATGCCATGAACCCATACTTGCACACTTAGAACACAATTGAGGCACTCAGGAGAAATGCTAATATTAATAAAACGTATGGAAATCTTGGCAAAGTAAATATAGGACTGCAGGCTTGATGTAAGTCTGGGAAAAACAACATCATAGCCCAGCTTGCAGAGAGGAAGCAAGGTAGCTAGTTAAAATTATTTTGATTGACAAAGGAAATCTAAAAGCCATTGTGCTTCTTCTGTTACTTAGGCAGTGTGAAGATCTAGTAGATCCAGTGAGCAGAAATGGGAAATGGAATCAATCAGAGGTTCAGGGTTCTCCAAGGTTCATGGCACATGAGATGTGTGTGTGTGTGTGTGTGTACATATACACACATATACATACACACCACATATATGCAGTCACCCTCTGTATCTGTGGGTTTTGCACCTGAATCTGCAGATGCTGAAACCATGACGCAGAGGGTTGATTACACTACACCATTTTATTTGAGGGACTTGAGCATCCATGGATCTTGTTATTTGCTGAGATTCTGGAACCAGCTTTGTTCCAGAATACTGAATACTGAATACTGAGGAGTGACTGTATACAATAAGACTTCAGCATAAAATGAGATTCTCAATAATTTTGATCTGTCTTACAGCATATATTAAGCACTTATTAAGTGTAAAAGAGTGGTCTAAGTCAGGAGCCCCCAACCCCTGGTAGAGGTTCGTGGCCTGTTAGGAACTGGGACACAGCAGGAGGTGAGTGGTGGGTGAGAGGGCGAAGCTTCATCTGTATTTACAGCCACTCCCCATCACTTGCATTCCTCCCTGATCCCTGCTCGGTGTCAGATCAGCAGCGGCATGATAAATGTAATGTACTTGAAACATCCCAAAAACCATCCCCCCATGCCGTCTGTGGAAAAAGTGTCTCCCACAAAACTGGTCCCTAATGCCAAAACGGTTGTGGGCCGCTGGTGAATGTGATATTAAGGAAGAGGTGCTATCTCTGCTCTGCAGCTGGAAGGGACCGTGCATCACTGTGATAAAAGCTCCCCTGTGGCAGTGACTATTTATTGCTGTGTCCCCTGCACCTAGAACAGTGCTTGGTGCTTCCAGAAATAAGCAGTAAGTAAATGAACGTTATTACTTGAATGAGTTCATCAGTTCCTCTTGCGAATGGTATTCAACTCAAAATAGGCAAGTCAGACAGCAAGAAGCTAAATTTCACTAGTGAATGATGATTCTCATGGAAGCATGAGGCTTTGAAACTGGGCAGGCGTGAAGAATGTGTGGTCCCTCCGATGCTCACATGGATGCTCTTTGCTAACCTGGAGCACAGCAAACAAAAACAGACCGGATGGAAGAGCTATAAAGATCTCAGAAAATAAAATTTCACATGAGCCAGTGTAATTCTGGAATTCCAAATGATCATAAGAAGAACACTTTTACTTGCATGAGTTAGAAATATAGCTATTTACCAATAGTGGTAATGGGCAGAGCATGGTTTTAAGTGGTGGAGTTGCAAATAGCTGTGGGCTCTGCCAGCAGGGCTACAGCTGCCAACCATAGAAGCACCTTTATGTGTGTACAGCGTGGAAAGAACAGTTGGTCAGGCAAAGGTTTTTTCAGCCACACCTGTTCACTCAGATAACAATCAGCACAGATAGTGTTATCTCTAACATAAAGATAAATATGTATTTTATATATCTATGACTATTGCACAACTTGTAAACTTGGTGAAAGTTAGATTGGCTGATTTTGTTCTATTAAAAGAAGAATACAACCTACTATAGATACTGGGTAGAAACTGGCAAATCTAATTTATGTAGAAGGATCTTGAAGTTGAGATGATTCTTTGAGTCATTAGCATGGCTTCATTTATGAGTACAATACTAGTAGAACCTTGTTATGAGATGACTCATTAATTATATTGAGTCAGTTATATCATGGGTCAGATCACATCTTCTGAAGTACAACCACTACAGACAGTAAAGTCTGAAACAATGTGATTGGCCCATTAATCATTTACTCACTCAATAATTCATTCACTAGCTCATTCAACCAATGCATATCAAGTGCTTCCTAAACTGGAGGGATTATGGGCCACACAAAGATGAATAATTCATAGCCTTTGTCCATCATTATCCTAAGAAAACTAGTTTTATCTAGTGAGATTGGTACTCTAAAAGAATGCTTTTAGTTAATGGAGGCAGCGGGGAGGTGGGGGTGGGATGAATTAGGAGACTATCATTGACATATGCACACTGCCATGTGTGAAACAGTGAGTGGGAGGCTGCTGTATAGCACAGGGAGCTTGTCTCGGAGCTCTGTGATGACCTAGAGAGGTGGGATGGGAGGGGCTATATGTTTCCTTATGCCTGATTCATGTTGTACAGGAGAAACTAACACAGCGTTGAAAAAGCAATTATACTCCAATAAAAAATACGGATACCTCTTACAAAATATTTTCATCCTAGTTTCTTCAGAAAACATCTATGGCATGTTTTCTGTCTCAAAACAGTTTTTAGAACACCTATTGGATTTCAAACAAAAATAAAGTAAAAGGTCAGGAATTAGTGTCACTGTTACCATTTCGATAAAAACCTGATTATTCATCTTCATAATAACTATGAAGTTTAAAAACGTGTAGCTACAGGGTGAAAACTTTTAGAGCTGATCTGTCTCTCAACCCAGACTTAATCCAGGCTATTAACTATGATTAAAATTTAATATACTTAACTGTCATGATTTAGGATATGCCTATAGCCTATATAGGATGCTTAAGTGGAGTGTGATTTTCCAGTTAAAGTCACAGATGAGGTGAAGTTTGCCTGCTGTGAGATTCTCTTCTTATTTAATTATATAAAAAAATTTGACTGAAGTGTAGTTGATTTACAATGCTGTGGTAGTTTCAGATGTATAGTAAAGTGATTCAATTATACATATATATATATTTTTTTTCTCTATTGATTCTCTTTCTTTTTTTGTGTTTTAGTCACTAAGTCACGTCTGACTCTTTGTGACTCCATGACTGTAGCCTTCCAGGCTCCCCTGTCTGTGGGATTTTCCAGACAAGAATACTGGAGTAGGTTGCCTCCTTCTCCAGGGGATCTTCCTGACCCAGGGATTGAACCCACATCTCCTGTATTAGCAGGTGGATTCTTTACCATTGAGCCATCTGGGAAGCTCTTTTCCCTTAAAGACTGTTACAAAATATTGAGTGTAGCTCCCTGTGCTATATAGCAGGTCCTTGTTGGTTATCTATTTTATATATACTAGTCTGTTTATGCTAATCCCAGACTTACAATTTATCCCTCTTTCTCTCTTTCCCCTTCGATGATCTTAAGTTTGTGTTCCATGTCTGTGGGTATATTTCATGATTTGTATTTATGTGCAAATCAAAACTATACGAAGGTGTGACCTCACACTGGTCACAAGGGCCATTATCAAGAAGTCTACAAGGAATAAATGCTGAAAAGGGTGTGGAAAAAACAGAACCCTCCTACACTGTTGGTGGGAATATAAATTGGTACAGTTATTATGGAGACAGAATGGTGGTTCCTTAAAAAACTAAAAATAGAGCTACCATATCATCGTGCAATCCAACTTCTGGGCATATATCTGAAGAAAACAACAATAATTTGAAAAGTTACATGTACCACCAGACATGAAAGCAAGCTAAATGTCTATCAACAGATGAATGTATAAAGATGTGGTATATATATTTATATATATATATATGTATATTCAGTGGAATATTACCCATAAAAGGGTGAAATACTGTCTTTTGCAGCAACGTGGATGGATCTAGAGATTATGCTAAGTGAAGTAAGCCAAAGACAAATATCACATATCACTTATATGTGGAATCTAAAAAAAGATACATAGAAATTATTTAAAACAAATAATTAAGGTGGGAATGTCAGTTATCCATTGCTGCATAATGGAATCATCCCCAAACTTTGTGAAGGAAAATAACGAACCATTGTACTTACTCACAGTTTTCTGGGTCAGCCGGTGACTCTCTTCTTCTGAGCCAGCTTTGTTCATCTCTTTTGGCAGCTGTCCTGGGGATGGATGCTCTAGGGCAGTTTCCCTGTCAGCTGGAAGGTTGGATAGTCTAGTCTTTCAGTGGGATGGCTTGCTTTTGTGTTAGAAGGTCTCTCTGGTAGACTGTGGTGGTGGAAAGTTTCCCATTAGCAAGAGAACGCAAGGCCCTAAGAATAATTTTCAGTCTCTGCTCACATCATATTTGGGCTTTCCTGGTGGCTCCGTGGTAAAGAATCCACCTGCTAATACAGGAGACATGGGTTCAATCCCTGGGTGGGGATGAAGCCCTGGAGAAGGAAATGGCAAGCCACTCCAGTATTCTTGCCTGGGAAATACCTGGGACAGAGGAGCCTGGTGGGCTACAGGCCATGGGTTGCAAAAGAGTTGGACATGACTTAGCGACTAAACAACACATCATGTTTGCTGGTGGCCTTTAGACCAAACCAAGTAAAAATAAAAACCAAAAACCCAAACCACACAAGATTCAAGGAGTGGAGTAAAGATTCTCCCTCTTGTTGGGAGGAACAGAAAAGTCACGTGGTACAGGGGTGTTCTTATAAAAATGTGAGAAAATCATATCTATTTATTTGTAACTTAACATAGAGGGTTCTACAGTAAAAATCTTCACTCTCCTCTGCCAGTAAATGTCAATGAATATATGTAAATGTTAAGTAATCTATATACTGATTCATGTTCTTGAAGAAAAAGTAAGCAAATACTGATTTAGGAGCTGTTTTTTTAAAAAAATGGAATGTCCAATTATAATTAGAGGCTAAGAAACACACTTCATCAAGAAAAACACAATAAAACATTTAAAAATTATCAATAGTTTGAGTAGAATAACCAGGGCAAGTTGATTGGGATAAAGAAAAAGCTAAATTCTCATAACACAACATTGCAAATCAATTATGTTTTAGTTTAAAAAAATGATGAAAAGGAAAAGTTAAACTCTCCGTTAGCCTTAAGGTTAAGCCTTTTCAGCCCCACTAACCAGGACACTCACCATCTTTTAGTCAGTGTAATGAGAACATGTCTTTCTTGTTTTTTCTTTTCTCTGTGTGTTCTTTGTTCCACTCTCTATGGGCTATGCCTTCATCCACACTCATTATATTATGATGAGTCCCAATTTATATCTCCACATTTGATCCTCTTTTGTGTGACAAGACCTATTTAACTGATTGACTCCTTGATTATCTCTATAAGACTATCCCCATAGGCAATGCAAACTTCTCATGTCCAAATATTCACTCATTGCCTTCTGCTAGAACCTCTTTCTCATATTGCCACCTCTGACCTAGTGAGTGGTAACGCCAAAAATTCATTCCATGTCTGAACTAGAGCCTGGAGAATTAGTACAGACTCTTCCTCCCCTCCCATCATTGCTGCCTTCTTATCAATCACCAAGTCAGTGGTTTTCACTCCTTTAATACTTCTGGATTTCACCTTGTCCAGTTCCCCTGCATCCTGCATTCAGACTCCTCAGCTTCTCTCTCTGCTTCTATCCATCTAGAGCAATTGTCTTCAAACATAAACCTTATCATGTCATTCTAAAGCTTCCATTAAACAAATCCTCATGATTTACATGATATGAGCCACCACCTCATCCTGGCATATGAATATCTTTGTGATCTGACCCCTCTGCTCCATCCAAGGAAGGCTCTTTCTTGAATGAATCATGATATCTCTCACTTCTTCATCCAAACTGATCCCCTGTCCTTATTGTTCTTCCTAATCCCTTCCCTTCTCTACCCTGGTTAACTCTTACTCATTTTTAAGAATTCAAAAGCCATGTCACCTGGGAAGTATTCGTAAGTGAACACCGGGCTTGAGTGGGTACAAGTACCATCAATCATATCTCATAATTTTTAATTGGGGATTTACTGAGGTCATCTCTGTTGTTGATCTGTGTGATGTTAGCACTTAACCCAGTCCCTGACACACAGAAAGTTCTCAAAACTTGAATGATTGTTGAGACTGAACGTATTGCTTAAATAAATGAGTGAGCAGATAAAAGATGTGAGAGGAGTATAGTTATTACAGATAGGGTTGGCCACCTGTCCTGGCTACATCTCCATCAAATTCACATACATTGTGAAGTCATTTATGTAAGTCTCAGTGTTGGGAGGAATACACTTGGAGTTTAAGCCAAGATTCAGTTCAGGATAACAGTGGAATCAGGTTGAGAATGGAAACAGCCCTGCTTCTTAAAAATTTAGGGATCATTTATCAATTATTTCATAATTATTAAAGATGTGTCTCAATACAATTGTGGGGATTAATTTTCTTTATTGTTTGCTGCAAACTGGTACTCTTTGCATTGTCTCTAAACTCTGATCATCTTTGACCCTTGATATCACTGAATATTTTCCTAGAGATTTCAAGCTAGTTTTAAAAGTTGCCTAATTGAAGCAAATTTGGCATGTAAATTTAGTGTAAGTAATTGTTTTTCAGACCCCAATTTAAATCATTTTGTGATATCTGCTGTTTTAGATCATTCAGATCAATGCTTCTAACATCTAACCATAGATAATGGAATTGAAGATGACTAGTCAGTTGAAACTGATTCTCTGAATTTACAAGTAGTTGGGTGGTCAAGCAATTGATTTTCCTGGACTCTCATTTTGGAATATTCTGATTTGATGGAGAAACTGTTCTTTCAACAGATGGAGTTCTTTTGATTTGGATCTTTATGATATATCAAAAGTGGTGTTAAGAAGATATTTTATTATTGGTGTACAAGTGTGTATGAAAGTGGTCTTATATTAATTTAAGAATACCTACTCAGTGAAAAAAAGAGCCAGACCATTAACTGTTGCCCTACTGTCTTTCTTTGCCAGACACAATGGGCTCCTAGTCAACTTCCTTATTCTTCCCGGCATCCTATCCTTCATCTTGAACCACCAACTGCTTCATTTCCCCCTTTATTTTCAGGCAGTTATTTTTCCTTCTATTTAATAAGAAAGTGAAGCTATTAGACCAAACACTTTGGACCTACAGCCACGAAATTGCTAAGCTTGTCAGCAACTGTACCCTTTCTTGTCTTTCTTTTTTCCTCTCACAAATCAGGAGGAGTTTATCCTCTCTAAGACCTGACCTGGCATCTTTGTCTAGAACCCATCTTCCTACTTCCGCATCAGCATTGAAATGTACTCAAGCCTGGCCCATCTTTCAGCCTCATAGTCCAGCCCACTCTTTGGACTCTCTCTCTCTTCTGCTCCAGAGCCAAATTTCTTGAAAGGATTGTGTATATTCATTGTCTCCATTTCCTTCCTCTTCACTCACTTCCTACAACTCATTTCCTTCTGGATTCTGACCCATTTTTCTACATAAACTTGTCAAGTTTACCAGTGTCTTTGTCTCTAAATCCAATAGGGTTGTTGAAATCTTTTCTTGTCTTGAACAGTCACCACTGCTAACCATTCCCGGTCGGCAGAACAATTAGACTAAGCACATGCTTGAAGTTCTTCCAAAAATCAAGGAAATAATGAAGAAATTTAGCCTCCATTTAGAAACCATTTTAATTTTGATATATGTATTGAATCATGCTTTATGAGTGGATAAATATATTACATATAATGATTTAATTTTAATATGCATATATAAATTCATATTTTTAATTTCCTATTGGAGAGAAAATACCATAATCTTTGAGTGTCTCTAAAAGCCCTGATCCAGCTCCCATGTCTTGGAACTCTCAATTACCTTTGGGACACCATCAATTCCCAGCTTCTCATGCACATCTCTGATTGCTGTCTCTTCCTCTGCAGGGACTTGAAATGCCGGTGTTCTCTGAGGTTCTATCCTAATCCCCCTTCTCTTACTCTGCCCACATTCTCTGGATGAGCATCCATATCTAAGCTTCAGGTTTTGTTTGTGATGATGCCTCCTATATCTACATCTGGGAGTTAGACCTCTTTCCTAAATTCTTTATCATAATATTTTACATATATATAATTCTATACTTAACCACCCAGTGGAAGCCACTGCTCAGATAGATATCTTGGAGATGATTTGAGCTCAGTGAGTCCTTGAATGACCTCAACTTACCTCTACAACTTTCTCCCCTCTTGGTGCTTGTTGTTTCAGTGAATGATGCTATAGTCCAGACTGGAAGCTCAGGATTCTGACCTAACTCCTCCTACTCCTTCATTGTCACAACCAATCAGCCATCAAGTCCGAGGACTCTGCTTCCTTCTACTCCTTGATTATGCCCATATCTCTCCCCAGCCACTAACACAGTGTTCCAGGCCACCATCTTTTCTCTTCTAAATTACCACAATAATCATCTTCTTGGTTTTTCTCCAGCCTATTTTTTTTTCCAGTTTAGAACCGGGATGATTTTTTAAAGCAACGTGACCCTGTTTCTCTCTGTGTAAAATCACTACATTTAAGATGACTTAGAAACCCTCCCATGGGTATCTCCAGACAATTCAACATTATTCAGTTCTTGAAAGAAATGATGTATCAAGCCATGAAAAGACATGGAAAAACCACCTTATTTTTTTAGGACATTAGTAAGTGACTCAGAGGTTAAAGCGTCTGCCTCCAATGAGGGAGACCTGGGTTCAATCCCTGGGTTGGGAAGATCCCCTGGAGAAGGAAATGTCAACCCACTCCAGTACTCTTGCCTGGAGAATCCCATGGATGGAGGAGCCTGATAGGACTACAGTCCACAGGGTCGCAAAGAGTCGGACATGACTGAGCGACTTCACTTTCACTTTCAGTAAATGACCGAAGTGACTTAGCACACAAGTGAAGTCAATATGGGAAGGCTGCATACTGGATGTTTCTAAACACATGACATTATAGAAAAGGTGAAACTATGGAGACAGTAAAAAGATCAGTGTTGGCCAAGGGTTAGGATTGAACAGGCGGAACACAGAGGACTTTTAGGGCAATGAAACTATAATGGTGGATACATGTCTTTAGACATTTGTTAAAATCCATAGAAGTATAATACCAAAAGTGAACCTGAATGTAAATTGTGGACTATGGGTGCTAATGTAGGTTCAAGGATTGTAACGAATCTCCCCCTTTGGTGCAGGATGTTGACAGAGCGGGAGGCCTTGCACATATGAGGACAGGGGTATACAGGAACTCTGTGTTTGCTGCTTAATTTTGTTGTGAACTTAAACTGCTTAAAAAAACCACAACCCTCCATGGTCTGGCTTTTCTATACCTTTTCAAAATAATCTCTTCTTCATTCTGCCCTTGGAGTCTTTTCTGTTTAATACGGAACTTTGTTTCCTTGAACTAGCCATGTTCTTGTTCATTTCTGAGTCAGCAGATCTCTTCTAACTTTCCTTCTTGTGGTCTTCTTGTCATTCTCCATTATTTATCAGACTTTATCATTCTTGCATTTTCACTTGTCTGTTTTCTTTGCCAAACTCCAAGTTCTGAGTCCATTTTATTCACTGTAGTATCTCCAGGGTTGGGCATATAAAACACTAAATGAATGGGGAATATATGGCTGGAACAATTTTATCCCATTCTTACCCAGACCTACCCTGGTTTTGTTTTCAACTGTTCTTAGCTCTTTGTAAGAATGCACTCTAAAAAATAATAATCACAGGCCTAGGTTGCCAGATTTAATAAGGACAATGAAAGGTATAAGGCACTCAGATAAATTTGAATTTCAGGCAAATAATGGATAGTGTTTTAACATAAGTATGTCCCCTGATATGTAATATTTTTATAATGTTTAATTTAATATTTATATAACATTTGGGGACATTTGTATTAAAAATCTATTTGTTGTCTATAATTCAAATTTAACTGAGCTTCCTGTATTTTATCTGACAATTCTACTCAGGTCCCAAGAACTGTTTCCTGGTTACTGGAAACATTCATTTAAATGCAGATAATAGCTTTGGATAACTGCCTCCATGTTGAGTTCTCTTCAGTAAATTTCTGCGAAGAACTCACCTTTTCTCTTTTCAATTTTTTCAGTGCTTACAGAGGAGCATTTCTATCTCTCATAGAGAAAGTTTTTGCCATTTACTAGCAGGAAAGAGTTTTGCTTTTAAGCTGTGGCCTTGTATTTTGAAATGATATTATTATACATGTTATTCACATATCATCCGTTCAGTTCAATCACTCAGTCGTGTTCAGCTCTTTGCGATCCCATGGACTGCAGCACGCCAGGTTTCTCTGTCCACCACCAACTCCCAGAGCTTGCTCAAACTCATGTCCATTGAGTTGGTGATGCCATCCAACTATCTCATCCTCTATCGTCCCCTTCTCCTCCTGCCTTCAATCTTTCCCAGCATCAGGGTCTTTTCCAAAGAGTCAGTTCTTCACATCAGATGGCCAAAGTATTGGAGCTTCAGCTTCAGCATCAATCCTTCCAATGAATATTCAGGATTGATTTCCTTTAGGATGGACTGGTTCGATCTCCTTGCAGTCCAAGGGACATTCAAGAGTCTTTTCCAACACCACAGCTCAAAAGCATCAATTCTTCGGCACTCAGCTTTCTTTAGAGTCCTTATAGTCCAACTCTCACAGCCATACATGACTACTGTAAAAACCATAGCTTTGACTGGATGGACCTTTGTTGGCAAAGTAATGTCTCTGGTTTTTAATATGCTGTTCATAATTCACATACCATAATTCACTCATTTAAAGAATACCATTTAGTATATTCACAGAGCTGTGCAACTGTCACCATAATCTAATTTTATTTTATATTTTTAAACAGAGTGCTTCTTATCTTTGGCTAAGTCCTACTGCATGCAGGATCTTAGTTCCCTGACCAGGGATAGAACCCATGCCCCATGTATTAGGAACACAGAGTCTGAACCACCAGGGAAATCCTTGCCATAATCTAATTTTAGAATATTTTCATCACCTCCCAAAAGAAACCTTGTACCTAATAGCAATCATTCCCTATTGGTCACCTATTCCCAGCCTCAGGCAATAGCTAATATGCTTTCTGTCCTTTCAGATTTGGAAATTTTATTTAAATGGGATCATGCCGTACGTGGTCTTTTGTGACTGACTTCTTTCCCTTAGGAAAATGCTTTCAAGTTTCATCCATGTTATAGCATGTATCATATTTCACTCCTTTGTATAACCAAATATTGTTCCATTGTGTGGGTATATCACAATTTATTTATCCTCCAATCAGTTGATGGGCATTTGGGTTATTTTTACTGTCTTTTGTAAGAATAACATCCTAAAATTGACTTCTGTCAATTTTTTGTTTATTGTCTATAGTCAAGTTTTAGGGAAAAAGCATAGGAAGTATTTTGCTTGTCTTAGTATTCTACTCTGCTTTTGAAATTTCGGTAGATTTCTTGGTCTATTTTGTTTTTCATTGAATCTTTTACATGGAAATTGTTTAATTCAAGAGGTATACTAGATGTTGTGATAAGCAACTGCAAGTTCTGTCATGCTGTTCTGAGATTTTTCAGCAATTAAACTTGAGAATTTGTTGTGCAACAGGTCTGTCCAGTGTGATATTTTCCATGACTACAGAGAATATTATAGACTATGGCATCTGGAATTGATCATGGGCTTTGATGGGCACACTGCCGCTCTGGTGGCTCAGACGGTAAAGCGTCTGCCTGCAATGCGGGAGACCCCAGTTCGATTCCTGGGTTGGGAAAACCCCCTGGAGAAGGAAATGGCAATCCACTCCAGCACTCTTGCCTGGAAAATCCCATGGACAGAGGAGCCTGATAGGCTACAGTCCATGGGGTCGCAAAGGGTCGGACATGACTGAGCGACTTCACTTTGATGGGCACAGATATGTGAAACTGTGGCGTGAGGCTGGAGTTTTTATGTTATGTATTTTTTTTATAAAATATATTTTCTCATGTGACCTGTGGATGACTATACCCAGGATGGTAAATCAAAATATAAAACCAAAACATATTGAGACAATAAGAATGCTTGAGTCTTCATAGACACAGAAACATTAAAGACAAATAATTTCTTGGTGAAGGTGAGTACCTAAGAGTCAATGATCATCATTGTGCTCTATGAGAATATTAATTCTGCCATGGGGAAGCCTTATGGCTTTGCTTACATTAGCTCAAAATGATGGAAAACTAGTAAAATTGTTATTTTTTTTCTTGGCCATGCCATGTGGCATGCAGGATATTAGCTCTCCACTCATGGATTGAACTCATGTCCCCTGGAGTGGAAGCAGAGTAGTAACAGCTGGACCACTGGGGAAGTCACAGAGGTTTGTAAAATTAAATACAAAACCTCCTGTGCTTATGACATTAGTGTATGGCTTCCTTTCTTTTTTACTTCCTCTTTCCCTCCCTCCCTTCCTTCCTTTCTTTCCTCTTTCTTAATGATTTCCCCAAAATCACTTGGGTAGAATGAATATTTGGAAATTGCTAAAGGAACCATGATACTTTGCACGCTTTTACATAAATATTGATGAATACAAAGTAGTGATTTTCAAACTACTTAACACACAACTTCCAATAGATTAAGGCACCATTC
Organism: Bos taurus; assembly: GCF_002263795.3. Lineage (NCBI taxonomy): Eukaryota > Metazoa > Chordata > Mammalia > Artiodactyla > Bovidae > Bos > Bos taurus. Next base: position 9,482,561 of record NC_037344.1, on the reverse strand, counting down.
AAGCTTTATAAAGAGTTGACACTCTAGCAGCCTTTTTTTCCCCCTGCATTTCATCATTTTTAAACAATGATCAAGGTATGCACTTTTAAAAATTAAAGTGAAAACATATTTATCATATTTTGAGATTTGCTCACCTCCCTTGAAATAATTATATGTATTTCTTAGACCATCACAAAGCACTTCTTTTTACACATATACCTTGTTCATACCTGTCTTTTCAAATATTCTTAAAGCTGGTGTTTAGAGACTCCATATCCAAGAAGCATAATAGATCACTATGGTCCACTGAACTGAACACTTGCTCTTTGACTTTCAGTTAGGACTCACTATAGTCATTCTTTGGAATTCTATGTTAACATTTTAATGAATTGAAGATTCCATCTTTCATGTACCACTAAGAAAGAAGAAAAAGGTTAATTCATTGAAATACATTGTAAGGTATATCCTGATTTCAGAGATATAACAATGAGGGAAAATATTCATTGTAGAATTAAAGACAAGTAGTACTACTGGCTTCCCAGGTGGCTCAGTGGTAAAGAATCTACCTGCCAATGCAGAAGACGCAAGGGATGTGGGTTTGATACCTGGGTCAGGAAGATCCCCTGGAGAAAGAAATGGCAACCCACTCCAGTATTCATGTCTGAGAAATCCCATGGACAGAGGAGCCTGCTGGACTAGTCCATGGGGTCGCAAAGAGTTGGACGTGACTGAGCACACACAGTAGTACTACTGGAAGCATACAAATATACTCAGAAGCACACTAAAATATAACCGGTAGTGGTCAATTTCATTTAGTTGGAAATTAATTGATTACTAACATATGTTTAGTTCTGGGCTCAACAACTGGGCTGCACCATTTACTGTCTAGAGTTTCTGTTTGGTAGCTGTCTTCTAGATGTACCACATTATACCGGCTGAAATAGGTGGAGTAGGTAGCTGCCCATGAAGTGTGGGTTAAAGTTTCCTGGAAAAGTCTTTATCCTTACTTATCCTCATTTTCTTGCTGCTGCCAGGAAACCTCCTGTAAGCATTTTCTTCCATTGGCCTTATGTCCTTTCAACATGTGGCTATTTCTGAAAGGATGCACTGACTATTTTAATCATTAACTCTTCAGTATGGAATCATTTGATCATTGATTACATTTTCCCAATGGGATGGCACACCATCATAACTTATGAGGAATCCAAGCTGCAGAGAGTTCATGTAACTTGCCAGGACTGCACAGCATAGAGCTGGTTTAACTGGGTTTTCATCTCTGTGCTATCTCTGTGCCTTTCAAGAACGCCTCAAATATACACAAATTAAGTCTCCAATCCAGCTGATATTTTGAAAAGTAAGAGGATAAAACTCCAGAAAAATAAATGACCCAATCAAAAAATGGGCCAAAGATCTAAATAGACATTTTTCCAAATAAGACATACAGATGGCTAACAAACACATGAAAAGATGCTCAACATCACTCATTATCAGAGAAATGCAAATCAAAACCACTATGAGATACCATTTCACACCAGTCAGAATGGCTGCAATCCAAAAGTCTACAAATAATAAATGCTGGAGAGGGTGTGGAGAAAAGGGAACCCTCTTACACTGTTGGTGGGAATGCAAACTAGTACAGCCACTATGGAGAACAGTGTGGAGATTCCTTAAAAAACTGGAAATAGAACTGCCTTATGATCCAGCAATCCCACTGCTGGGCATACACACTGAGGAAACCAGAAGGGAAAGAGACACGTGTACCCCAATGTTCATCGCAGCACTGTTTATAATAGCCAGGACATGGAAGCAACCTAGATGTCCATCAACAGATGAATGGATAAGAAAGCAGTGGTACATATACACAATGGAGTATTACTCAGCCATTAAAAAGAATACATTTGAATCCGTTTTAATGAGGTGGATGAAACTGGAGCCTATTATACAGAGTGAAGTAAGCCAGAAGGAAAAACACCAATACAGTGTACTAACGCATATATATGGAATTTAGAAAGATGGTAACGATAACCCTGTATACGAGACAGCAAAAGAGACACTGATGTATAGAACAGGCTTATGGACTCTGTGGGAGAGGGAGAGGGTGGGAAGATTTGGGAGAATGGCATTGAAACATGTGAAATGTCATGTATGAAACGAGATGCCAGTCCAGGTTCAATGCACGATACTGGATGCTTGGGGCTGGTGCACTGGGATGACCCAGAGGGATGGTATGGGGAGGGAGGAGGGAGGAGGGTTCAGGATGGGTTCTTAAATTTGTAAGGAATATATTAAATTTAAAAAAAAAAAAAAGATAATGGGGAGGTGAGGTAGTGCCTGAGAGGATCAGTCTGGAGCGTGGATGGAGTGGGGGGTGTTATTTGGGCAATGAGAAGACAAAGTTTTCTGAAAGGGAAGTAGAAAGATGCCAGAAATACACCTGTCAGTTCACAACTCTCGCCCTGTGCTTTTACCAGAAATTACTGATTCCTAGAACTGAGCTTGTTGACCTCGTATATTTGTTAGATTTACTTCAATATTTTACTGAGATTCCTCAGAAGACTTTAGGACTCACTTAGGAACCCTGGCAATTTTTTTTTTTTTTTTTGTCTTGAACTTAGAGCTGAAATTACTGCATGTTAATCCAATAATGAATGGAAATTTTTTCTGACCAGTATTTGACTTTGGAGGTTCCTTTTATTCAATTTTTATGGTTAGGATGGGAAAACAACTGGGAAATTCTAGTTTGCAAGCATTCGAACACACCCATATCTGCATGGCTGAATCTTAACAGTGGTCATAAAGCTCATGGAGAGATAAGAAATACTAATATTATTTTTTCTGGATATCATAGATAATATTTGTTGTCTCTTTGTCCCTCAATAACATTGAAGAGTAAGCTTTAGCTTTTTATAGGAACACAGGACGACATACTGCACTTTTGCAGTAAATCCTTGATATGCATAAATGATACTATTGCAAACCCTCAGGCTTAATCTTCAGATTAAATTAACCAGAGTTCCTGGTTAGAAGACATAAGTGGAAAATAAAAGAGCTGTGTTGAAATGTATTCATTCATTTCACAAATATTTACAGAGCTCCTACTGTGTATCACTGTATATATACTTTTCAAGGCTATGGATATATAACAGTGCACTAACCAGACATATCTTCTGTCTTTATTCTAGGAGAAGAATAGTCAAGTGGGATAAGAACAGTTAAGCCCTTGTGGTTTATTGCAGATACAGTAGTCTTTATATATGCTCTTCCCTTTGCTATGAAAACTTCTCATGCAGAGTTTTACTAACTCCTACTTATAATTTATGACTCCATTTAGATAGCCCTTCCTCTAGAAGCTTCCTCTGAGCCCTTAAGTTCAACTTATCTGCCCTTCTCATGTACCCTCATGAAACCTTGCATTATTTTTAGCTCTTAAGTTATACTATTTCATTTGTATGTATTCTCCACCAGATGATAAACTTGGATTATATTAAGAACTAGGAATTTTCGTTGTAACTCCAGCAACTTGCATGGTGTTTGGCACAAGATGGGAACACAGATTTTCTCAGTGAATAATCGATTTAATGAAATGTCTCACTCTAGCACATCAGTCACTTATAGAGTAGGATTCAAAATCATCTTTCCTTAGATTATTAGATGATTATTTTGGAAGAATCCACCAAGGATGTGAGATCCATTTACCAAGAGCCGAATGCGTTGAGTTCCTAGTCAATGTTTCTATGCAGTAAGATTGTTGATAAGATTTTAAAAGGTTCTTACAGTCTGAGTGTGTGTGTGCATGTGTTTGTGTATGTGTTGATGTTAACTCTGATTTTTCACATCTTTCTACGTGAAACTCTAAAGTATATTTCATATCTCAATACTGAAAATATATAATATAAGAGCTTCAAGGAATAATATGGCATAAAGTTAGTTAATAATCAGTGATAGCAACATCATTTTAGTTCAGTTGCTCAGCAGTGTCCAACTCTTTGCAACCCCTGGCTTCCCTGGGGTTGCAGGCTTCCCTGTCCATCACCAACCCCTGGAGCTTACTCAAACTCATTGTCCATCTGTTGGTGATGCCATACAACCATATCATCCTCTGTCATTCCCTTTTCCTCTTGTGTTCAATCTTTCCCAGCATCAGGGTCTTTTCCAATGAGTCAGTTCTTCGCATCAGGTGGCCAAACTAATGGAGTTTCAGTTTCAGCATCAGTCCTTCCAATGAATATTCAGGACTGATTTTCTTTGGATTGACTGGTTTGATCTCCTTGCAGTCCAAGGGATTCTCAAGAGTCTTCTCCAGCACCACCGTTCAAAAGCATCAATTCTTCGGCGCTCAGCTTTCTTTATAGTCCAACTCTCACATCCATACATGGATACTAGAAAGCCATAGCTTTGACTAGACAGACCTGTGTCGGCAAAGTAATGTCTCTGCTTTTTAATATGTTGTCTAGGTTGGTCATAGCTTTTCTTGCAAGGAGAAAACATCTTTTAATTTCATGACTGCAGTCACCATATGCAGTGATTTTGAAACCCCCCAAAATAAATCTGTCACTATTCCCGTTATTTCTCCATCTATTTGCCATGAAGTGATGGGACCGGATGCTATGATCTTAATTTTCTGAATGTTGAGCTATAAGCCAACTTTTTCACTCTCCTCTTTCACTTCCATCAAGAGACTCTTTAGTTCTTCTTCAATTTCTGCCATAAGGGTGGCGTCATCTGCATATCTGAGGTTCTTGATATTTCTCCCAGCAATCTTGATTCCAGCTTGGGCTTCATCCAGCCTGCATTTCACATGATGTACTCTGCATATAAGTTAAATAAGTAGGTTGACAATATACAACCTTGATGTACTCCGTTCCCAGTTTGGAACCAGTCTGTTGTTCCCTGTCCCATTCTAACTGTTGCTTCTTGACCTTCATACAGATTTCTCAGGAGGCAGGTAAGGTGGTCTGGTATTCCCATCTCTTTCAGAATTTTCCATATTTTGTTGTGATCCACACAGTTAAAGACTTTGGCATAGCCAAGAAAGCAGAAGAAGATGTTTTTCTGGAATGCTCTTCCTTTCTCAATGATTCAACAGATGTTGGCAATTTGATCTCTGGTTCCTCTGCCTTTTCTAATCCAGCTTAAACATCTGGAAGTTCACGGTTCAGGTATGTTGAAGCCTGGCTGGGAGAATTTTGAGCATTACTTTGCTAGTGTGTGAGATAAGCGCAATTGTGCAGTAGTTTGAGCATTCTTTGGCTTTGCCATTCTTTGGGATTGGAATTAATACTGACCTTTTTCAGTCCTGTGGCCACCGCTGAGTTTTCCAAATTTGCTGACATTTAGAATGCAGCACTTTCACAGCATCATCTTTTAGGATTTGAAATAGCTCAACTGGAATTCCATCACCTCCACTAGCTTTGTTCGTAGTGATGGCCCATTTGACTTCACATTCCAGGATGTCTGGCTCTAGGTGGATGATCACACCATGGTGGTTATCTGGGTCATGAAGATCTTTTTTGCATAGTTCTTCTGTGTATTCTTGCCACCTCTTCTTAATATCTTTTGCTTCTGTTAGATCCATACCATTTCTGCCCTTTATTGTGCCCATCTTTGCATGGGATGTTCTCTTGGTATCTCTAATTTTTTTGAAGAGATCTCTAGTCTTTCCCATTCTATTGGTTTCCTCTATTTCTTTGGATTGATCACTGAGGAAGGCTTTCTTATCTCTCCTTGCTATTCTTTGAAACTCTGCATTCAAATGGGTATAACTTTCCTTTCTCCTTTGCCTTTTGCTTCTCTTCTTTTCTCAGCTATTTGTAAGGCCTCCTCAAACAACCATTTTGCCTTTTGCATTTCTTTTTCTTTGGGATGGTCTTGATCAGTGCCTCTTGTACAATGTCATGAACCTCCGTCCATAGTTCTTCAGCTGCTCTATCAGATCTAATCCCTTGAATCTATTTGTCACTTCCACTGTATTATTGTAAGGGATTTGATGTAGGTCATACCTGAATGGTCTAGTGGTTTTCCCTACTTTCTTCAATTTAAGTCTGAATTTTGCAATAAGGATTTCATGATCTGAGCCACAGTCAGCTCCTGGTCTTATTTTTGCTGACTGAATATAGCTTCTCCATCTTTGGCTTCAAAGAATATAATCAATATGATTTCGGTGTTGACCATCTGGTGATGTCCATGTGTAGAGTCTTCTCTTGTGTTGTTGGAAGAGGGTGTTTGCTATGACTAGTGCATTCTCTTGGCAAAACTCTGTTAGCCTTTAACTTGCTTCACTTTTTACTCCAAGGTCAAATTTACTTGTTACTCCAGTTATCTCTTGACTTCTTACTTTTGCATTCCACTCCCCTTTAATGAAAAAGCTATCTTTTTTGGGTGTTAGTTCTAGAAGGTCTTGTAGGTCTTCATAAAATCAACAACTTCTGCTTCTTTGGCATTATTGTTTGGGGCAGAGACTTGGATTACTCTGATATTGAATAGTTTGCCTTGGAAATGAACAGAACAATCATTCTGTTGTTTTTGATATTGCATCCAAGTACTGCATTTCACACTCTTTTGTTGACTATGATGGCTACCCCATTTCTCCTAAAGGGATTCTTGCCCACAGTAGTAGATATAATGGTCATCTGAGTTAAATTCACCCATTCCAGTCCATCTTAGTTCACTGATTCCTAAGATGCCGATGTTCACTCTTGCCATCTCCTGTTTGACCACTTCCAATTTGCCTTGATTCATGGACCTAACATTCCAGGTTCCTATGCAATATTGCTCTTTACAGTATCAGACTTCACTTCCATTACCAGTCACATCTACAACTGGGTGTTGTTTTTGCTTTGGCTCTGTCTCTTCATTGTTTCTGGAGTTATTTCTACCCTGATCTCCACTAGCATATTGGGCACCTACCGACCTGGGGAGTTCATCTTTCAGTGTGCTGTATTTTTGCCTTTTCATACTGTTCATGGGGTTCTCAAGGCAAGAATACTGAGGTGGTTTGCCCTTCTGTTCTCCAGTGGACCACATTTTGTCAGAACTCTCTACCATGACCTATTTATCATGGGTGATCCTACAGGGCATGGCTCATATTTTCATTGAGTTAGACAAGTCTGTGGTCCATGTGATCAGTTTGGTTAGTTTTTTGTGATTGTGGTTTTCATTCTGTTGGCCCTCTGATGGATAATGATAAGAAGCTTATGGAAGCTTCCTGATGGAAAAGACTGACTGAGGGGGAAACTGGGTCTTATTCTGACGGATGGGGCCATGCTCAGTATAGTTTAGTTCAGTAGCTCAGTCCTGTCTGACTCTTTGTGACCCCACGGCTGCAGCACGCTAGGCCTCCCTGTCCATCACCAACTCCTGGAGTTTACTCAAACTCATGTTCATTGGGTCGATGATGCCATCCAACCATTTCATCCTCTGTCATCTCCTTCTCCTCTCACCTTCAATCTTTCCCAGCATCAGGGTCTTCTCAAATGAGTCAGTTCTTCACATCAGGTGGCCAAAGTATTGGAGTTTCAGCTTCAGCATCAGTCCTTCCAATGAACACCCAGGACTGATCTCCTTTAGGATGGACTGCTTGGATCTCCTTGTAGTCCAAGGGACTCTTAAGAGTCTTCTCCAACACCACAGTTCAAAAGCATCAATTCTTTGGTGCTCAGTTTTCTTTATAGTCCAGCTCTCACATCCATACAAGGCTACTGGAAAAACCATAGATTTGACTAGATGGACCTTCATTGGCAAAGTAATGTATCTGCTTTTAAATATGCTGTCTAGGTTGGTCATAACTTTTCTCCCAAGGAGCAAGTGTAGTTTAATTTCATGCTCAGTAAATCTTTGATCCAATTTTCTGTTGATGGGCGGGGCTGTATTCCCTCCCTGTTGTTTAATCTGAGGCAAAACTATGGTGGAGGTAATGAAGATAAGGTTCTTCAAAATGTCCCGTGCATGCACTGCTGCACTGAGTGCCTGACCCTGAAGCAGGCCACCACTGACCCACGTCTCTGATGGAGACTCCTGGTCACCTTTGGCAAGTCTGAGTCAGTTACTTTTGGGGTCACTGCTCCTTTCTCCTGAGTCCTGGTGTATATAAGGTTTTGTTTGTGCCCTCCAAGAGTCTGTTTCCCCAGTCCTATGTAAGTTCTAGCAACTCTATGGTGGGTTAATGGTGACCTCCTCCAAGACTTCCCTGGTGGCTCAGATGGTAAAGCATCTGTCTACAGTGCAGGAGACCTGGGTTTGATCCCTGGGTCGGGAAGATCCCCTGGAGAAGGAAATGGCAATTCACTCCAGTACTCTTGCCTGGAAAACCCCATGGACAGAGGAGCCTGGTAGGCTATAGTCCATGGGTTTGCAAAGAGTTGGACACGACTGAGCAACTTTCATTTCCTTTCCTTTCCTCCAAGACGGCTTATGCCATACCCAGGTCTGCTGTGTGTATCATAGCAACATACACTTATCATATGCCAGGCAATGTTATAAGCACTTTGAAGTGTTAGTTGCTCAGTCATGTCCGACTCTATGCAACCCCATGGACTGTATAGCCTGTGAAGATCCTCTGTTCATGGGATTTCCCAGACAATGGAGTGGGTAGCCATTCCCTTCTCCAGGGGATCTTTCCAACCCAGGGATCGAACCCAGGTCTCCCACATTTCAGGCAGATTCTTTACTGTCTTAGCCACCACATACTTAATTTATATATCCACATCCCTGTGAAGAAACTGAGCCCATGGAGGTTACATAACTTGACTACTTAGTGACTGAACAGTTGACGAGGATGTAAACTCCTAAGTCTGGCTCTAGAGTTCACACTCTATGTTGGACTCCTTCAATTTGAAAATAAAAAATCTATGGATCTGATAAAAAAACTCAAACAGAACATAATAAAACAATAAAGCAGCTAAAGGAGTACCACTTGAATTGGACCAAGCAATTCTTTTGATGTGTTAAAATTTGATATATTAAAAACTACCACCGACATCTATTTTTTTTTTGTCAAGGGAATTAATTGCTTATTAGACAGATGGAAGAGTTCAGTTGAGGGGGAAAGCGCTAAAGTATGTAGCCTGTGTGAGAGAAAGGGCAAGCTTGGCATACAGTGATATGCCAAAAATACTTGCAAAAATATGTCAGAAAGATAGTAGGCAGGTGACTAGCATCCCAAAGTCCACATGACTGGGGCCAAGATGGGGAATAAAGAGAAGGCAATGAACAGGGAGATGACAGGTGAACAAAAACCTTTTATCTTTTAAAAGATGTCTTGTGCAATGAAATAGAAGCGATGACTCACAGTGCTGTAATTAGATAGGTAGAAGGTTGTAAATCACAGATTATTGGTAGAGTAAAACATTTAAGTGACTTAACCAATTAATATCCAATAGTATTCTTGAGAACAATAATTTTTGTTGATGACCAGCCATTTGATGAACACTCTATAGCACTGAAGTTGATTTATAGATAACTTGTGTATGTTGAAGGTTTTTTTTCTATATTCCAGGGCTAGATCAGCTAGTGGGAAAAATGAAGGGATATTTGTAAATGCCTCTGGAGGACCTTAGAAACAAATATGCATGATGAACGAAAACCTGACACAGGCAATATGGTTTTTAACGTAAGGATGAAATATGTTATTGAGAAGTTCTAAAACAAACGTTTCTTCTGCCAAAGTTTGATATATGCTTTTATAAAGAACTTCATGTTTGGCAAAACCACCTCTAAAACATAACAAAGGTTAACAGAAAGATAGAATTGGAGGAGGTCATTCCAAACCTGTATATGTTTATAACTAGTATGATATGAAAAATAACAGTCCTAATTACTAACACTAATTCAGTTAAAAGGACAATTCAATACTCTTTAAAAATAATACTACATTAAATTTTAAATTTCACCTCTGGGAGGGAAAAGGTAAAGGTAGCTGGATAGAAGTGAATGTAAGAGAGGGTTAAAGCATCTGAATTATGGAAATAAGGGAAGAGAGATATGTTGCAGGTCGAGGAATAACTTCAGACTTGGTACAAAACGCATAAAAGGAGGAAAATCTCCCACCAAGGACTTCAAGATAGTGCTTGTTTCACTGGGGATAGTACCAGGTCTGTGCACCCTGCTGCAGTGAGCTGTGTTATTGTATTGTATTCAGATGCTTTTACTTGATGACACAAAATGTTCACGGGCTGGGGAGATTCATGTATAAGCCAAGGCGACTTCTGTGTAGAAGTTGCAACATTGTAGAGAATCAATTAATTGTAACTTCATTTCTATCATCTATCAATCAATCATTCATCCATCCACTCATCTACCTACACACACACCAATCCACACAGCCAGCTATCCAGCTGTTCATCCAGCCATCTGTCTGTCTACCTTCGTATCTACTTACCGAGTAAGGATGAGGGGTTGAGGATGTTCTTGGAATGTTTTTCTCTCAGTACTTGGAAAACTGAATCCCCCTCCTCTCACTGCATCCTAGAAAACTTCCATTTGGGTATTTTACTGCTTGAATCTATTCCTAATGTCTGACTCTGCCTCTATTGTTGAATTTGAAGTTTAGAAATCAGGTCAACATTTTGTATTCTAAAGTATTTGAACTGGATTTTTTTTTTTAATTAAAAAATCAAAGCATCTCCAAATACTCCTGCTTACAATAAAATTAGTGTCTAAAATAAAAAAAAAACCTTATTAATACAGAAAACCTGAAATATACATTTATCCTATGAAATTAAAGTAAACACAGCCAATCTCCTTTGTATTGAACTAAATTGCTGTTAATGCTTTTTCAGTTCCATTTCTGTACCGAATGACTGGGTTATATGAATTTTTATTGCATGCTGCTTCCTTTGCATTGGGAAAAATCATTTTGAGTGAAGAATTACTTCTCTCAATATAGGTTAATTATTTCTGAGGAGTTGGCAGATGAAAAAAAATGACAGGAGTATTATCACTTGTGTTTAGCTTTTTGTGTATTTAACATGTGTAGCTGAAATAATTAAAATGAAAAGAATGCTCTTTTATCTAATGAATTAATGGAACAGGCATCCAGAAGTTGTACTGAAAAAGTTCAACTGAAGCTGCTTAAATCTTCTTCCATAAATCAACTGAGTTGGTTCAGTAATCTCATATCCAATAAGGTAATAATGTCTTCCTTTGCCTCGCTTTTATCTTTTGCATTCAAGTTACATGCACACCCTTGTTTGATATACAACTTTACTTTTAAGTTTGTATGAAAAATGCAACATAATTTTATTCTAAATATGAACTTGACAATATGGATTCAAATTTGATTCACTGATGTGCAACCTTGCATGTGATATCTGAAACCAGAAATTGTCAAATGGTATATCAAAAAGGTAAATTAGCATTTGCTCAGCACAACCTGACATGACAGATGGGTAGGAGGAGGGCTGTTATCCCTGAGAAGAAACTAAATATATTATAATTTGGATGTATACACAAACTGGATAGAGCTTTTCAGAAAAGAATTTTCTAGGCGAAATCTACTTTCCACACTCAAAATAATTAGCTAAGCACCCTCCATCACTTGCTTCTTTCTTTGCTTCTATGAATCGCTTTGCAAAGCATCCATGCATGAAAATTACTTCATAGAATTTGTGTTTGTTAAGCACATACTAATTTCAAGACACTGCACTGGGCTCTGTAGAATACATTGGTAGAACATTTCCATGATAATAATACTATTAGTAGTAATACTAAAAATAATCATATTGATAATGCTCATAGTTGTTGAGGGCTTATGTGCCAGGAAGCTTTGTAAGAGCTTTTCATATATTCTGACTTTCACATACAGATACACCGGCAAATACAGTGATATACACAGAAACATACAGATACACACACCACCCAGTCAAGTAAAAATAAATGATGACTGAGTGATGTGGGTAATTGTTTTTATAGAACACGCGTGCTTAGCTGTGTCAGACTCTTTGTGACCCCTATGGACTGTAGATCGCCTCCAGAGTAACACCAAAAGAGTCATATGAAGAAGGGGAGGCTGAGCTTGGACCTGAAATGAGTCAGAGTTGAGTAGACAGCATGGGGAGGAAAAGGCTCTTGGGGGCAAGGCGTTGGGGAGAAGCTCTGTGAGTGAAAACTCAGAGATAGAAAACTGCAGTCTGGATACAGGAACAGAATTTGCATTAGGAAGGAAGTAATTAGTGGTAGAGAAGGCGGGGTTAATGTCTTGAGTGTGAACCTGAGGGGCTCAGATTTGATACTAGGTAAGTCATGGGGATCCATTAAGGTTTTTGGTTAAGGGGGGGTGATTTGAAAGGGATAATTTCAAAAGAGTTTCAGGTGAAACTAACGAGACAGCATTGTTTAGGAATAGACATAAAGCAGTAATGACAGGAGAAGAATTTCTTTTGCTGTCAGAGGCGAGGAAAGAGGAGTGAATGATGGCTGTGATCTTTGTGGTCTAGATGTTGGTCAGAAAGAAGACCTGGTTACAGAGGCAGGTGATGATTCAGGCTGCAGGGATGTTAGATGGAGGCAGCCGTGAGATGTCTATGAACAGAGCATTATAGAACAAGATGAGAAGTTTATGGGAGAAGTTCTGTTTGAAGGATCACCAGCCTAGGGCTGAGAGCTACATGGGAGATATGGACAAATCCTGTTCTCAAGAAACAGAGAGTGAAAAGCGCAGAAGGCTGAGGAGAAAACCTGACCAATGGTGGAGGCAGAAGCAGAACTAGAGAATGGGATAAGGAATGCTCACAGAGTCAGGGTTGAAACAAAGACAGCAGACAAGCTATGGGAAGGCAGCGAGGAGAGGAAAGAAGATCCTTCCTCTCAAGAAGGAAGGCATATTCAATCATACCTGATGTTGCTTCAGATGCACAGAGAAAAGGGGCTGAGTAAAGATGAGAGAACTGTAATAACAAAGTCATTTTGACATCTGAGAATATAGCTTTAGCAAACTGGGAGACTAAGACCTTATTTTAGGACATCTATATCTGTGTATATATTTTTAAATTTTTATTTTATATTGGAGCTTAGTTGACTAACAATGTTGTGTTAGTTTCAGGTGTACAGTAAAGTGATTCAGTTACACATGTGCATGCATCGAAGTTCCTTCAGCTGTGTCTGACTCTTTGCGACCCTATGGAGCCTGCCAGGCTCCTCTGTCCATGGGACTCTCCAGACAAGAATACTGGAGTGAGTTGCCAATGCTCTCCTCCAGGGGATCTTCCTGACCCAGGGATCAAACCCAGGTCTCCTGCATTGGAAGGCGGAATCTTTACCACTGAGCCACCAGGCAAGCCCTCTAAGTAGGCTAGGGACCTGGAAAAAAAGATGTATGTCTTCAGGCTATCAACAGTGATACAAGCAGAAGATAAAGGAGCAGGACAGGGCACTCTTGGGGGTTATTTATATTATCAAATTAGAGGAACAAAATACTGTGAGAGGTCGAGGTTATTTAATAATCTGCTACCTAAGGGAGCCAGGAGGCTGGTGTCAAACCACGTATTCAGCTTTTGAGGAAAGCCTTCCAGTTTCCAGAAGCTTTTAGTTTTTGTGTTTATGTTCTTGAAACTCTTAATAGGAAATATGGCTTGTTATGACTCTAGGATGTTAACAAATTTAAAAGCACAAAGGTTTTTTATATACAATAATAATTACATTCAAAGGGATTAAAATTAATTAAATTAAATTTTGATTAAAAGTACCAGCATTGCCCAGGAAAAAAATAAATAAATAAAGAGTGCTCTTAGGAGACAGAGGTTTCATTTCTATGATATTGGTGATGAAGTTACAGGCCTAATACAGTACTCCCTGGATTGGCATTAAAGAATCTGCCTGCTAATGCAGGAGTCATGGGTTTAAACCCACAGGAAGGGTCGGGAAGATCTCCTGGAGAAGGAAATGGCAACCCACTCCAGTATTCTTGCCTGGAAAATCCCATGGAGAGAAGAGCCTACAGGGCTACAGTCCATAGGGTCGCAAAGAGTCGGACATGACTTAGTGACTGAAAAAATTCTCTATGGCATTAGAGAGTAGCCGAATGTGGTTATTTACTTTTAAATTCAGTAATTTGATTTATATTCAAACACTTACAGTTACAAGTTCAGTTCCTCAGTCATACTAGCCAAATTCTAAGCTTTTAGTAGACAGTGCAGAGAAAGAACATTCCTATCACCACAGTAAGTTCTATTAGACAAGAGTGGTATAAGATACAAAGCCATCTAAAGCTAGCCTGGTATCATAACCAGATGTGGAGAGCCATATATAGATAATATTTCATTTTAGAGGATACAACAATATTTCAAGACTGTGTTTGCATTTAGTAAATCTTGTTGCAGTGGGACTTCTTTGCTACACAATCTTGGGTTAAATTTTCTTCTATAGTATAAGTAGCTTTTGCAAATAACTACAAGCTGTTTTCCAAATAACTGTGAATGGAAGTGAGGGTTAAAAGAAACAGCAAAAAGAGATGTTAGGAGAAGCTTAGAGTATGAATTTCTTGTGACGGGACAGGTATTACCACGTCTGTGTTTATTCCTCCATCTGACTTCTTTCTGTCCCATACATAGTTCCTTCCAATTCCTAATAGTACTAAGACACTCTTGAGAGTTCCTTGGATAGCAGGAGATCAAGTTGGTCAATTCTAAAGGAAATCCACCCTGAATATTCATAGGAAGGACTGATACTGAAGATGAAGCTCCAGTACTTTGGCCACCTGATATGAAAAGCTGATTCACTGGAAAAGACCCTGATGCTGAGAAAGATTGAAGGCAGGAAGCGAAGGGGGCAATGGAAGATGAGATGGTTGGATGGCATCATTGACTCAATGGGCATGAGTTTGAGCAAACTCTAGGAGATAGTGAAGGACAGGGAAGCCTGGCTTGCTGCAGTTCATGGAGTCCCAAAGAGTTGGACATGACTGAGCGAATGAACACCAACCAATTCTGAATACTCTGTAAAACGGGTTGCAGTGAATCTGCCTGTAGGAACCCTGGGCTTGGTCCAGCACATTTTACAGAATAGCTCAGCGGTATAATGGAATTAGGAAGGGGGAGGAGTTAAACACAGGGCAGGAAGAAGTGGGGGTTACAGACGTAAGAACAGACTTTCTTTACTCTTTTTTTATTTGCAATATTTTATATCCATTCCAGTAATCTTGCCTGGAAAATCCCATGGACAGAGGAGCCTGGTGGGCTACAGTCCCTTGGGTGGCAAAGACTTGGACACAACTCCGTGACCAAACAACAAAACAAATATGTTAAAATAATAAGCAAAAATTAACAAAATAAAAAGAAATGTGTATATATGAAAAATAATCCAGTGTATACAATTAGAAATTAATATACAAACCAAACTTTGCTTGAATTATGGAATTGCATTTTTATAATTTTTTCTCAGCTATTCTTTAATCTTATTTTGATAGTGCTTCTACTAAAATAATTGTAATGAAATTTTATCTAGTTATTTGTTTATTTTTACCACCCATTTTGAAGTAGAGCTTTTTCTGTTGGGTAGAAAAGGGTGAAGGAGCTCACAGTGGAAGGGGAAAATGAGAAGTGAAAGTGTTAGTCACTCAGTCATGTCTGACTCTTTGCGACCCCATGGACTGAAGCCCACCAGGCTCCTCTGTCCATGAAACTCACCAGGCAAGAAAACTGGAGTGGGTAGCCATTCCCTTCTCCAGGGGATCTTCCTAATCCAGCGACTGAAGCTGGGTCTGCTGCTTTGCAGGCAGATTCTTTACTGTCTGAGCCACCAGGGAAGCCTGAGTGGAAGGGAATTGTGACACGAAATCATGAACAGCACATGTAAATTTTGCACTCCATGGTGGCTTGAGACTGCAGGGGATGATCCTAGGGACAAAGGCACTTAGTAAGTTACAAATCACAGCATAAATAGCATTTACTCAAGAGAAGGCTATACGGTTTCGGGGATGAGGTGTGGACATTTCATTAAGTCATTGCATCTGTTTAAAAATGTAGCCTTCTGGTCATAGCTCTCTTGAAAGCCGAGCCTGAAATGAAGCATTGGTGCCTGGCAGGTCATTCATGAGGTGATTCGAGGAAGTTGGAAAGAGGGAGGAAGGAGCACCAGATGGGGAAGAAGAGGATGACAGGAGGGGATATGATTGATTGCTCACAGTCACTGCTGTGAGCAAAGGGACTCTATTCTGCTGCAACAACCCCAATTCTCCTTCCGGAGGACAAGATGCTGTGTGCTATGTACCCCTCCTCTCAGAGATCCAACTCCTCGACTTTCCTGTACTGGGCTGCTTTTTCACCTGGCCCAGCAGTGTTCCCAGGACCTGGGACAGAATGCAGAACAATCAGATGCACATTCTGAAGGTGAGATGCTATCAGTGCACTGAGTCTGAGACACACGCCATCTGGGGTTGAGAGCAGAGGGGGACCCTAGGCACGTGACACAGGGCACACAGGCATCGGCTACAGCTACTGTTTTCTTCGAATTATCACTACGTGTCAAACCCTGTGCTTAAACAAAGTACACACATTTCCTCATGTAGCAATACAGCCCCCCATAAAGCGGGTGTTACGTGCCTACATTTTATAAAAGAAGGTATAGAAGATTCGTGTACTCATGCTCAGTCGCTCAGTCATGTCAGACTCTTTGCAATCCCGTGGACTGCAGCCCACCAGGCTCCTCTGTCCAAGGGATTTCCCAGGCAAGAACACTGGAGTGGGTTGCCATTTCCTTCTCCAGGGAATCTTCCTGGAACTGGGATCGAACCCACGTTACCTGCAGTGGCAGGCAGATTCTTTACCGTGGAACCACCAAGGAAGCCCCAGGAGTCAGATTACTGACTCTTAATGTCAGTACATGTTCAACTTTTTAAGAAATTGCCAAACTGTTTGAGAAACTGACTTTATAGTTTTTCCATTCTCAACATTAATTTCTCCATATTCTCACCAGAACTTGTTATTTAAAACAAAACTTTTTTAGCCATCCTGCTGCTGCGAAGTCGCTTCACTCATGTCTGACTCTGTGAGACCCCATAGACGGCAGCCCATCAGGCTCCTCCGTCCCTGGGATTCTCCAGGCAAGAACAGTGGAGTGAGTTGCTATTTCCTTCTCCTTAACCATCCTAGCAGGCATTTAATTGAATATCACTGTGACTTCAACGCATTTCCCTAGTGACAACTGATGTTGAACATCTTTTCATGTATTTCCTGTAATCTGTGTACCTTCTCTGGTGAAGTATCTGTTCCAGTCTTTTGCCCACTTACTTTCATTGGGTTGTTTACTTTCTTAATATTGAATTTTAAGAGATCTTTTAATATTATGTACACACAAATTTTTAAAATCAGATGGGTGTCCTGAAAATATTTTCTGCTAATATATGGCTAGTCTTTTCATTCTGTTAATAATGTCTTTTGAAGACGAGTTCTTGATTTATATGGAGTCCAATTGTCTTTTTTTCTTTTATGGTGTGTGTTCTTCTTGTTATACCTAAGAAATCTTTGGCTAACCCCAGATCACAAAGATTTTTCTCATTTTCTTCTAAAACTTTCATGATTTTATATATTTCATGTAGGTCCATGACTTATTTTGAGTTAATTTTTCTATAGGGTACAAGGTATAGATGAAAACACTTCAAAAATGGATAGCTAGTTGTTCCAGCCCATTTGTTGAAAATATGATTCTTTCATCATTGAATAGCTTTTACACTTTTATCAAAAATCAACTGACCATATATGTGTGGGTCCACGTTTTGACTTTCTTCTGAGATCTGTTGATCTCCATTTCTTTGTTTCTCCAATACCACACTGTCTTGATTACTGTAGCTTTATAAAAAATCTGGAAATAAGTTAGTGTTATTCTTCTTTTTAAACATTTATTTTTGCTATTTTATTGCTATTTCATTGCATGTTTTCAAAAAAATTAGAATAAGCTTGATTATTTCCTTAAAACAATTCTGCTGGAATCTATAGGTCATTTTGAGGGAAAACTGACATCTTAATGATACTCGTTTTATTACTAAACAGTCGTCACATAGAGGAACTAAACATCAGCAGTATATTGGAAAGAAGATATGTTTATTAAAGTGTGACTGCTAAATAGTTAGGAAATTGTGAACATTTCTGTTTTCCAAGTTTACATATAATATAAATGTCAACAAAATAACATGACCTTGTATTGCTGGCTAGGAGAATAAAGAACTATGTATTCATAAGAAGAGAACAGTGATATCTGCATCTTGCTATAGATTCCCTTCCTAGTGGACTGAAAGATCCATATGTCCTGAGTATTAATTATATACCATACATATTTAGGGGAGCCAGTACATTGTTAAAAAAATCATTATTAAAATATTTTTTAAAAGTGAAATACTCTGTACTCATAGAGGCAAAAACTGCTGCTCTTCTAGGAAATAAATCTAGTTATTATTTTTTTAAGTGCAAAATAGACAAATATAGAGATGATCTTTCATGCAGGTCGCTGGCATTGAATATCTCAGGATTTCTAGAGTATGAATGTTTTCCAGTGGCAATTCTATTTGCTGGAATTTTCTGTGCATACTTTTTCATTGACAACTACACAAAGCAAAACACTCTCAGACACAGGAGTGGAATTCCTCCACATTGGTAACTTAGAATTTTGTTACCTTTACCTTTGGCCATCAGGCTCCTTCCTGTTGTTCTTGCCCTAAATTCAACTTTCAAAACGCTGCTCCTTGCCAGCTCAGTGTTTTAACCTTCCTCAGCCCATTGGCGGCTTCTTGGCAGGATGTCAAACCTGTCCAGGCAGGACGTCAGGCCAGTCCAGATTAAACTAGCTTGATCGAAGAAACACGCCAGTGCAAAACAGCAAGATCCTCGTTAATTTTAATTAACAGCTCCAAAAGAGTTGCATAACAAGGTCATTTTCCCTAAATGAATTATTAGATATAATAGAAGAAGTCAACTTCTCCAAGCAGTATTTTTAAACCCCAGGAGTCGGCAAATCTGTCCCAGAGAATATATGTCTTTCCAAGGCAGTCTACTCTTACAAGGTTGAGGTAGACATTCCCAAAGTCATAATCCTACCTATTTTTCTCTGCCTAAGATTCAAATGACTACAAAGTTCAAAGCCTTTTAGAGTATGCTATGCAGTAATACTTCCTCACCTAGGGAAAAACAGTGATTGGAAGAGCCTGAACAGTTTGGAACCATAAGGAAAATAATTTTCCCCTGTAAATTGAGAATATCTAATGTCTTCCAGAGTATATTAAACAATGTCCTATCTACATGTTTATGTGCTTATTTGCTTTATTGACTCTTTTTCTTATTAAAAATTATTGGGCACATTTTTCACAAATTAGGGCCTCTGGTTTCTTTCAGTTCTTTTGTCTTTCGAAGCTTACTTGTGTGTGATGTCTTAATCTTGCCCCAAAGCAATACTGTGTCTATGAAAAGCTTTAATTAATTATGGAATGGGCTTCCCTGGTGACTCAGACAGTAAAGAATCTGCCTGCAATGGGGGAGACTTCAGTTCGATTCCTGGTTCAGGAAGATCCCCTGGAGGAGGGCATGGCAACTCACCCCTGTATTCTTGCCTGGAGAATTCCATGGACAGAGAGTGTAGCCTGGCAGGCTACACTATATGGGGTTGCAAAGAGTTGGACATGACTGAGTGACTAACATTTTCACAGAGAATACTATTTTTCCAGGCATTTGGGATAGCGCTTTTATTGAAACACTGTCTAAACACCCAAATAAAATTATCAGTATCAAAACGCTAAAAACTTTAACTGGGGCATAGTAAATTGACAGTTTAAAAAACTTTTCTATTAACTATCAGAAAATATTTATAAACCTTCATCATTTATCTGAAAAAATATAAATATGCATTAACACTGTTGGCTTCTTTATAATCTGATATCTTAGTGAAGAGATGAAAGTAATATGAAAGAGATGAGAGCTTATCTAGGAAACTCAGATTTGGAGTTACTGTAACAACTCTTGTGAAAAATCAAAACATTGCCAAAAGCAGCTGAAACTGCTGACCTAGCAGCCTGAATCTGAAAGAGGCATGCCCTAGGAGCTGCAGGGGTTGAACTAAACATATGCTATCGGATTACCATTAATCTGGGGAAACAGACCATCAGCAAATTGAGAAAAGAATCTCTTATTTCAGTGATTTATCAAGACTGCATTTTCATCCCCACTTTTCCTTTCTGATGTGTCTTCTGGTGTTTGCCTTATTGTCATGTAGGAATAAGTGGTTTTCATAATGAATGGATTCTCCATTCAAATGTGTACACACATGTTCCCACCAACAACCTGTCAGATTTCAAACTGACACTGACATATATGTGTATTTTTCTCTATCTGTAGATACAGATACAGCTGTACATCAGTAATATTTAATATATAAAATATATATTTCTATGTATGATATATTGAATATACATGTTCAGTTGTAATATACATTACATATATATATAGAGAGAGAGAAAGTAGGCAATCTTGTTCTTTTTATTTTTAACTTATTAAATGATTTTTTCAAGGTGAATTATAATAGTATACAAACTGCAAGGAGATGATATATAGGTTCAGTACAGTTTGGTGATCACAGTTGTTTCACGGTATAAGTTGCTTGATCGGTGCATGAATAAACCAGTTAATTGTTTTCTTTCTGACCTTTTGACTTCACCAGATGCAACTCTCTGGGTGAGCTTTTGAGACACATGGATATGTAAAAATGTGAGGATTTTGTTTCTCTGATTCTGTTATAAGATGACTAAGGAGAAAAGAGGCTACATTATATTAAGAATAAGATAGCCCAATGGTTAATTAATGATTAAAAAAAATCAAACTAAACCAAACTAACAAATAAATCTGTCTCAAAACGTTAAAAAAGTTAATTCAAGTGAATTCAATCAGTAGTTCTACAGAAAGTTTCTTTTACATGTGGTGTATATATATATGTGTGTGTTCATTCCCCAGCCATCCAAGCATCCAGTATTTACACGTTGTATATCCCTTATCTTATTATTTGAAACAGACCATTTTGTGTTGTTTCCCCCATCCGACTCTTGAGAATAGGATGTCCCCTCTGGCTTCCGGTGATTAGCTCAGTCCTCAGAGCACCACAGGAAGACCCTGCAGAACTGGCTGGTGAGCAAAGGGCAAGTAGAATGAAGAGAGCTGTTGCAAGTGGCTGAGAAAGAACATGTTTCTATCACAAGCCACAACCCTTGAGTGATTTGGGGAATGCCAGTGACTGCTCTTGCAGGCGGGCTTTTATACCAACTGCAGTGCAATTCTTTGATATAATTGTCTATGGCTCTAATCTTCCTCCGAATTCTTCTAGACTTATGCATCGTTGAATATATATGCACACTTTCTGTAAGTGTAATTCCCCTTTATTTTTCATTTATTTCTTCTATCTTTAAAAATACAAAAGCTTTAAGGAGAGACCCTTATAAATTTTATCAGTCTTCTATTTGACTATATGCCACTCTAAGTGAGTATAAATCTTCTGAAGGTTGAGTAAACAGAAAGACCACCAGACTTGTGAAAATTCATTGAAGCCCAGAGAGAAAAAGAGAAAAAGAAAGAGAGGGCAAGGGAGGGGTGAGAGAGGAGAGAGAATATGAATATGGATATGGGCATCATTATGGAAAAAGAAAATCTGACAACCTATGATTTGAAGAACTGCATGCACATAGAAGACAATTGTTTAATGAACAGAAAATAAATATATTCAGCCATAATTCAGAAACTAAAATCAGAAAACTATGAGGAACATACATGACCCATCCAAGAGATGAACCTATAAAAAGAACTTTCTACATAGAGAAAACTAGAAAGGATGGATCAAAAGCAATAATCAAAGGAAAACTCCATTATGGCAAAAGGATAATCTCATCCTCAAAAGCTAGAATGTGCATTGAAATAGGTTATAGATCAACTTCGTGAAAACAAACCACAGCTACATATATTTTTATGCAATCTTTAAAAACCCAGAATCACATAAGAATCAGGAGAAACACATAGAGAAGAAAAATGTTAACGTAGATTTCTCCAATTCCCCTACGAAGGACATTGATCCTCTTTTAATTCCTTTGCTATTAAATGTTAGAATATGAAACAATAGAGGTCAAAGGGCAAGATCATGGAGAGGCTGGGGCCAGACTGTCTGAATCCTAGCTTTGCTGAACATTAGTTATTTGAGTTTGAGCCAAGTCCTTATCTTCTTTGTGTCTCATTTTCATCAATAATACAAAAGATAATAAATGCATGCTCTTAGGGTCGTTGTTGCAATGGCACCCCACTCCAGCACTCTTGCCTGGAAAATCCCATGGACAGAGGAGCCTGGTAGGCGGCAATCCATGGGGTTGCTAAGAGTCGGACATGACTGAGCAACTTCACTTTCACTTTCATGCATTGGAGAAGAAAATGGCAACCCACTCCAGTGTTCTTGCCTGGAGAATCCCAGGGACGGCGGAGCCTGGTGGGCTGCCATCTATGAGGTCGCACATGAGTCAGACACTACTGAAGCGACTTAGCAGCAGCAGCAGCAGGGTCGTTGTTAGGATTAAGTGAATTAGTATATTTAAAGTAGTTAGAAGAGGACATGAGACATAGTAAGCAAATTATGTGTTCTTTTTCTTTTTCTTTCCTCCCCATTCCCCTTCACTTCTCTGAACACTTTTCTCCTCCTCTTTGGTTGCTGTTTTTTATTAGAGAGCTTTGAAAGAATTTTATACCCAGTCAAGTTATCAATATGTGAAGGCAACAGAAAGTCATTTTTTGATACACATGGATTAAAATATAATGTCCAGGCAACTTCAAAAAATAATCTAAAAACCTAAGTCAAGACGATGCAAACTGTGTCAAAGATCAGAGGGGAAATAGTGTTTGCAAAGGGGCAGGAGTCTAAATTATTAGTAAAAATTACTAGACTAAATTATTAGCCTAATAATTTTAAAGTACCATGTGGATTACACAATTTGGTTTCCATTTAAACTACACAGCTTCTATTGTATAAGACCAGGTTCGATGCACGATACTGGATGTTTGGGGCTAGTGCACTGGGACGACCCAGAGGGATGGTATGGGGAGGGAGGAGGGAGGAGGGTTCAGGATGGGGAACACATGTATACCTGTGGCAGATTCATTTTGATATTTGGCAAAACTAATACAATTATGTAAAGTTTAAAAATAAAATAAAATTAAAAAGAAAAAGAAAAGCTCATGAATAAAAAGTAAAAAAAAAGAAAGAAAAATACAGAAATCATAACTTAAATGATGACCTATAAATCACTGAGGATTTGAAAGCAAAGGCACAAAGTATTTAATTCATCATCAGAGATAGTTAACAAATAACTACTTTGCCCCCAAGTCTTATGGTTGAAATGTGAAAGTGTTAGTCGTTCAGTCATGTCCAACTATTTGCCACCCTGTGGACTGTAGGCCAGCAGGCTCCTCTATCCATGGAGTTCTCCAGGTAAGAATACTGTCATGGGTAGCCATTCCTTTCTTCAGGGGATCTTCCCAACCCAAGGATTGAACCCAGGTCACCTGCATTGCAGGTGGATTCTTTACCATTGAGCCACCATTTTTATGACTATCTCTGGAAACCTGAAGGTAATATGTAAGGAATAAGCGTAGATTTTCTTCTTTCCAAAGTAAGGATTGTAAATAGCAGCAACACCCGCCCCTCCCACCAAATTCCCCAAACCAAACTCAAACTCTATTCAGCAAAAGTAAATAGGGAAAAATCAGGAAGCAAATGTTTTAAAAGAACAAAATGAAAATACATTCTTATAGAAACATGACCAAGTATTAGTAAGATTATTAAATTTATACTAGTTAAGTGTCTTCATGAAAGAGAAAATCCACTGATATGCTACTTATAATTTGCTCACCTAAAACATATATTTTGAAATACAAGCCAAAAGAAGTATACTTCTAAATACAGAAGTATATAGAAAAATGTCTAATAATAAGTGACTAAATGTTAACAGTGGTTATATCTGGATGTATTACAGGTAATTATTCATGTTCCTTTTTATATATTTTCAAAATTTTTTAGATAAGAAAGAGCAAGGAGAGAATTGCTAAACAAATGTGTAGAAGAGAATGGTTTGAAAAGTACCTTTTATGAATTATTCTCGTATTTTTAATAGTAAGTAAATAATGTCTATTGAAACTACATTTCTCTATTATCTTCCTTCCACAAGGCCTACAAGACACTGAACATG
The DNA here is from genome assembly GCF_002263795.3 of Bos taurus. NCBI lineage: Eukaryota > Metazoa > Chordata > Mammalia > Artiodactyla > Bovidae > Bos > Bos taurus. Next base: position 9,458,398 of record NC_037344.1, on the reverse strand, counting down.
ACTGAAAAAACAGCAGTCAAATAATTACATTTCTCTCTCATACTCTTAAATTTTAGTATTTATATAGAACTCTATATATTAATATTAGGAAACATTTTCACAATTATTACCTTATTTAACTTTCACAATATTTCTCTGAAAAAGGTGATACTACAGTCCTCAATCTATAGGAGAGGGAAGATGAAAACTTACCTACCTAAGGACACACAGATAAAATCCTGAGCTCTTTCCTGTACTCCATCTGTATTGTTTATGCAGGTATTTGAAGTCCTCTTGAGTTTTTATTAGAATCTCACATCACATGTTATTACTCTTGTGTATATATATCTAGGAAAGATGGAGTAACATATTAAAAAAACTCAATGAATAACACAACATTGTGATTCCCAAGAGAAATTCATATTCATTTTATTTTACTTTGGGCTACCAGGTTTGAGGCACATAGAATCAACCTACGGTTGTACATTTACACCTATTATGTTTTTCTTTTTAAGGCAATTTGTTTTTACAGTAGTTTTAGATTCACAGCTAAACTGAGAAGTAGGTATGACATCTATTATCTTAATGTGTCTCTATAAGCTGTAAGTCACACTGGACTGTTTGCCCTTTTGTGACTGAATTTAACATTCAATTTATTTGAGACTTTAGGCTCCATGTGAAACTCAGCCGGGTATTAATGGAAGAGTCACTGGGCATTGAAAGTGAGTGTATTCAGCATTTTGTCTGGGCTAGAAGTCAATCAGACTGTAATCATTCATTAAGACTCCTGCAAGCAACAGCCACTGTGCTCTGCCAACATTCATCAAGTTAAGGGCCAGGAAATGTGAGTGCCAGGGCAGATCTCAGACAGACAGCACAAAAGTCAGCTCGTCTCAATTACAACACGGCAATGGCCATCTTCCTCAGATCTACACACTCACAAGGAAATGTGAGAGGCGATTCAGACCTTTTCCATTGGGTTCATTCTCAGCAGGCATACCCTATAAGAAACAAACCTGGGTACTTATTTTCTTGTTCTTGATTTTCCCAAGAACGATTGCAACACAGGGCCGATGCCTTGCTGACTTAAGAAAGCAAAGAAGCAAGAATGAAGATGAGTCTTGAATATTGGAGTCACATTGAGAGAGGACACTGAAGTGACAACACTCAACAGCTTTTTAGGAAAACACTTAAAATCTTAGCTCTACATCTTGCTAACTCTGTACTCCTAGACAAGTTCTTTATTTTTTCTATATTTAAGAATACTTATCTGTAAGCTATCTACTCCATGGGGTTGTTATAAGAAATACACAGAAAAATGTAAAGAACTGGGGAAAAAAGTGCACAGTAGGTGGCCGCTATTATGACAAGGGTAAAATCCATTGAGGTTTAGATCTCTTTCATCTGAAATTTGGATGTGGCTAGCTATATTTTTTGAGTCAGATAGAGAGTTAAACTTTGAGAGCAAATGATAGTGATCAGAGTGAAGTAAGCACGAGAGACTCCTTAGAGACTCTTCAATTCTCCTGGGTCTCATTAGGAAACAAGAGTGATATATGCATCTCACCTAAAAGCCTAAAGAAATGTTTGAAGCTCATCTGTCAGCATGGAGATATGCCGAAGAACTACTGAAAACGAATGGAGCTTTTATAAGTCTGAGATGTTTTGACAATGGAGGAAATGACTAGAAGCAGTTTTGACTTTTTGGAATGCTCTCTCATCTCCATGGTTTCTGTGGGGTGCATGTAAATGCCTAATGTGTTATGAGGTGTATGGATTATATGAACTCAACTGCTTATTTCCTTTCCCCCACAATTACATATAAATCTTATGTAGTTACTTGTAGATGAAAATGATATAATGCTGACGTGAAATCTATTATTCACACGGCCACATGCTTCATACCTGTTCGCACTGTAATTTACAACGTTATCAGTACATGGCCTGCGTCATTCCCGGAACAGTCACGTAGCGGTGAGAATTCGAGTTGAACGCACGGCCTGTTTCTACCTCCGCGTGTGAGGAAAGCCTGCCGTACAAGTCACAGTTGGAGTTTCCTCTTTCACTCAGAAGCCTATGGCATGCAAGCCTGTAATTCTGGAATGCATGACTCCATGGGTGAGGAATTGGAGTCTTGCTTCAAGGACTGGGCTCAGTGTTACTGTACGGCACATGGCCACAGCGTTGCTGGGAAACAGGGCTTGTTTTCCCGCTGCTGGGATTCCCGCTTCTGCTTCCCTAGACGCGCGTTACATAGTTGATCTGTGTGATGTGTTCTAATTCTGTTTGAGGGCGGCTGCCAGCAACCCAAGCATGGCAAGAGGGATTTTGATTATATAGTATATGCCTCTTTTGTTACAAGGTTAAAGAATAATACACATCTTCCATTATAAAGATGTGCCATCTGGTTGCTATTGAACCAGTCTTGCTCTACTGCCACCTGTTCAAAAATCTCCAACCGCTGGCCCCTGTCCCGTTCTTCAGCGGGTGTCCTAAGTTTCATCCCTGAGCAGTCAGTGTAAAAGTAGCTGAGAGGATAAAGATATGACGTATGTGCCACCAAGGATGGTTTTACTGGAAACGTGTTTCAAGCTAGCCTGACAGAGGAAGTTGCTTACTAATTCAACGTGCATGTGACAACTTCATTGAGGACATTGGTCATTTCAGCCCCAAATACACAAATCTAGACCTACGTTCATACACTGTCCTGTGGGGAATTGGAGCTATTTCCACATGATGAGCTTAGCAGAGTTTGTGGTTGGAGGAAAAAAAAAAAAAAATACTTAGCACGTTATACTACCTAAGAAAACCAGTATCACATAAACAGAAATTTTAAAATTGTCTTTTCCTGCTGTTTTTTGAAGGTACTAGAAGTGTTTTGTTCCACCCTCAGATTGCGATGCTCAGTATGGCGGCACTGCAGGGGGTCCTTTCTGCTTCTTTTACTCACTTCTACACTTTTCCTGCCTTCCTTTTAGTGGTTGAAAATTTTTTATCAATAACTTTTAACATGCTGGGCGCAATAAAATTGTTTATGGGTTATACATGAAGAATATAACAAATTTAAAATTATTAAGGACAACCAGATTCCAATTAAAGGGAGAAATGTAAAGCAGAATTTTCCTACTTTATAAAACACAATCTGCTAGATGGGTGTGCTGAAAAATATTTGACAGCTGGCTCTGGGAGTAGGTGGAGTTTAAATAAATGTTTTTTAGTTGAAGTATAGTTGATTTACAATATCGTGTTATTTTTGAGTGTATAGCTTCAGACTCCTTTCCACCATAGGTATTACAAGATATTGAGAAGAAGGAAATGGCAACCCACTCCAGTATTCTTGCCTGGGAAATCCCATGGACAGGGGAGCCTAGTGGGCTACAGTCCATGAGGTCACAAGAGTCTGACATGACTGATGAGACTTAGCACAAGATACTGAATATAGCTCCCTGTGTTATATAGTAAATTCTTTTTATTTATAGTAGTGTGTATCTGTTAATACCGTACTCCTAATTTATCTCCCCCTCCTTTGGCCTTGTGGTACCCATAAGTTTGTTTTCTATGTCTCTGTTTCTCTTTTGTAAATAAGTTGATTTGTATTTTTTTTAAATTTCACATATAAGTGATATCATATCAATATTTATCTTTGACTTACTTTGGCTAGTATGATAATTTCTAAGTCCATTCATGTTGCTGAAAATGGCTTTATTTCATTTTTTATGGCTGAGTAGTAGTTCATTTTGTGTGTGTGTGTGTGTGTGTGTGTGTGTGTGTGTGTCTGGCTTCTTCATCCATTTATCTGTTGATGGAAAGTTAGGTTGCTTCTAAGTCTTGGCTATTGTGAATAGTGTGGCTATGAACATTGAGGTGGGTGTATCTTTTCAAATTAGAGTTTTTGTCTTTTCTGGATATATGCCCAGGAGTGGAATGGCTGTATCATAACTCTATTTTTAGTTTTTTGCTGCCAAGTCACTCCAGTCGTGTCCGACTCTGTGCGACCCAGTGGACGGCAGCCCACCAGGCTTCCCTGTCACTGGGATTCTCCAGGCAAGAACACTGGAGTGGGTTGCCATTTCCTTCTCCAATGCATGAAAGTGAAAAGTGAAAGTGAAGTCGCTCAGTCGTGCCCGACCCCCAGCGACCCCATGGACTGCAGCCTTCCAGGCTCCTCCGTCCATGGGATTTTCTAGGCAAGAGTACTGGAGTGGGGTGCCATTTAGTTTTTTAGGGACCCCTTTTTTCCATAGTGGCTGCATCATTTTACATTCCCACCAACAGTGTAGGAGGGCTCCTTTTCTTTATACCCTCTCCAGCATTTATTATTTGTAAACTTTTTGATGATAGTCATCCTGACTGGTGTGAGATGATACCACATTTTAGATTTGATTTGCATTTCTGTAATAATTTGCATCTCCTCACGTGCATGTTGGCTATCTGTATATCTTCTTTGGAGAAATGTCTATTTAGGTCTCCTATCTGGTTTTTGATTTTTTGTTTGTTTGTTTGTTTGATATTGAGTTCTATGAGTGGTTTGTATATTTTGGAAATTAAGCCTTTGTTACATCACTTGCAAATATTTTCTCCATGTCTGTAGGTTGTCTTTTTGTTCTGCTTATGGTTTCCTTCATTGAGGGGAAGCTTATATGTTTAAGTCCTATTTTTTTATTTTTGCTTTTATTTATTTTACCTTGGGAAACTCAGAAAATATTACTGTAATATCTGTCTGAAAGTGTTTTGCCTATGTCCTCTTCTAGGATTTTTATGGTGTCATGTCTTATATTTAAGTATTTAAGCTATTTTGAGTTTATTTTTGTGTATGGAATGAAGATGTGTTCTAACTTCATTGATTTACATGAGATCTTCTGCTTTCCCAAAGACCACTTGTTGAAGAGATGATCTTTTCTCCATTGTATATTATTCTTCCTTTGTTAATGATTGAGTTTAGGTGTGTGGATTTGCTTCTGGGCTGGCTAATCTGTTTTGTTGATTTCTAGGTCTGTTTTTGTGCCAATACCATGCTATTTTGATTACTGTGGCTTTGTAGTGTTGTCTGAAGTCTAGGAGCATTAGGGCTTCCAGCTTTGTTCTTTTCCATCAGAATTGCTTTGACAATTCTGGGCCTTTAGTAGTTCCATGTAAATTTTAGGATTATCTGTTCTAGTTCTGTGAAAATGCCACTAGGTACTTTATAAGGATTGCATTAAATCTGTAGTTTGATTTGTGTAGTATGGCCATTTCAGCAATATTAATTCTTCCAATTCAAGAGCATGGAGTATCTTTCTATTCCTCTGAAACATCTTCTGTTTCCTTTATCAGTGCTTTATAGTTTCCAGCATATAAATCTTTCAATTCCCTGGTTTGGAGAAGGAAATGGCAACCCACTCCAGTATTCTTGCCTGGAGAATTCCATGGACAGAGGAGCCTGGTGGGCTACAGTCAATGCGGTCACAAAGAGTCAGACATGGCTGACCAACACTCCCTGGTTTGGTTTATTCCTAGGTAGTTTTTGGATGCAATTTAATTAGGATTTTTTTTTTAAACTTTCCCTTTCTGATATTTCAGTGTTAGTGGAAAGAACAATTGATTTCTGTATGTTGATCTTGTATCCTGTTATCTTGCTGAATTCATTTATTAGTTCTATTTTTTGTGTGTGTATGGATTCTCTTGGGTTTTCTATGTAGAATATCTTGTCATCTACATACAATTTTACCTCTTCCCTCAGATTTGGATAGAGTAGGTGGAGTACTGACTTGCAGTGTTTGATGATTTCCAGGGTGTAAATACTCCCTCTGTGGCTGATTTCAAGTTACCATCCCAATGTCACTGAATACATTTGGGAAGAAATGGGTACAACTGGGTCTCTGTATGAGCTGCCTTCAACATACCATGGCTGCTAGATGTTAATAGGATTTCAGGAAGAAATTACTCATAGTTTTAAAAAATTGGGGAACACTGGGTGAAGTTAAACATATGTGGGGAATTTTAAAATATTCAAAACATTAATTTGCATTTTGAAATCCTAGAACATTTTTTATAATTCATTTGACACCTATTGACATGAGTAGGACACTAGTGTGCTAGGAAACACAATTTAGAAAATGTATAAGCTAAAGCTTTAATTTTTCTGTTTTTAGTATTTTCAACTTTGTAATTCTTTTAAGTTACAAAAGCAATATCAACTCAAATTAATAAATTAGCAATAAAAATATAAAATTATATTCTCCCTTTTAATTCCATTTCCCTGAATTACTAAGTGATAAGGGCTTGATGGAATTCTAGTTGAGCTATTTCAAATCCTAAAAGATGATTCTGTGAAAGTGCTTCACTCTATATGCCAGCAAATTTGGAAAACTCAGCAGTGGCCACAAGACTGGAAAAGGTCAGTTTTCATTCCAATCCCAAAGAAAGGCAATGCCAAAGAATGCTCAAACTACCACATAATTGCACTCATCTCACATGCTAGCAAAGTAATGCTCAAAATTCTCCAAGCCAGGTTTCAGCAATATGTGAACCGTGAACTTCCTGATGTTCAAGCTGGTTTTAGAAAAGGCAGAGGAACCAGAGATCAAATTGCCAACATCCACTGGATCATGGAAAAAGCAAGAGAGTTCCAGAAAAACATCTATTTCTGCTTTATTGACTATGCCAAAGCCTTTGACTGTGTGGATCACAATAAACTGTGGAAAATTCTTCAAGAGATGGGAATACCAGACCACCTGACCTGCCTCTTGAGAAATCTGTATGCAGGTCAGGAAGCCACAGTTAGAACTGGACATGGAACAACAGACTGGTTCCAAATAGGAAAAGGAGTACATCAAGGCTGTATATTGTTACCCTGCTTATTTAACTTATATGCAGAGTACATGATGAGAAACGCTGGGCTGGAGGAAGCACAAGCTGGAATCAAGATTGCCGGGAGAAATATCAATAACCTCAGATATGCAGATGACACCACCCTTATGGCAGAAAGTGAAAGAGCCTCTTGATGAAAGTGAAAGAGGAGAGTGAAAAAGTTGGCTTAAAGCTCAACATTCAGAAAACAAAGATCATGGCATCTGATCCCATCACTTCATGGGAAATAGATGGGGAAACAGTGGAAACAGTGGCTGATTTTACTTTTTTGGGCTCCAAAATCACTGCAGACGGTGACTGCAGCTATGAAATAAGAAGATGGTTACTCCTTGGAAGAAAAGTTATAACCAACCTAGACAGCATATTAAAAAGCAGAGACATTACTTTGCCAACAAATGTCCATCTTGTCAAGGCTATGATTTTTCCAGTAGTTACGTATGGATGTGAGTGTTGGACTATAAAGAAAGCTGAGTGCCGAAGAATTGATGCTTTTGAACTGTGGTGTTGGACAAGACTATTGAGAGTCCCTTGGACTGCAAGGAGATCCAACCAGTCCATCCTAAAGGTAATCAGTCCTGAATGTTCATTGGAAGGACTGATGTTGAAGCTGAAATTCCAATACTTTGGCCACCTGATGTGAAGAACTGACTCATTTGGAAAGATCCTGATGCTGGGAAAGATTGAAGGAGAGAGGAGAAGGGGACGACAGAAGATGATATGGTTGGATGGCATCACCAACTCAATGGACATGAGTTTGAGTGAACTCTGGGAGTTGGTGATGGATAGGGTGGCTTGGCATGCTGCGGTTCATGGGGTTGCAAAGAGTCAGACACGACTGAGTGACTGAACTGAACTGAACTGAAGGGCTTAACGCGTGTCATTTCATCCTTTTATCATATAAACTTATACAAATTAGGTCTACATATGTAATAGAAGTTCCCCATTACTTTTATTTAAATTGAGATATAATTGACATGTAATATTAGTTTCAGGTCATAATCCCATTCTTGTATATATTGTAAAATGATCACCTGAATAAATTAACATGTGTCACTACTCATGGTTACAATTTATCTTTTAATGAGAACTTTAAAGATCCACTCTCTTAGCAACCTTTAAATATGCATTGTCTTTTAAAAATACACAGTATTCTGCCACTTAAAATATTTTAGCTTTCTTATTGTAAATAAAACATAATATCAACTTCAGAGAACAAGCGAGGGACTCAGTACAGTGGTTCTCAAACTTTAGCATGCATCCTTAAACCTGGAGGGACTGTCAAAGCACAGATTGCCTGGTACCATCTTGAGAATTTCTGATCCAGTCTTCAATTTTAGTCTCTGAGGATTCTGTGTAAAAGTAGCTGAGAGACGATAAAGGAATGACATATGTGCCAGCAAGGATGGTGTTTATTGGAAACATATTTCAAACTAGAGGAAGTTGGGCTGAGGTCTGAAAATTTGCATTTCTAACAAGTTCCCAGGTGATGCTGACACTATCTGGGATCACAGTTGGAGAACCTTAAGTTTAGTGAATTATTTATAAGATCAACACCTTATAACCACAATTCAGGTGAAAAATAGAACTTTCCTGTCATAGCCCATTCTAACAAGAGTTCCTATCTCCCTTCTGGTAACCACTATTCTGACTCTTTGGGTAATCACTTCCTTGTGTTGCTCCGTGTTTTTTCCCTTATGAATATATTTTGTTGAACAAATTGAGATCATCTGTACACACTGTTAGTACATGTCACAACATGGTATATTCCCATGTCAGCAAATGCTAATCTGTATTATTTTTTATAGGAATGAATTTTATTTTTATGGAAGAGTTTTAGGTTCATATAAAAATTGAGTGGAAAATACAAAAGAATTGCCTTATAACTCCTGCCTGTGCCCCCCTTTCCAAGTCCCCCAACTCAGTCACGATCGACATTTCTCACCAGAATGGTACATTTGTTACCAAAGATGAACCTGTACTGACACATCATTATCACTGGGGATTGCTCTTGATGTTGTACCTTCTGTGGCTTTGGACAAATTTACAAAGACATGTATTCCCCATTGTAATTTCATACAGAATAATTTCACTGCCCTAAAAATCCTCTTTGCTCTGCCTACTCTTGCTGGCTTTCCTTTTACCCTTTGGCAATGACCATTTTTTAATAGTATGTCTTTTTCAGAATATCATATAGCTGGAATTATGCAGTATGTGGCCTATTCAGATTGGCTTCTTTCATTTAGTAATGTCTTTAAAATGTAAAATTTCTCCATGTCTTTTCCTGCCTGGAGAGCTCATTTATTTTTTAGTGCTGAATAATATTCTATTGTATGGATGTACCACAACTATTTGCCTACTGAAGAACATTTGGTTACTTCTAAGTCTCAGCAATTATGAATAATGCTGCCATAAACACATGTGGGAATTATTTTTGTGTGTGTGGTGTGTGCAGACATAAATTTTCAGTTTATTTGGCTAGCCACCAAGGAGTGCAATTGCTGAATACCCAGATCATGAACTCCTTATTGCCAAATTCAGACTTAAATTGAAGAAAGTAAGGAAAACCACTAGACCATTCAGGTATGACCTAAATCAAATCCCTTATGATTATACAGTGGAAGTGAGAAATAGATTTAAGGGCCTAGATCTGATAGATAGAGTACCTGATGAACTATGGACTGAGGTTCGTGACATTGTACAGGAGACAGGGATCAAGACCATCCCCATGGAAAAGAAATGCAAAAAAGCAAAATGGCTGTCTGGCGAGGCCTTACAAATAGTTGTGAAAAGAAGAGAAGCGAAAAGCAAAGGAGAAAAGGAAAGATATAAACATCTGAATGCAGAGTTCCAAAGAATAGCAAGAATAGATAAGAAAGCCTTCTTCAGTGATCAATGCAAAGAAATAGAGGAAAACAACAGAATGGGAAAGACTAGGGATCTCTTCAAGAAAATCAGAGATACCAAAGGAATATTTCATGCAAAGATGGGCTCGATAAAGGACAGAAATGGTATGGACCTAACAGAAGCAGAAGATATGAAGAAGAGATGGCAAGAATACACAGAAGAACTGTACAAAAAAGATCTTCACGACCCAGATGATCATGATGGTGTGATCACTGACCTAGAGCCAGACATCCTGGAATGTGAAGTCAAGTAGGCCTTAGAAAGCATCACTATGAACAAAGCTAGTGGAGGTGACGGAATTCCAGTTGAGCTATTTCAAATTCTGAAAGATGATGCTGTGAAAGTGCTGCACTCAATATGCCAGCAAATTTGGAAAACTCAGCAGTGGCTACAGGACTGAAAAGGTCAGTTTTCATTCCAATCCCAAAGAAAGGCAATGCCAAAGAATGCTCAAACTACCGCACAATTGCACTCATCTCACACGCTAGTAAAGTAATGCTCAAAATTCTCCAAGCCAGGCTTCAGCAATATGTGAACTGTGAACTTCCTGATGTTCAAGCTGAATTTAGAAAAGGCAGAGGAACAAGAGATCAAATTGCCAACATCCGCTGGATCATGGAAAAAGCAAGAGAGTTCCAGGAAAACATCTATTTCTGCTTTGTTGACTATGCCAAAGCCTTTGACTGTGTGGATCACAATAAACTGTAGAAAATTCTGAAAGAGATGGGAGTACCAGACCACCTGACCTGCCTCTTGAGAAATTTGTATGCAGGTGAGGAAGCCACAGTTAGAACTGGACATGGAACAACAGATTGGTTCCAAATAGGAAAAGGAGTTCGTCAAGGCTGTATATTGTCACCCTGTTTATTTAACTTATATGTAGAGTACATCATGAGAAACGCTGGGCTGGAAGAAACACAAGCTGGAATCAAGATTGCCAGGAGAAATATCAATAACCTCAGATATGCAGATGATACCACCCTTATGGCAGAAAGTGAAGAGGAACTTAAACGGCTCTTGATGAAAGTGAAAGTGGAGAGTGAAAAAGTTGGCTTAAAGCTCAACATTCAGAAAATGAAGATCATGGCATCCTGTCCCATCACTTCATGGGAAATAGATGGGGAAACAGTGGAAACAGTGTCAGACTTTATTTTTCTGGGCTCCAAAATCACTGCAGATGGTGACTGCAGCCATGAAAGTAAAAGACGATTACTCCTTGGAAGGAAAGTTATGACCAACCTAGATAGCATATTGAAAAGCAGAGACATTACTTTGCCAACAAAGGTTTGTCTAGTCAAGGCTATGGTTTTTCCTGTGGTCATGTATGGATGTGAGAGTTGGACTGTGAAGAAGGCTGAGCACCAAAGAATTGGTGCTTTTGAACTGTGGTGTTGGAGAAGACTCTTGAGAGTCCCTTGGACTGCAAGGAGATCCAACCAGTCCATTCTAAAGGAGATCAGCTCTGGGATTTCTTTGGAAGGACTGATGCTAAAGCTGAAACTCTAGTACTTTGGCCACCTCATGTGAAGAGTTGACTCATTGGAAAAGACTCTGATGCTGGGAGGGATTGGAGGCAGGAGGAGAAGGGGACGACAGAGGATGAGATGGCTGGATGGCATCACTGACTCAATGGACATGAGTCTGAGTAAACTCCGGGAGTTGGTGATGGACAGGGAGGCCTGGTGTGCTGTGATTCATGGGGTCGCAAAGAGTCGGACACGACTGAGCGACTGATCTGAATCTGAATGTGATGGTAAGATTATGTTCAGTCTTGTAAGAAACTGCCAAAATAACCTTCAAAGTGGCTATACCATTTTGCATTCAACCAATAATAAATGAAAGTTCCTACTATTGCTCAACATCCTCACCAGCATTTGACATTTACTGTCAATGTTTTGGGTTTTGGTCATTCTAATAGATGTGTAATGGAATCTCTGTGATTTAGTTTGCATTTCCCTGTTCAATATTCTGTACACAGAATATTGAACATCTCGTAGATGCTTATTTAATATCAGTGTATCTTCTTTGGTCAGGTGTCTGTCCAGGTATTCTGCTCATTTTTAATCAGGTTATTGTCTTATTGTTATATTTTAAGAGTTCTCTCTATATTTTGGATAACAGCCATTTACAGATACTTTTTTTTTTTTCCAGTTTGTCTCTTGTTTTTTTCATTCTCTTGACAGTCTTCTACAGGGCAGAAACTTTTAGTTTGTCTAGATTCCAGTTTATCAATTATTTATTTCACAGATCACATTTTGGTCTTGTCCCTAAAAAGGCATTGCCCTACCCAAGGTCATCTAGGTTTTCCTCTGTTTTTTTTTCTGGAAGTTTTATACTTTTGCCTTTTACATGTAGGTCTATGATGCACTTTTCATTCATTTTTGTAAGTAGGTGCCAAGTCTATATTTAGATTTGCTTTTTTTTTTTTTTTTTGGCATGAGGATGTCTAGTCTAGTTGAAAAGACACTATCTTGCTTCATTACATTGCCTTTGCTGCTTTGTGGAAGAGCAGTTGCCTGTATTTATGTAGGTCTATCATGCGAAGAGTTGACTCATTGGAAAAGACTCTGATGCTGGGAGGGATTGGGGGCAGGAGGAGAAGGGGACGACAGAGGATGAGATGGCTGGATGACATCACGGACTCGATGGACATGAGTCTGAGTGAAATCCGGGAGCTGGTGATGGACAGGGAGGCCTGGCGTGCTGTGATTCATGGGGTCGCAAAGAGTTGGACATGACTGAGCGACTCATCTGATCTGATTTATAGGCTTGCTATTCTGTTTCGTTGATCTTTTTTGCAAATCCCACACTGTCTTGAATAATATAGCTTGAAGTCAGGTAGTGTCAGTCTTCTGCCTTTGCTTTATCCTTTCAATATGGAGTTGAGTATCCTATTTCTCCTCTCAATATAAACTTTAGAATTAGTTTGTTAGTATCCAGGAAATAACTTCCTCAATTTTATGTGGAATTGCATTAAATCTAGAAGGCAAATTGAGAATAGCTGACATCTTGACAATATTTAGTCTTCCTATCTATGAACATGGAATATCTCATTGACTTAGTTGCTCTTTAATATCTTTTATCAGAATTTTGTAGTTTTCCTCCAATGGATCTGACACATACTTTGTTGGAATTATACCTAAGTGTTTCATTTTGTGGGATGCTAATTTAAATGACACTGTGTTTTTAATTCCAAGTTTTAACAACTTGTTCATTGCTGGTATATAGAAGAGTGACTGCCTTTTGTGTATTAACTTTGTAGCCTGTGAAAATATTACACTCATCTAATTGGTTCCAGATGTTTTCTGTCAATTTTTTCAGCTGTTCTATATAGGTGATTATGTCATCTGTGAACGAAGATGGTTTTATTTCTTCCTTTCTCATTTTTGTATTTCCTCTTTCCCAATCTTTGTGCTTGGGAAGGAGGAGATGCTGTATGTATAGTATATATACATGTACATACACACACACACACAGAGGCTTCCCACGTGGCTCAGTGGTAAAGAATCTGCCTGCTAACGCAGGAGACATGGAAGATGTGGGTTTGATTCCTGGCTCAGAAAGATTTCCTGGAGGAGGAATGACACCCCACTCCAGTATTCTTGCCTGAAAAAAAATCCCATGGAAAGAGAAGCCTGGTTGGCTGCATAGCATGGGGTCCCAAAGTTGGACATGACTGACTGACTAAACATATCAAATAAATAAATATATATAACACACACACATATTTTCTTTTCTTATTGTACTAGATTAGCCATGAATTATGGTATGATATTGAAAGGCAGTAGTCAAAGGGGAAAAACTTGCCCTTTTTCTAATCTTAGTGCAAAAGCTTCAAGTTTCTCATCATTTAATTGTAGTTTTTTTTCATAGATATTCTTTATCAAGTTGAGGAATTCCTTCTATTCCTGGATTTCAGAGAGATTTTATCATGAATAGGTATAAGATTTAATCATATGCTTTTCCTCCAGATGTTGATATGATTATATGATTTTGTTTTTCTTTACTTGGTTGATGGGGTTATTTAATTTATTTTTAGATGTTGAACCCAGTCTTTCCTTCGTGGGATAAATCTCACTTTATCTAATATCTATAATTTTATCACGATTTATCATGGAGGACAATTCTTTTAACACATTGTTGGGTTTGACTTGCTAGCTTTTTTTAAAGGGTTTTTGCACGTATGTGCAAAAGACATATCCCATGAGAGATATTGCTCTCTACTTTTCTTTTCTTGAATGTCTTTATTTGGTTTCGGTGTTTAGACTAATTCTGACCTCACAGAATGAGTTAGGAACTATTCCCTATGCTTCAGTCAGCAAGTTAACTTTCTGGCATGTGCTCTTTTCCTAACTTGTAGGTGGTCAATTTATCAGGGTGCGCTTACACAGCCTTTCTTCAGTGTATTCATGGAGACTCTTTGTGACCCCATGAATTGTAGCTGCCAGGCTTCTCTGTCCATGGGATTTCCCAGGCAAGAATACTGGAGTGGGTTGCCATTTCCTTCTCCAAGGGATCTTCCTGACCCAGGGATGGAACCATGTTTCCTGCTGAGCCACCAGGGACAGAGGGACACCAGGACACCTTCAGAGGGACAGACAAATAGAGAGAGACTCACTTCCTGTTCTTATAAGGCTGTTAATCCTATCAGATTAGGACCCTCAACCTTATATCTTTAACCTTAATTAATTCCTCACATCTCTATTTCCAAATGTAGTCATATTGGATGTTTGGGCCTCACTGTATGAATTTCACAGGGACACAGCTTAGTCCAGGGTACCTTCACTGATTCCTTCTCCAATGCTCTTACTTTTTTTATGTAGACCCAAGTGAATTAATTATATCATTTTTATTCTCTCTGAAGAGTTTAACTTTTTTTGCAAAGCAGATCTATTGGCAACAAATTTTCTCAATATTTGTCTAAGAAAGTCTTTATTTCTCTTTCACTTTTAAAGTATAATTTCACAGGAAAGATCATTTCACAGAAGGCAAATGTCTAGGTTTTTGGTTTTTTCCTCTCAAAACTTGAAATATTTCATTTCACGCTCACTTTGCTTGCATGGTTTCTGAGGAGAGTCAGATCTAAACTCTTACCTTTTCTCCTTGATAAGTTGTGCTTTCCTCTGACTTTCTCCAAAACTTTTTCCTTTATCGTTGATTTTCTGTAGTTTAAATATGCTATGCCTCAATGAAGCTTTCTCTGCATTTATCGTGTCTGTTGTTCTCTGAGCATCTTGAATATGTGGGTTGGCATCTGACATTAATTTAGGGAAATTCTGAGTCCTTATTATCTCAAGCACTGTTCCTGTTCCCCTCTCCCTTTCCTCTCTAGTATTCCCAACATACAATCACACAGGTTGTAGTTGTCCTAGTTTTGGGGTTTCCTGTTCTGTCTTGTTTTTCAGTATTTTTTCTCTTTGCTTTTCAGTTTCAAAAGTTCATATTATCATATCTTCAAGCTCAGAGATTTTTTTCCTTAACCATGCTCAGTCTACTAATGAAAGTATTTATAAAAGACATTCTCCATTTATGTTACTATGTTTTTAAATTCTAGCATTTCTTTTTGGGGTCTTCTGTAGGATTTCCATCTCTCTGCTTGCATTATCTGTTATTGCAGGCTGTGTAATTTCCTAATTAAAACCCTTAGCATATTCATCATAGTTAAAAATATATATATTGGTCTGAAGATTTCAACATTCCTGCCATATCTGACTCTGGCACTTGTTCAGTCTCTTAAACTGTACTATTTGCCTTTTAGTACCTTGTAATTGTTTCTTGAAAGTTTGTCATGATGTACTAAGAAGAACTGTGACAAATAGCCTTTACTGATATAGTACCAAGGTGTTGGGGAGAGAAACCTGATTTATTATTTATAATTTATAATCATAAGTCTTATGATTAGGTCTCAGTCTTTTGGTGAGTCTGTGTCACTGGAATGTAAATTTCACTGGAGCTTCTCAGCTGTTTTTCCTCCCTTAGGTGGGACAGGATGACTAGAGGAGGCTGGTGTTGAGATCTGCTAAATTTCCAGCAGGTTGTGCTTGGATGAAATAGTTTCTCCTGAGGGCAGGCCTTGTTAAGAATGCTCTTTCATATTTCAAGATTGTTACTGTTACCCTCTTCATGCTGGAAGCACAGTGGGGAATTTTCTCGGATATTCTAAGGACCTTGTAGAGCTCCTGAGAGTAACATTCATGAGAGTGTGGAAGACTCCATGGCTGGTTTCCCTGGAGTTTTCTATTCTCTGCATTGTCCACACTGAACTTCCAACAGTATGTCATTTACAGCTCAGGTTTTCCTGCTCCAGCACTGGTCTCTCTGGACTTTTCTGCTCATGGGTTTCTGCTCTAGTAGGTTGTGATTCTCTGTATCTGCCCATCTGTCTCTCCAAATTTGGGGACAGCAGTTTGCCCTGTGACCCCACTTTCCAGTGGCTCTGAGAAGAGTTGCTGATTTTTCAATTTGCTCAGCTCTTTATTTGTTTTTAGGATGGAGTGGTTACTTTCTTTCTTTTTTAATTTGGCTACATTGGGTCTTAGTTGTGGCCCATGGGATCTTCCTTGCATCATGTAGGATCTTTCACTGCAATGTCTGGGCTCAGGAGTTGCGGCTTACGGACTCTCTAATTGTGGCACGCAGGTTCTATACCACACAGCAGCTGTGGTGTGTGGGCTTAGTTGCTCCATGGCGGGTGGGATCTTAGTTCCTCAACCGGGGTTCAAACCTGTGTCCCCTGGATTGCAAGGCAGATTCTTAAGCACTGGACTGCCAGGGAAGTCTCTGAAATGGTCACTGTAAAATAAGCTCATTATATGCTGAACTGGAAACTGGAATTCTGCTTCATGTTTTTATCACCCAAATATGAATCCATAGGGACTAATTGAACAAGCTTGCTTTAAAAAAAATTTCTTTGCCTTTTAAATCCATAGAAAGTATTTGTAGAAGAATCCCAGCTATTTCAACTGTAGAGTTTTCTAATCTGGATCTCCTTGATTTCATAATGTTGGTGCAGTTTAACACAGTCATCTGCCTCTAGTTGAAAAATAGCACAGTCATTTTTCCTGAAAACTGGCAGCTGGATCCACAGGTTCCAGTTAGACCAGACCCACATCTAATAACCTTGGCAAGATTATTAGTGGGTGTGAATTTTTTCAGCAGGAGGCATATAAAGTCTGGTTTTTGTTCTATTTTTTATCAATTTTATTGTGGTATAATTTATATACAATAAATTCACCAATTTAAAATGTAATATTTGATGGGTTTTGATAAATATGTACAGTCAAGAAACTGTCACAATGATGGCATTGAACATTTCTATCACTCCAAAAGTTCCCTATGTATCTTTCCCTATAGCAGTCAAACTCCTCTGTCCATTAACTATCTCCTGAAAACCATTCCTCCTGATTACTATAGTTTTGCCTTTTACATAATTTCAAATAAACAGACTACTACACTATTAGCCTTCTGTGTCTGCATCTTTCACATTACATGATACTTAAGAGATTTACTTCTTTTTCTGTGTAGATAAGTAGTTTATTCTTTTATTATTACACTGTAGTGTTTCATTGTATGGATTTACCACAATTTGTTAATCTGTTTACCAGTGGATGAATATTTGAGTTTTTTCCAGTTTGGAGCTATATGAATAAAACTGTGCTGAATGCATCTGTCCCCCAGATAACAGTTTATGCAAACAGCAACCCAGCTCCTCTCTTCTGAGTGTGGAGTCCCAACCTGAATCTACTGCTTTTGGTTCACTTTTTAGTGACTTTTAGCAGCTTTTTTTTGTCTTCTGTCCAGAATTTGTGATTGTCTTCTGGACTGTTATGAACTTAGTTTGCTATTTCTTCAAGTATTTGTTCTCAGAATGGTAATAGTCCTATTTTGCTATTTAATTTTTATTTATAATTGGCTAGTAAAGTAATGCTCAAAATTCTCCAAGCCAGGCTTCAGCAATACGTGAACTGTGAACTTCCAGATGTTCGAGCTGGTTTTAGAAAAGGCAGAGGAACCAGAGATCAAATTGCCAATGTCTGCTGGATCATGGAAAAAGCAAGAGAGTTCCAGAAAAACATCTACTTCTGCTTTATTGACTATGCCAAAGCCTTTGACTGTGTGCATCACAATAAACTGTGGAAAATTCTGAAAGAAATGGGAATACCAGACCAACTGATCTGCCTCTTGAGAAATCTGTATGCAGGTCAGGAAGCAACAGGTAGAACTGGACATGGAACAACAGACTGGTTCCAAATAGGAAAAGGAGTACATCAAGGCTGTATATTGTCACCTTGCTTATTTAACTTATATGCAGAGTACATCATGAGAAACGCTGAGCTGGAAGAAGCACAAGCTGGAATCAACATTGCTGGGAGAAATATCAACAACCTCAGATACGCAGATGACACCACCCTTATGGCAGAAAGTGAAGAGGAACTCAAAAGCCTCTCGATGAAAGTGAAAGAGGAGAGTGCAAAAGTTGGCTTAAAGCTCAACATTCAGAAAATGAAGATCACGGCATCCGGTTCCATCACTTCATGGGAAATAGATGGGGAAACAGTGGAAACAGTGTCAGACTTTATTTTTCTGGGCTCCAAAATCACTGCAGATGGTGATTACAGCCATGAAATTAAAAGAGGCTTACTCCTTGGAAGGAAAGTTATGACCAAACTAGATAGCATATTCAAAAGCAGAGACATTACTTTGCCAACAAAGGTCCGTCTAGTCAAGGCTATGGTTTTTCCAGTGGTCATGTATGGATGTGAGAGTTGGACTGTGAAAAAGCTGAGTGCCGAAGAACTGATGCTTTTGAACTGTGGTGTTGGAGAAGACTCTTGAGAGTCCCTTGGACTACAAGGAGATCCAACCAGTCCATTCTGAAGGAGATCAGCCCTGGGATTTCTTTGGAAGAAATGATGCTAAAGCTGAAACTCCAGTACTTTGGCCACCTCATGTGAAGAGTTGACTCATTGGAAAAGACTCTGATGCTGGGAGGGATTGGGGGCAAGAGGAGAAGGGGACGACATAGGATGAGATGGCTGGATGGCATCACTGACTCGATGGACATGAGTTTGAGTGAACTCCTGGAGATGGTGATGGTCAGGGATGCCTGGCGTTCTGAAATTCATGGGGTTGCAAAGAGTCGGACACGACTGAACTGAACTGAACTAAACTGAACACTTATTCATGATAAAAATGACAAACTAAGGAGAATTTCCTTAACTTGATAAGGAATATCTACAAAAACCTTATAGCTAATGGTGAGAAACTTGAAGTTTCTCAATAAGATCTGAAACAAGACAAGGATGTCCTCACTTACTATTAGTTTTCAATACTGTACTGCAACTGCTAGCTTATGCAATAATAAAAATATCATTATGCAATCATGTATTTAAATATATTTGTTGAGTTTTAGTTCTTTGTAATTCTCCTTACTAAAGTACAAAATTCCTATCTTCGACAGTGAACTCCTCTTTGAATTGGCTCCTGAATTTTCTGATATAACCCTGTTGTAAATACCTTTATGCCATCTACTTTGTTGAGGTATTATATGCCTATTTTGTTCATTTCCTTTCCCTGACCAGAATGACTAGATTGGTAATCGTTTCTAGACCTTTTCAGTGGACAATTAAGGCACACACATACGGACACTATATCTCTCTCTTTAAAAAGCCTCATATATTCTCAATGCTTTTTCCAATTAAAAACAGAATGACAGACTTTTTATTTAATCTGGTCTATATTACACTACTCTGTCATTTCTTACATTCTGAAAATCCTGGAAGGTCATAGAAAATATCCCATAATTACTCATTTATTTTTTCCTATATATGTGAATATTATAAAAATGATAATATCATCACTAATTATTGAAAATAGTTTAAAATTATAAAAAATTAAAAATGCAATGCCATTCTTTCTAGTTACAGTACATCTATAGGTGAGATTTCGTAATGTTTATTTTAATCTTTATTTAGAGTTAGTTCTGTACATATTTATAGATTTACTTCTTGCCACCAATCTTTACATAAATATCTCTGTAAATTTTAGTTGCTTTAAGCTATTTTTCTAGTAAATTACTTAAGAAGAACTCAGTGAAACAACAAATACTCCCTGAAGACTTGCTTGTTGCTAACAACTATGTTCTAGATTTAGAGATCTGTTTTACTGGATAGAAATTTTTTCACATTTTCTTTCCTTAATACATGAAATATGTTACTTTATTTTTTTCTAGTGTAAAGATATGATGTCAAAAAGTTTGATGGCAGAGAGTGTTTTGCCTATGTTCTCCTCTAGGAGTTTTATAGTTTCTGGTCTTACATTGAGATCTTTAATCCATTTTGAGTTTATTTTTGTGTATGGTGTTAGAAAGTGAGAACATAGGCAAAACACTCTCCAACATACATCACAGCAGGATCCTATATGACCCACCTCCCAGAATATTGGAAATAAAAGCAAAAACAAACAAATGGGACCTAATTAAACTTAAAATCTTCTGCACAACAAAGGAAACTATTAGCAAGGTGAAAAGGCAGCCTTCAGAATGGGAGAAAATAATAGCAAATGAAGCAACTGACAAACAACTAATCTCAAAAATATACAAGCAACTCCTACAGCTCAACTCCAGAAAAATAAATGACCCAATCAAAAAATGGGCCAAAGAACTAAATAGACATTTCTCCAAAGAAGACATACAGATGGCTAACAAACACATGAAAAGATGCTCAACATCTCATTATCAGAGAAATGCAAATCAAAACCACTATGAGGTACCATTTCACGCCAGTCAGAATGGCTGCGATCCAAAAGTCTACAAGCAATAAATGTTGGAGAGGGTGTGGAGAAAAGGGAACCCTCTTACACTGTTGGTGGGAATGCAAACTAGTACAGCCACTATGGAGAACAGTGTGGAGATTCCTTAAAAAACTGGAAATAGAACTGCCTTATGATCCAGCAATCCCACTGCTGGGCATACACACCGAGGAAACCAAAAGGGAAAGAGACACGTGTACCCCAATGTTCATCGCAGCACTGTTTATAATAGCCAGGACATGGAAGCAACCTAGATGCCCATCAGCAGATGAATGGATAAGAAAGCTATGGTACATATACACAATGGAGTATTACTCATCCATTAAAAAGAATACATTTGAATCAGTTCTAATGAGGTGGATGAAACTGGAACCTATTATACAGAGTGAAGTAAGCCAGAAAGAAAAACACCAATACAGTGTACTAACGCATATATATGGAATTTAGAAAGATGGTAACAATAACCCTGTGTAAGAGACAGCAAAAGAGACACTGATGTATAGATCTGTCTTGTGGACTCTCTGGGAGAGGGAGAGGGTGGGGAGATTTGGGAGAATGGCATTGAAACATGTGTAATATCGTGTATGAGACGAGGAGCCAGTCCAGGTTCGATGCACGATGCTGGATGCTTGGGGCTGGTGCACTGGGACGGCCCAGAGGGAGGGTATGGGGAGGGAGGAGGGAGGAGGGTTCAGGATGGGGAGCACAGGTATACCTGTGGTGGATTTATTTCGATGTTGGGCAAAACTAATACAATATTGTAAAGTTTAAAAAAAAAAGTTTGATGGCAGTAGACAGTATATCTTTATATGTCTTTTAAGTCATATGTTTTATTCTCTCCTGAGCATCAAAGCCTTTTTATTTTCCTTTATTTTCTAATAATTTCACCAGAATGTCCTTGTGTTTGTTTTTCTGATTCTATATACATAAGTACACTTTATGCTCTATCAATATTTTAAACAAATGTAAAATTTCATAAACTTAGTTTTGTAATGTTGATTTCCTTTGTTAGAATGCCTAATATTGTATCATTTCCCCCCAATCTTTAATTATGTCACTGTCTGAATTCCTTTTATTTCTTTTCTTGTATCTTATAATTAAAGACATTCTTTTAATAATTTTTAAGCAAAATTTCTTGAGTTTATTCACTCTGGTTTTCCTTCTAGAGAGTCTTGATTTCTAAAATGACTTCTCTGTTACTTCTAATTCTTGAATTTTTTGTCTCAGATTTTTTATAATTTTTAGTTATACTGTTTTTTATATTTTGTATTTTTCTTAATATATTCTAGCTTGTTTTGAAATAATACTTTATAATTTTTTTCTGTCTTTTGTATACAACTTTCTGGTATATTTTTATTATCTGTAGAGATGTCATTCTGGTTCTTATTCTTTTTTCTGTAGTAATTTTGGGTGGGATTTGATTTCAATAGCTTTATATTGATCATTTTAATATACTTTTAGTCCCTCTGAACTTTTAGGAGCTTGACTCATATTGTCTCTGCCTTCATAAAGTGTACTTTTCTCTTTGTTTTTGTGTGGTGTAAAAATGTGGCATATTGCTAAGATTTCCTGGCCTTATTTACTCTGTCCAATTTTGACTCTTCTCTTTTCTTTGTCACTCTATCCCAGTCCTGCTCAGTTTTCATTTTGCTTCCATCAGTTTTTCCTCTTATATGGTCCTGTTCTACAAAAGATTCCTACCAATTCAGTTTCAAGAATTCATAGTGGCTAGACTTCTCCAAACTCATTAAATCTCACTGTGGTTCTTTGTACTGAAACGCCAGTACAGGGTGCAAAATGCTTCTGAGATGCAGTTACTGTTCTCAAATTGGTCTGCCAAAATTCAAGATGACTATTTCATATTATTCTATTCTTAGGTCAGTCAGATGGACTCTGCTTTCTCTCACAGCAATGTCAACAACATTTTGACCTTGTGGCTATTGGTGGTTTGTCTCTGTCTGTATTTGGGGGTGTATGGTTTTACCTTGTTACCAGGATTTGTTGTAAATATTTTTTTGCTCTCTAGTTTCTTTGACTTTCCATGTGAGAATTTAGAAAGATATAAAAGCTGTACTACAGATCTAACAGCTGTACTGCTACCATCATCTTGCCAGAATTCACATTTTTTCCTCTTAAAATATAAGGCTATTTTCCAGGTCAATGCATATAGATCTAGTATATTCTTTTTATAAGTTAAATAATGCTGTTTTAAAATGCAATTTATTCAGCCATTTCCTTTTATAATAAGCTTTGTCATATATATTGAAAATATTTTCTCCCAGTCTATTTTGACAGAAAGTCTTAAATTTTATGTACTCAAATCTGTTGATACTTCTTTTATGGTTTCTGGGCTTCTCAATGCTCTTACATTATCTGCTGTTCTCAGATTTACACAAGTACCTATTAAATATTCTACTGACATACTTTTTTGGTGATATTTAGTTTTTAAATTGTGTGATTTATTTTTTGTGTGGTATCAAATATGGTATATTTTTCTAGATGGATAGTAATTGAATAGTGTATTTTATGCAATATATCATAAAATCATATTTACTTTGTTTAAAATTCATCTATACTTGGATAAGTTTCTAACCCAATATTCTCCTCTTTGACTATTCCTATGCCAATATATTCTATTAAAATTATGGTAAGTTGATAGTAGTGCATTGTATTTAATAGGATGAGAATGCTTTGTTTAATTCTCAATTTTAAGTGATTATCAATTTTTGATAATCGCCTTTGTGAATGAAAAAGAAAACATAATTTTTTACTTTACTATAACTCTTTATAATTTATAGTTTATATAATTTATATAATTATATAATTTATATAATTTAACTGCAAATGCATTAAAAATACATATATATACAAATTTTGGGAACACTGATATTTGTATGACTTTATCTTTTCATATATCTTATGTATATCTTCATATATCTTATATAATTTATATATAACTGCAAATGCATTAAAAATACATATACATACAAATTTTGGGAACACTGACATTTGTATGACTTTATCTTTTCGTCCAAGATAATGTTACTCCTCCAAAGTTATTCAGGTCTCAATTTTGTAAAGATTGTTTTGCTCTCTAGATTTACAGTTTTTCTTTGAAGTTTATGGAATATTTTAAATGTTTTTTATGGGCTTGGTCACACAAAAAATTTACTTGAAAAAACTAGAGATTTTCCACAGCTTTTTCTCCAAATATGATCAAATAAAGATAGAAAGCAATAATAAAATATTGTCTAGGAGTTTTCATACACTGCTGCTGCTGCTGCTAAGTCACTTCAGTCATGTCTGACTCTGTGTGACCCCATAGACGGCAGCCCACCAGGCTCCCCCGTCCCTGGGATTCTCCAGGCAAGAACACTGGAGTGGGTTGCCATTTCCTTCTCCAATGTATGAAAGTGAAAAGTGAAAGTGAAGTCGCTCAGTCATGTCTGACTCCTAGCAACCCCATGTACTGCAGTCCACCAGGCTCCTACATCCGTGGGATTTTCCAGGCAAGAGTACTGGAGTGGGGTGCCATTGCCTTCTCCGTCATACACTGCTAGAGAAGATAAAAGGTAACATTGCTCTTCAGTCACTAAGTCGTGTCTGACTCTTTGTGGCCCCATGGACTACAGCATGTCAGGCTTCCTTGTCTTTCACTATCTCCTGGAGTTTCCTCAAATTCACATTCATTAAGTCAGTGATGCTATCTAACCATCTCATCCTCTGCTGCCCTCTTCTCTTTTGGCTTTAATCTTTCCCAGCATCAGGGTCTTTTCCAATGAGTTGACTCTTCACGTCAAGTAGCCAGAGTATCAACTTTGAAAACTGAAAGACTAAAGCTGAACACTGAATACCCAGCAAATTCATCACTAAGTAGGTGCCCTGTGTACAGATGTATAACAAAGCATAACAGGGTACACAGTGGTATATTATTCACAACATTCTCAGCTTGCAAACATCCCTAATATCCTTCAGTTGTAGACTATACACATAACTTCTGATATCTTCAAACAATAGAATACTGCATAGCAGTGAGAAAGAACAAACATTCTTTCATGGATGAGCATAGATGAATATCATAAAGATAATGTTAAATAAAAGAAACCAGATAAGAAAGAGTACATACCATTTAATGTCATTTATATAAAGTTAAAAAATGAGAAAAACATTTATGGAACTTGGGATAATGATACCGTTGGGGACATAGCAACTGGGACGGACTATGATGACTACTGAAGAAATGATGTTTTATGTTGATCCCTTTATGAAAAGTTGTTAAGCTCTACATTCATGATTTATGCACCCTTTTGTATATGTTACACTCTAATAACAAACGCACTTAAGGACGTGTCCAAGATATATTGTTAATTGTACTTATTTCCTGAATAAGCAAGAAAAAATCCACTCCCAAATCCACACAACCAAACAAGTATATCAATTTCAGTACACAAATATACATTTTTCCTCAGATGGAACAGACTGTTTTGTTGTTGTTCATGTTGACAAATGGCTCTGGTAGAATTACCACAGTGAGGAAAGATGAGTTTTAATACAGAGGAAGGAAGTGTCTGGTCCTGCCTGCTTCTTTTAAAGCTGTCAGGCCGCCCCTGTACCATAGCAGCAGTGTCTCCAAGACCAGGATGTACTCTTGTACTCTTTACGGTTTAAAACCTTAAGTGCTTGCTCTAGTCCATCTCATTGTGCTTACAAATTTCCTGCAAATCTGAATTCTTCTGATCCTGAGATTTTCCTCACATTTGGGGCTCTAAATATCTCTTGTATCTCATAGCATTTTTTGACCAAATTTATACCCTACTCATCATATGGCCCAAGGCCCCCTGAATAAAGAGATGCCTCCCTCTCATCATCTACATCTTGATGTAGCCTCTCTCATCATTTTTCATAGCCTCTTGATTGTTCTTGGCCCTGAAAAATGATCTAGACTGAGGATATGTTGTTCAGTCACTAAGTTGTGTCCAACTCTTTGTGACTCCATGGACTGCAGCATGCCAGGCTTCCCTGTCCTTCACTATCTCCCAGAGTTTGCACAAACTCATGTCCATTGGGTCGGTGATGTCATCCAACCATCTCATCCTCTGTCTCCCTCTTCTTCTCTTACCCTCAATCTTTCCCAGCATCATGGTCTTTTCCAATGAGTTGGCTCTTCACATCAGGTGGCCAAAGTATTGCAGCTTCAGCATCAGTTCTTCCAATGAATATTCAGGGTTGATTTCCTTTAGATTGACTGGTTTGACCTCCTTGAAGTCCAAGGATCTCTTAAGAGTCTTCTCCAGCACCACATTTTGAAAGCATCAATTCTTCAGTGCTTAGCCTTCTTTATAGTCTAACTCTCACATCTGTATGTGATTACTGGAAATTCCATAGCTTTGACTAGACGGACATTTGCTGGCAAAGTGATGTCTGAAGGTATAGACTGAGGGTATAGATTTCAAAACAAAAACAAAAACTCTTCATTGTAAAATTCAGACTTAAAACTACCAAAATAGTAGAAAGAATTCCTGCATCTTCTTCCAGATTTCCCAATTTGACATTTTATCCCATTTGCTTCATCATTCTCTCTTTCTGAATTCTCATTATTCGTGGTATTTTTGTCACATAAAGTCATCACAGACACTGAATTAGCAAATACTGAGCTACCACAGGAAACACAGTATTAGGTTCCCTTGAGCCTCTGCTTACAACATTTGTCAACTGATCTTTACCAAACCTTGTTTAATGTGTATCTATTAGGACAGTTTTAAAAACATATTAATGTCATTGATTCGTTAACATTTAATTCATAGCCAATTGCACTGTCACACATGCCTGAAATGGGGATTATTCGTTTTTTCCACAAAGCACATCACAGCTGGTTTATACTTAGGAACACCACACAACACTTCAGCCCTATTATAGGGGCCTTTTAAGCAACAAAATCACCAACAAAATGCACAAAAAATGCAAGCACTGTGGCACTAAACTGATGAAAATGACACGTATTTGCAATCTGAGAGCTATAAGGTAGAGCATCGCTTGGTCAACACCCACTGGAAAGTGAGCATTGGATGACTCAAAGTTTTCACACTCTGTACATGTCTATGAATGACTTCAAAAGCACTGCAAATGCTGATTTTGTGGTTACAAATAATTTTAGTGAGTAAATAAATTTTCAAGTAATAATGAATGATAATGAAAGTCATTCAGTCGTGTCCGACTCTTTGTGACCCCACGGACTATACAGTCTATGGAATTCTCCAGGCCAGAATACTGGAGTTGGGTAGCCTTTCCCTTCTCCAAGGGATCCTCCCAACCCCGGGATTGAACTCAGGTTTCCCTCATTGTAGGCGGATTCTTTACCAACTGAGCCTCAAGGGAAGCCCAAATTTGCAAGTAGGAAGCCCATAAATAATGAGGATCAACTATACATATATATACACATGGATATATGTATAGATACATGCACACACACATATTTCTGAAACATTGGGGAGTAAGTTGAACATGATACTCCTTTAGTCCTAAATATTTTAGTGTATATTTACTAAAAACAAGGGTGTTGTATTATATAACCATATTACAATGATCACCACCAAGAAATTAACCTTGATAAAGTGCTGTTATTGCAGCTACAGATTTCATTTATGTTTCACCAATTATTTCACTACTCTCCATTCTATTTCAGGATGCAATCCAGAATTACATGTTGCATTTAGCTGTCTTATCTCTTTAGTTTCCTTTAATGCGTAAGAGTTCCTTGGTCTTTATTTGCCTTTTATTGATGCTGCCTTTTTGGTAGTATCAAGGGTTGGAAGTAACAAGGAGAAAGTTGTGAAAGATGTAAAAAAAGGGGAATGAGAGAATAGTCATTATTAAACATTGTTGGATTCTCATGATGATATCACAGAGGGAGTGTAGCAATGGTAAATAATAGCTAATGTTTTGCTGCCTACTACTTTAATCTTCTTTCTGAATTAATTCTTTATACAAATGAGGGCACTGAGGGTCAGAGAAGTTAAGCATTTATCAGATCAGTTGCTCAGTCGTGTCCAACTCTTTGCGACCCCATGAATTGCAGCACGCCAGGCCTCCCTGTCCATCACCAACTCCCGGAGTTCACCCAGACTCACGTCCATCGAGTCAGTGATGCCATCCAGCCATCTCATCCTCTGTCGTCCCCTTCTCCTCTTGCCCCCAATCCCTCCCAGCATCAGAGTCTTTTCCAATGAGTAACTCTTCGCATGAGGTGGCCAAAGTACTGGAGTTTCAGCTTTAGCATCAGTCCTTCCAAAGAAATCCCAGGGCTGATCTCCTTTAGAATGGACTGGTTGGATCTCCTTGCAGTCCAAGGGACTCTCAAGAGTCTTCTCCAAAACCACAGTTCAAAAGCATCAATTCTTCAGCGCTCAGCCTTCTTCACAGTCCAACTCTCACATCCAAACATGACCACAGGAAAAACCATAGCCTTGACTAGACAGGCCTTTGTTGGCAAAGTAATATCTCTGCTTTTGAATATGCTATCTAGGTTGGTCATAACTTTCCTTCCAAGGAATAAGCGTCTTTTAATTTCATGGCTGCAGTCACCATCTGCAGTGATTTTGGAGCCCCCCAAAATAAAGTCTGACACTGTTTCCACTGTTTCCCCATCTATTTCCCATGAAGTGATGGGACCAAATGCCATGATCTTAGTTTTCTGAATGTTGAGCTTTAAGCCAACTTTTTCACTCTCCACTTTTCACTTTCATCAAGAGGCTTTAGAGTTCCTCTTCACTTTCTGCCATAAGGGTGGTGTCATCTGCATATCTGAGGTTATTGATATTTCTCCCGGCAATCTTGATTCCAGCTTGTGCTTCCTCCAGCCCAGTGTTTCTCGTGATGTATTCTGCATATAAGTTAAATAAGCAGGGTGACAATATACAGCCTTGACGTATTCCTTTTCCTATTTGGAACCAGTCTGTTGTTCCATGTCCAGTTCTAACTGTGGCTTCCTGACCTGCATATAGGTTTCTCAAGAGGCAGGTCAGGTGGTCTGGCATTCCCATCTCTTTCAGAATTTTCCACAGTTTATTGTGATCCACACAGTCAAAGGCTTTGGCATAGTCAATAAAGCAGATGTAGATGTTTTTCTGGAACTCTCTTGCTTTTTCCATGATCCAGCGGATGTTGGCAATTTGATCTCTGATTCCGCTGCCTTTTCTAAAACCAGCTTCAACATCAGGAAGTTCACAGTTCACATATTGCTGAAGCCTGGGTTGGAGAATTTTGAGCATTACTTTACTAGCGTGTGAGATGAGTGCAATTGTACGGTAGTTTGAGCATTCTTTGGCATTGCCTTTCTTTGGGATTGGAATGAAAACTGACCTTTTCCAGTCCTGTGGCCACTGCTAAGTTTTCCAAATTTGCTGGCATATCAAGTGCAGCACTTTCACAGCATCATCTTTCAGGATTTGGAATAGCTCCACTGGAATTCCATCACCTCCACTAGCTTTGTTCGTAGTGATGCTTTCTAAGGCCCACTTGACTTCACATTCCAGGATGTCTGGCTCTAGGTCAGTGATCACACCATCGTGATTATCTGGGTCATGAAGATGTTTTTTGTACAGTTCTTCTGTGTATTTTTGCCATCTCTTCTTAATATCTTCTGCTTCTGTTAGGTCCATACCATTTCTGTCCTTTATTGAGCCCATCTTTGCATGACATATTCCCTTGGTATCTCTGATTTTCTTGAAGAGATCCCTAGTCTTTCCCATTCTGTTGTTTTCCTCTATTTCTTTGCATTGATCACTGAAGAAGGCTTTCTTATCTCTTCTTGATATTCTTTGGAACTCTGCATTCAGATGCTTATATCTTTCCTTTTCTCCTTTGCTTTTTGCTTCTCTTCTTTTCACAGAAGGTCACATAAATAGCAGTGGTGGGATTATAACTCAAATCAGTTTAATAAGGCACTAAAGGGACTTCCCTGGAACTTCTTGCTTCCAATGTAGGGGGCCTGGGTTCAATTCATGGTCAGGGAACTAGACCCTACATGCTACAATTAAGACTTCACATGCTGCAACTAAAAACAACAACAACAACAACAACAACAATAAAACCTGCATGCGACAATGAAGATCAGAGCTCTCGTGTGCCGCAACTAAGACATGTCACCGCTGAATAAATGAATAAAGAAGGCAGTGAAAAGCAGTGCTCTTTTAGATGTACATCCTAATGTTACCAAGATGGCACCCAATGAAACATCTAATAATCTCAATACTACCTAATTGCTATACTGCCCTTATTTTTCTCATCCCCTATTGTTAAAAAAATCCACAAAAATAATATGA
Source organism: Bos taurus (assembly GCF_002263795.3). Classification (NCBI taxonomy): domain Eukaryota; kingdom Metazoa; phylum Chordata; class Mammalia; order Artiodactyla; family Bovidae; genus Bos; species Bos taurus. The sequence continues at coordinate 9,428,537 of NC_037344.1, read as the reverse complement.
GAAAAACCATAGTGGGCTTTAACAAAACAATTGTAAATCCAAACAGAACCACTAAAAATTTTCCATTGGAAGGTGGCCTGGAGGCAATCTCTTTATCATTTTTCCCATGAGCATCTCCCATGAGGATGCATTTAATTTTATTGTTAAACTTGACTTTTAAGACTTGTAAAAAGCAATATTTACAAAGTTTTTAGCAGAGTCTCCCTTAAGGTAGGAGATATATAGATTAGATTAGTTTGTGTTCTCAGGCATGTTGGAAAGGGAGTTATCTTGGGAGTTAGGTTTGAATTTAGGGACTGTAATCTCAACCCAGGAAAAGTCTGTCTGCTTAACTAGAATACTTGTTTTTGTCCCAGTGGTCTAGCGAATACCCTGCATTGTCAAAATGCTTTGTAATAGCTGAAACCCACAGTCTGTGAGAACACAAGACTGTAGGTGGGATGTTTGCGGCATTTGACCATCTACATAAGAACTAAACACGAATCATTTCTGTGATTCTTCTGCCTTTGTTCGGAATCATAGAAGCAGAAACACAGAACTGGAGGGAATATAAGAAATCATCTTGTCTAACTCTCAAATTTGGGGGATTTTCCTATTAAAATGATTTCTAAACAGCTAGCATTCAGTGTGTGTGCTAAGTCGTTTCAGTCATGTCCGACTCTGCGCCAATCTATGGATGGTAGCCTTCCAGGCTCTTCTGTCCATGGGATTCTCCAGGCAGGAATACTGGAGTGCATTACCATACCTCCTCCAGAGGATCTTCCCGAACATTCAGTGAGCTCTTATGCTCAATATTATGCAATATATGTTTCATTGTTTAAGTTTCACAATTCTCTGAGGTGGATATTACTATTTGCAGTTTATAGATGATGAAACTGGGTCTCAGTAACTTGTCCTAGGTCACACAGCTAAGAAGTGATATATTAAAGTCTGAAGTCAGGGCTAACCAAAAAGTCTGTGCTCCTTTCATCCCACCACTGATTTCCTTGGTATAAAGTTTCCATCTTCTCTGAGGAACTTGTTGATATGTTAACAGTTATTAATAACTACTACTGGTCTAAGAAAAATTGTGAATTCGATAAAATCTGCTCTTAGTATCTTTTGAGTCATCATTGTAACCTTTTTACAAGGTTGGCTCATATACCTTGGCCCGGTGTCTTTAAGACATTTTTCCTTTGTCTACCGTTGGGATTTTCTCAGACCCAAAGATGCCATGGAGAAAGTCAGGTAAGTTAATACTTATGAATGTGAAAATGGGAAATTATTCAGTGAGTACCTTTTAGAGAAGATGTACACTTTTTATCAAGTCTGTTATGAAGCAGAGAGAACCACATCTATAAAAATGTATTATTAATGGTCAGATCTTCTATGTTATCTGTTTCATAACTCCTGATAGGTTAGCCACATAGGTACAAGAAATAAAAATGGTACATCAGGAGGTGTAAAGAAAGTTTGAGTTCTAATGTAATACAAATAGTTTATTATTGTTAGACACAGAGAAGTTTAAGAATGCTTGGTTAAAGGTTTTCATTCTTTTTTCTGCATAAAAATTTATAAAGAATATAAAATGTAGTAGCAGAAATAACAGAATCGGAATTAAGTAGTCATGATAGTATCAAATCAATTTTTAAATCAACTGCTGATCTCTATACCCACAGCACTTCACTCATTTCATTGCGCATAAGAAGTTCAAATGGCTGGAGAGTTTTACAGTGCTCCTACTTTATGACGTGGAAATATGGAGAAGTTCTTGCTCTAATCATAATGCCTGAAGATTATTCTATGTCAAAGCAAAATTCACATTGGAAACCCATGTGTTTAACATCTGCAAAAGGAGGGAAAAAGGAAGGTGTTATCAATGGATTACCAAGCTCTAGATATGATTAATCTTCCACATGATAGGGAAACTTAGGAAGGAAGTGGAAAATTATTGTTATCAAATAGATTTTATATTTAATAGTTTCAAAGAAAAAAATATACACACATACATAGAACTATACATGTGCATGAATGTCTCTATTATCTCATGTGCCAAATTAGGTGGTAAAATATGATAGGAGGAGAGCTAACTAGCTCCAAGGCAGGGCAGTGAAGACAAACTGCTCTCCTTACACAGGAAAGGTCAACAGCTTCTGATCCTCCATATTTAGAGAAATCTAGTCAAATAACTCCTTACTAAATTTCAGAAGCTGTGATGATCTGCTTCAGTAAAAAGAAACTGTGACCGGGGCTACCATCTTTTTAAGTTGCAGTGGTTCACCCTCACCCGCCAGGATGCATCTGGTGTTTGTGAGGGTCTAGGTGAGTTGATAAAGACACTGCCATTGCAGTGTCTTTGATGGTGCTGGATACTCTACAATTCTTCATAAGAAGTAGCCTCTCCTCTGATTACTTCTGATTATTTATTTACCTTAGTGGGCGGATGCAAATTTCAGAGACTGCCACTATAACCACTCTCATTCCAACCAATGTGAGTAGCTTCGTATACTTTCATCAATTATATATTCAGGACCTGTGGAAATTACCAAAGAATAGGCTCAAAGACCTATTGGACCCACAAGCAGATGATCCTGACCTATAAGTACATTGATTACTTGGCTTCCATAAGCTCTCATTCATATTGGAGGACTGAGATGCTGTTCTACCTCTCCTGAGAAAGTCTTGGTATTATTGACTCCCCCATGGCCTTTACCCTGGGAAGTGTCTTTAGATTTCTCTGGAGCAAGAAAAAAGGAATATTTGCTATATATGACTGAGTGGCACTAGAGGGTTATTCTTCGAAGGAATCTAACCTCCCTTTCAAACAATGTTATAGATGTAAAGCTGGAAACTGGGTAGAAAGTAGTGCTTTTCCACTACAGTACTGACATCAGCTTTTTGCTCGCCAGATTTCAATTTCTCTTTATACACAAATCAAACAACACCTTGGTCAGCTGTGACTTATATCTCAGCTCTGCAGACATCTTGATCTGTTCACCATCATGAGGTCTCTCTGTCTTCAGTGCACTAAACATCACTTTAGTCTTGATACCATGATGTTGATGCCATATGCTTTGTCTCTGATGGTTAGGAGTTTCCCACAGGCTTCTGCATCCTGGAGCCCAGCTCTATGGTAGACAACACTCACCACCAAGCTTCTCAAAATTCCCAGTGTCCCCTTAACAACAAAACATTTATCTCTGAGGCTAACTCAAGGATGGATAGACAAGAGCACAGAAACATAGAGGGGAATTTGGTATAAATCAGTGGGCAATCAGTGAAGAGAGGATTTAATAAATGGAGCTATAAACTTGGTTCTCCTTAAGGAGAAAATAATTAAATACCTGGATTATATCCCTATCTCATGCCATACAAAAATATATCCCAGATGGAGATAAATTCATGTCTTAAATTTGAAGAGCAAACAAAAACGAAGAAAACAAAACAAAAATTTCATGATCTTAGATTAGGAAAAGACTTCTTAAACAAGAATACACAAAAACAAAAGGCATGAAGTAAGGGAAATATTGATAAATATTACAACTTAACATTAAAAACTTTAATCCAAGAGACAACCCACAAATTCAGAGGAGATCTTTTCAATATTTTAGCACATGATTTATATCCAGAAAATTCCAAGGCCATCTACCAGTAGGTAAAAAAAAAAGATTCAAATAGTATGAACAATGAATTCATAGAATAGGTAATCCAAATGGTAAATGATAATGGCAATTAAAGTAATAATGAGTTACTATTTTGCACATCAGATTTCCACAACTCTATGTTCAAATGTTCTTTCGATGAATTTGTAGGGGAGAAAGTGGTCTCCCCATCCTATTCCTCTGCCATCTTAGGACCGCCCCTCTCCACAACTCTAAATATCTCAAGAGTGAGACAGAGTGTGGGCTAGTAACAGTTATACAGGGCTAGGTGTAAAGCTTCAGATGGTGACTGCAGCCATGAAATTAAAAGATGTTTACTCCTTGGAAGAAAATTTATGACCAACCTAGATAGCATATTCAAAAGCAGAGACACTGCTTTGCCAACAAAGGTTTGTCTAGTTAAGGCTATGGTTTTTCCTGTGTCCATGTATGGATATGAGAGTTGGACTGTGAAGAAGGCTGAGCGCTGAAGAATTGATGCTTTTGAACTGTGGTGTTGGAGAAGACTCTTGAGAGTCTCTTGGACTGCAAGGAGATCCAGCCAGTCCATTCTGAAGGAGATCAGCCCTGGGTGTTCCTTGGAAGGAATGATGCTAAAGCTGAAACTCCAGTACTTTGGCCACCTCATGCAAAGAGTTGACACATTGGAAAAGACTCTGATGCTGGGAGGGATTGGGGGCAGGAGGAGAAGGGGACGACAGAGGATGAGATGGCTGGATGGCATCACTGACTCGCTGGACGTGAGTCTGAGTGAACTCCGGGAGCTGGTGATGGACAGGGAGGCCTGGCGTGCTGCAATTCATGGGGTTGCAAAGAGTCAGACACGACTGAGCGACTGAACTGAACTGAACTGAACTGAGGGGTAAAGTATTTAATAAAGCTGAATGCGTTCCTATCCTACAATGCAGCCGTTTCATTTCCAGGATGATTGTAATTGGAACCACACAGAAAATGTCTTCCTCTGTAGTTTGTCATGATATTCAAAAGTCCTGTAAACACATGCTTGTCTTTAGATTAAGTTACTGTTTATGAAAGTTCATGGCTGAAATACAAATATCTTTCATTGGAGGAATATACTAACCAGCAATGTGGATTATTTGATCGGCTTAACTTTTATCTTTGACAAGAGTCCTAGGGGAGGATCCATGGGAAGGACAAAAAGAAATGTCTTAGAAGTAAAAATGCTGTTGAGAGGGGATTCAAGGAAATGACAAAAGGAACACTGTCACCTTTTCTTCCTTGTCCAAGTTTGATTTAGCTGCATCGTCTCAGTTAAGTATTTATTGGGTTTAATGAAACCTTTGGTTTTGTGGGAACATTAGCAGAGAACACTAATGAGGGGCTTCTTTCCCAGTGAGCTCAGTAAGCACTTAGAGGGGGAATTGGAAAAAGGACTGTAAAGTGAGAGACCCAGGGATATTACTAAATTGATAAGCATTGTGGATCAAGGTTATAGGAGGAAGGCTATATTTCATGAATGTAACTAGTCTCACTGGCCTTCAGTGGAGATGTGGCTGAGTTCCTAGCCTTGAACTTGCAGGAGTGAGGGCAAGGGAGACTCCCACTGGTTTCTTAGCAACAGTCTAGAGCCCATGATAAGGGTCACTTTTACTCTCAACTATTTGGGGGACATGCTGCCTCTTAGAGTAACCACTAACCAAAGCCCTAATGAGTGTAGCCAACAACAAGAATATAAACATTGTTGTTGTTCAGTCTCTAAGTCTTGTCCATCTCTTTGCAACCCCATGGACTGAAGCATGCCAGGCTTCTCTGTCCTCTACTATGTCACTGAGTTTCCTCAAACTCATGCCAGTTGAGTCAGTGATGCCATCCAATCATCTCATCTTCGTCATCCCATTTTCGTCTTGCCCTCAATTTTTCCCAACAAGATCTTTTCCAGTGAGTTGGCTCTTTGCATCAGGTGGCCAAAGTATTGGAGTTTTGGCATCAATCCTTCCAATGAATATTCAGGACAGATTTCCTTCAGGATTGACTGGTTTGATCTCCTTGCTGTTCAAGGGACTCTCAAGAGTCTTCTCCAGCATCACAGTTGGAAATCATCAATTCTTCAATGCACAGCCTTCTTTATGGTCCAACTCTCACATCCACACATGACTACTGGAAGAAATATAGCTTTGACTGTATGGACCTTTGTCAGCAAATTGATGTCTCTGCTTTTTAAAACACTGTCTAGGTTGACATAGCTATTTTCCAAGAAGCAAGTGTCTTTAAATTTTGTGGCTGCAGTCACAACCTGCAGTGATTTTGGAGACCAAGAAAATAAAGTCTGTTACTCTTTCCATTGTTTCCCCATCTATTTGCCATGAAGTGATGCGGCCAGATGCCATGATCTTAGTTTTTTGAATGTTGAGTTTTAAGCCATCTTTTTCACTTTCCTCTTTCACCTTCATCAAGAGGCTCTTTAGTTCCTGTTCACTTTCTGCTGTTAAAGTGGTATCATTTACATATCTGAGGTTGTTCATATTTCTCCTGGAGATCTTTATTCCAGCTTGTGATTCATCTAGCCCAGCAATTCATAAACATACAAAACAATAATAATAATAACAGTAGTAATATTTTAGTGGGTCCAAAAGCCTGAGAAAAGATACATGAAAAACAGATCATATGTGCAGTGAATTAGAACCACTGAAATAAGCAGATGGGTGCTCCAATCAAGATGACAGAATAGAAGCATGTGGAGCTCACCTCCTTCCACAAATACATAGAAAATACATCTACATGAGGAACAGTTCTCACAGAATACCAACTGAACGCGGGCAGAAGATTTCAGAAAGCCAAAATTTCAAGAAAGATCTCCCAGTAACTGGGTAAGATGAATGAAATAGGTAGATTGACAACATGAACAAAAAATAATAAATGCGCTTGAAGAAAGTAAAGTTGACCTACTTACACAAAAAGAAATCTAAATGAAGTATAAAAGCCCAAACCATACATTTCAAACTAAGTAAATTAGTGGATGGGATATCTGCTACAGTGATAATGTAGTAACTAAAACTAACTTATCTTCCCATAGTAAACAACCGGAAAACAGAATAAAATAGATGAACAATAGTCTTCTAACTGTGGGCAGCAGGCTGCAGCAGGGAGAAACGCAGATGAAACTGGTGAACCCTTCAATCACACTGTACTGTTGCCTGCAGGCACTTTCCAGACCACAGCACACGGAGGGCCTTCCAAGCACAACACAGTAATTTCACTGATCAGAATTTGCAGGGGGTGGAGCGGGGGTGGTCAGGGTACCAGAGGAGAAAGAACCAAGCAGAGAAGAGCTCCAGAAATTTGCGTTGAGTCCCCTTGACTCTGTTATATCAATAGAGTGAAACTACATAACGACTCCAAGAACCCACATAGATTTGGAAGATATCTGAGTTCTGACTAGCCAGATTGGACTGTCCTTGTTGAATTCTCAGGGCATTCAATGAAATCCCAGAAGGATCTTGCATTACTATTAGAAAAAAATGTAGCTCCAGAATAAAGATAACTTTAGATTTATGCTAAGAATGTTTAAAAATAGTCCTTCAGAGGACCAGGTATGCCAATTAATTTGTAATTTAACTGTAAATCCAAAACAGAGCCCAGCACTCTTGAAGGAAGAAAACATATTCCAGTATTTAGATGTAAATTTCACAATATTCAGTATTTAAGAAAATTACTAGATGTGATGAGGCAGAAACAGACAATTTCATCAATAGAAACAACTTTGAAAATGATGGGAATGGTAAAAATATAAGACACAGCCTTAAAAACAGCTGTAGAATTTACAGGAAATCATGAATAAAATGAGAAGAGAAATAGAAGATATAAAAATGACAAATGGTACTTCTAAAAGTGAAAAATACAGTATCTGAAATGGAAAATTTACTGCAGAGGATTAAGAGCAATGTAGATTTTGTAGAAGAAAATATACGTGATAGACACAATTCAAACTAGGGCAGAAACAGAAATGAGATTGAAAAAAAGATGAACAAAGCAGAAATTAGTGAAATAGAAAATGAACAAATAAAACAAGCAGAAAACTGCTTGTTGAGCAATTTTCTCAGAAATTGCTGAGAATATCAGCAAAATTGATAAGCTCTAAATAGACAAATCAAGTAGAAAAAGAGACAAGACATAAATTGTCAACATCGGGGATAGAAGAGAGGAAGTTACTGCAGATTCTACAGATGTTAAAAGGATAAGAGATTATGATTATGAACTGTAGACTAAGCAGAATAGATAACCTGAATTTCCTATACTTATTAAAAAAATTGAATTCACCCTATAATTGAATTATGCCTACCTCCTACACCCCCCCAAATCAAGGTAAAGGTGATTTCACTGCTTAATTTGATCAAATCCATAAGGAAGAAATAATACCAGTTCTACACAAACTCTTACAGAAAATGGAGAGGCAGGAATACTTCCCAACTTGTTTTATGAGTCCAAAAGTTGATTTGTGACGTTGTGAGGAAAACAAGCTAAAGATCAATATCCCTCATAACATAGACATAAAAATCCTTAAAATATATTAGCAAATAAATCAATAACTATTAAAAAATTACAATACATCATTGAAAAGTGAAAGTCTCACAGTTGTGTCTGACTCTTTGCGACCCCATGGACTGTAGCCTTCTAGTCTCTGTCCATGGAATACTCCAGGCAAGAATACTAGAGTGGGTTGCCATTTCCTTCTCTAGGGCATCTTCATGACCTAGAGATTGAATCCACGTCTCCTTCACCTCCTGCATTGGCAGGCAGATTCTTTACCACTAAGCCACCTAGGAAGCTGGCCAAGGGCATCTACAAATGAGTAAATAATATGTAAGAGAGGATGGTCACATTAATTCAGATTCAAATTAATGGCTTTGAAGGCCATTTGGAAGAAATATTTGAAAACTTAAAATAAAAGTATGAAGAGTTGGAAATTGAAAGAAAAAGGACAGAAGGCTTATAATGGATTCAGAATACATATCATAAAAATAAGCATTTTAGAAGGATATGCAACTGATAGAAGCAATAATTGAACAACTAATAAAAGAATTCTTTCCAACTTGAAGATTTGAATGCCAGTTAGGCTGGACCAGTTAAATTCAGAGACAGGTAAAATGAATTATGGTAACAAAAAAAAAGAAACAAAGAGAATAGAAGGTAAGAGACACATGTAATCCATTCAAATGTCCTAAAATTAATGTTATAGTCTCAGAGGGAAAGAGGGAAGAGCACTGGGCAGAGCAATATTTGACAACAATAGTGAGTCATTTTTTCAAAAAAATTGATGAAAGAGATCAACTTACAGTTTAAAGGAACTTAGTGAACCCTAAGCAGAGTAAATATAAAGAAAGTCATGACTAGGAACATCAAACCAAAAATAATAGGAAAACAATCATAAAGTCAATTGGGCAGGTATAAATTGCTTTTAAAAGATGAAAATCAAAGTTGATGGCTGAATTTTCAACAGTATTATAGAAATCACAAAACAATGAAATGACATTCTTTTAAAGTGCTAAAAGATTCTGTCACCTTCTGTCATTTTATTTTGTATTCATTCAAATGTATTTTTTCTTGTGTATATTATAAAACTATATTTTGTGATCTCCTACCTAAATAACTACTTGCAAATGACTTAAGGAAAAAAAAATAAAGTGCTAAAAGAAAAAAAACCCTGTCTATTGGGAATTCTACATTCAATTAAAACACCCTTCAAAAGTGAAGTACATACTCAATGGTGAAAAGTTGAAAGCTTTTCCTCTAAAATCAGCAAGACAAGAATGCTCCCTCTCTTCACCTTTTTTCAACATAGTATTGAAAATCCTAGCCAGAGAAATTTGGCAAGAAAAGAAAGAAAATTCATTCCAAATCAGAAAGGAGCAGTAAAACTCACTATTTGCTGATAACATATTGTGTACTTAAATTTAAAGATTTCACCATAACCCTGTTAAAGTGAAGTGAAGTCGTTCAGTCGTGTCCGATTCTTTGCGACCCCAGGAAAGTAGCCTACCAGGTTCCTCCATCCATGGGATTTTCCAGGCAAGAGTACTGGAGTGGGGTGCCATGTCCTTCTCCAGGGGATCTTCCTGACCCAGGGATTGAACTTGGGTCTCCAGCATTGTAGGCAGACGCTTTACCCTCCGAGTCACCAGGGGAAGTAAAGAACAGGAAAGCATAAACCTGTTAGAACCAATAAATAATTCAGCAAAGTTTCAGGATATAAAATTATTATTAAATTCTATAAATCTAAATACTAAACAGAAAACTCAGAAATCAACAATTCATAAGTTTTAAATTGAAAGCAGTTATGTACTCACGATGAAATTTTGCACCATCCCACCAAAGATGTGAGTCATATTTTTGTCCAGCATATCCACACTATGTAAGCTACCTGTCTAGTGGTCACTTGGTAGCCACTTGGTTATAAGGTCTACTGTGGTGGTGTTGCAGTGCTTGTGTTCAAGTAGTTCTTATTTTACTTAATATCACTCCTAAGTGCAAGCATAGTGATGCCTGTAATTTGAATTTTCTTTTACATAATTTGCATAATTTATAAACTAAACTTTATATATAAGCATGTATAAGAAAAAATGGTGCATACAGACATTCCTCATTTTATTATGCTTTGTGAATTCTGTGTTTTTCACATATTGAAGGTTTGTGGCAACCCTGTGTTGTCAGTTGATGGTTAGCATTTTTCTTTTTAGCAATAAAGTTTTTAATTAAGGTAAATACATGGCTTTATTTAGACATAATACTATTGCAGACTTGGTAGACTGCAGCATAGTGTACACATAACTGCGCTGGGGAACCAAAAATGGTGTGACTCTCTTTATTGTGATTTTCACTTTATTGTAGTGGCCTGGCACTGAGCATATATTATCTCCAAGCTGTGCCTGTTTGAGTTTGGTATTATCCATGGTTTCAGGTATCCACTGAGGGTCTTCAACTGTATTCCCTGCAGATAAGGGGGAACTACTACACAACAGAAAAAGGACTCTCTCTTCAATAAATTGTGCTGGGTAAACTGGACAGCCACATGCGAAAGAATAAAACTGGAATTCTGTTTTACACTATAAATAAAAATTAACTCAAAATATATTAAAGAGCCTAAGACCTGTAACCATAAAACTAGAAGAAAACAGAGGCCATAAGCTCCTCTATTTTGGTCTTGGGGGGTGTTTTTTTTTTTTGGACTTGATGTCAAAAGCAAAGGCAAAAAAAGTAAAAACAAACAAATGGGACTATATCAAACTAGAAGTTTGGACACAGCAAAGGAAACCATCAACAAAATTAAAGGGCAACCTAGGGAATGGGAGAAAATGCTTGCAAATCATATACCTGACATAGTATATCTAAAGTATATAAAGACCTCAAACAATAACAAAAAAACAAACAAATTAAAAAATGGGCTGAGGATATAGACATTTTCCTAAAGACACGCAGAGGTAAGCAGGCGCGTGAAGAGGTGCTCAGCATTATCAGGAAATGCAAATCAAACCCAGAACGAGGTTTTTATCTCTCATCTGTTAGAATGAGTATTTTAAAACAAGAAGAAATAGCAAGTGTTAGAGAGGGTGTGAAGGAAAGGGAACACTTGTACACTGTTGGAGGGAATGTAAATCGGTATGGCCACTATGGAAAACAGTATGGAGATTTCTCAGAAAATTAAAAATAGAACTACCATATGATCCAGAAATTCCACTTCTGGGAATATATTGAAAGGAAACAAAAACACTAACTCAAAAAATATCTGTACCCCAACTGCAGCTTATTTATAATATCCAAGATACAGAAACAAACTAAGTATCTATTGACTGGTAAATGGATAAAGAAGTTGTGGTACTTACACCTGCACCAGAATAGTATCCAGCCATAAAAGGAATGAAATTTTGCCATTTGTGACAACGTAAATGGATCTTGAGGGCATTATGCTAAGTGAAAGAAATCAGATAGTCAGAGGAGGACAAATACTGTAAGGTGTCACTTATCTGGATGTTTTTAGATGGAATCTAAAAACAAACAAACAAATCAAACTCATAAATTTAGAGAACAGACTGATGGTTGGGGAGTGGTCAAAATAGGTCAAGGTGGTTAAAAGGTATACACTTCCAGTTATAAAATAAGTAAGTAATGGTGACAACGTGTAGCAGGGAGACCAGAGTTAAAAATCCTATTTTGTATTTGAAATTTTGTATTTGTGTATATGAAATTTGCTAAGAGAGTAAATCTTAAATGTCATCATAAGAAAAAAAGTGTAGGTATGTGTTGTTATGGATAGTAGCTAGATTTATTGTAGCAATTATTTTGCAATGTATACAAATATTGAATCATTATGTTGTATACCTGAAACTAATATAGTGTTATACATCACTTATATCTTAATTTTTTTTTTAAAAAGAAGCAAAATTAAAATGTTCTCAGGCAAAAAGTGCTATGGAAACTTGTTGCTGGTACACAATAAACATTAGTAAATGAAGTCATTTGAGAAAAAGCAGTCTCAGAGAAGAAAATAGAGAATACATCTTAAGGTAGTCACAAGTGGAAACAAAGAAGTTAAAGAGAGAATGAAAATCACTAGAAATTAATTATGTTGATAAATAGAATACCAGCTGTTTAAAACTAAAGTAATAATGTATTATGGTGTTTATATCTCATAAAGAAATATCATATTAATTGTACAAAACACGGGAGGGATTAAATGTTGTTACATTTCTTCAGCGTTCTTGTATTATTTGAGAAATGCTAAATATCTGAATTTAAGTAAGACTGTAATATGTTAAGCATCCACTAAAAGAAAAATACAAAATGTTCCAACTAAAACACTAAAGTTAGATAAAGTAGGTAAAAAAGAATTTTTAAAAGTATTTCATTAATACAAACAAGGCAGGAACGGAGAAATAAAGCCGACAGGTGGGATAAAGAGAATACATAAACAACAGAGAAAGTAGCAGAATCAAATTAGTAATAGGAAAATGTAAGTGGTAAAAAAAACTCCAATGAGAAGGCAAAGATTATTAGGTTGTATTTAAGAAAATAAGACTCAACTGTATCCTATTTACAAGAGACAAACTTTAAATATAAGAATATAGATAGGGAGAAGGTTAAAGATAGGGAGAAGGTTAAAGAATAAATATATACTAAGACATATTAACTCACAGAGACTATACTCATATCAGAAAATTTAGACTTTAAGGCCAAAGATTATTTCATAATGAAAAGAAGAAAATATAATTCTAAAATTATGTGCAGATAGTAACAAAGTTTTAAGTTGTATTAATCAAAAATTGGCAGAAATATTAGAAGAAATAGACAAATTCACAATCAGAGTTTAAGATAAGGCAAGTAGAAAAAATGAGTCAAGATATACATAATTTGAACAAACAACCTGACGTGATTGACAAGGAAGAAGGCATCAATTTTTTAAGTGGCCATGCAACATTGAACAAAAGATAGTTTATACTGAGCTATAAAAATAATCTTTGGAAATATTAAAGGATTGAAAACATAACAAACTATGTTCCTTTGTCATATTGGAAATAAGTTATAAATCAATATAAGAAATGCAGCTAGAAAATCTCCCCAAATCTGGCAATTTCAAATTTTGAAGCAGTACATTTCAATATAACTCACTGAGCCAAATGGTAAAAACTCAATTGAAATGATAAAATATTCTGAACTGAATAATAATGAAAATATATATTGAAATGTACAGGGCATAGAGAAAACAGTATTTAAAGGGAAAATATGAGCTTTGAATGTATATATTAGAAGGATAGTTGACAATCTATGATCAAACTTTTATTTTAAGGGGTAGAAAAATAACTGCAAACAAGAAACAGAGAAGAAGGATATGTGAACAGAAAAAGAAAAATAACTGACTTGGAAAGCAAAGGCACAATCAAGAATATTGACAAAGCCAGAAGTCATATGATGACAATTAACGTGTCAACTGGACTGGACCACAGGGTGCCCAGATACTTGGGTAAACATTATTTTGGGTGGGTCTGTGAGGGATGTTTTTGGAAGAGATTAACATTTGAATCAGTAGACTAAATAAAGCAGATTGCCTTTCCCGAAGTGGGTGGGCCTTTAATTTTGTAAAGGCCTTAATAGAACAAAAAGGTTGAGTAATAGCGTATCATTTCTCTCTCTGAGTCTTCAAGCTGGGGATATCCTGCCTTCACATTTGAACTCAAACTGGAACTTTCATCATAAGTTCTGTTTCTCAGGTTTTTGGACTAAGACTGGAAATATGACACCAAGTCTCTTTGATCTCCAGGTTTGTAACTGCAAATAATTGGACTTCCCAGCCTCCATAATTGTGTGAGCCATTTCCTACCAGTTCTGTTTCTCTGGAGAACCCTTACTAGATTTTGATACCAAGAGTGGTCTTCTTGGGATTCCTCAGCCTCTGTAATCCTGTAAGCCAATTCCTTATGATAAATCTCTTTATTTACATTCCTTATTTATTCTGTATTACTGGAGAACCCTGTTTCTCAAGTTGCATATTTGAATATTTCTGTAAAATTTTATTAACAACTAGAAAAATTGATCAAGAAATAAAATAATTATTATTAAAAATAAAAAATTTGTCATCACATATTTATGATATATGAAGTTAACTAAAAATATAATAAAGTATATTTTGTACAACATTAAGAATAGGTGTAAAACTTTAAATGAAAAATTATATTGAAAAACATAACTCACCACAAATGACATAAGAAGTAATTGAACCATCTCAAGGCTTTTTATTTATTAGAAGAAACTGAATTCTTCTTGTAAAGAAAACTCCATTAAGAAGACAACCTGACTGGGAAATTCTTCCAAATATTTAAAGAAGAAAAAAGTATCAACCAAACATAAACTCTTTAAGAGATTCCAAAAAGAGACAACAGTTTTTGCTTCATGAGTCCAATATAATCCCAACACCAAAACCTAAAAATAACATTAAAAGGAGGTAAAATTAGAGGCTTATATCTCTTATGAAAATAAATGTGAATTCTTAAACATAAGATTAGCAAATTGAATCCAGTAAATATGAAAAGGGTAATAAATCATGACTGAATAAGGTTTATCCAAGGAATGCAAGGTCAGCTGAACATCAAAAAAAAAAAAATCAAACAATAAAAAAATCAATTTAATTCATTTCATTAACAGAAAGGGAAAATAATGTCATTGCAATATATATAGAAAAGCATTTGATAAAATTCAACCCATATTCATAAGAAGTACTCACAGAAAACTGGGAGTAGAAAGGAGCATCCTTGACCTGATAAAGAGCACATATAAAAAATATACAGCTAAGCTCATAAGTAGTGTTAAATATTGAATGTCTCCTCTCTCCTTGAGTTTGGGAAAAAGAATGTCCACTATCACCATTTCTACTCTATTCAACATTATTCTGGAGGTTATATCCAGGACAAAAGAGCAAGAGAAAGAAATTAAAGTGTAAATATTAGAAATAAAGAAACAAAATTGCTTTTAAGAAGACATGAATATATATACAGAAAATCCAAAAGAATCTACAAACTGTCATATTTAATATTTGAATTTAGCAAAGCCTTTTCAATATAAAATTATTTGTTATAAAATAAATATACACACTTTTAATATATTTCCAGTACCAAATAGTAAACAAATAGTATCAAAATCATACAAATTTCTAGGAATAAGGAATTTGAAACTAAGGAAGATAAATTATCTGGAATAATATTTAATTTTCATGGAATACATGAAATTCATTATGCATGTATGAAATCAATGTCTTTAATGTAATTGTTGGAGGAAATCAAAATGTCAGAGTTGGAGGATGCAGAACTCACCTTCCCTTACAAATGTGTCAAAAATACACCTACAAGTGGAACAGTTCTCACTGAAAACTGGAGACTGGCAGAAAGATTCCTGCACAAATGAGGTTGTAAGAGAGATTCACATGGGATCAGGTAGGAAGGAAAGAAAAATGATCAGGTTGGGATCTGCATCTCAGGGAGGGAGCTCAGAGAAAAAGGGAGATTAAATGGGGAGAGATCTTGCTGGGGGTGTGAGCAGTTTGAAAGACATTATGGGCATCCCAGTCCTGGGGTCCTGAATGGGAAAAACAAGCCCCCTTGGCTGACTGGAAGGCTGGTGAGCCTAACAGGAGGACTTTTAGGAACAGCTAACAGTAGGAAGACTAGTTCATTCAGGAGGAGTGTGTGTACCCTCGCTTGCTCCTGAGGCAAGGTGGAGAGGGGGTAGTAGAACTGTGAGGATCGCTGACTGGTTTTCCTCAAATGCCCCTGTGTGTGTCCCAGTCTGAGCTGAGGGAACACTCCAGTCCCTGTTTCTTCGTTTTGCAGCTCTGTGCTGGAGCCAGGGCTGCCATGACTGAGGAAAGAGGGCTCAGCTGTGAGAAACGGAGGTAGCTTAGACCCCAAACGGCATCTGAGCAGGGTGCGGGCAATCCTTACTGGCACTTTCAGAAGAAGCCCCAAAGCCTTTCTCCAGCCAAACTCCCACAACCTGCACCCCATCACGTGCCAAAAGCTCATATAGGTGCTATTTGCTCTAACACTGTTCCCCTCGGGGGTTAGAGTGTTGGTGCTGGGATGAGAAGAGCTCACGCTTAAAGAAAAAACACAGGACGCATCTGACCCTCAGGGCTCTGCTCTAGCTACTTGAGACCACCCCACTCATCCCCTTGAGCCTGGTGACAGCCACTGAATGGGGGAAACCCGGCTTAACATCTGGTTCCTACCCTAGCTCACGCGTCTTCAGCCTCACTTCTTACCAAAGTGACTAGCTGCCAGCGTACACTGAGGTAAGCTGTGACTTGGGATCATGTAAAACCCAGCTCTCCCCCTAAAGCCACTCGGCACATGCAGAATGTATAGGATGCTCCCACATGAGATTACGTCAAGATTGCAAAAGATTGTTGTTTCATCTAATTTCAGAGAGACAGAGAAAGTTGAGCAAAATGAGAAGACAGAGGAATTGGTCCCAACTGAAAGCCAAGAGAATACCTATGAAAAAACAACCATTGAAACAGAAACAATTTATTTGCTAAAGAATTAGTAATAAGAATGCTAACTGAGGACTTCCCTGGTGGCTCAGACAGTAAAGCGTCTGTCTACAATGCAGAAGACCTGGGTTCGATCCCTGGGTTGGGAAGATTTCCTGGAGAGGGAAATGGCAACCCACTCCAGCACCCTTGCCTAGAAAGTCCCATGGATGGAGAAGCCTGGTGTCCATGGGGTCGCAAAGAGTCAGACACAACTGAGTGACTTCACATGCTAGCTGAATTAGGGAAAAGATTAGATGAACACAGAATTTTCACAAGGCTAGGAAAAAAAAAAGAACTAGTCTATTTTGGAACTTGAGAACATGATAACTAAAGTGAAAAACACACTAGAAAGAATCAAGAGCAGACTAGGTGATACAGCAGAATACATAAGTGATCTGGAAGACAGAATAACAAAAATCACCCAATCAAAACCATACTGTCGTTTTTCAGTCACCCAGTTGGGTCCGACTCTTTGCAATCCCATGGACTGTAGCAATTAAGGCTTTGCTGTCCCTCACCATCTCCCGGAGTTTGCCCAAGTTCATGTCCATTGCATCGGTGATGCCATCCAGCCATCTCATCCTCTGATGCCCTCTTCTCCTTCTGTTCTCAATCTTTTCCAGCACCAGGGTTTTTTCCAATGAGTTGGCTATTCACATCAGGTAACCAAAATATTGGAGCTTCAGCATCAGTCCTTCCAATGAGTATTCAGGGTTGATTTCCTTTAAGACTGACAGGTTTGATCTCCTTGCTGTCAGAGGGACTCTCCAGCACCACACTTCAAACGCATCAATTCTTTGGTGCTCTGCCTTCTTTACAGTCCAGCTCTCACAGCAATACAGGATTACTGGAAAGATCATAGCTTTGACCATATGGACATTTGTCGGCAAAGTGATGTCTTTGGTTTTCAACACACTGTCTAGGTTTGTCATAGCTTTCCTGCAAAGAAGCAATGGTCTTCTAATTTTATATGCAGACACTATCTGTATGATTTTAGAGCTTAAGAAGAGGAAATCTGTCACTGTTTCCACCTTTTCTCCCTCTATTTGCCATGAAGTTATGGGGCTGAATGCCATGATCTTAGTTTTTTTTTTTTTTTTTAATATTTAGTCTTAAGCAAGCTTTCTCACTCTCCTCCTTCACCCTTATCAAGAGGCTCTTTAGTTCCTCTTCACTTTCTGCCATTAGAATGGTAACGTCGGCCTATGTAAGGTTGTTGATCTTTCTCCTGCCAATCTTGATTTCAGCTTGTAACTCATCCAGCCTGTCATTTCTCATGATTTGCTCAGTGTCTAATTTAAATAAACAGGGTGACAACAAGCAGCCTTGTTGTACTTGCTTCTCAATCCTGAACCAGTCAATTGCTCCATACAGGATACTAACTGTTGCTTCCCGACTCACATGCAGGTTTCTCAGGAGACAGGTAAGATGGTCTGGTATTCCCATCTTTTCGAGAGCTCTCCACAGTTTATGTTCCACATAGTCAAAGGCTTTAGTGTAGTTGAGGAAACAGAGGTAGATGTTTTCTGGAATCCCCTTGCTTTCTCTGTGATCCAGCAAATGTTGGAAATTTGATCACTGGTTCCTCTGTGCCTTTTCTAAACCCAGCTTGGATGGCTGGAAGTTCTCAGTTCACATTATGCTGAAACCTAGCCTGTAGGATTTTGAGCATCACCTTACTAGCAATGGAGATAAGTGTGACTGTCCGGTGGTTGGAACATTCTTTAACACTGCCCTTCTTGGGAATTAGGATGATTGACCTTTTTCGGTCCTGTGGCCATTGCTGGGTTTTCCAGATTTGCTGACATATTGAGTGCAGCACTCTGATAAAATCTTTTAGAATTTTAAATAGCTCTACTGGAATTCCATCACATCCACTAGCTTTATTGACAGCTGTGTTTCCTAAGGCTCACTTGACTTCACACTCCAGAATGTCTGGCTGTGGGTGACTGACCACACCATCGTGATTATCCAGGTCACTAAGAACTATTTTGTACAGTTCTTCTGGGTATGATTTCCATCTCTTCTTGATCTCTTTTGCTTCTACTAGATCTATAGAGTCTGAAATGCAGTACTTGGGTGCAACCTCAAAATGACAGAATGATCTTGGTGTGTTTCCAAGGCAATCAAAACTATAGAAAAAGACAAATTTAAAAAAAATTAAAACATTTCAATGGCACCCCACTCCAGTACTTTTGCATGGAAAATCCCATGGACGGAGGAGCCTGGTGGGCCGCAGTCCGTGGGGTCGCTAACAGTCGGACATGACTGAGCGACTTCACTTTCACTTTTCACTTTCATGTACTGGATAAGGAAATGGCAACCCACTCCAGTGTTCTTCCTGGAGAATCCCAGGGACAGGGAAGCCTGGTGGGCTGCCGTCTATGGGGTTGCACAGAGTTGGACACAACTGAAGTGACTTAGCAGCAGCAGCAGCGAGAGGTCTGTGGGAAAACATTAAATGTACCAACATTTACATTATAGCTGTCTCAGAAGGAGAAAAGAGAGAAATGGCCAAAAATCTGTTTGAAGAGATTATGGCTGAAATTTTTCCAAAGCTGAAGAAGGATACAGAAACCCAGGTGCAGAAAGTACAGAGGGTCTCAAACAACGGGGACAGAAACAGTCCCACACCAAGACATACCATAATTAAAATGACTATAGTTAAATATTAGGAGGAAATTCTAAAGGCAGCAAGAGAAAAACAGGGTCAGTTGACAAAGGAACCCGCATAAAGTTATCAGCTGAATTTTTTCAGAGCTAGGACACACACAGACAGAAAGTGAGGGGATGGAAAAAGTATTTCATGCAAACAGAAGCAACAAGACTGCAAGGGTAGCAATATTGATATCAGAAAAAATAGACTTTAAGTAAAACAATAACAAAAGACAGAGAATGTCATTATATAATGATAAAAGGATCAACACCAGAAGAGGATATTATACTTATTAACATATATACATTCAACACAGGAACACCTAAATTCATAAATCAAATTAACAGACATAAAGAGAATTGATAACATTACAACTAGTAGGGGAATTTAACACCCGACTTTTATCAATGGACAAGTCATCCATAGAGAAAATCAATATGAGTGGTCCTAAATGATGCAAAAGGCCACTTGGACTTAATAGATTTATCTACAGGACATTCCACTCTAAAACGGCAGAATACCTTTTTTTTTTTTTTTTAAGTGTGCATGTAACTCTAGGATAAATCAGATTTTAAGCCAAAAAAGCAAGTCTTGAAAAGTTTAACAGGATAGAAATTATGCCAATTAGTTTTTCCAAACACAACACTATGAAACAAGAAATTGGTTAAAGAAA
Source organism: Bos taurus (assembly GCF_002263795.3). Taxonomy (NCBI): domain Eukaryota; kingdom Metazoa; phylum Chordata; class Mammalia; order Artiodactyla; family Bovidae; genus Bos; species Bos taurus. The sequence goes on along the minus strand of NC_037344.1, from coordinate 9,408,531 downwards.
AATGGGAAAAGCACAAACACACGGAGACTAAATAACACGCTACTAAAAAACCCCAATTGATGAACAATGAAGACAGAGAGGATATGAGAAAATACCTTGAGACAAATGAAAATGGAAACACAATTTTCCAAAATGTATGGTATGCAACAAAAGCAGCTGTAAGAGGGAAGCTTACAGCAATTTAGGCTGACCTAAAGAAACAAGAACAATTTCAAATAAACAATCTATAGGAATTAGAAAAAGAAGAACAAACAAAGCCCAAATTCAGCAGAAGGAAGGAAATAGTAAAGATCCAAGAGAAAATAAATAAAATAGAGGCCATAAAAATGGAAAAGATCAAGAAAACCAAGGGTAGATAAAGATAAAGATATTTTTAAAGATAAAATTAATAAATCTTTACCTAGGCTAATCAAGATGAAAAGAGACATGACAAAAATAAATAAGAAATGAAATAAAATATCAACCAATATCACAGAAATATGAAAACTCATAAAAGAATACTACAGTTACATGGCAACAATTGGACAACCTAGATTAAATGGACAAATTTCTAGAAACACAGAAACTTCCAAGGCTGAATCAGGATTAAATAGATAATCTGAACAGACTGTTCACTAGTACTGAAATTGAATTTGTAATAAAAAATGTAATTAAAAAAAAAACTCTCAGCAGACAAAACTCTAGTACTGTATGGCTTTACAGGGGAATTCTGTCAAACATATAAAGGAGACCTAATACCTATCCTCAAACTATTCCAAGAAGTTTAAGAAGTTGGAAACCTTAAATGTAATCTATGAGGCCATAATTACCCTGATATCAGAATCATACAAAAATATTACAAAAATGAATATTACAGGCCAATATCTCTGATGAACATAGATGCAAAAATCCTCAAAATTTTTACCAAAACAAATTCAGCAGTATATAAAAATGATCATACACCATGATCAACTGGAATTTATTCCAAGTATGCAAAATTGTTTAACATTCACAAATCAATCAACATGATATACCACACTAACAAAAAGAAGGATAAAATCACATGATCATCTCAATAAATGCAGAAAAAGCAATTAACAAAATCCAACATCCATTCATGATAAAAACTCTCATTAAAGTAGGCATAAAGGGAATATATCTCAACATAATAAGGACCATTTATGATAAACTCAACAGCTATCATCATGCTCAATGGTGAAAAACTGAAAGCCTTTCCTCTACAATCAGGAATAATACGATACCCACTCTCACTACTTTCATTTAACAAAGTATAGTACTATGTTAAATACTAAGTATTTAACTTCTATCAGAAGTCTCAGCCTTAGCAATAAAGCTAGAAAAGAAATACACATCAAAATTGGAGGAGAAGAAGTAAAATGGTCACTAATTGCAGATCACACAATACTGTATAAAACTATAAAATCACCACCAAAAAACCTGTTAGAATAAATGAATTCAGCAAAGTTGTAGGATAAAAGATTAATACACATAAATCTGTTGCTTTTCTATACAATAATAATGAACTATCAGTAAGAGTAAGCCAGAAAACAGTGCAGTTTAAAATTGTTTAAAAAACTGGAGCCTATTATACAGAGTGAAGTAAGCCAGAAAGAAAAACACCAATACAGTATACTAACGCATATATATGGAATTTAGAAAGATGGTAACAATAACCCTGTATCAGATCAGATCAGATCAGTCGCTGAGTCGTGTCTGACTCTGTGACCCCATGAATCGCAGCACGCCAGGCCTCCCTGTCCATCACCAACTCCCGGAGTTCACCCAGACTCACATCCATCGAGTCAGTGATGCCATCCAGACATCTCATCCTCTGTCGTCCCCTTCTCCTCCTGCCCCCAAACCCTCCCAGCATCACAGTCTTTTCCAATGAGTCAACTCTTCGCATGAGGTGGCCAAAGTACTGGAGTTTCAGCTTTAGCATCATTCCTTCCAAAGAAATCCCAGGGCTGATCTCCTTCAGAATGGACTGGTTGGATCTCCTTGCAGTCCAAGGGACTCGCAAGAGTCTTCTCCAATACCACAGTTCAAAAGCATCAATTCTTCGGTGCTCAGCCTTCTTCACAGTCCAACTCTCACATCCATACATGACCACAGGAAAAACCATAGCCTTGACTAGACAAACCTTTGTTGGCAAAGTAATGTCTCTGCTTTTCAATATGCTATCTAGGTTGGTCATAACTTTCTTTCCAAGGAGTAAGCGTCTTTTAATTTCATGGCTGCAGTCACCATCTGCAGTGATTTTGGAGCCCCCCAAAATAAAGTCTGACACTGTTTCCACTGTTTCCCCATCTATTTGCCATGAAGTGGTGGGACCGGATGCCATGATCTTCGTTTTATGAATGTTGAGCTTTAAGCCAACTTTTTTACTCTCCACTTTCACTTTCATCAAGAGGCTTTTGAGTTCCTCTTCACTTTCTGCCATAATGGTGGTGTCATCTGCATATCTGAGGTTATTGATATTTCTCCTGGCAATCTTGATTCCAGTTTGTGTTTCTTCCAGCCCAGCGTTTCTCATAATGTACTCTGCATATAAGTTAAATAAACAGGGTGACAATATACAGCCTTGATGAACTCCTTTTCCTATTTGGAACCAGTCTGTTGTTCCATGTCCAGTTCTAACTGTTGCTTCCTGACCTGCATACAAATTTCTCAAGAGACAGATCAGGTGGTCTGGTATTCCCATCTCTTTCAGAATTTTCCACAGTTTATTGTGATCCACACAGTCAAAGGCTTTGGCATAGTCAATAAAGCAGAAATAGATGTTTTTCTGGAATCTCTTGCTTTTTCTATGATCCAGCAAATGTTGGCAATTTGATCTCTGGTTCCTCTGCCTTTTCTAAAACCAGCTTGAACAGTAGCAAGTTCATGGTTCACATATTGCTGAAGCCTGGCTTGGAGAATTTTGAGCATTACTTTACCAGCGTGTGAGATGACTGCAATTGTGCGGTAGTTTGAGCATTCTTTGGCATTGCCTTTCTTAGGATTGGAATGAAAACTGACCTTTTCAGTCCTGTGGCCACTGCTGAGTCTTCCAAATTTGCTTGAATATTGAGTGCAGAACTTTCACAGCATATACGAGACAGCAAAAGAGACACTGATGTATAGAACAGTCTTTTGGACTCCGTGGGAGAGGGTGAGGGTGGGATGATTTGGGAGAATGGCATTGAAACATGTATATTATCATATGTGAAACGAATCACCAGTCCAGGTTTGATGCATGATACAGGGTGCTCAGGGCTGGTGCACTGGGATGACCTAGAGGGAGGGGATGGGGATGGAGCTGGGAGGGGGGTTCAGGATGGGGAACACATGTACACCCATGGCGGATTCATGTTGATGTATGACAAAACCAATACAATATTGTAAAGTAATTAGCTTCCAATTAAAATAAATAAATTAAAAAAAATAAAATTGTTTCAAAAATAGCAAAATATCTAGAAATAAACTTAACCAAGGAAGTAAATGACATATCCTCTAAAAACTATAAAACAATGATGATAGAATTTGCAAATGATATAAACAAATAGAAAGATATTTCATGTTATTTACTGGAAGAATTAATATTATTAAAATATCCATACTACCAAAAGCAATCTGGAAATTTAATCCAAATCTAATGAAAATATCCATGACCTTTTTTTTAAGAACTTGAACAAAGTAGCCTAAAATTTGTATGGAATTATAATATACCCCAAATTGCCAAAGCAATCTTGAGAAAAAAGGACAGTGATGGAGGTGTTACATTTCCTGATTTCAGAGTATACATACTATGCATTTATAGTTATCAAAACAGTATGGTGCTGGCAAATAAAGGAGACACAGATCATAGGAACAAGATAGGGAGCCCAGAAATAAGCCCACACAGCTATGGTCAACTAATCTATGATAGGCAAGGCAAGTATATATGATGGAAATAAGACTCTTTCTTCAACAGTTGATGCTGGGAAAACTTTACAGTTACCTATAACACAGTGAGATTACAACATCTCATACCATATGCAAAATAAATGTAAAATAGGTTAAAGGCCTAAATTTAAAAACTGAAACCATAAAACTCCTAGATGAAGATATAGGTAGAAGATTCTTCGATAAATATACTTTTATCAGAGTATACAATATACTTTTTGATATATACTTTTTGATCTATCTTCTGAGGCAAAAGAAATAAAGCAAAAAGAAACAAATGGGGCCTAATTAAACTTAGAAGATTTTGCACAACAAAGAACACAATCAACAAAATAAAAAGACTATTTACCGAATGTGAAAAAATATTTTCAAATAGTATGGACAAAAAAGGGTTAATATCCAAAAATATATAAATAGAACATACAACTCATTATAAAGAAAAGAAATAACCTGATCAAAAATTGGGCATAAGATCATAATAGAAACTTTTCCAAAGAAGACATACAGATGGCTAACATGCGAACTAAAAGATGTTAACATCACTAGTCATCAGAAAAATGAAAATCAAAGCCAAAATGAAACACCACCTCACATTTGTCAGAATGGCTATCATAAAATTCTTCAAATAACAATTGTTGACCAGGGTGTGGAGAAAAGGGACCCTTATACAGTGTTGGTGCAGATATAGATTAGTGCAGACACTGTGGAAAACAGTGTGGAAAAGCGTGTGGTAGTTCTATTTTTAGTTTTCTAAAAAAATCATATTTTCCAGCAATTCCACTCCTGGGTATTCTTCTGATGAAAACGAAAACTCTAATTTGAAAAAGATACATGCGCCCCGATCTTCACAGTGGCATTATTTACAATAGCCAAGATACAGAAAACACGTAAGTGTCTATCAAAAGATGAATGGATACAGAAGATGTGAAAGCTGTTATCTATAATGCAATATTATTTAGCCATCAGTTCAGTTGCTCAGTCATGTCCGACTCTTTGCAACCCCATGGACTGCAGCACACCAGGCTTCCCTGTCTATCACCAACTCCCAGAGCTTACTCAAACTCATGTCTATCAAGTTGGTGATGCCATCCAACCATCTCATCCTCTGTTGTCTCCTTCTCCTCCTGCCTTCAATCTTTCCCAGCATCAGGTTTTTTTCCAATGAGTCAGTTCTTCTCATCAGGTGACCAAAGTATTGGAGCTTCAGCTTCAGCTTCAGCTTCCAGTGAATATTCAGGACTGATTTTCCTTGGGATGGACTGGTTGGATCTCCTTGCAGTCCAAGGGACTCTCAAGAGTCTTCTCCAATACCACAGCTTGAAAGCATCAATTCTTTGGCACTCAGCTTTCTTATAGTCCAACTCTCACATCCATACATGACTACTGGAAAAATCATAGCTTTAATTAGATGGATCTTTCTTGGCAAAGTAATGTCTCTGCTTTTTAATATGCTGTCATGTCTAGGTTGGTCATAACTTTTCTTCCAAGGAGCAAGCATCTTTTAATTTCATGGCTGCAGTCACTATCTGCAGTGATTTTGGAGCCCAAATAGATAAAGTCTATCACTGTTTCCATTGTTTCCCCATCCATTTGCCATGAAGTGATGGGACTGGATGCCATGATCTTAGTTTTATTTAGCCATAAAAATTAAATGAAATTCTGCCATTTGCCATAATGAGCCTAGAGAATATTATGCTTAGTGAAATAGACAAAGATAAATACTCTGTTATCACATATCTGGAACTTAAAAAATAAAAGAAACAAATGTATCACAGCAAGAGATTCACAGATACAGTGAATAAACTAGTGATTATCCATAGGGAGAGGGAAGTTGGGAGGGGTGAAATAGGTATATGGGATATGGAATAGATAAGCAACAAGGATACACTGCATATCACAGGAAAATATAGCCATTGTTTTATAATAATGTTTATATGCAGTATAATCTATAAAAACATTAAATCACTTTGCTGTGCACCTCAAAGTAATACACTATTGTAAATCACCTATGCTGTGCTGTGCTGAGTCGCTCAGTCATGTCAGACCCTGATGACCCCATGGACTATAGCTGGCCAGACTCCTCTTTCCATGGGGATTCTTCAGGCAAAAATACTACAGTGGGTTGCCATCCTCCAGGGGATCTTCTCAACCCAGGGATTGAACCCAAGTCTCCTGCATTGCAGGAGGATTCTTTACCATCTGATCTACTAGGGAAGCCCATGAATACTGGAGTGGGTAGTCTATTCCTTCTCCAGGGGATCTTCCTGGACCAGGCACCAAACCAGTGTCTCCTGCATTGCAGGCAGATTATTTACCACCTGAGCTACCAGGGAATTAGAAAAAAAAATAAATGTCCATTTTCCCCAGGTAGGCAATTTTTAAGGAATAAAACAAAATTTAAGAATTTATGCACTACTAGATATCAAGACTTACTAAAAAGATACTAAGCATGTGATATTTACCCAAGGATAGAAAGTTGTCCAATTGTAAAAAATACAGACTGCAGAAAAGTTCTATCCCCATACGGTCACCTGATTTGCTACAAGGATATTTGCTATTTCCTCTTGCTATTTCAGGAGGAAAAGAATGGTCTTTTCCATAAATGATCATGGAACAATTAGATATGTATATGGAAAAAATAAACTTTGATCCCTTACAAAGAATTCTGTTCAAGGTGGATCAAAGCTCTCAGTATAAATGACAAAATAAAAAGCATGCAGAAGGAAAGTGAAAGTCGCTCAGTTGTATCTGACTCTTTGTGACCCCATGGACTGTAGTCTTTCCCTTCTCTAGGGGATCTTCCCAACCCAGGGATTGAACCCAAGGCTCCTACATTGCAGGCAGATTCTTTACCAGCTGAGCCACTAGGGAAGCCCAAGAATACTGGAGTGGGTAGCCTATCTCTTCTCCAGCGAATCTTCCTAACCCAAGAATCAAACCAACGTCTCCTGCATTGCAGGCAGATTCTTTCCCAACTGAGCTATTGTGGTTTTATTAAATAGGGTACAAAAAAGCATGAACTATATAATAAAAGATTGGTAAATTGATAAATTGAACTTCATTAAAATCAAAGACTTCTGTTTTTCAAAATATCATTGAAAGAGGGAAAAGGGAAGCCACACACTGGGAGAAGATATTCATAATACATATATCCAAAATGGCAAGAACCTCGAATACACAAAGAGTGTTTTAATCATTAATTAAAAGACAGATAATCTCTTTACAAAATGGACAAAGGCTTTAAATAGGCACTTCATAAAACTGACTTTAGAAAGACAACAAGGGCACGAAATAAAGCTCAACATCATTACTTACCAAGGAAATGCAAACCAAAACCAAATGAGATCCAGTTTCACATATACCTGAATGGCCAAATTAAAAAGACTGTCAATTAGTACCACATATGGACTAGAAAATGAGACAAGTAGAACCTACATGTTTTCTTTGTGAAAATACAATTTAGTACAACAACCTATTTGGAAAACTATTTTGCAGCAGCTAAATCTGTATACCTCATGGCCCAGTAGTTCTCACCATGGTGTATACCCAGGGGAATTGACTGTGTGTATCTACCAAAAGACACATAAAACAATGCATCTTTTAACAGCTTTATTTACAATAGTCTCAAGGTGAAAAGATCTGAATTTTTAAGTAAATTGTAGAACACCCATGTATGAAAAGCAATGAAAAGATGGAATTATTTCCACTCCCTACAATATAATTGAATTCATAATTGCAACACTGAGTAAAAATAGAAAATAATGAGTTTGCTTTATATAAGCATTTACATGATGTTCAAGAATAATCAAAATTAATCTGAGGTGACAGATATCAGAGGAATGATCTAGGGATGGAGTGAGGGAGCAATTTGTATTGTTGGCAAAAGGGTACATGAAATCCTTTTCAGATGTTGTTAATATTTTGTGTCTTTATCTGGAAGGTATATGCTTATGCAAAATTTCATCCAGCAGTACACATAAGATTTGTGCATTTTACTATATCTCAATGTTAAAAAAAAAAGTAAATGGGAAATTCTCAGAAAAACTAATACAAATGGCCAATAAAGGGAAATATGCTCAAATATATAAACAAGGAAATGTATGTTAAAGTAATAGTGAACATCATTAAGACTGCCAAAAAGTTGAAAAGAAGGGAGTACATTGCTGGTAGGAATGTGAATTATCATCATAGCTTAGGATGCAACCTGGCAAGACCTATTAAAACTATAAAAACATATACTTTTGACCAAAGATATCATATCTGAGAATCTCTTTCATTGCAATAAAAACTCTAGTTCTTAGTTGATATTTATAAAAGTTACAACAATAAAGGGTAAAGATGGAAATAAAGTTAATGTACAAGTAGAGTTACTGATTTTAAAAATTTTGATAATACACATGATGTCATAGTAAATAATAATTAAATGGGGTTAGTTAGAACTATATAAGTTGACTTGGAGTGATATAGTGAGAAATGGAAGAAAAAGAGACATGGATGTATTTTTATTGCATATTGGCGAAAAAATTAGAACAATTCATATACATGTATATTTGTATGGAACTGTATTTTTATGCATAGTTATACATGTCTCCTGCCTCTTGAGAAACCTGTATGCAAGTCAGGAAGCAACAGTTAGAACTGGACATGGAACAACAGACTGGTTCCAAATAGGAAAAGGAGTATGTCAAGGCTGTATATTGTCACCCTGCTTATTTAACTTAAATGCAGAGTACATCATGAGAAACGCTGGGCTGGAAGAAGCACAAGTTGGAATCAAGACTGCCAGGAGAAATATCAATAACCTCAGATGTGCAGATGACACCACCATTATGGCAGAAAGTGAAGAGGAACTAAAAAGCCTCTTGATGAAAGTGAAAGAGGAGAATGAAAAATTTGGCTTAAAGCTCAATATTCAGAAAACTAAGATCATGGTATCCGGTCCCATCACTTCATGGCAAATAGATGGGGAAACAATGTCAGACTTTATTTTGGGGGGCTCCAAAATCACTGCAGATGGTGATTGCAGCCATGAAATTAAAAGATGCTTACTCCTTGGAAGGAAAGTTATGACCAACCCAGACAGCATATTAAAAAGCCAGAGGGAGGGTAGGGGAGGGAGGAGGGAGGAGGGTTCAGGATCGGGAACGCGGGTATACCTGTGGTGGATTCATTTCGATATTTGGCAAAACTAATACAATATTGTAAAGTTTAAAAATAAAATAAAATTAAAAAAAGAAAAAAAAAAGCAGAGACATTGCTTTGTCAACAAAGGTACATCTAGTCAAGGCTATGGTTTTTCCAGTGGTCATGTATGGATGTGAGATTTGGACTATAAAGAAAGCTGAGCGCCAAAAGAATTGATGCTTTTGAACTGTGGTGTTGGAGAAGACTCCTGAGAATCCCTTGGACTGCAAGGAGATCCAACCAGTCCATCCTAAAGGAGATCAGTCCTGGGTGTCCATTGGAAGGACTGATGTTGAAGCTGAAACTCCAATACTTTGTCCACCTCATGCGAAGAACAGACTCATTTGAAAAGACCCTGATGCTGGGAAAGATTGAGGGCAGGAGAAGGGGACAACAGAGGATGAGATGGTTGGATGGCATCGCTGTTTGATGGACATGGGTTTGGGTAGACTCTGGGATTGGTGATGGACAGGGAGGCCTGGTGTGCTGCGGTTCATGGGGTTGCAAAGAGTTAGACACGACTGAGCGACTGAACTGAACTGTGTTATAAGAATATGGAAAAAAGGAAAAATATACTAGATTTTAAAACATGGATAAGATGGTGAGATGGGTGATGGGGGTTTGGAAATATTGACTAGGAAGGTAAGTAAAACAATAAATAAGAGTGCACAGAAAATTCCCATTGAATGTGGATTGGACTATATTTACACATTTATGTCAAAGTATTTATACATGTACATATGTAAAAAGAAATTTAAAACTGGCATTTACTTATAAAAATTACCATTAATTAAACCCATAATTATTTCACTTGATATAAGTATTTTTTATAAATCTATTGCTGTCATTGTACAACTGTGCATTTTAACAAAATTTTATTTGTAAATACTTCTTTGTATATCTATGAGATCTATATAAAGACCTCATAGATCTTTGTATTTCTATGGTATTTATAATAAATAAAGATTTATTATGCAATCTTTAATAAATCACAATAAATACACAATTTATTATGAACCAATAAATTGCTTCATATTTCCTTCTAGAAAATATATCATAATTTACCAATTTTCAAATGCCAAATCACACACATTTTAAAAATCAAGGCTGTATTAACATTCTTGTCATAACCATTTTTGTATATACATTTTCCCTTTGTTTTTTAAAAACAATTTCATTACAGTAGTTTAAATTCAGGCTTCCCTGGTGGCTCAGTGGGTAAAGCGTCTGCCTACAATGTGGGAGACCCGGGTTCAATCCCTGAGTTGGGAAGATCCCCTGGAGAAGGAAATGGCAACCCACTCCAGTACTCTTGCCTGGAAAATCCCATGGACGGAGAAGCCTGGTAAATTCCTGGGTATGTGGTTATTAGGTCAAAGGTTATGAACATTTTTATGACTCTTGAAGCATGCTGCCAGATTTTATCCTCAAAGAAGGAAACAATGGATATTAATGGATATTATGGATATTAATGGATATTAATACCAGAAATTTGTATCTCCAATTTTTCAAATTATCCTCTAAAATTTTTTAATATCAAGATATTAAAGGCACATTTTATTGCTTTAGAGATAAAGCTTGATTGTTTTTCAATACTGAGATAATCTTATCATTTCATTTTTGTTGATGCCTTTGAACTACATTTCCCCCTGGACTTTGGCATTGCTCTTTTATAAATTGACATTTAAAATGTATTTTAGATAATTAACTCTTTTGAGAGCATATGGGAATTTTATGAAGAATAAAGGGATTTGATTTGTGCGAATGGAGTCTTGCCTGGACATTCAGAGTTAGGGACATATAGAAGACACTGAAAAATTAAGGGGAGAGGGAATTCCATAAGGAAAAGTGCTCGATAGTTGAGTAGCTACGTTTGGAGATGATTATGTTGCAGCGTATTGTCCTTTGCCTCTCTAGTGTTCAATAATCCTGTAAGACTCAGTTTCAATGTTGCTCCGAGGAGGAGGAGGCTGTTTAGATACTTCCATATTTAAACATCCATGCTCACACAGAACCTAGGAATGTCCCTGTCATCTTCACTTAACATTCTGTTTTATTACATTTGGGTTATTCATCTCCTCATTGAACTTGAAAACTATGAAGACTGAAACTGTCACCTAATAGGGTAGTTAACATGTAGTAGGCTGTCAAAAAATAATGAATGAAGCAATTTATCTCAAGTAGGAAGTAAATGTCTTATATGGGATTGTTGATAATTAAGCTCATTCTTATTAGCAGGAATGAACATGATTGTTCTTTTATTACCCACAAAAATTATAAATTTGGGAGGAATCTCAAATGATACATCCACACAGACAGATAACTATATATATAATTCTTCAGTGAAGGGGTTTTTATACCTTGATGTAATAGTCCATTCCAATGTGTAACCAGTGAAGTAGTATAAGTAATTTGTCAAAAAGTCTGTTGCAGTTGACCATGTGATTCTATGAGAAAATTATATAAAGTAAGCTATTTATCATTTCCTGCTGCTGCTACTGCTAAGTCACTTCAGTTGTGTCCGACTCTGTGCGACCCCATAGACGGCAGCCCACCAGGCTCCCCCATCCCTGGGATTCTCCAGGCAAGAACACTGGAGTGGGTTGCCATTTCCTTCTCCAATGCATGAAAGTGAAAAGTGAAAGTGAAGTCGCTCAGTCGTGTCCGACTCTTAGCGACTCCATGGACTGCAGCCCACCAGGCTCCTGCGTCCATGGGATTTTCCAGGCAAGAGTACTGGAGTGGGGTGCCATCGCCTTCTCCCTTATCATTTCCTAAAGTGATATAATCCTTTAAATAGTTTGTCTTCATACTTTAGTGGTTTTTAGCCTTATATCTACTATAGCTCTATAACTGATATCCTGGGCCCTAACCAAAAAATTATGAATAGAATATCACTGAGAGAGAGCACATAAACACAGCAATCACCATAGAAGGGATACCAGCTATTTACATATCGGACCTGGAACAAAAACAATAGTAAAAGCTAATGTTTACCCTGTATGTATTAATACATGCATTATATGCCAGGCATTGTTCTAAAGGTTTTATTAATACTTTTAAATCCATTTAATTTTCACAAAACCCTAAGAGGTGTTATAATTATGTGTTGGCACTCCAAAATAGCCTGGTGTGAACATAGTTAAGTCAGAATACTCAATCACATGGAGCTTATGCGATTACAATTACATAGTCAGTGTACCAGGAGGGCCAATGCTTGGTCTCAGACTTCCTAAATAGTATAATTTAGGTCTATTTTCCTTCCACTGATCATTTTCAGATATTTGGATTTTAAGTTTTAAACAAAAAAAAGGAGAGCTAACATGATGTTGAAAACTTTTTTCTTAATCTAAGTAAGGTAATTAAAAACCAGTGTCTTTTTTTTTTAATAATAGCAATAGCAAAAAAGGAAAAAAAGAAGTTAAAACCTACAAAAAGCAATGAACAATAACAATAATCTTACATAACATCTATTAACTTTTTTGCTATTACCCAGACACTGTGCCAAGTTTTACATGGATTATCCTGTTTAATCTTCACACAATCCCACAAAGTTAAGTACCATTATTTTCATTTTACCTTTATCCTTTCACAGGAGAAAGTATATTTTCTTAAAAAAATAGGTAGAAAGGCCATGACTTTAGAATAAAATTTAGACTTTTCAATGGAATAAAATTTAGCTTTTTGAAAATGAACAGTGTGTGTGTGTGTATTTTGGGTTGCTTGTTTTTCTGTAATCTATAAAACTAATCCATGGGATGATGATGTAATAATGGATACCTGTCATTACATGTATAACCAAAGCCATAGAGCGTACAAGACCAAGAGTAAACCCTACAGTTAACTATGGACTCTGGATAACCGTGGTGAGTCAGTGGACATTCATCAGTGGTAACAAGCATAGGGGATGTTGATCATGGGGGCGGCCAAGCCTGTGTGGGGGCAGAGAATATATGGGAAATATCTGTACCTTCCACTCAATTTTGCTGTTAACCTAAAGCTTCTCTAAAAAAACTATCAAGTCGTGGGAATTTCCTGGTGTTCCAGTGGTGGCTAATACTGTGCTCCCCATGCAGGCGGCCTGCGTTTGATCCCTGGTCAGGGAAATAGTTCCCACATGGCTTGACTAAGAGTTCACCTGACTCAGCCAAGACCTGGTGCAGCCAAATAAATAAATGAAAATTAAATATTAAAATAAGTAAGTTATAAAATCTTAAAACACAAAAGAAATATCCTTAACCATGGATCAGTATTGGCTAGCCTTGGCCTTAATGCTATATTGCTTGCTCCTAACAAAAAACAGAAAAACTTTAGCAGCTATTTGGAAAACTGAAGCAAGAAATGACTGTAGGTTCCAGAAGAAGAAATGCTCACTTGACATCCTGAAATACAATGTAAAGCCTTGCTGTGTAGTTAAGATATTCTGAGTATAGCAGCAGCCAAAAGACCCACTTGGCAGTGAGTAAATCCATGTAGCTCTTTTAGAGCAAAGACATCAGTAACCCATTGAGCAAAGATACAGAGTCATGAGAAATGATTTGTTCTAAAATGGTCTCTAGAGCTACAAAAATAAGACAGTCCTCCAGTACATCTGCCCATGTGGCAAGATTGTTAGTCTCTCTCTGAGATTTTTAACCTTATCCATATATATGGCAAACAACTCCATTAGTAGAGTTATCTGTGACTGCAAACTACAACAATACATTATATATGTGCACTAACATATTTGCTGAATTTTAAAGTATGCAGCAATGTGAGAGTTGGAGTAAGGCTGTTGTTTATAATGTATATCATGAAATGGAGAACAGATGATCTAAGAATGAACATTTGTTGGAGTGATCTCTCTGGGCTTAAATATTTATTTTACTTCCTCTACCCCTCCCTTTTTGACAAAGTACTATGTTTTCCAAAATCTACAGTATGAAACCATGGAAAGTTTATGATAAAATCACCTCAAATTGCTACCATAAATTATTACCTCCTACATAGTCTTTTTTCCTGCGATGTGTAATTAATCAAGGAAGCAACTTATTCATTCTAATTAAAAAGTTGGTTCTCAGAGTTTTATTTTAGGTGTGAGAGGGGGTCTTGATTTCTGGGGGAAAAATACATGGTTGTTCAATAGTATATTCTGTATTTTCCCTTCGAGCTTGAGGGTTTTGTATACAAGCCCAAGGAAAGGATGCCCCTTGTCCTATTCCTCAGGGCAAGTGGGAACCCAGCACTAAAAAAGTTTAAGGTTGGGAAGGCAGTCTTGAAGGTAACAATGTCTTAATAGGCAGTTTACACAGAAGATTTTTGGGAGACACACTCACAAGAGTTGGTTAAGATCAATTTCTAGAGCTCATTAGAGAGGATGAAGATTTATTTTCTATGTTAACTCCTGCAGGGTGTGGTGAGAATCTCATTGCTTATTTCCTAGGTTTTTAAAAAATTTGTTCTGATAAATTATTTTACCCAGAGCTCATTTATCCTTGTGGTGTGATGATTTATCAGTTTACTCATCCATCTGTCTATTCATCCTTCTGTCCATGAATCCATCCAACCATCTTCTAACCAACTAATACATCAATGCATCTGTATTGGGCACCTGCCAGATACATACAGTGTAAGTCTTGACAATCCAAATATGAATTAACTGATCTCTGCCTTTGAAAAATGCCAAGGTCAATATAGGCATGCAATACCATTTGCTTCACTCCTTGAATTAATTTTCTAAAACTGGATCATGATAAGATACTTCAAGGGGTCTATCTTGTTATCAGAATAAAACTAGCCAGTGCACAATTTGAGGTCTTACCTGAATTCATCCTTAATTACTGTTAAAGCCACCCTGTTACCACTTTTCCTTTTCAAGGCCCACACTTTGGCCCAGGCACCTACTTCCCTTATTTATTTTGTCCTTGTATTTTCCTGTCTCCTGAACCTTATTTGCATTGTTCCATTAGTCCTGAATGGGATTTTTCCAATTCCAGGGCTAAGCTCAAATTCTTCCTCCTTGAGGAATTTATTCTATTTTCTTTTTTATAATCCAGCTGTATATTGTACCTCTTTTGAGGGCCTCCAGCTGTATTCTTCTACAACTAATTATCAGAATGTTCTCTTAAAGCATCAACTTGATCCCGTCACTCCATTTTAAACCAAGTAATGATTTTCTGTGGCTCCTGTAAGATGAAGTTCCAGGTTTTCAGCAAGGCATCTGAGATCCTTTATGGTTTGACTCCAGCCCCAGCCAATCAGGATTGTGTGACATTCCTTGAGCATAGCACATTCTCCTGTGTGTGCAATCCTTTGCACAAATTATCTTCTTTTCCTGAATTGCATCCATTTCCCTTTTTTACCTGATAATCTCCTGATTTTCTTTCAGCTTCCAATTTTGATGTCACTTCCTTCAGAAAATCTTCTTGATTCTTGAAGATTGGGTCAGGTGTCTCTTATGTGTTCCTTTAGTGTCTTGCATTTCCCTACAAAGCACATCAGGTACCTTGTCACATTGACATGCAGTAGGTACCAGCAATAGGTATTCAGTGAATGTTTGCTTAGTTGAGAATATTGAGTTGAGCCACCATAATTTCCCTTAGGAAATGTGCAAGCTGGAAATTGACAGTAATGTTCCACCACATGGTCAGACAGCATGCGAGAACTGGTGGGAAGCAGGTGAGCACTGAGGTTAAATATTCCCACCCCAATACGCATACACTAAAGTTTCTTATACAACTTGGTCTGAAACATAGTTTCCAAAGGATAGCAATTTTCTGTCTAAAATACAGCAGTTATGGATTCAAAGAGTCAAATCACTAAGAGCTGCAAAACCAATTAGCATATGGGGTTCAAGCAGTTCTTTTTTGATTTCATTTGTTCTTGGGGAGTGGATATATTTCCTTGTACCTCAAGAAACCACTAAACTCTAGGTTAATCAACAGAACTCCTCCTTGTAGGCTATGTAAACAGTGAGCATGGCCCTGGGGAGAGGGTCATTTCTGCAGTATATTCCGGTTCCAGTAATTACTGGAAAAGGTACCCAAGTGTCAACTACAGACTGGCACTTGCCATCTACCTCTACAAGGATTAAATCATGTGCTGCTGCAGCTGATTTTCAACACCCCCAAAAAGAGTTCAGAATGGAGAGCAGAAATGAGGCACTCTGTGCTGGGGCAGGGTAGGGGTAACTGGCAGAACAGGTCTTTGGATAGTTATTTTCAGGAGCTGATTTTATGAGCCCAACACTTTCATCTCCTCATATTTAGAAGTGAAAGTGAAGTCGCTCAGTCGTGTCCAACTCTTTGCGACCCCATGGACTGCTGCCTCCCAGGCTCCTCCGCCCATGGGATTTTCCAGGCAAGAATACTGGAGTGGGTTGCACTAAAATCCTTCATGGTGATGACTGCTCCTCATGATTAGCAGAATCCTGCAAAAAATATGTGCTTCACTGTATGCATCCCCTCTTCACCAAAATCACATATATACTGACCTTTCTCCTCTGTCTCTTTGGAGAAGTTTCTCAGAGCTATCATAGGTGTTGTTTTCCAGGCTGCTGTCCTCATTTTCCCCCAATAAAACTTAACTTGCCACTCTCACATTGTGTGTTTTTTTGTGTTAAGGGAGCCTAGATCATCCAGACAGGCTCTCTGGAAGTCACCCATTGTGGAAATCTGTAGTGAATGTGTCAGAGTTACAAACCAGAATAAACAAACCTAGGGATTCTTCATAATTTGTGTATGTGTGGGGTAGGAGAGAACTGTTATGACTCTCAGGATGTGGTAATTAGTGTCCCATTGGAACTGGTTCACTGGATTTTAAAGGTGATGCCAGTAAATTTCATAATCACAGATTGGGGAAGATTGGGGGCTTCTGAGTCATATATCATTAATTAAGCCATACCAACTTACCCCTTCTTTTTCAAATAATCCATAGTTTTCACATTTAAAAAGTGAATTAATATAAACCCATGGAGCATAGGATCTTAAAAAATTATGCATTGATTTCTCTGTCTCTAAGCAGGTCCTCACTATAGGAGTTGCTTGACTCTTTAAAAATCTTCAAAGGGAAAGGTTCCATAACTACTTTTGGTAGTTCTTTGTCTTCCTTAAAGTAATTTAGTTTATTTTTATAATAGTCCTTCCTGCAACAATTTAAAATCCTGTTTTCTTTTTGCTGGTCTTGACTTACAATGACAGCATTGCTTAGTGTGCTATGATAAATGAAGCAAACTTTCAATTATCTGTGCTAATGGGGTGGGCAAGTGAAGAAGAGCATGGATAAATGAAATTTAGCATAGTCTCCAAACCTCATTTTGGCTATTAGTTTTGACATTTTCTCCAACTAACCTTTCAAAGGGTCTACTGAATTTCAAGCCTTTTCTTTTTTTACCTTCTTATCTGGTGGAGATGACAATGATCATTGAGATCCCCAAAGGAGAGGGAGACAGTGGGAGAGGGAGGAATCAGGGATGTGGATAAATTGGAGGCTACATTCATGCATTTGTAAAAAGGTTTAGGGTTCTGGCTTACCAATCTGCTTTCTCCAATTGCTCTATAACTTCATTTAGCATTGTAAGTCGTGAAATCATTGTGCATGCATGTCATTTAGGATGGGCAAAATGTGCACTTGAACAATATTCTGCACTGAGCAATGGTAATGTATCCAGTCTGAGCTCAAAATCCATGAACAACCAGGTGCTACGTAGGAGAATGCACTCACCGTTTTATAAAAATAAAACAATAAAATAATAAATGCTCCTTAGTAATTAAAAACACAGCCAATTAAAGGCATGTACATTTCCATAAATGGAAGAACCTTAAATTTTGCATTTCCTAACTGATAGGATTAAACTTCCAAAGAAAGTGTGAATTAATGCAAATGTTAACATGGCATCTCCTAAATCCTTTTCTACTTTTACCGCCATGAACAGAATATAGAAAAGTAAAAACACATAATGAGAGGCCAGTCTCTGCTGGTTTTGTCATTTACCCAAGGAATACCAAGCGTGCTTAGAAACTGTGGAGGAAAAGGGGAGGGGAGGGATAAATTGGGAGACTGGGATTGACATACACACAGTACTATATAGAAAATAGATAACGAATAAGGTATAACACAGAAAACTCTACTCAGTACTCTGTAATGACCAATATGGACCGATATGGGAAAAGAATCTAAAAAAGGAGTAGATATATGTATATGTATAACTGATTCTGGAGAAGGCAATGGCACCCCACTCCAGTACTCTTGCCTGGAAAATCCCATGGACGGAGCAGCCTGGAAGGCTGCAGTTCACTCTACTGCACACTTGAAACTAACACAATGATGTAAATCAACGATACTACAATAAAAATTAAAAAAAGAAACTGTGGAATATTTAGCAAGATTCCAGGTAGCAAACATGTATAGAGATTATATCTATGTCTATCAATTTCTAGATCTATATGGTTATTGGTGTTATTCAGTAGCTAAGCTGTGTCTGACTCTGCATCACATGGACTGCAGCACACCAGGCTTCCCTGTCCTTCACTATCTTGAAGTTTGCCCAAATTCATGTCCGTTGAGTTGGTGATACTATCTAACCATGTCATCCTCTATTGCCTATTTCTTTTGTCTTCAACTTTCCCAGCATCAGGGTCTTTTCCAATGAGATGTCTCATCACATTAGGTGGCCAAAGTATTGGAGCTTCATCAGTCCTTCCAAGTGAATAATGATGGTTTATTTCCTTTGATCTCCTTGCTGTCCAAGGGACTCTCAGTCTTCTCTGGGACCACAATTTGAAAGCATTGGTTCTTCAGCACTCAGCCCTTTTTATGGTCCAACTCATCCATACATTACTACTGGAAAAACCATAGCTTTGACTATATGGATCTTTGTCTTTAAGTGGTATCTTTGCTTTTTAATACTGCTGTCTAGGTTTTTCATAGCTTTCCTTCCAAGGAACAAGCGTCTTAATTTCATCACTGCTGTCACTGTCCACAGTGATTTTGGAGACCAAAAAAGTAAAATCTGTCACTGTTTCCACTTTTTCGCCTTCTATTTGCCATGAAGTAATGGGACTGGATACCATGATCTATGTGGATCACAATAAACTGTGGAAAATTCTGAAAGAAATGGGAATACCAGACCACCTGACCTGCCTCTTGAGAAACCTGTATGCAGGTCAGGAAGCAACAGTTAGAACTGGACATGGAACAACAGACTGGTTCCAAAAAGGAAAAGGAGTATGTCAAGGCTGTATATTGTCACCCTGCTTATTTAACTTATATGCAGAGTACATCATGAGAAACACTGGGCTGGAAGAAGCACAAGCTGGAATCACGACTGCCGGGAGAAATATCAATAACCTCAGATATGTAGATGACACCACCCTTATGGCAGAAAGTGAAGAAGAACTAAAGAGCCTCTTGATGAAAGTGAAAGAGGAGAGTGAAAAAGTTGGCTTAAATCTCAACATTCAGAAAACTAAGATCATGGCATCTGGTTCCATCACTTCATGGGAAATAGATGGGGAAACAGTGGGAAGAGTGGCTGATTTTATTTTTTGGGGCTCCAAAATCACTGCAGATGGTGATTGCATCCATGAAATTAAAAGATGCTTACTCCTTGGAAGGAAAGTTATGACCAACCTAGACAGCATATTAAAAAGCAGAGACATTGCTTTGTCAACAAAGGTCCATCTAGTCAAGGCTATGGTTTTTCCAGTAGTCATGTATGGATGTGAGAGTTGGGTTGTAAAGGAAGCTGAGCCCCAAAGAATTGATGTTTTTGAACTGTGGTGTTGGAGAAGACTCTTGAGAGTCCCTTGGACTGCAAGGATATTCAACCAGTCCATCCTAAAGGAGATCAGTCCTGGGTGCTCATTGGAAGGACTGATGCTGAAGCTGAAACTCCAATACTCTGGCCACCTGATGTGAAGAGCTGACTCATTTGAAAAGCCCCTGATGCTGGGAAATATTGAAGACAGGAGGAGAAGCGGACGACAGAGGATGAGATAGTTGGATGGCATCACCAACTCAATGGACATGAGTTTGGGTGAAGTCTGGGAGTTGGTGATGGACAGGGAGGCCTGGCGTGCTGTGCTTCATGGGGTTGCAAAGAGTCGGACACAACTGAGTGACTGAATGGGACGGGATGCCATGATGTTAGTGAGACCTAATTTCATCTGGTATATCCGTGCTGTTCAGACTCCCTGGTAAGAAACTCCTGACTAGCTTTATCTTTTCAGAGGCTGTCATCTTTAGTGGCCCCCTTCCTTAAGTGAGATCTTCCTCTTTATTATCTATAGCAGCCTTTCTAGGATGGTTGCCTTCTTGTCCTCTGTCCCCAGCAAAGAATTTGTTTCCTTCTTTGTTCCTCTGCTTGTTACCTTTCTAGTGGGACCCAGGTTCTATTGATGGTGGTCTATTTTCTTTAGACATAGCCTTCTATGTCCAGTCTTCTTTCCAACGGTACCCCTTACTCATCACCCTGGGCTGGGGAAATCCAGGTCTCCACAGGGTTGCCTTTACATGCCTATAACCCTGTAAGGTCAAGCATGTTGCCAAAAATATTATCCCTATTGAACCTCAAGCTCCACAGTGTTAGGTTTATGGTTACATTTATGGCTGTGCCAATGAAAGTACTTAGGACAGTTGAATATTGGAGTCTGGATTGATCTTTATTTACCAGATTTGCTTTGGAGATGGTTGTAAGATACTACATGCTAAAAGATCTCTGTTTTCTTTGTTTTGCATGGTTGACACTGCTTAATAAACATTCATGTGTATTTCTTCTCATCATTACCTACTCACTTATTGAATATCTCACTGAAATTAAATATTTTGTAACCAGCAATTGCAAAAGCTTATGCTTATTTTTATGAAGATTCATTTAAAATATAATTTCTAGAAGTGTTCTGCATTGTAAAAGCTGGAATCATCAGTCAAAGATAAATGCCTACCTGCTCAACCAAAGATATAGAAAATACAGTGTTTGAAAAATGAGTTTCCATAAGACCACAAGTTACAATGACCCATAAAATACAGTTCTTTGAACGCCATCATGTGCAAAGTCTTCATTCAGTTTCGAATAACTTTCAAAGAGTTTCTGCAGCCCATCCTCTCCTGACAATCAATATATTTAATATTTTTATTTCTCACAGATGAAAATCATTTGTGCAAATCGAGGTTTTATGGTTCAGGCATGTTGGGATGATTTACTGCGGAAAAGAAGCTGTGGTTCATTGCCTTGTGGTTCATGGCTTCTTTCCCTTTTAAGGTGCTGAGGGGTGTGTCTCACTAGAGTTTTAGAACCTCCAGCCAATCAGAAATGGATCGCTGGTTGTACTCTCCTCTTAAGGATGTGAATTTGAGGTCAGAGATGACTCAGTCTAGCTGATTATGTAACAGTGAAGAACAAAATCTAACACCATGTTGGATTTACTTCTTTAACATTTGCTTTCCATTGCTTTTGTTGCTATAAAGACTAAAAGGACACTGTCTTTAGCTATCAGTTCAGTCACTCGGTCATGTCTGACTGGGACCCCATGGACTGCAGCACACCAGGCTTTCTTGTCCTTCACTATCTCCCGGAGCTTGCTCAAACTCATATCCATAGAGTCAGTGATGCCATCCAACTATCTCATCCTCTGTCATACCCTTCTCCTCCTGTCTTCAATATTTCCCAGCATCAGGGTGTTTTCTAAGGAGTCATTCTGTGCATCAGGTGGCCAAATTATTGGAGTTTCAGCTTCAGCCTCAGTCCTTCCAATGAATATTCAGGACTGATTTCCTTTAGGATGGCCTGGTTGGATCTTCTTGCAGTCCAAGGGACTCTCGAGAGTCTTCTCCAACACCACAATTCAAAAGCATCAATTCTGTGGGGCTCAGCTTTCTTTATAGTCCAACTCTTACATCTGTACATGGCTACTGGAAGAACCATAGCTTTTACTAGATGGACTATTATCAGCAAAGTAATGTTCTGCTTTTTAATATGCTGTGTAGGTTGGTCATAGCTTTTCTCCCAAGGAGCAAGTGCTTTTTAATTTCATGGCTACAGTCACTAACTGCAGTGATTTTGGAGCCCCCAAAATCAAGTCAGTCACTGTTGCCATTGTTTCCCCATCTATTTGCCATGAAGTGATGGGACCAGATGCCATCATCTTAATTTTCTGAATGTTGAGTTTTTAGACAGCTTTTTCACTCTTTTCTTTCAAGTTCCTCAAGAGGCTTTTTAGTTCTTCTTTGCTCTCTGCCATAAGGGTGGTGTCATCTGCATACCGGAGGTTATTGACAATCTTGATTTCAGTTTGTTCTTCATTCAGCCCAGCATTTCTCATGGTGTACTCTGCATAAAATTTAAATAAGCAGCGTGACAATATACAGCCTTGATGTACTCCTTTAACAATCTGGAACCAGTCTGTTGTTCCATGTCCAGTTCTAACTGTTGCTTCTTGACCTGAGTACAGATTTCTCAGGAGACAGGTAAGGTGGCCTGGTATTCCCATCTCTTGAAGAATTTTCCACAGTTTGCTGTGATCCACATAGTCAAAGGCTTTGGTGTTGTCAATAAAGTAGAAGTAGATGTTTTTCTGGAATGCTGTTGCTTTTTCAATGCTCCAATGAATGTTGGCAATTTGATCTCTGCTTCCTCTGCCTTTTCTAAATC
This sequence comes from Bos taurus, assembly GCF_002263795.3. Lineage (NCBI taxonomy): Eukaryota > Metazoa > Chordata > Mammalia > Artiodactyla > Bovidae > Bos > Bos taurus. Next base: position 9,385,793 of record NC_037344.1, on the reverse strand, counting down.
CAGCTTGAACATCTGGAAGTTCACGGTTCAGGTACTGTTGAAGCCTGGCTTGGAGAATTTTTATCAATACTTTGCTAGCGTGTGAGATGACTGCAATTGTGCAGGAGTTTGAGCATTTTTTGGCATTGTCTTTCTTTGGGACTGGAATGAAAACTGACCTTTTCCTGTCCTGTAGCCACTGCTGAGTTTTCCAAATTTGCTGGCATATAGAGTGCAGCACTTTCACAGCAGCATCTTTTAGGATTTGAAATAGCTCAGCTGGAGTAGCTATAAGCATGCATAATGGCCTGTCTCAGGGAACCCTGCACCTTGCCTGAATGTTAGAGTGCCTTTGTTCAGCTCACAGGAAAAGTCCCTGACACTGCCCACCTGTGAACAGCTGGAAGAAAGAAGAAATTAATACTCCCACTCCCCATCGCTCCTCCAAGGCTGGCCAAACCAGAAGATATTTCACAAGACTTATGGCCTTTTAACTTTATTTCCTCACCTCCTCCCCCTCTCTGTTCTATAAAAGAAACTAGCCTCAAGACCCTAATAAGATGGTTCTCTAGGACTCCAGTCTACCATCTTCTTGGGCTATTTGGCATTCTGAATCACGTTGCTATTCCTTGCCTCAACACCTTGTTTCCAGATTTTTGGCATGTTGTGTGGCAAGCAAACGAAACTTGGACTTGTAACAGTGAGAGGTGAGGAAGAGCAGTCTGGAATCTCAGGATTCAACTCCCATCTTCTTTTTCACCAACACAGCCCTGCATTTTATGGTTTGTTTTTAAAGTTCATGATTGAATTCAGAGGAAGTCTCCTGTTATTGTCCAGAAGGCACTTTGGGTTTTGAAAATTACATTGTTTTAATTTTTTTTAACTCTAAATGAGCCATTTTTTAACATCTCTAGGGTATTTTAAACTTGCTCCCATACCATAGTCCTCTCTGCTTTAAGACAAAGTCAATGTCCCCTGATTTCCTCTCAGATTTTTCCCAAGAGGTTTTTGTGGGCTCCACAAATATTCTGGTAAATTCCTAGGTGGAATGTTAGCGGAATCTATTTCCATCAAATTTCTTTTGCTCAGAAGCTTCCCATCCAAACGAGCCTTGTCCCAGGTTGGGCTCTCCAGAAACAGATGCTGAGTCAGAGACTGGAGTGAAGCATGTTCAGTTCAGTTCAGTCACTCAGTCATGTCCGACTCTTTGCAACCCCATGAATTGCAGCACGCCAGGCCTCCCTGTCCATCACCAACTCCCGGAGTTCACTCAGACTCATGTCCATCGAGTCAGTGATGCCATCCAGCCATCTCATCCTATGTCATCCCCTTCTCCTCCTGCCCCCAATCCCTCCCAGCATCAGAGTCTTTTCCAGTGAGTCAACTCTTCACATGAGGTGGCCAAAGTACTGGAGTTTCGGCTTTAGCATCATTCCTTCCCAAGAAATCCCAGGGCTGATCTCCTTCAGAATGGACTGGTTGGATCTCCTTGCAGTCCAAGGGACTCTCAAGAGTCTTCTCCAACACCACAGTTCAAAAGCATCAATTCTAAGTGTGGAAGGAAGTAGATATGGGCAGAGGGCAAAGTTGAATTGAAATGCTGGCCAGACCTCTCAGGAGATCTCTGGCATTTCTACTACCAGAGTTGTCTCTTGGGGAGCTGAAACGGTCAGGCTTTATGTGGCTGCCGCAAGCAGTCTTTGGATGTGGTCCACTCTTGGAAGAGCCTGGCCTTGGCTGAGGAGGGTCTCTGCCACTGAGGCAAATCTTGAAGAAGCTGGCAACTAAGGGTCCTTTGCTGATAGCATTCCCAGCGACTAGGACATTGCTTTTCAATGTGTCCCTTTACAATCGTTAGCAGGTGCTTCTCCCTGTCAGTGGTTTGTGATTCTTCCTCAGAATTATCAAATCCCATTAAACTGACAGGTATTATGAAGTGTGTTAGGTGCCCTGGATGTCAGACTGATACAAAACACCTATTCAAGTTCTTGAGCCTAAAGTACTGCCAGTATAGTGACTGTTCAAGAGGTGTGAAGTTTACAACAAATCTCTTTGACGACTTCTCTGAGAACTCGCCATAAGCTCTCTCTGTACCTTCTTTACTCACTTGATCCGTTTCTCCCCACCACTGACAACTACCAGTCTGCTCTCTGTAGAGATCAGGTGTTTTCCTTTCTTTAGATTCCACCTGTAAGTGAGATCATGTGGTGTTTGTCTTCCTCTGACTGGTTGCATTTTGTGTAATACCCTACAGATCCATCCACATTGTCACAAATGGCCAGATTTCATTATTTTTATGGCTAACATTTCTGTGTGTATCTCAGTTTCTTTACTCCTCTGTCCACAGACATTTCTGTTTTGCGTATGTTGGCGATCACACACAATGCAGCAGGGAGCATGGCTGTGCCCATATCTTTTCAGCTTAGAGTTTTCACCTTCTTCTGATGAATATCCAGAACTGGAATTGCTGTATCATGGTGTAGCTCTATTTTTAATTTTTGAGGAACCCCCATACTGTTTTCACAGCAGCTGCACCAGTTTGTATTCCCACCAACATTACACTGGGCTCTCTTTTCTCTACATCCTCATCAGCACATGTTACTTCTTGTCTTTTTGGTGTTCACTGTTCTAACATGTGTGAGCCGATAGGCACAGCATGGTGACTGTAGTTAATAATGCACTACTGCATATTTGAAAGTTACTAAGAAATTAAATCTTAAGAGTTCTCATCATAAGAAAAAAAAATTTGTAACTGTGAATGGTGACATGTTCACTAGACTAATTGTGGTGTCCATTTTGAAATATATACAAATATCAAATCATTATTTTGTATACTTGAAATGAATATAACGTTGTATGTTGATTATATCGTATTAAAAAATTTAAAAATCACTCTGAACATCAAAACGTGTTTTCATTGCTTCAATATGACACTCTGTTATAGCTGACCCACAGTAGGAGTCACACATGTTCTCATTCATGGAGAAAGCAGGCAGCTCCCCAAAGAGAAAGGGATCCAGCCTACACATCTCCCCAGGCAGGGAACAGCATATCCCAGTGCTCTGTTGGACATGTTTTTCCAGAGGGATTGGTTTGTGTCCCAGCTTGGTGGCCACACCTCTTGGGAAGTTATTATAAATACTACTCAAAAGTAGAAAGTCAAGAGATTCCTGGAGTAACAGGCAAACTTGGCCTTGGAATATGGAATGAAGCAGGGCAAAGGCTAAGAGAGTTTTGCCAAGAGAATGCACTGGTCATAGCAAACACCCTCTTCCAACAACACAAGAGAAAACTCTACACGTGAACATCACCAAGTGTTGAATACCAAAATCAGACTGATTATATTCTTTGCAGCCGAAGAAGGAGAAGCTCTATACAGTCAGCAAAAACAAGACTGGGAGCTGACTGTGGCTCAGATCATGAACTCCTTATTGCCAAATTCAGACTGAAATTGAAGAAAGTAGGAAAAACCAGTAGACCATTCAGGTATGACCCAAATCAAATCCCTTACAATTACACAGTGGAAGTGACAAATAGATTCAAGGGATTAGACCTGATAGAGTGCCTAAACTATGCCTAAACTATGGACAGAGTCATGATGTTGTATAGGACGCAGGGATCAAGACCATCCCAAAGAAAAAGAAATGCAAAAAGGCAAAATGGTTGTCTGAGGAGGCCTTACACATAGCTGTGAAAAGAAGAGACACAAAAGGCAAAGGAGAAAGGAAAGTTATACCCATTTGAATGCAGAGTTTCAAAGATAGCAAGGAGAGATAAGAAAGCCTTCCTCAGTGATCAATGCAAAGAAATAGAGGAAAACAATAGACTGGGAAAGATGAGAGATCTCTTCAAGAAAATTAGGGATACCAAGGGAATATTTCATGCAAAGATGGGCTCAATAAAGGTCAGAAATGGTATGGACCTAACAGAAGCAAAAGAGATTAGAAAGAGGTGGCAAGAATACACAGAAGAACTGTACAAAAAAGATCTTCATGACCCACATAATCACGATGGTGTGATCACTCACCTAGAGCCAGACTTCCTGGAATGCAAAGTCAAGTGGGCCTTAGGAAGCATCACTACGAACAAAGCTAGTGGAGGTGATGGAATTCCAGTTGAGCTATTTCAAATCTTAAAAGATGACGGTGAGAAAGTGCTGCACTCAATATGCCAGCAAATTTGGAAAACTTAGCAGTGCCCACAGGACTGAACAAAGTCAGTTTTCATTCCAATCCCAAAGAAAGGAAATGCCAAAGAATGTTCAAACTGCTGCACAATTGTACTCATCTCACATGCTAGCAAAGTATCGCTAAAAATTCTCCAAGGCAGGCTTCAACAGTACCTGAACTGTGAACTTTCAAATGTTCAAGTTGGATTCAGGAAAGGCAGAGGAAGCAGAGATCAAATTGCCAACGTCCGTTGGATCATTGAAAAAGCAACAGCATTCCAGAAAAACATGTACTTCTGCTTTATTGACTATGCCAAAGCCTTTGACTGTGTGGATCACAACAAACTATGGAAATTTCTTTAAGAGATGGGAACACCAGACCACCTTACCTGCCTCCTGAGAAATCTATATGTAGGTTAAGAATCAACAATTAGAACTGGACATGGAACAACAGACTGGTTCAAAGTTGGGAAAGGAGTATGTCAAGGCTGTATATTGTCACCCTGCTTATTTAACTTTTATGCAGAATATATCATGTGAAATGCTAAGCTGAATGAAGCACAAGCTGGAATCAAGATTGCAGGGAGAAATACCAATAACCTCATTTACCCAGATTACACCACCCTTATGGCAGAAAGTGAAGAAGAACTAAAGAGCCTCTTGATGAAAGTGAAAGAGGAGAGTGAAAAAGCTGGCTGAAAAACTCAAATGTTCAGAAAACTAAGATCATGGCATTTGGTGTTATCCCTTCATGGCAAATAGGTGGAGAAACAGTGGAGATGATAACAGACTTTATTTTTTGGGGCTCCAAAATCACTGCAGATGGTGACTGCAGCCATGAAATTATAAGATGCTTGCTCCTTGGAACAGAAGCAATGAAAAAATCTAGTTCAGCTCAGTTCAGTCACTCAGTCATGTCTGACTCTTTGCGACCCCATAAATTGCAGCACACCAGGCCTCCCTGTCCAGCACCAACTCCCGGAGTTCACCCAGACTCACGTCCATCGTGTCAGTGATGTCATCCAGCCATCTCATCCTCTGTCGTCCCCTTCTCCTCCTGCCCTCAATCCCTCCCAGCATCAGAGTCTTTTCCAATGAGTCAACTCTTTGCATGAGGTGGCCAAAGTACTGGAGTTTCAGCTTTAGCATCATTCCTTCCAAAGAAAACCCAGGGCTGATCTCCTTCAGAATGGACTGGTTGGATCTCCTTGCAGTCCAAGGGACTCTCAAGAGTCTTCTCCAACACCACAGTTCAAAAGCATCAATTCTTCGGCACTCAGCCTTCTTCACAGTCCAACTCTCACATCCATACATGACCACAGGAAAAACCATAGCCTTGACTAGACAGACTTTTGTTGGCAAAGTAACGTCTCTGCTTTTGAAAATGCTATCTAGGTTGGTCCTAACTTTCCTTCCAAGGAGTAAGTGCCTTTTAATTTCATGGCTGCAGTCACTATCTGCAGTGATTTTGGAGCCCCCCCCAAAAAAGTCTGACACTGTTTCCACTGTTTCCCCATCTATTTCCCATGAAGTGATGGGACTGGATGCCATGATCTTCGTTTTCTGAATGTTGAGCTTTAAGCCAACTTTTTCACCCTCCACTTTCACTTTCATCAAGAGGATTTTTAGTTCCTCTTCACTTTCTGCCATAAGGGTGGTGTCATCTGCATATCTGAGGTTATTGATATTTCTCCCAGCAATCTTGATTCCAGCTTGTGTTTCTTCCAGTCCAGCGTTTGTCATGATGTACTCTGCATAGAAGTTATATAAGCAGGGTGACAATATACAGTCTTGACGTACTCCTTTTCCTATTTGGAACCAATCTGTTGTTCCATGTCCAGTTCTAACTCTTGCTTCCTGACCTGCATACAAATTTCTCAAGAGGCAGGTCAGGTGGTCTGGTATTCCTATGTCTTTCAGAATTTTCCACAGTTTATTGTGATTCACACAGTCAAAGGTTTTGGCGTAGTCAATAAAGCAGAAATAGATGTTTTTCCAGAACTCTCTTGCTTTTTCCATGATCCAGTGGATGTTGGCAATTTGATCTCTGGTTTCTCTGCCTTTTCTAAAACCAGCTTGAACATCTGGAAGTTCACGGTTCACATATTGCTGAATCCTGGCTTGGAGAATTTTGAGCATTACTTTACTAGTGTGAAAAATCTAGACAGGATATTAAAAAGCAGAGAGATTACTTTGCCAACAAAAGTGATCTGTGGTGTTGGAGAAGACTTGAGATTCCTTGGACTTCAAGGAGATCAATCCAGTCAGTCCTAAAGGAAATCAATCGTGAATATTCATTGGACTGATGCTGAAGCTGATACTCCATTACTTTTGGCCATCTGATGGGAATAACTCACTCTTTGGAAAGACCCTGTTGCTGGGAAAGATTGAAAGCAGGAGGAGAAGTTGGACGACAGAAGATGAGATGGTTGGATGGCATCAGTGACTTGATGGATATGTGTTTGGGTCAGCTTGGGAGTTGGTGATGGACAGGAAGCCTGTCGTGTTGCAGTCCATGGGGTCCCAAAGAGTTGAATACAACCGAGCAACTGAACTGAAAAGTTTCATTATTATTTTTGGATTAGAAAGTGTCCACAGATTGAAAAATAAAGTTTGTGAATCCAGAAAGATATATGTAAAATTAGAACATTTTTCACTTAGAGCAATAAAATAAGTTTTTCCCTCTCTATGATTGAGTTGCTAAATATGGAATCTGAACAAGTATTGGTTGGATGATCCAATCAACTGATAAGACTGATGATCTAATCAGCTGTGTCCAACTCTTTTTCAACCCCATGGACTGTAGCCATCAGGCTCCTCATTTCATGGAATTGTCCAGGCACGACTACTGCAGTGGGTAGCCGTTCCCTTCTCCAGGGGATCTTCCTGACCCAGGGATTGAACCTGAGTCTCTGGCATTGCAGGAAAACTTTTACCATCTGAGCCACCAGGAAAGCACTCTCATCAGCTAGTGACCTGCAACCATTATGGCCTGATTTTGCCGTGCTTGTCATATTCTTGGGACAGTGCAATGCTGGTGACATTCCTCAACTCCTTTCCAACAGATACCTTTTATTTATTTATTATTTATTATTTTATTTTTTGACCATGCTGCAAGGCATGTGGGATCTTAGTTCCCCAGTCAGGGGTTGCATCTCTGCCCCCTGCAGTGGAAGCATCAGTCTTTAACACTGGATGCCCAACAGACACCTTTTACACTGAGCCATTGAAAGCCCATTCGGAAATGGTGAAAACCTTTTTCAAAGATGCTTCCCCAAAAGGGAAAATATAATTTGTAAAATATTTTAATAATATTTATAAGGGATTTGTATTAATAACATTGTCAAATGTTATTCCACTTTTTGTTTGGAATATTTTCTTAAAAGACCAAGGTTATGTTGATTATATTTTGAGTTCTGAACCTCTCAGTCTCCTGCACTGTGTCATTCCGAGGGTCATTCTATTTTAACATGTTCTATAACATATAACAATTTGGAGAAGGCAATGGCGCCCCACTCCAGTACTCTTGCCTGGAAAATCCCACGGACGGAGGAGCCTAGAAGGCTGCAGTCCATGGGGTTGCTGAGGGTCGGGCACAACTGAGCGACTTCACTTTCACTTTTCACTTTCCTGCATTGGAGAAGGAAATGGCAACCCACTCAGGTGTTCTTGCCTGGAGAATCCCAGGGCCAGGGGAGCCTGGTGGGCTGCCATCTATGGGGTCACACAGAGTCGGACACGACTGAAGCGACTTAGCATAACATATAACATATTTAAAAAGGCCATATATTCTAAATGTTTTACTCAGTGGGTTTTCACAAACTGAAAATACCCAGTGGAACTAGCACTGGATCAAGAAACAAAATTTTCAATACCTAGGAAACTACCTCACCACACCCTGAGGCGCATGCCCCCTTCCACTCTCTAACTATTCATCAAAGAGTAAACACTATTCTGACTTCTGTAGCACAGAATCGTTGTGTTGAGGTTGGGACACTTTGTATCATCAGAATTTTGTTTATAGGTGGTTGTGTTGATTTCAACCTTGTCGTTGCCCGTATCCTGCATATAGATAGGAAATTACTGGAGGAAGGGCTACCCAAACTGAACTGCTCCAACCACGTGATGTACTCTGGGCAGTGATTACAGGTCGACAATGGAAACTGGGAGGCAGTGGGCACCATGGTAGAAGGACTAGAAAAATAAGACAGGCAGAGGTCAAAGAAAACGCTTCCTGTCTTCACACCTCTGCTTTGGAAAATCTCTAGGGAACAGAGTTCTCATTTCTCTTTGCAACTTTTCTCTGGAGACCTATGTACGGTTTTCACTGTTGACTTCGCCATTTGTGCTTGTAAAGATCAAGTGTTATTTTTAGTACCAGACAACTTGGTGAGTATTAAAGACATAAATACTGAGATTTATAAGAACATTCTGCTTATACGAGTATTTTATTTTCGTGCATTTTCAGGGAATGTCTTTCTCAGGGCTGAATAGGACCGTATTTTCAATTCACCAGCACATAGTAGTTACTAACAAGAGGTACAAAGATCAGTCAAAGCATAGGCTTGCATTATTGATGAGAGGGTAGAGGGTGAGCAGAAACTGATGTCTTCAGGGATGGGTTTCTAGTGACTAGTAAGAACTACTGAGGAAAAATAAAACACTGAGGAACTTCCAGAAATACCCATCAGCACTCATATGCTAAGGGTTGAGGCAGTTCTTTATTTCCCTCTTTAAGGAACATCAGTCATGAGCACCCCTTACTGAAGATGAGAGAAGGCAATGGCGGTGTGTATTATCCTGAGAGCAGGACCTTTTCTAATTCCCAGCATTATTCTTGGAAGGTCTGCTTCCTGGAAGAGGATGGCTCAAAGAAACACCTTAATAGCCCTGGGTGCTTCCTTTTCTTTTATTTGAAACAGACCCCACCCTTCCAAATGCAACAGTGATTTCAGTTGTAAGAACATGTGACACGTGACTTACTAAGGCATCTTAAGGGCCTTAGTTGCTTTTTTTTCTGATCTACTTTTATATGGTCCCCTGGTAGCTCAGCTGGTAAAGAATCTGACTGCAATTCAGGAGACCATGGTGTGATTCCTGGGTCGGGAAGTTCCCCTGGAGAAGGGACAGGCTACCCACTTCAATATTCTTGGGCTTCCCTTGTGCTCAGCTGGTAAAGAATCTGCCCACAATGCAGGAGACCTGGGTTGGATCCCGGGGTTGGGAAGATCCCCTGGAGGAGGACATGGCCACTCACTCTAATATCCTTGCCTGGAGAATCCTCATGAACAGAGGAACCTGGTGGGCTGCAGTCCATGAAGTCACAAAGAGTCGGACACGACTGAGTGACTAAGCACAGCACAGTGTTATTTCCGACAGAGTTAGCACTTGAACTGGAGTCAAGAGAGACGCAGAGCTAGGCAAGCCTGGAGGGTCACTAATCTGTTCCCCCGCACACGCCAGAGCAGCCGCACCTGCCAGCTGGAAGGGGTTTGTATATCCTGTGAAGTCTTGGTAGTCAGTAGGCTGGGAATAAAAGACCCCTAAGTGTTAGGTCTGGGGCTCTCCTTTCAGTTTCATTCTGAGCCCTAGGAATCTCACTGAGACCCACATAAAAAGAATTCTCTGAAGTCCGTCCTTATTTACAGCTTGCTTTCTGCCATGCTTTCTTCTCCAGTCTCAGTTCTCTTTGCCTTCTGATTTTGATCTCTGTGTCATTTTCCCCCTATTTGTCTCCCTCTCAAATTCCTCTCTTATGCTCAGTAGGTTTCTTTTGACTTCTGCTCTGATTCTGTTCATCTGGTATTCAATTTAGCTCCCACTTTGTGCAACTGGGTCTACCAAGGTGAAACTTTGATGAATCCTGGTTTCTATGTTCTAGTTATTTTCAAGAAGGACAGCTCAAGCTGTGGTTTGGTGCAGGCCTCTCCCTCTGCCTTTACTGCCCCTCCTCACTTCTTTCATTTTTCCATCCATGCCAACTTAATTCATTTATAATGAGAAATACAAATGTCGAATTTATTGCAGTGCTTGTATTGTTAGATTGCTTTAATTTTTTCCCTATAGGTAAAAGAAATCTTGCTTAGCAAACATGGCATCTAATGTAGGGTAGTCAATCATTATTTGATTGTTTAATCATCTTCAAAACAGGAAAATACTTTCCATCCCATGCTTGTGCTTAGGACTGTGTCTGCCATGTTAGGTGATACCAGTATTATATGTGGGAAATTCTCCTTCTCCAGGCTCCAATGCAGGCAGCTTATATGGCTAAAAGTTTGGCCTTTAAAGTGCTTTTAACTTCTCAGTATCTCCTTCCTTTCTGCTTTCTTTCTCTGCTGCTTTAATATTTCATTTCTACACTTCTCTTTTTCCTTAATTTTCCTATCTTTTGTTTCTTTTAAAAAATGATTACTCTGTTTATTTACTGGAGCATAATTGCTTTACAATGTTGCATTTCTGCTGTAATGGACTGAGTATGTTTGCATATATCTCCTCCCTCCTGAGCCTCTTTCCCAGCCTCACATCCAATCCCACCCATCTGGGTCACCACAGAGCACCAGGCTGAGCCCCCTGTGCTGTACAGCAGGCCCCATTAGCGATCTGCTTCACACATGGTCATGTATATATGTCAATCCTAATCTCCCAATTTGTCCCACCCTCCCTTTCCCCACTGTGTCCACATGTTTGTTCTTTACCTCCGTCTCTATTCCTACTCTGCAAATAGGTTCATCTGTACCATTTGTTTTTCTAGATTCCACATATATGTGTTAATATAGTAATATAACATTTGTTTTTCTCTGACTTATTTCACTTTGTATGACAGTCTCTAGGTTCATCTACATCTTTACAAATGCCCCAATTTCATTCCTTTTCATGGCTGAGTAATATTCAGAAGGAAATGGCAACACACTTCAGTATTCTTGCCCGGAAAATTCCATGGACAGGAGCCTGGTGGGCTACAGTCCATGGGGTCACAAAGAGTCAGACACGACTGAGTGACTCAACAACAACAAACCACATCTTCTTTACCCATTCATCAATTTATGGACATTTAGGTTGCTTCTATGTCCTGACTATTGTAAGTAGTGCTGCAGTTAACATGAGCGTACAAGTGGCTTTCTCCATTAGGTTTTTCTCAGGGCATATGCCCAGTAGTGGGATTGCTGGGGCATATGGTAGTTCTATGTCTAGGCTTTTAAAGAAACTCCATACTGTTTTCCATAATGGCTGTATCAGTTTACATCCCAACAACAGTGCAAGAGGGCAGATGAAGCAACTGACAAGGGATTAATCTCTAAAATACATAAACAGCTCATGCAACTCAATATCAAAACAATCAACGACCCAATTAAAAAATGGGCAGAAGATCTAAATAGACATTTCTTGAAAGAAGACATACAGATGGCCAAGAGACACATGAAAAGATGTTCAACATCACTAATTATTAGAGAAAAGCAAATCAAAACTACAATGAGGGATCACCTCACACTGGTCAGAATGGCCATCGTAAAAAAAAAAATAAAAAAAAAAGAAAATCTACAAGAAATCAATGCCGGAGAGGATGTGGAGAAAAGGGAACCGTACCTTTTGTTTCTTTCCCCAGAAAGCACTCTCTCTTGCGGCATCCTATGCCTTCCTGCATGCTCCTGTCATTAAGTATATCTCTCTGTCCTCCTGGCCTCTGCTTCTATTCATTTACCACAGAAAACAAGATCATCATTGGTGACTAAAGACAGATACCCGCAAAATTCATGTATCTTTACACTCCCTGGAAATAGGAAAGTACAATCACCATTCATTCTTATTTCTCTAGCTTCAGCAATGTGGTAGGGACCAAGGCACACCAAAGGTTTTGGACAACCTCAACTATTAATAATTGTCAATCATGGTAGTGACCCATGAAAATACTACTTCGGTGCTTTTGATGCATTATATTTATAGTGAGTGTTATGTCATAATATTTACCTTAACAATTTTGTTGTTTATCTATCTTACCAGGTTGGGTGGAGTGGGAGTGGCTCATCTTAGAATCTGTTCTGAATTAGTTACTTTAGGACTTCTTAGCAGTATTTTTCTCTCTGTGTGTATGCTTTTCCTGAGTAAATGAGTAAATATGTGAGGGAATTATCAAACTTGATGGGAAAATGAACCCAAGAAGAATTGAAGATAGGTAAAGATATCATTTTCTTTTGCTTTTAGTGGTCAAAATTCCACATATTCATTAACTAAAATGATGGCACTAGAAATGAATGAAATTAGAATTAAAGTGGGATAAAGTAGAGTATTTCTAAAGAAAATCTTTTTGTTTTCAATTTTTGACAATGTGAATGAACTCCACTTATTCGCTTACAGCACGTTACCACATAGAACTCCTACCAAAACTGTTTTAATGAACAGCAAAGACTCATTTGTAAGTAGTTATTTTTTTCTCCAATGATATTGTGAAAATATGTTTTTTTCTTGGTTTGCTCTTCCCTGTACAATTTGGCTTATACTGATTTTCTCAGATTCTTGCTACTCAAAGTACTTTTGTGCACTGGGAGCGAAGAACAAGCAGTGTGTGAAAGTCGCTCAGTCATGTCTGACTCTTTGTGACCCCATGGACTATACAGTCCATGGGATTCTCCAGGCCAGAATTCTGCAGTGGGTAGCCGTTTCCTCCAGGGGATCTTCCCAAACCAGGGATTGAACCCAGGTCTCCTGCACTGCAGGCAGATTCTTTACCAGCTGAGCCACCAGGGAAGCCCCGAAGGACCGACAGGGAGTCAGTAAAAACGCAGACACTCAGGGCCCCACTCCAGAGCTGTTGGAATGCATTTAACAAGATCCCCAGATGATTCCTATGAACATTAACATTGAGAAATATTGACCTAGAAGATCGTTCTCCCCAAATTAAAGAGCTAACTTTAGTTTATTTTCAATGAGATTATCTGAAATTCTGAATTAACAGAGTCAAAATTAATCAACTTTTATTAGATTTCACTTCTAGTGTTTATAGACTGAATTTTATCATTTGATTTTACTTAAAATTTCATTATCTAATAGCTTATTTCATAGGCTCGTATTATCTACTTTAGAGAAAAACATCTATTAAAACCTGGAGTCATCTTCTTTCAATGCTCTTTCAATCTATTCAGCATAGATGGGCTATAGCCTTAAGATTCTGTTTGAAGGAGCATTTCCTTTTCTGGAGCATTGCATTCTTTCCTCTAATGGTGTATTGGACAATTTCCTCAGTAGCAACCTATGTTTCATGTTTATTCTCTGAATTAAGAACTCTCAACAAACTTAGAGAAGTCTCCTGATATATGTTAAACTGACAATATTTGGAACCTAGTTGATGAATTAGAGATCTCTCAAATTCTGTAAAACATTCAAGGGTTAAGTTTCAGCTTTTGGTTCAAATAGGAGGAAATTTGCAGAATGTCAGGGCAAACCTCTACTTATGTTATACACTTTGCTTTTCTCCATTATCTTTGTTCTTCAAACAACAGCTCTAAGTGGCCTAAACATGTGCAAGCCAAAAACTATAAGGCCAAATAAAAACAGTACAAGTCACATTTCCCTGATATCACTTTAAAAGGAAAATTTATTGATCTATCTGAGAATCCATATTTTCTTTTAAAGACAGATAATACTGTAGCTATCTGGATGGCATCCTTTTATCCTTTGCCACTTTATTAAAAAATAATTTTAGACAGTAATTTGTTTGCAGATGACTCTCAAATGATTGTAAAACTAAGATATAAAGTCTCTGGAGGCAGTATTTTTCTCTGATGTATCTTCTAGCACCTAGGACAGTGCCCCACAGAAGGTTTATGATGAACTCTTGCTGATAGGATGAATACATGAATTACAAGATTAAAAAGAGGAAAAATGTAAAGTCTCTTCAGAATTAAACAATTTAGATTCATTTCTTACTGGAGCATTTTGCCAAAAATATATCTTTGAGTAAGAGTCTCCCTGGAAACAAGATCTTATCTAAACAACTAAATAAGGGAAGCCAAAGATAATTGTGATTCTTGAAAGGACTGTGTAGGAATGGTCCCAACAATACTCTCAGTGTATCTACAGCTCATCTATTTCACAGCTTTTATCTATGATGGTATCACAGCTAAAGTGCTTTTCTTTTAAAGCACCTCCTCTTCCTATCACTTGACTTCTGGTAACAAAATTGTTCAGAGGAACTTCCTTTCTACTTCACACTCATCACCTTCCTGGACCTGAGACAGAGCCATTTTTTTCCTTTTAAGCTTGACTTTGATGCCCTTCTCTTTATATGGCTGGCTGGTGATATGGCTCTCTGATAAATTTATCTGATAGGCTTATGACCCCCAATTTACCTCCTTTTTCCTTATGGAAGCACATACTCTATGCTAATGGTAGGGTGGGTAGACAGGCAGGTAGGGAATAATGGCATGGTTATTTTCCCTCTTCGGGGCTTTGTGGTCAGAATAACTTCTATCCTCTCCAATTTCATGTGTATGTCCTATATCCCCCTGCACCCCCACAGAAGATACCTGGCCTTCCTACAGCCCTGTTGAGTTCCATAGCATTTCAACAGGGCTCATTATTTTTAAAATATATTTTATAATTTTAAAAGCAAAAGCCAACTCTGTTGTTTTCTACTTAATTTTACTGCTAAAAATGTGATGAGCAATTCCACATGTTTTGTGGACTGGCCCAGGAAACTTAATTCCTCCTGGGAAATACATTACATTAAAAAGCCATGATTTGCTAGTGAACTTTCATAAGCTGGGAACTGTAATATACAATAAAGTAGGCTTACAATCCAAAATCATAAAAGATCTTGAAAGGATTATATAATGATTATAATTCCTTAAGCATTGTAAAAGCAAACAATTATCCATCCGATTGGTAAAAACAATGTGTAGTCTTTATCATAAGAGGTGCATTCACAAGCAAAGTGTGTATGTAGAGCTAACATATTAAGGATGGCCAACGGATGTGGGCTCTATAGTCAGAATCCCACTTCTCTTACTTACAAGTTCTTTGCGATCAGCAGGTTACTTTTCCTGTTGGTGTCCCAGTTTTCTCATCTATAATAAGAGACATAATAATATGACTTATTTCTAGAATTTTTGTAAAGACTAAATAAAATACTGTATGTACAGTATTAAGATACTGTACGTACAGTGATTATCATGCATTAAAGTGAAAGTGAAAGGTGAAGTCGCTCAGTCGTGTCCAATTCTTTGCGACCCCATGGACACCAGGCTCCTCCATCCCTGGGATTTTCTAGGCAAGAGTACTGGAGTGTGTTGCCATTTCTTCTGCAGGGAACGCACCAACCCAGGGATCGAACCCAGGTCTGCCACATTGTAGACAGACGCTTTACTGTCTGAGCCACCAGGGAAGTCTTAGAGCAGTGCTAATAGACTTTTTGTCCTTGTTCAGTTACTTAATTGTGTATGACTTTGTGATCCCATGAACTGCAGCATGCCAGGCTCCTCTGTCCTTCACTATCTCCTGGAGTTTGCTCAAATTCATGTTCATTGAGTAGATGATTTTATGTTTATCTTTGAAAATTCAACTGCCTTTGAATGAATCTAAAACTCAATGGCAAGTTAAGACATTCTGAGAGTTTTACATCATGTGCTCTATTAAAAACATGGTATAAGAGTGAGTTGATTAGCTGGAGAGGGAGCTTAGCTCACTTTGGCATCCACATTTTGTGTGCTTCACCCTTTTCCATTTGATCCCAGATGCAAATGATGGCTCTGGAAAGGAAGCCAGGTACTTCTGTTGGCGACAGTATTGGAAAATTTGAAGATACATGGACATGTTCTATATAAGAGCTAATAGTCTATTTGCTATATTTGTTATTCCTTAAAAATATAAGCTGCTAATATCATTATTTTGAAAATAAAATTCAAGTCAAATAGTTCACAATATATGACTATACTACATCAGTGGCGGATCAAATATTACAATTCAGACATTTTTGTTCATGTTACAGAGGCAGATTCCAATGACAGCTGAGCGCTTCAAGGCAGAGAACTAGCTGAGACATAATTCAGGCAAATATGCCTGTTTGAGCCAGGCCTGTAATAAGAGGGTGCATCAAAAGAAGGAATCACATTGTTTCCCCCCCCAACCCCGACAGTGAGAATTTAACATAAAGAATTGTTAATTAATGATTGAAGAATTGACAAGGCTAAAAGACAACCTGAAGTTATCTCCAAGGTAACAACTGCAGGTAGCAGCCATCAACCCTGAGGCTGAGAGAGGTTGAGAACATAAAGGGAGGAGTCTGAGCTGTTACAACTTAAAGCTTGGAGGAGGGGGCTGGTCAGAGGAGGGACCCTGTGGACCTGGGACCTGAATGACTAAAGAGAAAACACAAGCTGCTGCTGGTGTCTCTGAGCGGGCAAATAAAATTGGGGGAAAAAAAACCCAACAACCTGCAAACTAGGTTTGCTATTAATTGGGATTAACTGCCAGGGTGAAGCAGAGGCATGGTTGATCAATGCTGTCAGGAACAGAAAGCCCATGGAGAGTGAGCAGGAAGCAGGAGACTCTCTCCCTTTCTCCAGGCCTGTAGTCTCCTCCAGCAGCCCTATTGGAAGAGTCTAACAGAGCCAGCCGGATAAGGCAATGGCACCCCACTCCAGTACTCTTGCCTGGAAAATCCCATGGATGGAGGAGCCTGGTAGGCTGCAGTCCATGGGGTCGCTGAGGGTCGGACACAACTGAGCGACTTCACTTTCACTTTTCACTTTCATGCATTGGAGAAGGAAATGGCAACCCACTCCAGTGTTCTTGCCTGGAGAATCCCAGGGACGGGGGAGCCTGGTGGGCTGCCGTCTATGGGATCGCACAGAGTCGGACACGACTGAAGTGATGCAGCAGCAGCAGCAGCAGCAACAGAGCCAGCCAGCAAAACAGAAATGCAGGCTGCAGAGTCCTAGTCTCAGCATCACAAAGCAGAGAAGAGAAGGGCAGGTTTGAAGCTGATGGACCATAGCATGGGGTCTGCAGGGTAGTGACTTGAGTAGTCGGAGGAACAAGGCAGGATCAGTGGTCCCATGAGATCGATCTGTCCTTCCTAGGGCAAATGGGGTACTATCAGATAGGATAGCCTAGTGGTGGGGGGGGGGGCGTGAGTCATAAGTGATGCTGAGGCAGTCTTGGGGGCATGTCCCTAGAACTTAATGTTTTGGCTGCTGGTCTTGCGGCAGGATGCCATAGCCTGCTAAGTGTTAGGCTGAAGCTGTTGCAATTATTGTTGCCCTTGTCAAAATGACTCAGAAGCTGCTGCAGATCTGAGGCTGTAAAAGAGGATCATCAAGTGACTACTGTGGTGGTGAAGGAGCTAATGTAGGGAAAGAGGATTGAGAACCCAAGTTAGTGCTTAAAATACCCCATGGAGACAAAAGCCAATACTCCCATAAGCAGACAGGAAATACTTGTTTTGAGTTTGCAGCAAGTGAGTTGTGAGAGAAAGAGAGAGAGAGGATGGGAGAGAGTGCTTTTTACTATTGTGTCTATTGACTAAAAAAGGTAAGTGGTCCTCAGGACACTATAGAACTGATCATGGAAAACTCACATTCATTCAGTCTCCCAAGATTCTCAACCAATTGGAGAGTCCATGATGAGGGATGATGTGGTCCCAGAGCAAGTCAGTCCTTAATTGCCTTAAGCTGGCATTCATGCTCTATAATTTGACCCTTTCTCATGTCTCTAGGGCTGCCCACTCCCATTCCCTGCCAACATTCCCTGTCAATCAGCCATGGAACACTGCTGATAATACCGGCGCTGTATCTCTCCCAGACCAATTAAGCAAGACTATTTGGAGATGGGACAGGGTCACTGGCATTTTTTAAAAGTTCCCCATGAAATTCTAATGTCAGCCAAACTAATGAACTATGTGTTTGAGAATCTAATGCCCCAACTAATCTGTTTTTCAATTTAATTTCCCAGGCAATATTCTTGGTGCTGGAGACACAAATGAGACAAGATAAATATCTTATGATTCAATAGGAGAGATCAAGATATATATATATATATATATATATATATATATGATTTAATTTGGTAAGTTTTATGAATAATTAGCTGTTGAAAGGATGATAATTAATTCTACCTGGGTATGTCTGAAGAGAAAAGTTGTGGAAACCCTCGCATCACAAAGGAAAATATGCATCTAGAATGTAGAAGATTAGTCTATAACTGAGTTAATTCTTGGAGGATGAATAGGCTTTTAACAGAGCTTCGAGTATGAAAGAGCATGCCTTGTTCAGTCATGATGAATAGTCTATATGAACAGAAAATTGGGTGAATTGGGTGAAAAGTTGGAGATGAGACAGAAAAGGAGAGTGAAAACCACATTGTAAATCATTTTGAATTCAATGTCAATTGAACATCCATGAGAATCCTAGTACTCAGCTAGGTTCTGAAGGTACAAAAATGAATAGAAATCAGTGCCTATTTTTAAGATGCTCTCAGTTATATGGATGAGTCAAGTACAAGGGGGCAGCAGGGCAGGAAGAGAGAAGTATATGGACACAAACACAGGCTTGACCACGCCTGTGATCTCAGTGATAATGGGTGACAGAGACAGAATCTTACAAGCCAGAGTGAATGAGGTTGGAAAGCACTCTGCACTGTATTTATTATTTTTAACATTTCTTATTGGAGTGTAGTTGTTGAATAGTGTGAAAGTTCCGTGAAAACCTAATACGAGACCTACCCTATGGCCCAGCAATCCCACTACTGGTCACAGGCTCAGATAAAACTGTAATTCAAAGAGATACATGCACTCTAATGTTCATCGTAGTAGCGTTTACAATAGCCAAGACACGGAAGCAACCTACATGTCCATCAACAGAGCATGGGTAAGAAGGTGTGTACTGTATTGAGGAGTTTGGATTTTATGCTGTGACTTAACAAGGGAGTGTGAGGATTTTAAAGTGAAGATTGACATGGTTCGTATCTGATTTATAATTGATAATTTAGGTTGCACCACACAATTTTTGACTTTGCAGAAAGGTGGAAAGGAGAGATTAGAGAACAAAAGACCAGGTAAATACTATATAAAGTAGTCCAGATAAGAGATTTTCTGATTTAAGGCAGCTAGGTTTTGTCATGAATGGGTTGAATTTTATGGGCTTAGGAAGATAGGGAAGGGGAATTTTTTTCCTTTGCATACTTTTTGGTGAGAAGAAAGAGGATACCTGGAGTCTGAGGTTTCTGGGTTATCCAGGTGGAGCAGGGGACAGTTGAGAATACACCTCTAGCGCATAGACTAATATAGCCTGGAAATGGCTGCATGGTGTCAGCAGCTTGTGGGAGCTGGATGAAGCTAAGTAAACAGTCAGACATGAACTGACTCTTGGGGAAAGTCAACACTTAGAGATGAACAAAAGAAAGATGCAGAAGGAGACTAGGAAAAATGGGAGGGCATCAGGAGGGATGACTATTTCAGAGGTCTCATTTCTCTCTAGATATTAACATTAGGGAGAAGATCCTTCCAAGAGGGATGGATTGAGCAACAGTGTCAATTTTTGACTGAAAAGAAGTCAAATAGGATAAAAAACTGAGGAAAAAACACTTTCAGACAAAATTCCATGAACAAAGGGACCATACGTGTCTTTGATACATATTAGGTACCTAATGTTTGTGGAATGAATGAAGGGATTTATATTTTGGATTTACCTTAAGGGAGATTACTGCTACTGTTCTCCAATTTTCTCTTGCTTGTATATAAGATAACCTATATTTCAAACTATAACCCATATTAGATACGAATATTTCTCTGATTTTCAAAGAAAGGAGATAGAATTAACCTAAAAGGAATATAGCCACATTTTTCTAGTTAAAAATTGGCATTATTTTGCACAAAAAGGATCTTCCTCTCATTTTCAGATAAATGATATATTAGGTATTAAACAATAGAAGATGAACTAGCACATATTTAATTTCCTTGGTCATTAGCAGTATGTTCCTTTTGACCTTTACAAGTTAAATTCAAAAGTGAATTCAATTTTCTGACTAAAGGCTATTAAGGTTCCGAAGCAAGGATTTAGGTTGGATTCAGAAAGATTTTAATGAGTTGGAAGTGGGTCAAAAAACATTTACTACTCATTTTCAAAACTGCTCCTATTTATCATGACTTTTTCTCTCTTTTCATAGTGTGTCCTCTATCAAAATTAAATCCTATTAGGTGATCAACTGCTATATTAATTTGAAATGAGCCAAATGTCTTTCAAGGGACCTAATGAAATAATTTGTAGACTATTTAAAAAATACATCACTTGAAAGGAATTTGACTTAATTTTTTTTCAGTGAAGAAGTTTCAAAACTGCTGCAAACCTAAATATTATTTTACATCTTATTTGTACTCTTCTAACTTTCCATTTATATTCACATTCACTAGGATGATGTTTAGTTTTAGATTCTCTTTGAGGGAGAGGTTTATGAAGGTGATTAACAGATTATATGAAATTTTAGTTGGTTAATATAAACCAATTCAGAATAATTCTGTTTTTGAACATTGCATGTACACATAGATGACTCATTATAGATTGGTAAGGAATGCAGATGGCATGGTTTTATTAGTGGTTTGAGCTACTACCTTAGCTTAGTTTTTCCAGAAACAGCCTCAGAGAAGAAGATTTGGGGCCAGGTGATTTATGAAGGAGGTACTTTCAGGAGAAAGTAGAGAGACAGGGCAGGGAAGGAGGCAGGCCAAGCAAGGGTGGGGGTTCAGGCAGGGTCCTTCTTGGCCTCACCTTGAACCCAAAGGACAGATCTGGGGCATTTGAATACTCTGAGTGCCTTATCCTAGGCAAAAAACCTGGACTGTCTAGTTTGGTATCAACTAGACATTTGCTTAGTGCTATGGGCTTCTCTAGTGGGTTCAAATAGTAAAGAATCTGCCTGCAGTGCAGGAGACCTAGATTTCTTCGTTGGGTTGGGAAGATACCCTGGAGAAGGGACTGCCTACCCACTTCCCTGGGTAGATACAATGGACAGAGGAGCCTCACAGGCCCACGGGGTCGCAGAGTCAGACACGCCGGAGTGACTGACACATTTTACACAATGAAGGTGGAGGAAGACAGGGGAGCACACTCCCAGAACTTTCTTGTACTTTATTTGGCAAAGCAGTGCTTTCAGTAGCCTGAGGACAGACCCTGAAGGAGAGTCTGTGGCACTGGCCATTGAAGTCAAAATAGGTAAGGGTAGGCAGTGAGGGCTGAGTAGGGGGTAAGAAATGATAGAAGTGGTATGCAGTGATCTCAGCGATGCAAAAACAATATGCTTTATATAGTCAAAACCTAATTTGTTTGAAGATATTACGACTTCTACATTCCTTTAATTTCACTGTAGTTCTTGATTCAAAAGTCCATACCAACAAGGTTTTATGTAACTACTTAGAGCGGGTTGGTTGCTGAGTTAAAAATGTCCACTCTTTTTTATAGATAAAACCAGGTGGAAATGCATTTAGAGACATGCTAGCTGGCTAAAGGAAATGTTCTTTATTGCTCTATTTGTTGTTTGGAGAGGCTCTTTTCTGATCCTAGAACAAACTATTCCACATGACATTCTTCGATATTAGAAATAGGTACCTGATTCACCAAGGTATCTTCCACATCACATTTGACAAATGACTATTTTTCTCATTAAGCAGGTTTTTTTTTTTTTTTTTTTTACAGATCCACATGAAATTTGTTTTGCTTTTGTTATGGGGAGTCACTTTTCTCATCTTAGTTTGGCAAAGATTTTTTTTTCTGGTCCAAGGATAAAGAAACCATATAAAAGCATATGATGATGTTTTTTTTAGCTCAAAAGCACTTCACAAAAATCTCTAAGTCATTAGTTTTTCTTTCCTGAGCGTATGAGAAGTTAGTTGGTACAAAAGTTCCTTCATGGTTTGCAGTAACTGCTGGGAAGATTAAGAAAAGTAGTTTGAAACATATGCTTGCTTTGCTTTTGCAAAGAGTGATGTTCTAAGCTCCATTGTCCTTCTGAAAAAGATTCAGATTTTGATGGAAGAAAATATGACCGAGATCTTAAGACCGTAACTACTACTTCTTGTAGATTCAAATATTTCATTATAGTGTTGACAAACCACAGACAATAGGCAATCCAGGTCAGAGTTTACCCCCTGCCTTCTCTTTTGTAGGGGACTGAGAGAGGAAGATGCCTCAAACTGAGGGTGAGAGGGTAATCCAATCTCTGTTCGTCCATCTTGGCTGCAAGGTGGAAATTGAATCTTTGTCTTTTGAAAGTGGATTTGATTTTTAAAAACAGCCCATAGAGGGGATCCAGCCAAGATGGCAGAATAGCAGGACAGGAAACTCACCTCCTCCCATAAATACATCAAAGATACATCTTCAAAAAGAAAAATTCTCACAGAACATGTATAGAATATCAGCAGAAGACCTCACATACCTGAAAGGACAGGAAAGGTCTCTATGTAACTTGATGGGACAATAGGGAAAAAAATGAAAGTGGAAGCAGGATGAGACCTGTGCCCCTGGGAGGGAGCTGAAAAAGAAGAAAAGTTTACAGCCTGGAAAGCCTCCTCACTGGTGTGAAGATCAGGCAGGACAGAAAAGAAGTATCACAGGATCAGAGGAGAGCACAACAACTCTTTGTGACGGGCAGAACGGGGAAAGACCTGCGCAGAGAGTCCGTGCCAGCACCTGGTTCCTCCAGCCTGAGATGTGCAACTGGGGTGTGGGTAGGGGCTTGGTGACGGAACTCAGGGTTCAGAGGACTGACGCAGGGAGAGGACTGCTGCTCGCTGTAAGGAGACAGTTGAAGGGACTGGAATATGGTACTGCAGCAACCAGAGGTGTTTGTCAAAGAAGCCCTGGGCCCACCATAGAAGCAAAGCTCCATCATTAAGAGCACCTAAAGGGAGGGGTGAAGCCACCATTACAGCCTTTGCTCTGTGAATTGGCCCCTGCCTCCACCAGCTTTGGGAGGACAATCCTAGCTGCCACTTTGGCTGGTTCCTCCTTGGGCAGGCTTTGTAAATTTAGTGCCTTCAGGACATCTGAATGGACATTAGGACCCGTGTGGCCATAGTAGCTGTGGGCTTTGTGAGCATGTACATTCGGGGCTGCGCTGAGCCACCTCCAAAACTCCCAGAACAGGTCCAGGCATGCAACTACTACAGTCTTAGGACCTGACTTCTGCGGATTTGCACTGATGACTTTGTGAAAACAATGCCTGAGGGATACCAGGGCTGATTATCAGCATTCCCAAGGTTGAGAAAGGGTCAAGGGCAGTGCAAACAACAGTGCAGTTTGTGAGCCCACGCAACAGGTGATAGGTGACAAAACAGTACAGTCAATGGTGAACAGCTCTGGCAGAGAAATGCTCAGTGGCTCTTCTCCCAGTGGAAGAGCTCCAATCCCGCCAATTTCACACCACAGATCAGAAACACAGCACAAAAATGGATCTCAAGGGCTAGGGAACAGACCTTGTCCCTGACAGGACTATGAGAACCAACCAGCAAAGAAGAAGCCCTGCTCATTTCAGTGCAGGCTCTGGCCACCTCAATACCAGTTACACCACCTATCAAGGGGGACATGGCCAGCATATGCTGAGAAGAGAGGTGGCGGGCATCCATAATAAAAACAGCCCTTGTGCCAAAAATATTAAACCCACACAGGCTATATGGGGATGTTCCCACATAAAGATAGCCCTCCAAGACCACAGTAGATAATTGTTTCTCCTAAACTCATAGAACAAGAGAAATAAAAGTAAAATGAAGAAGCAGAGGAACCATTCCCAATTAAAAGATCAAGAAAATTCCCCTGAACAAGTGAACAATGAAACAGACCTCCTCAGTCTAATAGACACCACTTTAAAAAGGAGAGAATGAAAATACTGAAATTAAGAAAGACTATCAACAGAAATGCAAATTACTCTTAAAAAGAGCTAGAAACTATAAAGAGGACCCAAGAAAAATTAGAAAATTCATTTGCAGAGATGAAAGCTGAACTAAAGGCAATGAATAGCAGGATGAATAATGCAGAAGAACGAATAAGTGATCTGAAAGACAGAATAATGGAAATCACCCAATCAGAACAGCAGATACAATACCAAACCAAAAAAAAAAGAGAAAACAATATAAGAAACCTATGGGATAATATAAAGTGTGCCAATCTATGCATAACAGGGATTCCAGAAGGAGAAGAAAGAGAAAAGGGGATTGAAAATATAATTGAAGAAATTATGACTGAAAAGTTCCCAATTAAGGAAGGAAAATGATATCCAGGTACAGGAAGAACAGAGCATCCCAAATAGATAAACTCAAATATACCTACACCAAGACATATAATAATAAAAATGGCAATAAAGGCAGCAAGAGGAAAACAAAGAATTAATTATGAGGGAACCGCCATTAGGTTATCAGCTGATTTCTCTACAAAAAGATTGCAGGCCATAAGGGAGTGACAAGATATATTCGGAGTCCTGAAAGAGAAAAGCCTGAGATATTCTACCCAGCAAGATTGCAATTTAGAATAGAAGGAAAGATAAAGTTTTTCAGAAAAGCAAAAGCTAAAAGAATACAGCACTACTAAGCCTATTTTACGGAGAAGGCAATGGCAACCTACTCCAGTACTCTTGCCTGGAAAATCCCATGGATGGAGGAGCCTGGTAGGCTGCAGTCCATGGGGTCGCGAAGAGTAGGACATGACTGAGCGTGTCCCTTTCACTTTTCACTTTCATGCATTGGAGAAGGAAGTGGCAACCCACTCCAGTGTTCTTGCCTGGAGAATCCCAGAGGCAGGGGAGCCTGGTGGGCTGCCATCTATGGGGTCGCACAGAGTTGGACGTGACTGAAGCAACTTAGCAGCAGCAGCAGCAACAAGCCTATTCTAAGGTAACTATTGAAAAGTCTTCTCTGGATAGAAAAAGAGTAAGACTCTAGCAAATAGAAAATCACAACTGGAAAGTAAATCACTTAAATATGCCAGTACACAGATCAAAAAAAATATAAAAAATAAACTTATGTGAAAGTGATGATAACCACAATGAGCAGCAAGAGGATGAACATGAAGATGTAAAATATAAAATAATAAAATGTGGGTGAAAAGAGTAAGAAAATGTAGTTTTTTTCCCCTAGAATGTGTTTGAGCCTATATGACTACCAGTCTAAGGCAAGAAGATATAAGAAGGTGTTACTACACTTGAAAAATAGGTTAACCACAAACCAAAAATATACAATAGATTCACAAAAACCAAAAACAAGATAACATAAGCATAATACAAAAGAAAACCTTCAAACCACAAAAGGAAAAAGAAAAAGAAAGGAACAAAGAAGAAATATAAAATCAGAGGGAAAAAAAAAGGTTTGAAATAGAAATAAATACATATCTAACAATAATTTCCTTAAATGTCAATGGGCTAAATACTCCAATCAAAAGACACACAGTGGCAGGTTAGATAAAAGAAAAAGAGCCTACAATATGCTGCCTATAAGAGATCCACTTTAGGGCAAAAGGTACATATAGATTGCAAGTGAGGGGATGGAAAAAGATATTTCATGCAAACATAAAGGATAAGAAAGCAGGGATCACAATACTCATATAAGACAAAATGGAGTTCTAAACAAAGGCTGTAAAGAATTAGAGAAGGGTCAATACAAGGAAAGGAAATTGCACACATCGACATATATGTTCCCAATATAGGAGTGCTCAAATACATAAAATAAATACTAACAGACATAAAAGGAGAAACTGGTAGGAATACAATAATAGTAGGAGACTTTAACAATCCGCTAACATCAGTGGACAGATCTTTAAAACAGAAAATCAATAAGGCAACAGAGATCCTAAATGATACAATAGTGCAGCTAGACTTACTTGATATTTTCAGGACATTACTTGGCACAAAAGTAGAATACACATTTTTTCAATTGTACATGAAATATTCTCTAGGACTGACAACATAGAGGGCCCAAAACAACCCTCAAAAATTTAAGAGTATAATAATTATTTCAAGCATCTTTCCTGACCACAAGGTTATGAAATTAGAGATCAAACACAGAAAAAGAAATTAAAAAATAACAACAACAACAACAATTACATGGAGACTAAACAACATGCTACTAAAAAAGCCAGTGGGTCAATGGTGAATCAAAGAAGAAATTTAAAAATACCTTGAGGCAAATGACAATGAAAACGCACCATACTAAATCTATGGGAGGCAGCCCAAGCAGTTCTTAGAGGGAAGTTCATAGCAAAACAGGCCTTCTTTAAGAAATAAGGAAAATCTCAAATAAATAATCTAACCCACCACATAAAAGAATTAGAAAAATAACAACCAAAATTTAAAATCAGCAGAAGGAAGGAGATAATAAAGATCAGACAGGAAATAGATATTTTAAAAATCAATGGAAAAAAATCAATAAAATTAAGAGCTGGTTATTTGATAGGGTAAACAAAATTGAGAAAGCTCTGGCCAGGCTTATTAAGAAGAAAAGAGAGAAAATACAAATAAATAAAATAAAAAATGAAGGAGAAGAAATCACAACTGACAGTACAGAAATGCAAAATGAACAGAAGAGAATACCGTGAACAATTATATGGCAACAGATTTGACAGCCAAGGAAAGATGGACAAGTTTCTAGAAACATACGGCCCATCAAAACTGAATCAAAAGTAAACAGGTAACTTGAACAGACCAGTCACTGGAAGTGAAATACAATCTGTAATTTAAAATATAACTCCACGCAGACAAAAGCCCAGGACCAGAGGGTGTTCCAGGAAATTTTACAGATGTAGAAAGAAGAAGAACTTAAACTGATCCTACTCAAACTCTTCCCAAAGGTTAGAGGAGGAAACATCTCCAAAGACATTATCACCTCAATACCAAAATCAAAAACACTTCCAAAAAAGAAAATTACAGGCCAATATCTTTGATGAATATAGATACAATAATTCTCAATATTAGCAAACTGAATCCAACAACACATTAAAAAAGCTCATACACCATGACCAAGTTGGATTCACCCAGGGTCACATGGATGTTTCAACATATGCAAATCAATCAGTGTGATACACCACATGAACAAAAGAAAAGATACAATCATCTTAATAGCATTTGATAAGATCAGCCCTGGGAATTCTTTGTAAGGGATGATGCTAAAGCTGAAACTCCAGTACTTTGGCCACCTCATGCGAAGAGTTGACTCATTGGAAAAGACTCTGATGCTGGGAGGGATTGGGGGCAGGAGGAGAAGGGGACGACGGAGGATGAGATGGCTGGATGGCATCACCGACTCGATGGACATGAGTTTGAGTGAACTCCTGGAGATGGTGATGGACAGGGAGGCCTGGCGTGCTGCGATTTATGGGGTCGCAAAGAGTCGGACACGACTGAGCAACTGACCTGAACTGAAGATTCAACATCTGTTCATGATAAAAACTATTTAAAAAGTGGGTATAGAGGGAATGTATCTCAACATAATAAAAGCTACTTATGACAAATGCACAGTCAATATAATACTCAACAGTGTAAAGCTGAAAGCCTTTCCACTGAAATCAGAAACAAGACAAGAATTACCACTCTAGTGACTTCTATTTAACATACTGCTAAAAGTCTTAGTCACAAAAATCAGACAAGACAAAGAAATAAAAGGTATTCAAATCGGTAGGGAAGAGATTGTATATAGAAATGGGTTGCATTTCTTTACACTGACAAGGAAATATCAGAAAATGTGCACACACAAGACCCGTTTAAAAATTACATCAGAAAAGACAAAATACTCAGGAATAAACCTTGCCAAAGAGGTGAGACTTATATGCTGAGAATAAAACATTCATAAATGAAACTGAAGATGATTCAAAGAAATGGAAAGATACTCCATGCTCTTAGAAGAATTAGTATTTTTAAAATGGCCATACTACCCAGAGAAATCTGCAGATATCATGCATTACCTATTCAAATTTGCATGACATTTTTCACAGGACTAGAGTAAATAATCCAAAAATTTATATAAAAGCATGAGAGACCCCAAATTGCCAAGGCAATTCTGAGGAAAAAGAACAAAGGAAGAGGCATAAATCTCCCAGACTTTAGGCAGTACTACAAAGCTACAGGAATCAAATGTGTGGTATTGGCACAAAAATAGGCATAAAAAGGATGAATGGATAGAGAGCCCAGAAAGAAACCCATATACCTATGGAAAATTAAATCTTCAGCAAAGGAGGCAAGAATATACAATGAGAAAAAGAATCTCTTCCGCAAGTGATGTTGGGAATGGCGGACAACCACATGTAAATCAGTGAAGCTAGGACACACCCGCATATCAGACCCCAAATTAAACTCAAATGGCTTCAACTCTTCAAGACAAAACACCATAAAGCTCCTAGGAGAAACATTGTCTGACATAAATCGTACCAATGTTTTCTTATGTCAATCTCCCAAAGCAATAAAAATAAGCAAATGGGACCTAACCAAATTTATAAGCTTTTGCAAGGTGAAGGAAATCATAAATAAGACAAAAAGACAACCTACAGGCTGGGAGAAAAAATTGCAAATGATGCAGACTGGCAAGGGATTGATTCCCCAAATATACAGAGAGCCCATACAATTCAGTATCAGAAGAAAGCAATCAAAAAATGAGCAGAAGACGTAAATAAGACATTTCTCCAAAGAAGACATACAAACAGCTAGTGGGCGTATGAAAATATGTAGAAATGCAAATCAAAACAATAATGAGCTGCCACCTCACACCAGTCGGTATGTGCTGTGCTGTGCTCTGCTCAGTTGCTTCAGTCGTGTCTGACTCTTTACGACCCCATGGACTGTAGCCCACCAGGCTCCTCTGTCCATGGGATTCTCTAGGCAAGAATACTGGAGTGGGTTGCCATTTCCTTCTCCACCAGTCAGTATGGTCATCATTAAAATGTCTACAAATAATAAATGATAGAGAAGGTGCAGAGAAAAGAGAACCCTCTTATACTGTTGGTAGGAATGCAAAGTGGTACAGCTACTATGGAAAATGGTATGGAGGTTCCTCAAAAAACTATAAAGAGTTGCCATATGATCCAATAATACCACTCCTGAGCATATACTCAGACAAAACCATAATTCAAAAAAATACTTGTATTCCTATGTTCATAGTAGCACTACTCACAATAACCAAGACATGGAAACAACATAATGTCCTTGACAGATGAATGGATAAAGATGTGGTATATACATGCATATATATGTCAACATGTGTGTGTGTGTGTGTGTACACACCCACATGTCAAACACAAAATTATGATATGATATTATTACACATTCACACACAACAGAATATTACCCTGTCATAAAAAAGAGTGAAATAATGCCTTTTGCAGTAACATGAATGGACCTAGGGAGTGATATTATTATTAAGTGAGGTAAGTCAGAAAGAGAAAGACAAATATGGTATGATATCATTTATGTGTGGAATCCAAAATATAACGCATACGAACATATCTGCAAAACAAACATATACAGATATAGAGAATGGAGGTGTGGTTGCCAAGTAAGAGGGTAAATGGAGGGGAGGATTGGGAGTCTGTGACTAGCAGATGTAAACTATTATATATATGATGGATAACAACAAGGTCCTACTGTAATACACAGGGAACTATATTCAATATCTTATTGAATATTGAATAGATCATAATGGAAAAGAATATGAAAAAGAATATATGTATGTAATAACTGAGTCCAGGCAAGAATGTTGGAGCGTGTTGCCATTTCCTTCTCCAGGGGATCTTCCCAGCCCAAGGATTGAACCTGCATGCATTCCTTGCATTGGTGGGTGAATTCTTTACCACTGAACCACCAGGGAAGCCCAGTTTAAGCTTACTTGGACCAGTAAGGTTTATTTCTTCTTTGTTTACTATTTTTTCCACATCCTCAGATATTAGGAAAAATGACTCTAAAAACACTTATACATATACTCTTCCTATTGCCAAAAATGTAATGCAGAGTAAGGTCTAAATGGATAGGGCACAATGCAGTTGATTGCAAAGCAGCAGAGGAAGCAGGGAGAAAAAGTTCCTGGACACTTGAAATGAGTGGTTCACCCACACTAGGAGACATCACTTAACTTCAAATTTGTTATCAAAGCAAAAGAAAACGTATTTTGATTTCTCTCTTCCTTTGCCATCAATCTCAGATCACTTTGACTTGAATGGGCCTCAAAATAGAAGAAACATGGCTCAGTTTATCCCCACCAATTCTGTCCTTTTCTTTCCAAATTCCCATCAGGAATCATGAATTTCAGAGGATGATATTCCATGTGAAACTAAACACTGGAAAAATGAGGTCCAGAAGTGACGTGACGACTGAAGAATGTATGACGTAATGGAAATGAACTTAGACATCACCCCTTGCCTTGCCGCTGGACTGCTATATTTCCTATCATTGTGCTTTCAGTGTGGAGTGAAAATGATAGAAGGAACAGCAGCTATTCTGTCCTCTGAAACCATGGTGGCTGCCAGGCTGAGGTGACCATTCCTTTCCTCCCACTTCTGTCTCACTCTTCATTCCTTTTGATCTATCTTCTCACTAGTTTGAATGGACATGCTTTGGGTCCTGCAGTATCTACATCTGTGGCCAAACTGCAGTTTGACAGGAGGCAAATCATTGTTCCTGTTGAGTTATCCATTTTCATCACTTAAAAGCAAGGGAGTTGGTCCTTGTCTTCCTTACCTCCTAAGAATTTGAGGAGGAGGAATAAGGAAGTGTGCACAGAATGTTCTAGACATGCAGGGTACAGGTACTACGTATCACAGGTTATCTACCTATCTCACAGGGATGTTATAAGCTAAGCGAGATCATATGTGAAATATATTGAGTTCCATGGAACGTAAGCAGCATATGCACTGGAGCTGTTATGATTTATGTTCTATGTAGCTATGACAGTATATTACTTAATATGTTTATTCATTTCTTTATTAATTCTATACCAGACTCTACATGGGCAGTGATTCAATAGTGGGAAAAAAGATTGCATTTTTTAAAATTCCCAAGGAAGTATACAGTTATCCAATAAATATTGCAGGTCCTGTCTACATACCACCACTGAGCTGTCTATTGTGATTTATATTTTCATTTCAATGAGGAGGGAGGTGGAAGGGATGGTAATGAAGGGAGAGAACAAAGAGAATATGATGTCAGAGAGGTTTATATTCAAGTAATTCTAGCTCTCCTAACACTCAGCATGCTGAAAGAGCCTCCAAGTATTAAGACATTAAAATGTCTTTTTGGGAATAACTGATCGGTAGAATGGACTTGAATTTCTCTGTTTGCTACAGGATAAAAAGTTTTTATTAAAAAACAAAACAAAAAATACTTTCACGGAAATCTGTTTTAAGAAATATAGGTCATCCAGATCAACCCCCTCCATAGACCATTCACATTTCAAAGCACCATGAAAAATGTCTGCTTACTGCTTGTTTAGAGTATTATAATTAGCATATTATTTAGACAGGCTAACAGAAAACAACACAGATTAATTTGAGCAACACAGTCTTTAGGAGGGGAAGCCAGGTGGCCCACACAGTATAAGAAAGACCTAAACCAGCAGACTTTGAGGAAGGCAGGAACATCCGCTTCCGCCATCTGAAGAGCAGGAATTCAGGGCTCTCTCCTTTGGTTGGAGCCATCACTCAAATCAGTATCTGTGTTCTGCTCAAGATTCAACTCCGTGTGAGAAAGTATAATTAAATTAGTTTGGATCAAGTGCCCATCTTGGTGGTGGTGGTGAAGGGTTCAGTACATTGGCAGCCCTGCCAAAAAACATGGACCTTTCCCCAAAAGGAAAGGCCGTTGGTGGACCAAAATCCAAGACATCTACTACTTCAAAACTATACTATATACTAAATTGGTTTTTTGAGAGGCTAGTCTGCCAACTTCTCAGTCTGCTAGCTTTCTGATTAAAATCATTATTCCTTGTTCCAAGAACTCATCTCCCAATTTATTGGCCTGTTGTGAGATTTAACTTCTCTCTCAGCTCCTGACTATCAAACATCCCATATCCAAACCCTACTCAGAAAAACAAAGGGCCTCAGTCAACAAGATTCAACCCTCCTAGAAGGCATAAACGCGCCGGCTGCCATGGACCATGCAGAAGCATGGCTGAGAGGAGCTATCCCTCGCCCAAGGTCAGGGGCGGTGACCAAGAGTGCCAGGCTGTGAAGGCGCAGCAGCGGCTGAGAGGAGCTACCCCTCGTCCAAGGAGCGGTGGCTGTGTGTGCATGGGATAGCCCTAGAGGAGCTATTCCACGTTCAAGATCAGGAGGGGCGGTCCTGAGGAGATACCCCCGGCCAAAGGTAAGGAGCAGAGGCTGCACTTTGCTGGAGCAGCCATGAAGAGATACCCCACGTCCAAGGTAAGATAAACCCAAGTAAGACGGTAGGTGTTCCAAGAGGGCATCAGAGGGCAGACACACTGAAACGATAATCACAGAAGACTAGCCAATCTAATCACACGGACCACAGCCTTGTCTAACTCGATGAAACTAAGCCATGCTCCGTGGGGCCACCCAAGATGGGCAGGTCATGGTGGAGAGGTCTCGCAGAATGTGGTCCACTGGAGAAGGGAATGGCAAACCACTTTAGTATTCTTGCCTTGAGAACCCCATAAACAGTATGAAAAGGCAAAATGATAGGATACTGAAAGAGGAACTCCCCAGGTCGGTAAGTGCCCAATATGCTACTGGAGATCAGTGGAGAAATAACTCCAGAAAGAATGAAGGGATGGGGCCAAAGCAAAAACAATACTCAGTTGTGGATTTGACTGGTGATAGAAGCAAGGTCCGATCCTGTAAAGAGCAATATTGCATAGGAACCTGGAATATTAGGTCCATGAATCAAGGCAAATTGGAAGTGGTCAAACAGGTAATGGCAACAGTGAACATAGACATTCTAGGAATCAGCGAACTAAAATGGACTGGAATGGGTGAATTTAACTCAGATGATTATTATATCTACTACTGTGGGCAGGAATCCCTTAGGAGAAATGGAGTAGCCATCACAGTCAACAAGAGTCCAAAATTCAATACTTGGGTGCAATCTCAAAAACAACAGAATGATCTCTGTTCGTTTCCAAGGCAAACCATTCAATATCACAGTAATCCAAGCCTATGCCCCAACCAGTAATGCTGAAGAAGCTGAAGTTGAATGGACACCCCAAAAAGATGTCCTTTTCATTATAGGGGACTGGAATGCAAAAGTAGGAAGTTAAGAAACATCTGGAGTAACAGGCAAATTTGGCCTTGGAGTACGGAATGAAGCAGGGCAAAGGCTAATAGAGTTTTGCCAAGAGAACGCACTGGTCATAGCAAACACCCTCTTCCAACAACACAAGAGAAGACTCTACACATGGACATCATCAGATGCTCAACACCGAAATCAGACTGATTATACTCTTTGCGGCCAAAGATGGAGAAGCTCTATACAGTCAGCAAAAACAAGACCAGGAGCTAACTGTGGCTCAGATCACGAACTCATTGCCAAATTCAGAGTTAAATTGAAGAAAGTAGGGAAAACCACTAGGCCATTCAGGTATGACCTAAATCAAATCCCTTATGATTATACAATGGAAGTGAGAAATAGATTTAAGGGACTAGATCTGATAGATAGAGTGCCTGATGAACTATGGATGGAGGTTCGTGACACTGTAGAGGAGACAGATATCAAGACCATCCCCATGGAAAAGAAATGCAAAAAAGCAAAATGGCTGTCTGAGGAGGCCTTACAAATAGCTGTGAAAAGAAGAGAAGTGAAAAGCAATGGAGAAAAGGAAATATAAGCATCTGAATGCAGAGTTCCAAAGAATAGCAAGAAGAGATAAGAAAGCCTTCCTCAGCGATCAATGCAAAGAAATAGAGGAAAACAACAGAATGGGAAAGACTAGAGATCTCTTCAAGAAAATCAGAGATACCAAGGGAACATTTCATGCAAAGATGGGCTCGATAAAAGACAAAAGCAGAAGATATTA
This sequence comes from Bos taurus, assembly GCF_002263795.3. NCBI lineage: Eukaryota > Metazoa > Chordata > Mammalia > Artiodactyla > Bovidae > Bos > Bos taurus. The sequence continues at coordinate 9,351,669 of NC_037344.1, read as the reverse complement.
AGAAGAGGTGGCAAGAATACACAGAAGAACTGTACAAAAAAGATCTTCACGACCCAGATAATCATGATAGTGTGATCACTCACCTAGAGCCCAACATCCTGGAATGTGAAGTCAAGTGGGCCTTAGAAAGCATCACTACGAACAAAGCTAGTGGAGGGGATGGAATTCCAGTTGAGCTTTTTCAAATCCTAAAAGATGATGCTGTGAAAGTGCTGCACTCAATATGCCAGCAAATTTGGAAAACCCAGCAGTGGCCACAGGACTGGAAAAGGTCAGTTTTCATTCCAATCCCAACGAAAGGCAATACCAAAGAATGCTCAAACTACTGCACAATTGCACTCATCTCACACGCTAGTAAAGTAATGCTCAAAATTCTCCAAGCCAGACTTCAGCAATACATGAACTGTGAACTTCCAGATGTCCAAGCTGGCTTTAGAAAAGGCAGAGGAACCAGAGATCAAACTGCCAACATCCGCTGGATCATGGAAAAAGCAAGAGAGTTTCAGAAAAACATCTATTTCTGCTTTATTGACTACGCTAAAGCCTTTGACTGTGTGGATCACACTAAACTGTGGAAAATTCTGAAAGAGATAGGCATACCAGACCACCTGACCTGCCTCTTGAGAAACCTATATGCAGGTCTGGAAGCAACAGTTAGAACTGGACATGGAACAACATACTGGTTCCAAATAGGAAAAGGATTACATCAAGGCTGTATATTGTCACCCTGCTTATTTAACTTAAATGCAGAGTACATCATGAGAAACACTGGGCTGGAAGAAGCACAAGCTAGAATCAAGATTGCTGGGAGAAATATCAATAACCTCAGATATGCATATGACACCACCCTTATGGCAGAAAGTGAAGAGGAACTAAAAAACCTCTTGATGAAAGTGAAAGAGGAGAGTGAAAAAGTTGGCTTAAAGGTCAATATTCATAAAATGAAGATAATGGCATCAGGTCCCATCACTTCATGGGAAATAGATGGGGAAACAGTGGAAACAGTGTCAGACTTTATTTTTGGGGGCTCCCAAATCACTGCAGATGGTGATTGCAGTCATGAAATTAAAAGATGCTTACTCCTTGGAAGGAAAGTTATGACCAACCTAGGTAGCATATTCAAAAGCAGAGACATTACTTTGCCAACAAAGGTTCGTCTAGTCAAGGCTATGGTTTTTCCTGTGGTCAGGTATGGATGTTAGAGTTGGACTGTGAAGAAAGCTGAGCACCAAAGAATTGATGCTTTTGAACTATGGTTTTGGAAGAGACTCTTGAGAGTCCCTTGGACTGCAAGGAGATCCAACCAGTCCATTCTAAAGGAGATTGGTCCTGGGTGTTCATTGGAAGGACTGATGTTAAAGCTGAAACCCCAACACTTTGGACACCTTATGCAAAGAGCTGACTCATTGGAAAAGACCCTGATGCTAGGAGGGATTGGGGGCAGGAGGAGAAGGGGACGACAGAGGATGAGATGGCTGGATGGCATCACCGACTCGATGAACATGAGTATGAGTAAACTCTGGGAGTTGGTGCTGGACAGGGAGACCTGGCGTGCTGCGATTCTTGGGGTCACAAAGAGTCAGACATGACTGAGCGGCTGAACTGAAGCTGATTTGGAAAAATATGCAATAGAGGAATAGATGGTTGGATGGCATCAGCAACTCAGTGGACAACATGAGTTTGAGCAAACTCTGGGAGATGGTGAAGGTCAGGGAAGCCTGGTGTCCTGCAGTCCATGGGATCACAAGGAGTCAGAAATGACTAAGTGACTGAACAACAACATTTTATAGTGCATTGGAGTCCTGACAGGTTTTATACTTGCATAAAATCTTTAAATTTATGTAAGGGGATACAAGGGGTGATGTGGTCTATATACCTGGGTTTGCCTTGGTATGGCCACTAACTAGCAGTTGTACCTGGGTAGGGACCTTAATCTCTCAGGGTCTCAGTTTCCAGAATTGAAAATGAGGGCATTTATAGATCTATCACTTTTTCCATATATTTTTGTTCTTGTCATTGATCTGAGTTATAGGATTATTAATTATTTACCCCAGTTTTCTGGGCTCCAAAATCACTGCAGATGGTGACTGCAGCTATGAAATTAAAAGACGCTTACTCCTTGGAAGGAAAGTTATGACCAACCTAGATAGCATATTCAAAAGCAGAGACATTACTTTGCCAACAAAGGTTCGTCTAGTCAAGGCTATGGTTTTTCCTGTGGTCATGTATGGATGTGGGAGTTGGACTGTGAAGAAGGCTGAGCACCGAAGAATTGATGCTTTCGAACTGTGGTGTTGGAGAAGACTCTTGAGAGTCCCTTGGACTGCAAGGAGATCCAACCAGTCCATTCTGAAGGAGATCAGCCCTGGGATTTCTTTGGAAGGAATGATGCTAAAGCTGAAACTCCAGTACTTTGGCCACCTCATGCGAAGAGTTGACTCATTGGAAAAGACTGTGATGCTGGGAGGGATTGGAGGCAGGAGGAGAAGGGGACGACAGAGGATAAGATGGCTGGGTGGCATCACTGACTTGATGGATGTGAGTCTCAGTGAACTCCGGGAGTTGGTGATGGACAGGGAGGCTTGGTGTGCTGCGATTCATGGGGTCGCAAAGAGTCGGACACGACTGAGCGACTGATCTGATAGCACCCTATCACATTCTTCTAAGCAAGGTGCCTTTCTAGTTTTATTTTATTTTCTACTTTATCCTTAATCTCCATTCTTTTCATTCCATATATAACCAATCCAATACTTCCAATACATATTCTGGTATATGTAAATATACAGCGTTTTTGGTATGTGTTTGTATATGTATTCATATACAAATTCATTATATATACATATTTAAGCTGGTTATAAATAGTATTAGCTGTTTGTACCTATCATCAGTAATTAGCTACTGATTTTTCTGTTTTTTATAGTGTTTTCATGCAACATTATGATTTTTAAGGCTATCCACATTGGCCCAGGTATGTCTAATGCATTGTTTCTAACTGCTTTATAGCATTTCATTATATGTGCCACTAGTGAAACGACTGAGCGGCTTCACTTTCACTTTTCAGTTTCATGCATTGTAGAAGGAAATGGCAACCCACTCCAGTGTTGTTGCCTGGAGAATCCCAGGGATGGGGGAGCCTGGTGGGCTGCCGTATCTGGGGTCGCACAGAGTCGGACACGACTGAAGCGACTTAGCAGCAGCAGCAGCAGCAGCAGCAGTGAAACCAGTAGTGAGACCATGAGTGTACAACTAGTGATAAATACACAAAGCATTACCAAATCCCACTAGCAAACTGCTTGCTTTTACCTGTCAAGAATTTCTTTGGAATATTCCTATGGTAGTAAGATTAAGATATAGAATTTATAATTTCACTAAATATAGTAAAACCACTTTTCCATCAGTTTAGGCATAAAATCTCTTTGTCTATATTTTCTTAAAAACTTGGCATTATCCAACTTTACAAATACATATACATACAGAAATATTGACATATGTTTATATACATATTTATGTATATATACATATTTTGCCCCCAATCAGCAAGACATTCACCTATACTTTCTCCTATTTGCTTTATCATTTTGTTTCATACTCAAATCTTTAGTCCATTGAAATACATCTTTGCTTTTCTTTATTTGGTTGTTTTTGGCTGTGCTGGGTCTTTGTTGCAGTGTGGGCTTTCCTTTAGTTGCCACAAGCAGGAGCTAACTTCTAGTTGCAGTGTTCAGGCTTCTCTCACTGCAGTGGCTTCTCTCGTTGCAGAGGATGGGCTCTAGGGTACACCAGGCTTCAGTAGTTTCAGTACATGGGCGCAGCAGTTGCGGCTCCTGGGCTCTCGAGCACAGGCTCAATAGCTGAGGCACACAGGCCAAGTTGATCTGTGGCACGTGGGATCCTCCGAATCAGTGATCAAGCCCTTGTCTCCCGCACTGGCAGGTGGATTCTTCACCACTGAGCCACTTGGAAGCCCATAAATCTTTGTGTTTCACTTTGACTTTCTCCATGTAAACTAATTTTTCCAGATCATCTATTAAATAAGCCTTATTTCATCTTTTCTCACATATTTTGGTGTCAACTTTATATTAGTATAGCAAATAATATATAAATATTAGCTTACTTCAAGCACTCTGCTTTGTTCCATTGATCAGTCTGTTTATTTTTATACCTATACTACATTGCCTCAAATTATTGCAGCTTGTGGCATACCTTAATATCTGAGAGATTAAGTCCCTGTTCTTTGTTTCCCTTTTTCCCAAAATTGACCAAAACTGACTAGCTATTCATATGGAAAAAGAAAAATATGACCTATTGTCAAAAGTTAACTCCAGACAAATAAGGGCCTAGAAATAATTTTAAAACTTGGCTAGATATCTATGAGCATAAATGCAGAATGGATGGATTACTGAGATCTTCCTAGTGAAACTGGAAATCCAGAGGCTATACAATAGAAGATAGAAATATTTGACTATGTAGAAAATTAAAACTTTTTTAATGGCAAAACATCCCATAGAATATCAATAGACAATGATGGAACAAGAAAAATACATTTGTAACTCAGATAAAAAAGTATTAATTTCTATATTATTCAAAGTAAACCACTCAATTAAAAATGGATGATATGAATAGATAATTCAGAAAATGACAATTTAAATGGCAAAATATGAACAGAAGTACACAAGATGACAGAGAACTTCATATTAAAGAAATATTAAATGAAATATTCTTCTCAATGGACATGGATATAGAGGAAAGGGCAGTATGATAAATATTGGTGGTGAGACTGTTATGATGTATAGAATTTTGGAAAAGAAATTGGTTAATATTTACTAAAACTAAAAATACACTGTCTCTTGGTCAACTAACATTTGACAAAAGAGCAAAGAATATTCATCAGAGACAAGACAATCTTCAATAAATGGTGCTGGGAGAAACTGGACATTCACATGCAAAAGAATGAAAACTTGATCCCTATATTACCTCACTCAGAGAAATTAAATCAGAATCAAAGATTTAAAGGTAAGATCTGAAACCATGAAACTATTAGAAGAAAATAAAGGAAAAAATCTTCCTCATGAGGTCTTGATAGTGAATTTTTGGAAAATATACCTGACAGCCTCTTCAATAAGTGGTGCTGGAAAAGCTGGACAGCCACGTGTAAAAGAATGAAACTAGAACACTTCCCAACACCACGCACAATAAAATAAACTCAAAATGATTAAAGGCTTAAATGTAAGGCCAGAAACTATAAAGTGCTTAGCAGAAAACATAGGCAGTATACTCTTTGACCTAAATCACAGTAAGATCTTCTTTGACCCACTTCCTAGAATAATGGAAATAAAAACAAAAGTAAACAAATGGGACCTAATTAAACTTAGAAGTTTTGTACAGCAAAGAATAACAAACAAGATTAAGAGACAACCCTCAGAATGGGAGAAAATAATTGCAAACAAAGCAACTAACAGAGGATTAATCTCCAAAATATATAAGCAGCTCATACAGCTCAATATTAGAAAACCAAACAGCCCAGTCAAAAAATGAGCAGATCTAAACAGACATTTCTTCAAAGAAGACACAGAGATGGCCAAGAAACACATGAAAAGATGCTCAACATTATTATTAGAGAAATGCAAAGAAAAAGTACAAGGACCTCACAGCAGTAACAATGGCCATCATCAAAAAAATCTACAAACAGTGAACACTGGAGAGGAGGTAGAGAAAAGGGAACCCGACTGCATGGTTAGTGGGAATGTAAATTGATACAGATACAGCCACTATGGAGAATACTATGGAGATTCCTTAAAAAACTAGGAATAAATATATTGCATAACCCAGTAATACAGTATATACTGGGCATATACCCTGAGAAAATCATAACTGAAAAAGACATGTATCCCAATACTCATAGCAGCACTATTTTCAATATCTAGGACATGGAAGCAACCTAGATGCCCATCAATGGATGAATGGATAAAGATGTGATACATATGTACAATGGAATATAACTTGGCCATACAAAGAATAAATTTGAGTCGGTTCTAGTGAGATAGATGAACCTAGAGCCTGTTAAAAGAGTGAGGTAAGTCAGAAAGAGGAAAACAAAAGTCATATATTAACATACATACGTTGGAGGCCCAAGAGGGAGGTGTTATATGTATAATTATGACTGACTTGCAATGTTGTATGGCAGAAACCAACACAACATTGTAAAGCAATTTTCCTCCAATTACAAAATAAATTAAAAAAAAACACACCTGAAACACAAGTAATAAAATAAAAAATGAACAACTAGGACTATATCAAACTAAAAAGCTTGCACAGAAAAAGAAATCAATAGAGTGAAAATGCAACCTACAGAATGGAAAAAAAGTATTTGCAAACCATATATCTGGTAAGGGACAATATACAAAATATATACAGCTCATACAATAGCAAAAATTTCCCCACATAATCCTTTTAGAAATGGGCAGAGGCTCTGAACAGACATTTTCCAAAGAAGATATATTAGTGGCCAATAGGTACATGAGAAGTTATTCAACATCACCAGTACTTAGGGAAATGCAAATTCAAACAACAATAAGGTATCACTTTATGTTTGTAAGAACAGCTATTATCAAAATGACAAGACATAGCAAATGTTGGGTGGATGCAGAGCAAAGGGAACCCTGGGCATTGCGATAAGATTACAAATTGGCATAGACACGTTGGAAAACAATATAGAGGATCCTAAACAAATTAAAATAGTATCATATGATACAGCAATCTCATTTCTGAGAAAGTAATAAAACAATAAAGAAAACAATAAAGATACCAACTCAGAAAAATATCTGTACCCCTCTGTTCGTAGAAGCTTTATTTATAATAGCCAAGATATGGCAACAAGCTGTCTGTTGATGGATGAATAGATAAAGTTGTGATTTATACATACAATGGAATATTATTCAGCCTTAAAATGAGAAAATTCTACAATCTGTGACAACATGGATGAACCTCAAAGACATTCTGCTAAATGAAATAAGTCAGACAAAGACAAAAACTGCCTGATTTCATTTACATGTGGAATCTATAAAACAACCCCAAAACTCAGAACACCAAACTCTTAAAAAAAAGATCAGATTTGTGGTTACCAGAAGTAAGGATGGTGTTAGGGGGAGTTGAAAGTGATCAAAACATATCAAGTTCTAGTTACAAGATAAATAAGTACTAGGAATATAGTAATATTCAACATAATGACTATAGCTAACACTGCTGTATGATATATAGTGAAGCTGTTAACAGAGTAGAACTGAGTTCTCATCACAAGGAGAAATCTTTTCCTTTCCTTTTATTGTACATATATGAGATGAATGTTAACTAAATCTATCGTGATAGCCATTTTAAAACATGTCAATCAAACCATCATGCTTTACACTTTAAACTTAAAATGTGATGCATGTCAATTATTTCTCAATAAAACTGGAAAAATACATATTCTCTTCTACTCAATGATTCTATTCCCAAAACCTCTATTATAGAAATAAAAACAAATCTTGTCCACAAAAATAAAAGTACACATTTGTATGAATCTACAAATTACAAGGACATTTATTGCAGCATTCTTTATACGGACCAAAAACTAAGCAAAGAATATGACTAGAGAGATGAACATAATTATGGTTCAAACTCTATATAATATTTAAAGCCATGAAAATCAGAACATATATGTTATGTGTAGGACATATGATTACGGGAAAAAATACAATGTTAGCTTGAAATTGAGGATCACAGTGGAGCAAAATATCCATGATATGACACCTATATAAAATTATATATGTATACCTATGCATAAGTAACACAACAATGAATGATTTTAGAATATTATAGGTGAGTATCACAGGGTGGTGAAATTTCAAATATCTTTACATTTTTAGATATTATTCAAATTGTTTTTACAGTGACTATGTTTGTATAATCAGAAGAAGATAAAAATATTTTCATTATGGGAAGAAGTTTACAAAAATGCAAAACAAATACAAAATAAAATTGAAAATTATTTATGAAGATTTATTCTTCTGTGTCATATTAGGAAAAGTTTCTCAAGCTTACAAAGAATTCCTACTGACATCTTTATTTCCATTAAGTTGAATTCAGGAAAAATTCTTTGCAGATTTTATATCTTTATAATATTACATTGTATTTTAAATTTATTTCTAATTTTTTAATCCTTAAGAGTTTAAACTTTTTCTCTATAAAGGTCTTTTTTACCTTTTATTAGGATGGTTCCTAAATGCATTATTATTTTTATTGCTATTTAAAATGTTTTCTTCTTTTCTATTTTATTTTGAGGTACAGAAGAATCTTTTTCACATCAATAAGTTGATCTTATAGTTATGCTGATTTATTAATTCACATTTATTTTTAAATTAAAGCTATTATATTAGGGTGAAATACAGCATAAAAAGTACTATCATATGCAACTGACAAGGGGTTAATATCCAAAATATACAAACAACTCATACAACTCAATATAAGAAAAAAAACAAGCAACCCGATCAAAAAATGGATAGAAGACCTAAATAGACATTTCTCCAAAGAGGACAGACAGATGCCAATAAACAGGTGAAAAAACACTCAACATCACTAATTTTGACTTTTGGTTTCACTGAGTATTCCTCTTCAGAAAGTCTGTTTTTCTCGGCTGTGATCTACTATTATAATACTGGAACCCTCCTGGTATCATTGTAGTGGACAGGGGTGGGTGAGTGTTCTGGAATACTCCAAGTAAGTTTCCGTCTTTTGGTGAGCCATAGTGTCGGGTTTGTGACCTTCACCAGCATTTCTTCTGGTGTAACTCCCCCACTCCTCTTAGGTCAGAGAGGGAGACTGGAGAGGACTGGAGTGAAAGGAGCATCCTTCCCACTACAAATATTGCACAGGCTCTGGTAAAGTATTTCTTTTTTTTTTTTTAAAGTATAATAGGCTTTTTATTATAAGTTTATCCTCAGTCCACCATGTTTCACATATTAAATTTACTTTTTTTTCTTAAATTTTATTTTATTTTTAAACTTTACATAATTGTATTAGTTTTGCCAAATATCAAAATTCTTCCTGGAAAGTAGGCCTTTATTTTAAATAGAAAAGTCTCTGGGCATATTTACCAAGGATTACCAAGGTTAGGTCCACGATTCAAGGTAAATTGGAAGTGGTCAAACAAGAGATGGCAAGAATGAACATTGACATTTCAGGAGTCAGTGAATTAAAATGGACTGGAATGGGTGAATTTAATTCAGATGACCATTGTATCTGTTACTGTGGGCAAGAATCCCTTAGAAGAAATGGAGTAGCTCTTCTAGTTAAAAAAAAAAAAAAAAAGAGTCCAAAATGCAGTACTTGAGTTCAGTCTCAAAAACAACAGAATGATCTGTTTGTTTCCAAGGCAAATCATTCAATGTCACAGTAACCAAAGTCTATGCCCCAACCAGTAATGCTGAGGAAGCTGAAGACCTATGAAGACCTACAAGACCTTCTAGAACTAACACCTGAAAAAGATGTCATTTTCATCATAGGGGACTGGAATGCAAAACTAAAAAGTCAAGAGATACTTGGAGTAACAGGCAAGTTTGGCCTTGGAGTACAGAATGAAGCAGGGCAAAGGCTAACAGAGTTTTGCCAAGAGAACACACTGATCATAGCAAACACCCTCTTCCAACAACACAAGAGAATACTCAACACATAGACATCGCCAAATGATCAATACCGAAATGAGACTGATTATATTCTTTGCAGCTAAAGATGGAGAAGCTCTATACAGTCAGCAGAAACAAGACCGGGAGCTGGCTGTGGCTCAGATCATGAACTCCTTATTGCCAAATTCAGACTTAAATTGAAAAAAGTAGGGAAAACCACTAGACCATTCAGGTATGACCTAAATTAAATCCCTCAAGATTATACAGTGGAAGTGAGAAATAGATTCAAGGGATTAGATCTGAGAAACAGAGTGCCTGAAGAACTGTGGATGGAGGTTTCTGACATTGTACAGGAGGCAGTGATCAAGACCATCCTGAAGAAAAGGAAACGCAAAAAGGCAAAATGGTTGTCTGAGGAGACCTTAAAAATAGCTGAGAAAAGAAGAGAAACTAAAGGCAAAGGAAAGATATATGCATCTGAATGCAGAGCTCCAAAGAACAGCAAGGAGAGATAAGAAAGCCTTCCTCAGTGATCAATGCAAAGAAAGAGAGGAAAACAACAGAATGGGGAAGACAAAAGATCTCTTCAAGAAAATTAGAGATACTAAGGGAACACTTCATGCAAAGATGGGCACAATAAAGGACAGAAATGGTATAGACCAAGCAGAAGAGACTAGAAAGAGGTGGCAAGAATACCCAGAAGAATTGTACAAAACAATCTTTATAACCCAGATAACCACAACTGTGTGATCATCCACCTGGAGCCAGACATCCTGGAACGGGAAGTCAAGTGGGCCCTAGGAAGCATCTCTACAAACAAAGCTAGTGGAGGTGATGGAATTCCAGTTGAGCTATTTCAAATCCAAAAAGATGATTCTGTGAAAGTGCTACACTCCCTATGGCAGCAAATTTGGAAAACTCAGCAGTGGCCACAGGACTGAAAAGGTCAGTTTTCATTCCAATCCCAAAGAAGGGAAATGTCAAAGAATGTTCAAAAGTTAGTCAAGTCACTTAGTTGTGTCCAACTCTCTGCGACCCCGTGGACTGTAGCCTACCATGTTCCTCTGTCCATGGGATTTTCCAGGCAAGAATACTGGAGTGGATTGCCATTTCCTTCTCCAGGAGATCTTCCCTACCCAGGGATTGAACCTGGGTCTCCCACATTGTAGGCATACGCTTTTACCATCTGAAACCACCACACAATTGCATTCATCTCACACACTAGCAAAGCAATGCTCAAAATTCTCCAAGCCAGACTTCAACAGTATGTGAACCATGAACTTCCAGATGTTCAAGTGTATTTAGAAAAGATAGAGGAAGCAGAGATCAAATTGCCAACATCCGTGGAATCACTGAAAAAGCAAGAGCATTCCAGAAAAATATCTATTTCTGCTTTATTGACTATGCCAAAGCCTTTGACTGTGTGGATCACAATAAACTGTGGAAAATTCTGAAAGAGATGGGAATACCAGACCACCTAACCTGCCTGCCGAGGAATCTGTATGCAGGTCAAGAAGCAACAGTTAGAACTGGACATGGAACAATGGACTGGTTCCAAATTGGGAAAGGAGTACGTCAAGGCTGTATATTGTCATCCTGCTTATTTAACTTCTATGCAGAGAACATCATGAGAAACACTGGGCTGGAAGAACACAAGCTGGAATCAAGATTGCCAGGAGAAATATCAATAACCTCAGGTACACAGATGACACCACCTTTATGGCAGAAAGTGAAGAATTAAAGGGTCTCTTGATGAAAGTGAAAGAGGAGGGTGAAAAAGTTGGCTTAAAACTCAACATTCAGAAAACGAAGATCATGGCATCCCATCCCATCACTTCATGGGAAATAGATGGGGAAAGAGTGAAAAGAGTGAGAGACTTTATTTCCTCAGCTCCAAAATCACTGCAGATGTGACTGCAGCCATGGAATTAAAAGACGCTTGCTCCTTGGAAGGAAAGCTATGACAAATCTAGGCAACATATTAAAAAGCAGAGACATTGCTTTGCCAACAAGGTCCATCTAGTCAGTTATGGCTTTTCCCATTACTCGTATATGGATGTGAGAGGTGGACTATATAGAAAGCTGAGCACCAAAAAATTGATGCTTTTGAACTGTGGTGTTGGAGAAGACTCTTGAGAGTCCCTTGGACTGCAAAGAGATCAAACCAGTCCATCCTAAAGGAAATCAGTCCTGAATATTCATTGAAAGGACTTAGGCTCAAACTGAAACTCCAATACTTTGGCCACCTGATGCGAAGAACTGACTCATTTGACCAAACCCTGATGTTGGGACAGATTGAAGGCAGGAAGAGAAAAGGATGACAGAGGACAAGATGGTTGGATGGAATCACCAACTCTATGAACATGAGTTTGAGCAAGCTCTGGGAGTTGGTGATGGACAGGGAAGCCTGGCGTGCTGCAGTCCATGGGGTCGCAAAGAGTCAGACACGACTGAGTGACTGAACTGACTCCTCATCTTGACTCCTCCTAGAGCCACAGTGGGAACTTCCTTGGATCTTTACCCTGAGAACCTCGTGGGGTTCCTGAAGATAAGGACAAAATGACCCTTGGATTTTCACTTTTAATACATGTTCATCTCCCAGAAAGTAATCAAAATTGTCATTGACGTATTCCTACCATTGTGTGGCTTCCAAGGCTTCTGAGCAGATGTTGGCTGTAACTCTCTGGGTTTGTCTATATTTCCAGAGTTTGAGATGGTAGGTAGTCCTGCAGACTCAGTTCTGATTTGTTCAAGAAAAGTTATTGATTTTCTTTTTGCTCAGCTTGTTTTTGTGAGAAAAGGACTTGCATATTGAAGCTGAAACAAAATTCAGCTCACTGCTTACATCTTTGTTTAATGCGTCCACCCATTTCATTGTTTTCAGCTTTTCTATATTCTCCTCTTAGTATGTCTCTCGTGTTGGATGCATTGCCTGGAAGATATTTGGCAAAACTAATACAATTATGTAAAGTTAAAAAAAATAAAATTAAGAAAAAAAAATGCAAAAAAAAAAAAAAAAAACACAATCAAGGTGAGTTCAGTTGTAGAGACTACTTATAAAATATCATATAATAGAATACAGAGCAATTCATATGATTGAGACAGATCTGTATGTGCTGATATGGTTGAAAGACAGAGTAGACATGTAATTGAAAAAGCAAGCAAAAACCTGCTGTATACAATCAATCGTTGTGTAAAAAAAAAAAAAAAAAAAAAAAAAATAAATAAATAAAAGTCTTCATCTGTGTAGTTAAAAATTACATGTGACGTGAAGTGAAGTGAAGTCACTCAGTTGTGTCTGACTCTTTGCGACCCCATGGATGGTAGCCTACCAGGCTCCACGGTCCATGAGATTCTCCAGGCAAGAACACTCTTGGAGTGGGCTGTCATTTCCTTCTCCAGGGGATCTTCCCAACCCAGGGATCAAACCTGGGTCTCCTGCATTGCAGATAGACACTTTACCGTCTGAGCCACTAGGGAAGCCAGACAAAGCAAAACGGCCATCAAAAATCACAACACAGAACACAGAGTTAAAACACACACATATAAACCTGGCAGTCCTCATCAGACACTCCTTAAATACAATACAGTCTCTCAGAAAACCTCCTATAGAAACACAGAACTTCAGCAAAGGGAGGAAAGGAAGCCAGGATGAAAGAAGAAGGGGGAGGAGGCGGGAGAGGGGGCGAAAGGGGCGGCCTTACAGACGTCTCCTGCCACCTACAGATACCCAGGCGTTATGGGACTTTTCCCTGGGCCTCCAGAGAAGGGAGGGCTGGAACTCGGCCCGACCAGAAATCAGACCAGACCAGTAACATGTATTGTAGTTACTGCTAAAGTACACATCTTTCAACTTAAATATCTTGTATTTTCTGTTTGCTTCTTGTATGTTTCTTTTCCTGTACTCTATCTATTGCATTTTCCTGACTTTAAAGTTATGTCTTTGTTTTTAGTTTTTGGGAGACTCCTCTTAAGCTATAAAAGCTCACACCTAAATTTCTGTTCCTTATTCATTTTGAAGTTTCTTTATCCTATCTTCCTCCTGAACCACATGAATACTTCTGCGCCCCTACAGCCACTCTCATTCTTCACTAGCAACGCTCTGTACTCTTCCTTAATACTGTATGTTGGTATTTCTCCGGGTTTAAGTTCAGGTGAAAGAGCCATCAACCATGCTACTTGCCACTGTATTAAGTGCTGAAAAATCGTTGCTCTAACATTTCATGGGTCAAAGTCCCAACTGCTACTCCATGTTTCACTTGGTAGGGGCAGTAAGGATGTACTTTGTCTTATGAAATGAGAATCATACAATTTGTGTCCATAAATTGACCTTACAGATCATTTAGTATAATTGTCTTTTTGAGCATATAAAAAGTCATTTTCTTGTGGCTTTCTAAGCAGGTTGCTCCCATTGTCCTCATGTTGTGCAAAGGAATACAGTTAATTACAAAACTTAGCTACTCTACACAGTATATTTAGTATCACTCTCTCCTCTAAATGAGCGTCTAGAAAATTTCAGATAAAAGACAAGTGTCACTTCAGTGTAATAAGGGATACCTGACTTAGTTTAGTTGCATGCTTTTCAGACAAATCAGTATAAAACTAGGTAGATGAGGTGACTGTGGTCCAGCTCATGTAACAGTGTAGAAGAAGAGCCAAGGCTGGGTCCTGGGCTCTGACACCTGTTCCAGTGCCTAGTCCCTGCAACCTTAATGGCTCCTATTTAGATTCTATTTTGTGTTGGTGCATATGAGGAAATAGCTACATGTGCATACATGAAAATTCCGTATCACAATACAATGCTGTGTTAGAAGGAGAAAGTAATTTTCATTATAAGCCACTCCTTTCTGTTCAAAGCCTTCTGAAATAATCTCTTTTAGATATAAATTATCCTATCCTTGAAAAATGTCTGGTCAAAACCCAGAGGTAATTTTACTTTGAAGAATTTGGGCAGACTCTTTTGAGATACATCAGATTACTGGACAGTTAGAGAAGAAAGGAATTAGTGAAGACTCACTCTTCTTAGCTTTTATTCAATGCCCAACTTGCTGAATTCTTAACTGTCTTCAAATTATTCATTTAATTGGAAGAAAAGCATAAAATAGTTGAATAGTTAAAATTTTAGGCCACTTAATTTTTAATTAATGGAAAATACCAATAAGCACAATGACGCTTATTTTTCTTGCCTTTAAAAGAAAAATGGCACTAGCTGAAACATACACACACTAACAGGACCACCCACAGAAGCTTGTATGTAGGTAGGTTGTTTGAACACTGTAATGCCAGTTTTCAAAATTAAGTTTCTTTATGAAATAAAGCACAAACTCAATATTTATTGCTATTTCCTGTTTCTTGCTGAATATTTAGCTAGGCATTTTTGCACTGATTGAAAGGGATAGAGAACTGTCCTAACAAGCCAAGCAATGGGGGCTTTTGGGGAGAATGCACGTGGTCTGAAGCTAGAAGAGGAAACCCACTGAAAACTGAATTGCTTTTTCTTGATTTCACTCACTGAGTTTTAGTTTCTCTCTAGGTGTCTTTTTTGCTCTTTTCTTTCTTCTGGCAGATTCTTTTGTTTATTTAAATCTTTCACTCCCTCCTGACTTCAATGTGTCATTGCAGACTCTCTGGCCTTCCTATATATACATCATGAGTATTCATCTCCACATGATCCTTGGGGAACAGAAAACATCCACCCACAGGTCACCTTGATGTTCACCTTGATGCACTTGGTTTCAGGTAGATGCAGTGAGGTCATGTAATACAAGCTATGGCTGCAGAGCTCCTCACATCTCCAGCACAAGTAGGTACTTATGTACATATTTAACCAGGAATGACAAATGGATATATATACATTACCATGTCCAGCTTGTCATCATAAATTAGTTATTGGGGACCTCAGTAAATTACTCCAAGACGTCAAAAGTGATACTATATATAGGGTACAACTGTGTAAGATAGTTTCCCGATACTTATTATTAATCTCTTAGCTGGATATTATTTCAGTATTTTAGGTAATTCACACACATTTCATGAGTTGCGACATATACAGTGGCTATACATCATCATATCTCAGGAGCTTCTATTTCTAGTTTTATTGAGGTGAGGGAAAAGGGGATAGAGAATACATGGACTTTTTAAAAAATGGAAAAGTAAACTCAAATTGTCAAGTTTTTTTGCTTTGATCAATGCATATATACAAAGGTAGAAATATTTGGTGGTTACCTTTGGGACCACAGGTTCCTCCCCAGACTATTTTTAGCAGACTTTTCTTTGCAATATCCTTTTCTTCACTAAGTGTTTTCAGTTGACTGTATTTGAATCCCTAGGAAAAGGCAGCCTGAACAGCGAGTTTATCCTTGGTACAATTATGACCTTTCACGGCAATTCATGGATCATGCTGTTCCAAGCAGGTTGTAGGAAATGGAGAAAATTTATTCCAAAAGCTAGTTCTTTGAAAAGATAAAAAATACTGACAAACCTTTGGCCCCACTCATCAAGAGATAAAGGAGAGGAACCAAATCAACAAAATCTGAAAAAGTTACAATTGACACCACAGAAATACAAAAAACCTTAAGAGACTACTACAAGCAACTCTGTGTCAATAAAATGGACAATCTAGAATAAATGGATAAGTTCTTAGAAAGGTACAATTTCCCAAGTCTGAACCAGGAAGAACTAGAAAATATGAACAGACCAATTGCAACTGCTGAAATTGAATATACAGTTTAAAATCTCCCACCAAACCAAAGTCCAAGAGCAGATGGCTTCACAAGTGAATTCTATCGAACATTTAGAGAAGAGTTAACACCAATTCTTCTGAAACTGTTCCAAGAAATTGCAGATAAAGGAACACTTTCAAATTCATTCTATGAGGCCACTATTACCCTGACATCAAAACCAGACAAAGATACTACAAAAAAGAAAATTATAGGCTAATATCACTGATGGTAAAGTGTCTGTCTGCAATGCGGGAGACCCTGGGTTGGGAAGATCTCCTGGAGAAGGAAATGGCAACCCACTCCAATATTCTTGCCTGGAGAATCTCACAGATGGAGGAGCCTGGTGGGTTACAGTCCATGGGGTGGCAGAGTCAGACACCACTGAGCGACTTCACTTTCACTGTCATCACTGATGAACATAGACTAAAAAATCCAACAAAATACTAGCAAACTGAATGCAATACATTATATACAATACAGTGTATTAAAAGGATATCATGATCAAATTGGATTTATTGAATGGATACAAATATATTTCAATAGCTGCAAATCAATCAGTGTAATACACCACATTAACACAATGAAAAATAAAAGACATATGATCATCTCAGCAGATTATAAAAAGTTTTTAATAAAATTCAACATCTATTTATGATAAAAACTCTCCAGAAAGTAGACATAGAGGGAACCTACCTCAATATAATGAAGGTCATATATGACAAACTTGTAGCTAACATCATACTCAATGGTGAAAAGCTGAAAGTCCCCTTCTTCTCCTCCTGCCCCCAATCCCTCCCAGCATCAGAGTCTTTTCCAATGAGTCAACTCTTCGCATGAGGTGGTCAAAGTATTGGAGTTTCAGCTTTAGCATCAGTCCTTCCAATGAACACCCAGGACTGATCTCCTTTAGGATGGACTGGTTGAATCTCCTTGCAGCAGTCCAAGGGACTCTCAAGAGTCTTCTCCAACACCACAGTTCAAAAGCATCAATTCTTCAGTGCTCAGCTTTCTTCACAGTCCAACTCTCACATCCATACATGACCACTGGAAAAGCCATAGCCTTAACTAGATGGACCTTTGTTGGCAAAGTAACGTCTCTGCTTTTGAATATGCTACCTAGGTTGGTCATAACTTTTCTTCCAAGGAGTAAGCATCTTTTAATTTCAAGGCTGCAGTCACCATCTGCAGTGATTTTGGAGCCCAGAAAAATAAAGTCCGACACTGTTTCCCCTGTTTCCCCATTTATTTCCCATGATGGGACCGGATGCCATGATCTTCGTTTTCTGAATGTTGAGTTTTAAGCCAACTTTGTCACTCTCCTCTTTCACTTTCATCAAGAGGCTTTTTAGTTCCTCTTCACTTTCTGCCATAAGAGTGGTGTCATCTGCATATCTCAGGTTATTGATATTTCTCCCGGCAATCTTGATTCCAGCTTGTGCTTCTTCCAGCCCAGCGTTTCTCATGATGTACTCTGCATATAAGTTAAATAAGCAGGGTGACAATACACATATAATAAAATATTACTCGGACATAAAAAAGAAGGAAATAATTAAATCTGGCGCAAACAGACATACCTAGAGGTTATCATACTAAGTGAAGTAAGATAAAAAAGACAAATATCTTATGTCACTTACATGTGGTATCTAAAAAAATTTTACAAATAAACTTATTTACAAAACAGCAAGTTGACTCACAGACTCAGAAAACAAATTTATGGTACCGAAGGGGAAAGGGGGACTAGAGGAAGGGATAAATTAGGATGTTGGGATTAACAAATACATAATACTAAATATAAAATAAACATGGACCTACTGTATAGCACAGAGAACTATACTCAGTATTTATATATAATAATTTATAAAAAGCTATATATATATATATATATATATATAGACAGAGAGAGAAAGAGGCTTCCCAGGTGGTGCTAGTGGTAAAGAACCCACCTGCCAGTAGAGGAGATTGCAAGAGACATGGATATAATTGTTAGGTTGGGAAGATGCCCTGGAGGAGGGCACGGCAACTGACCCCAGTATTCTTGCCTGGAAATCCCATGGACAGAGGAGCCTGCTGGGCTACAGGTCATGGGTTGCAAAGAGTAAGACATGACTTAGCAAAAAAACCCAAAAAACCAAAAAAAAAAAAACCACAGGAAAGCCTACTTATAAGTTATCAGAATGCAGGTAACCAAGAAGAGAAAAAGTAACGTGATCAATGACAATAATTTGAAAATGAATAAATACATTAGATCAGATTAGTCACTCAGTCGTGTCCGACTCTTTGCGACCCCATGAATCACAGCACGCCAGGCCTCCCTGTCCAACACCAACTCCTGGAGTTCACTGAGACTCACATCCATCGAGTCAGTAATGCCATCCAGCCATCTCATCCTCTGTCGTCCCCTCATCCTCCTGCCCCCAATCCCTCCCAGCATCAGAGTCTTTTCCAATGAGTCAACTCTTTGAATTACTTTGCTGTAAGAATCGGATATGACTTAAATTACTTAGCACACACACATATTGTTGTTGTTGTTCAGTCGTTCAGTTGTGGCCGACCCTTTTCGACCCCATGGACTACAGCACACCAGGCTTCCCTGTCCTTCACATCTCCTGGAGTTTGCTCAAATTCATGTCCATTAAGTCAGTGATGCCATCCAACCATCTCATCTTCTGTTGCCCCCTTCTCCTCCTGTCTTTAGTCTTTCTCAGCATCAGGGTCTTTTCCAATGAGTTGGCTCTTCACATCAGGTGGCCAAAGTATTGGAGCTTCAACCTCAGTATCAGTCCTTTTACTGAATATTCAGGATTGATTTCCTTTGGGATCGACTGGTTTCATTTCCTTGCAGTCCAAGGGACTCTCAAGAGTCATCTCCAGCACCACAGTTTGAAGGCATCAGTTCTTCAGCACTCAGTTTTGTTACTGTCCAGCTCTCACATCTGTACATGACTACTGGAAAAAAAAACGTAGCTTTGGCTATATGGAACTTTGTCAGCAGTATCTCTGCTTTTTAATATGCTGTTGAGGTTTGCCGTTGCTTTTCTTCCAAGGAACAGGCGTCTTTCAATTTCATGGCTGCAATCACTGTCTGCAGTAATTTTGGCACCCAAGAAAACAGTCTGTCACTCTTTCCATTGTTTCCCCATCTATTTGCCATGGAGTGATGGGACCAGATGCCATAATCTTCGTTTTCTGAATGTTGAGTTTTAAGCCAGCTTTTTCACTCTCCTCTTTCACTTTCATCAAAAGGTTCTTTAGTAGTTCTTTCTATCAGATATCTGAGGTTATTGATATTTCTCCCCACAACCTTGATTCCAGCTTGGGCTTCATCTATCCTGGCATTTTACATGATGTACTCTGCATATAAGTTAAATAAGCAGGGCGACAAGATATACTCCTTTCCCAATTTTGAACCAGTCCATTGACCTGCATACAGGTTTGGCAGGAGGTAGGTAAGGTGGTCTGGTATTCCCATCTCTTTAAGAATTTTCCATTTTGTTGTGGTATACACAGTCAAAGTCTTTTAGCATAGTCAATGAAGCAGAAGTATATGCTTTTCTGGAATTCTCTAGATATTATTTCTATGATTCAATGGATGTTGACAATTTGATCTCTGGTTCCTCTGCCTTTTCTAATTCAGCTTGTACTTCTGGAAGTTCTTAGTTCACATACTGTTGAAGCCTAGCTTGAACAATTTTGAGCATTACTTAGACAGCATGTGACATGCATGCAACATGTGGTAGTTTGAGCATTCTTTGGCATTGCCTTTCTTTGGGATTGGAATGAAAGCTGACCTTTTCCAGTCCTGTGGTCACAGCTGAGTTCTCCAAATATGCTGGCATATTGAATGCAGCACTTTCACAGCATCATCTTTTAGGATATGAAACAGCTCAGCTGGAATTCCATCACCTCAACTATCTTTGTTTGTAGTGATGCTTTCTAAGGCCCAGTTGACTTCACATTCCAGATGTCTGGCTCTAGGTGAGTGATCACGCCATCATGGCTATTTGTTTGTTTGTTTTTTGTATAATTTGTCTATGTATTCTTACCACCTCTTCTTAATATCTTCTTCTTATAATCATATATGTGTGTGTGTGTGTGTGTGTGTGTGTGTGTGTGTATAATTGAACTACTCTGCTATACACTGGAAAATAACCTGATATTGTAAATCAACTATACTTCTATAATTTAAGGTAAGTCTGTCCTCACCACTCTGGTCTTTACAGTCCCAAAACTGCATAAGTAGTAGGAAAAGTAGAAAGATTCAGCAAGAGGCCAAGCTCCTTCTGGAATAGTGGCATCTATGGATGGATAGGTAGGGATCAGGGATCCAGATGATCAAGTCCCACTCTACTCTCTACCTGCTTTCAAGTTCCTGCAGGCTGTCTGATTAACCAAGTGGTTCATGGGAAAACCATTAATAGTCTGGTTTGCAAAAGCTCTACTGAAGTGCTGATCTTGTGTTTATGTGCATGCATCTGGTATTTGTGAATCTTCTGCAACAGCAGAGGCTCTGACCAGAGCACATTTCCTTAGCAGGAAGATTCACTGCGGTGTAATGGAAAAAAGCCTGGAATAAGAATCGAGGCATTAGAACCTGGATTTGTCCTCATGAGCTGTTTGAACTTTGGCCTTTATGGGACTGGGTTCTTCATCTGAAAAATGCAGGTGCTTTTTAAAAATTATTAAACAGTGAAACACCCACCCGACTTTTCCTTAAAATGAAATCGTAAATAGAAATTTAGTATGTTCAAGATTTTATGCTGAGTGGCAATACTCATCAAGCTTTCTTTTCATTCTTAGAGAAGTCCCTGAACATCTACTGCAGAGTCTTAGGACTCAGAAAAGAGTCACATATGATCAGATTATCTTAGTGCTTCCTGGGCTGTGCTCCCAAAGATTCTAATTCAGAAGTGTTGGGGGAATTGCCTAGGAATCTGAATTTTTCATGTCCCTCCCTCACCAAGTGATTCTGACATGGGTCAGGATTTTTGAGGGTCTCTTGGTCTGTTACTTTTGTGAAATTTCACTTAGATAATCTGTACTTATAAAGATTAAAACAGTACCTTACTTCAAAGGTTTTTTTTTTTTGTGAAAATCACACGAGACAATGTATGCAAAATTATGAATTTTAAAAAGACATCTGTTGAAAGATGATTTAAATACCTGACAGACTATAGAATACTATACTCTACTAAAAATAGCTTCATGTAAAAATGCAATCCAGATAGTGTAAGAAGGAAGCTTTAATTCCAAAACTTCTATATGAAGATCTTCTAGAAAGAACAACTCTATTTGGGTGGTGGTTTTTTCTAACAAAAAAAAAGTTATATGTACTATCTGAGTAATTAAAGTGAAACAGTTCTTAAAAGAATAGCACTTTTTACAAGTTTTCTTTTAGGAATTTCTGTGTAACAGGGGTATATAAAGAGACTCTTAGCTATTAAATTGATGCTCATTCCAAACAGACCTTTAATTTGACAAGAGGTAGAGGGTCTCTGGCTAATTTTCACTGCATATAAAGAGCATTCCTTTTTTTTTTTTTTTTGGATGAAAACACACTTGTACACATTCGAAGAAGTTCAGCTCTGGGATATATTATGTTCAGTTTGACACTAAAACACTTATTCATTTCAAAAGTCTTCAGAACTGTATTCCCACATCTATAATATAAGAACCCAGGGGCTTCCCTGGTGGTCCAATGGTTAAGAGCATGCTTCTGCTGCAAGTGGTATGGCTTCGACTCCTGGTCTGGGAACTAACATCCCACATGCCCCATGACCAAAAAATTAAAAACAAGCAACCAGATTACCTCTAGGTCCTTCAACCTAAGTGTAAGCCTTTGAGTGTATAAACAGCACTCTGGAGGGGATAAATTACTTCAAGACATCCATATAAGAGGGTGAGGCTATTGTTTGTTTAAGTCTTCAATTTTTGCAGTAGCTGATATTTCTTATGATTCTGTAGAATTTCCTTATTTAACTAACAGTGACTATTCATTAGCCTGGGCTTCCCTGGTGGCTCAGTGATAAAGAATCCACCTGCCAATGCAGGAAACTCAGGTTCGATTCCTGGGTCAAGAAGATCTCCTGGAGAAGAAAACAGCAACTCACTCCTGTATTCTTGCCTGGAAAATCCAATGGAAAGAGGAGCCTAGGGGGCTACAGTCCATGGGGTCTCAGAGAGTCAAACATGACCTAGCAACTTAACAATTCATTAGCCTATAACCAGGAAAGCAACAGTTCATTAGCCTAGAACTGGAAGGTACGCTTAGCCTTTGCTTCTGACACAGGCTCCTCTCAGACCTAGTGAAGAGTAGAATTGGAATGATTCATATTTTCAAAGTGGGTCTTTCTGAAGCAAGATACAGCGTGTCTTTCTGAAGCAAGATACAGCGTATCTTGCTGCAATATATAGACCATTTGCAGCAAGAGCAATCTGAACTTTCATCACATTATCATCACATTCTCTTTCCAATGAAAATTTCCTTTTGATTGAATTTTTATAAAATATAGGCTTTCTTATAGCTTTATAGTTATGGAGAATAATAAAAGCATGCAAATAAGTTGGGCTATATTATATTTCCAAATAGAATCAAATGAAAACGCTTTCAGGAATTTAGTCAATATGCCTTCCTGAGCCCTCACTGCTTTATACACATGCAAACATGTATTTCTCTACAGTTTCCCACTGACACCATGTGATGCATGCTGAGGGCTCAGTTATTTCTCCTCAACTCCAGAATTTCTTTGTAGATGAAGGGGAAAGCTATTTCAAAGGAAGTAGAATAGAAAAGTGTGGAGTATTAAAAAGTTGCTCTTGAAAGAATTTATGATAAATCAATAACCCTTTCTATCTCTGGCATATCCTGATGTAGGGCTTTCAGTAGATTTTTATAATTGCCTTTGAATATCTTCTGTGTTTCCTCCTACAGCCTGGACATCTTCCTTGCACCTGTGTTTTCTCTTAACAACTGGCATAGAAAATGTTTTCCTTTGGTTGTGTGACAGCTGGTAACCTTAACTTTTTACCTCATTGTATTCTTCTGAGCTCATTGCTTTGATTACCCCACTCTTCTAAATATGGTACAGATATGTATCATACCATGGGTCCTCTGCAGAGTTCTTCAGGCCTAATCAGTAATATGACCAAGTGAATGAGCACACACACGATGAATACTTGATGATGATAAAATGTCCCATTCATGTATCTCATACATGTTATCACAGGAATTCTAGCAGAAAGTTTCAATCTGAAATCTTGAATTATGACTTTTTATAGCTGACTATCTTAGGGATTCTGTTAGCAAAAACAAGCTCACTCAAGCCAGCATGAATAAAGGGGTTGTCTCACATCTTCTCACTGCAAACTAGGAAGTTAGATTATTCCTCTTTTCCCCTCTTCTTGTCACTGTGGATGTAATGTCTTCAGCTAGCGTCTCTGGTTGTCGATTCCCAGAAGAGAGAACCAGATGGGCTCAGGTGTTATGTAATCTCAGTGCTGGAAATTGGTGGGGAGCAGAAAATACAAGAGGCGGCATGGAAACTGGGCAGAAATGATATTGCTGGTAAATACCAATGCTGCTTTCTGAATTTTGGTTGTAATATCTACTATACATCTTTTTTTTTTTCCCTAATGTACTTCCATAGTTAAAGCATTTTAAAAACCAGATGAATTCAGTTCACTAGGATCCTTGTTCTGTTTTTATTACTATTATTATTTTCTGATGCTATGCTGATCTTGCGCCAAACTGCCCCCATATTGTTCCCTTCTCTTGCTCTGGTCCCTGTGGTCCCATTGCCTGCTTCCTACAGTAGTTAGGATTAGCTAATAAATGGTACCCACAAGACCAGGGTAGGTGGAAGGGAGATGCATGGGTCTTCTTTCCTCTTTTCCCTACTTCGGCATCATTTTTTTGGTGTTAGCACCTTCTCGGTGTCCCCAGCTCCTATGGGCCATAGTGGTTCCAGCTCCCTCTCTGCCCCAGCCCCTGGCTCTCATAAGGCCTCTCTCCCTTTGTCTTTCATCTTTAAGGGTAGATGTTGCTTCCTGCCATTGCAAATCAAGTTGCCCTCACTGTCTGCACCCTCTCTGATTCTCATCTTCCACCTCACCTATGTAACTAGGCCTTGTTCTTAAATTCCCTCTGGTTCAAATAATGAACAGTGGTTTCTGTTTTATTATCTATCCCCTCCCACTCTCAGTGTTAGTAGTTTGCATTAATATGGTACATATGATGGCTGCATGCCTGGGTGCTCAGTTGTTAGGCTGTGCCCAACTCTTTTCAACCCCATGGACTGTAGCCTGCCAGGCTCCTCTGTCCATGGGGTTCTCCAGGCAGGAATACTGGAGTGGGCTGCATGCCCTCCTGCAGGGGATCGTCCCAGCTCAGGGACTGAACCTGCATCCCCTGCGTCTTCTGCACTGTTGGGTGGACTCTTCACCTCGCAGTCACCTGAGAACTCACATTTGATAAGACTGATGAACAGGCAGTGATTTATTATTATTAACTAAGTCCATAGCTTACTTTAGGGCTCACTCTTCATATTATGCATTCTAAATGCTTTGATAAATATATAATGATATATATCCACCAATATAGTATCATAGAGGAATCTTCTGTGTTCCACCTATTTATCCTTCACTTCTTTCTTCCTTCTCCATCCTACTGGTAACTCCAGGCTTTTTACTATCTCTATAGTTCACCTTTTCAGAATGCCATATTGTTGGAATATACAGCATTTTCAGACTGGCTTCTTTTTAAGTAGTAAATATACATTTAAGTTTCTTCCCTATATTTTTGTGGCTTGATAGCTAATTTTTTATTGCTGAATAAATCTCCATTCAGATCACCTTAGCTGCCTCCAAAGAAACCTCTGTGAAGGTCAAGAAGCAATAGTTAGTACCGGACATGGAACAATGGATTAGTGGTTCAAAATTGGGAAAGGAGTACATCAAAGCTGTATATTGTCACCCTGATTATTTAACTTCTATGCAGAGTACAACATACAAAATGCCAGGCTGGATGAAGCAGAAGCTGGAATCAAGACTGTCAGCAGAAACATCAATAACCTCAGATATGCAGATGACACCACCCTTATGGAAGAAAGTGAAGAGAAACTAAAGAGCCTTTTGATGAAGGTAAAAGAGGAGATTGAAAAAGCTGGCTTAAAACTCAGCATTCAAAAAATGAAGATGGTGGCATCCAGTCCCATCACTTCATGGCAAATAAATGGGGAATCAATGGAAACAATGACAGACTTTATTTTGGGGGGCTCTAAAATCACTGCAGATGGTGACTGCAGCCATGAAATTAAAAAAATAATAATTTGCTCCTGGAAGAAAAGCTATGACCAACCTAGATAGCATATTAAAAACCAGAGACATTACCTTGCCAACAAATGTCTGTCTAGTCAGAGCAATGGTTTTTCCAGTAGTCATGTATGGATGTGAGAGTTGGACTATCAAGAAAGCTGAGCACCGAAGAATTGATGCTTTTGAACGGTGGTGTTGGAGAAGACTCTTGAGAATCCCTTGGACTGCAAGGAGATCAAACCAGGCAATCCTAAAGGAAATCAGTCCTGAATATTCATTGGAAGGACTGATGCTAAAGCTCCAATACTCTGGCTACCTGATGTGAAGAACTGACTCATCGGAAAAGACCCTGATGCTGGGAAAGATTGAAGGCAGGAGAAGGGGACGACAGAGAACGAGATGATTGGATGGCATCACCGACATGATAGACATGAGTTTGAGCAAATTCCAGGAGATGTGAAGGACAGGGAAGCCTGGCATGCTGCAGTCCATGGGGTCACAAAGAGTCAGACACAACTGAGTGACTGAACAACAGCAGAGCTCCTCATGGACTTCCCCGGTAGCCCAGTGAGTGGCACAGAATATACCTGCCAGTGAAGGAGACATGGGCTTGATCTCTGGGTTGGGAAGACCCCCTGGAGGAAGGAATGGCAGCCCACTCCAGTAATCTTGCCGGGGAAATCCCATGGACAGAGGAGCCTGGTGGGCTGCAGTCCATGGGGTCACAAAGAGTTGAACATGTCTTTGGAACTAAACAACACTAACAATGCTCCATTATATGGATATACTACAGCTTGTTTATCTATTTACATATTGAAAGATATCTTGGTTGCTTTTGAGTTTGGCACTTATGAATAAAAGTGCTATAAACATTTGGTACAGACTTTTGTGGACACGTAAATTTTTGACTCACCTGAGTATCTAATTTCTGGGTGATATGGTAAGAGTGTATTTAGTTTGGTAAGAAATTCTCAGGCTATCTTCCAAAGTTGGTGTGCCATTTCACATTCCCACCAGCAATGAATGAGAGTTCCTTTTTGCTCCACATCCTTACCAGCTTTTCAGGGTTTCAAATTTTAGCCGTTTTAACCACATTTTTTGTTTGTTTGTTTGTTTGGCTATCAGTGTTAACTTAATCTTTTTTTCTTTTGTGGCATAAAAAATTTAGCTCAATGGCTATGTCATGTCTGTTGGTAAGATGCTTTGTTAATTATTACTATTTCTTAAGGACTTATATGTTTTGAAACATCTGTTATGTATTTGCTTCTTTTGGGTCGCATTGCTTCTTTGGTCACAGTTAGTCTTGTGTTTCATTTCTTAATTGGTAGTAAAATCCAGAAATCAAGGATGCGTGTGTGTGTGTGTGTGTGTGTGTGTACCTTTGCTTGTGTGTTGTAGTGTGCACCAACATATCCACATCCAAGGCAAGAGAACAAGACATATTTCCTATATGTTCTGTGACAACTATCCTGATCCATGCTTTCTTTGTTAAATATGTAGACCAGTAAGCCTAAATCATTATTTACTATGGCAGTCTATAACTCACAAAAGAGGAACAAGGTTGTACTTTTCCATTATGATTTTGGAAAATGTTCTAGGGCTTAACCTATTTTTGCTGCATCTCTCATGTTCATTTCCAATACTCCAACCTCAGTTCTAGCCTCGTTATCACTTGGTTCACACCAGTAATCCTCCAAGCGACATTTCTGCTTGCACGTTCTCGTTCATTTACTCCACGACTACATACAAGGTCATAACAAATCTACTACAGGTCAACATTATGCTAATCAGTGGGGATAGAGAGACCAGTGAGATACGACCTCTGCCATCTAAAATATTATATTGTAATATTATATTGCCATACAGTAGGAGAGACAATTAGGTAATGACATAATCAGAACAGAATTTAGTAGGTCAGACAATACAGATATCACACAATAACAACATACTTACTCATGAATACGCCCAGGTAATTAGTTTTGGATGGAAGTTATTGGTTACTATGCCAATAACTCCAACAAGAAAAAAATGAGGAGGGCCTTGACCTTGATGTTAAAGGCTTTGCCCATGACCTCCTCATGGGCAAAGCCTTTAAGATCATCTGGGAATTTAGCCACATAAAGTACACTGTAGATCTTGGTCATTCAAAAATCCTTCAGTGGATTCAAACTTAAACCAAATGCCTTAGCTTGAAAATTAAGGCCATTCATGTCTAGACCTTTGCCTCCCTCTCCAACCCTGTCATATTTTACTTCTGCAAATCTTTTGTACATATAGTCAAACTAGGCTGTTCTCTGTCTTCTGCAGAACCCATGTCATACTCTGCTCATATCATTCAACCTATGAAATTCCCTCCTCACCTCTACCTGTCAAAAATTTTACCTAGTGTTCCAGTTCAAATAACAGGATACTTGTAAATATACTGGGATCTCTCCAAACACATTCAATCTCCTCATTTCTTCAATCATTTATAACACATATATTTTTCTCTTTGTGTCTTACCAGAATGTGAATCTTTGCATTATTTGCATAGTTATCTAGTGTACTTTAATAGATTAGAGGTCTCTTGAGGGGTTTTTTGACCCATAAAGAATATAGCACAGGGCTGTGACCATAACATGATCTCAAGAAATATTTGTTGAAGGAGTGAGAGCTTGAGTTCTCCCTCTCTGTGAATGTCAGCTGAGTCTTTAGATGTGCAGTTTGAGAAGCTTTAACTCTTAGGGAAGCATAAATCTCATTGTCTTTCCAACCGAGAGGTTCAGATTTAACTGAGCAATAAAAAACATACTCTCTGTTCTACAGAAAAAAAGCAAGTGTCTGTTTAGAACATTGCTTGTTCTTCTTACAAGTTTCCATTAAGGTAGTATATAACACTATAAATATCTTGCATCTGGGCCTGCAATAGAGCTCTAGTTGTTTTCCCCTCTGGCTCTGACTGTTCTAGCCTGTGTCTAGAAATTTTGGGTTGTATGCAGGGGCAAGTCAGAAGTCTTCCCTGTAAAGGGGATAGCAGAGAGAGGTTCATCTCTAGGGGTATCCATAGAAAGGGAACGTCAAGCGTGTGGAGTCACCACATGGAAATGGCAAAACCATACCCACATGCGTGTGCATGATCAACCAACCCACAGAACTGTTCCTCATATCTCTAAAAATATGAGTTGTTAGTGAACAGTCTAGGTGTGTGGTAAAACACTAGGCTCTTTTGCATCTATGATTACTTTGAAATAAACAGGCTACCAAATTTGTCAGTAAAGAGATGGCTTGATGAGAGTAGTGTTGGGGAGAGGTGGTCAGTGTACTGATGAGTGCAGAGAAGGGGTCCTTGCCAAGAAGCTTATGTTTGAAGCGCAAGGTAATAGGGAGGCCTTGAAGAAGGAAGGAAAACTAATAAGAGCAGTACTTTAGGAAGTTTGCACAGCAGTGTTTCCCCCAACCCAGAGAAGGTGACAGGAGAGGTGGACCTTTGCCAAGAGGGCTTGTGTTTGCAATGAGCTCAGAGGTTGCCCTCTGGTCCTCACCTCTGTGTTCTCTGGAGAATGTTGTAGTCCTGCCCTGTCTGGCTTTTTTTGGTGTGTCCTCTGCCCTTCCAGTTTGGAGGTCCACTCAGCTCTGAAGGTGGGGATGAAGGTGTCAGAAGCACACATGTAGCAGTTGATCCCTAAGAGGGAATCTGGTCAAATGGAAGAGGCAGGACTCAAGGACTCAACCTTGGGGGAGAGAAAGGAAAAGGAGTCAGCAAAGAATCAGAGGCCTTTATAACAGATCCTGAGATGAACACTGGATCAGGCTATACAACCAGCAAAACCAAGTGAGTTTCAAGAAGAAAGGACTCTTCTTTGGGATCAAGGGCAGTGAGTCTGTGAAGCATCTAGGAAACCTGTACTATGACCCTGGTTAAAATGAATTACTCTCTCATCTCTGCATACCCTGAACAGCTCTTATTTTTGGAGGCTCAGATATATAATTGAGTCCATGACCTTTTGTACACGTTACTTAATTATAGGTCTATGAAATAAATATCTTTATCATCATCGTTATTTTCTGGTTGACTGCAGATGAGGAAACTAAACTCAGAAAGGTGAAATAACCTATTTAGGTTTATGCAGCTGGTCAGTCGACCTGGGATTAAAACTCAGGTCTGTTTGTGTCCAGCGTCTGAGTTTTCAGTACTAGTGGTTATTGGTGGCACTCGAGTTTTGGTTTGTGTGTCTGCCACCCCCAAAAATTAAGACCCTTTTTCAACTGCTTCTTTGATCTTCACTACCTCATGCACACAGTAAACATACAATGCAGATTAAATGGGTAAGAGAGAAATGGAATGAAAAAGAACAGGCTGTCAGCACTGGTGACAGAGACATAGTAATCGGTACCTCATGAAATCAGACTGCAAAGGAGTTACCTCTGACCTAAGCTAGATTTGCTATTCCCTCTCCTGGGTAGTCTGGATGCATGTCCAGATTCTCATTTCCATTTATGTGACTGGGCTAAGAGTTACCGTGCAGTCATCCCATAACCGTAATTGTTAAGGGTCAGGTTCTAAAACTAGAATAACGTTTGACTCACTGGCCCTTACCATGTCCTGAACATGCTGTCTAACAACACTTGTTTGCATAGAATTTTCTTTTTTTTTTTTAATAGCCTACAAAGGCTAATCTTGGTAAGAGAAAACTCAAGGACCACTGAGTGAAATTGAAGTACTTTTGCTCACTTTGAATATAACATTGGATTTGCCCTTCCTTGTCATCTGAAAAAGAGGCTACCTACATGACTCATCAATGGAACAGCAACAAAATTGAGTGAAGAAGGACTGCAGATCCTTGGATAAAAACGATCTACAAAAGATCTGAGTGACCCTATTTAGAGATAGCCCTTTGCAAATTAGAGTTGGATTTTCCCCTAGATGAATGAATGTTAAATTGGTGTGGTATACTGCCTTTTTGGAGAAGGCAATGGCACCCCACTCCAGTACTCTTGCCTGGAAAATCCCATGGATGGAGGAGCCTGGTGGGCTGCAGTCCATGGGGTCGCTAAGAGTCGGACACGACTGAATGACTTCACCTTCACTTTTTACTTTCATGCATTGGAGAAGGAAATGGCAACCCACTCCAGTGTTCTTGCCTGGTGGATCCCAGGGACAGGGGAGCCTGGTGGGCTGCCGTCTCTGGGGTCGCACAGAGTCGGACACGACTGAAGCAACAGCAGCAGCAGCAGCAGCAACTGCCTTTTTATTTAAAAATGTGTGTATGCTGGAAGTTTGCATTTGAATGAAACACAGGGATCACTAGATTCACATTGGCTCACACAGATGAGAAAACTGAAATTAGCCAACTGGTTTTAAAAATCCCAAAACTAAGAAGGTGGGGAGTACACCAGGACACTTGCCCTATCCCGTTTCTGGTTACCATGGCAAACTGCCACCCAGCAACCCTGTGGCCTCGTCCTCTCAACTCCCTGGAGACAAAATTCTGAGCTTTTCAAACGTTTCTTATCTGGGGTCATACAATTTATTTTAGAATGTTAATCCCAGCACCCACTTTTTGATGCATATATTATACAATAATTAGGGGGACTTTTTAAAAGAGTCACGTTAATTCAGCAACTTAAGAAATGTTTACTGAACTTCTGCCATGTGCCTGCCAGGCACTGTGCTAAAACCAAGGGACACAGTGGTGAGCAAGGTGTGGGCCCTCGACTCCAGACGCCTCAATGAGAGTAAAACTGGCTTCGTGTTCTGCTATTTGGGAGCTTAACCTTGGGTTAATTACCTAACCTCTTGGATTTTCAATTTTCCTTATCGTACAAGGGAATGATATCTCATAGGGCTTTGTATAAAAGTACACATGAAAATCCTAACATACAGGAGCTCAGCAAATGGAGCTATTATTAGAGGCTCATTTTATAAGCAAGGAAGCTATGGTCCAGGAAGGCCGAGCTATTTGTGGAAGGTCACACAGTTGTGGGCCATCTGATTCATCATCCGGCCCTGATTAAATGGCCGGGACTTTCTGAGCATGCTCAGCAGAGAACCCTTCATTTACATTTTGCTGAATAATATCTCATGCAACAATTGCTTTCTCTGGTATTTTGTTACACTGAAATCTGTTTGAATGTTGAAGTGGATTACAAAATAGCCAATGATGATTTAGCAGGTGTTAAGGGGGATAAAAGCGATATTCTTGACTTGAGTTCTTCAGTCTCTTATAATGAAAGAAATCTCAGAGGTCATTCAGATAAATACTTTGTATGTATAGGTACTGGCTTTCTTAAAACCTGTCTGGTGTTAATTTTCAAGGATACTTATTAAGTATCAGATAATCATCTTATCAAAGCATGCTCAGTGTGATAGAGCTCTCCAGTTTAGAAAACCATACATTTTCAAATACTGTTTCCTTTTCAGACCATCATGGTAGGTTTGTTTCTGTGTAAATTAAGTTGAAGAGGTTACCTGGTGGCCATGCAGTAGTTCAAATAGTTTAAGAAAGGTTTAAATTTCAGGGCAAACACAATTTTAATAAGTAGTCATATGTTCTGCTATCCTATACCACATTTCATTTTACCCAAAAAAAAAAAAAAAAAAAAATGTTGTTACCTTTTTCGGGACTGAATTTGAGTGAGCTCACTCTGGGACCAAGGTTAGGAAGGGTCATCCTCAGGAATGGACTTCCACCTCTCTTCTGCTCCTCAGCCACGATCTCTTCCCCAGGGTGTCTCGGGATCTCTGGGAGCTTGTTATAAATGTAGATTCATCCAGACCAACTAAAGCTGATCCTCTGGGGGAGGTGCAGGGTGGGTTTGAGAAAACACAACTTTAACAAGCTCTCCAGGTGGCTTTACCTCCTAATAAAATTTGAGAACAACTTCAGGTGTGTCTGTTTATTGTCTCACTGTGGCTCCTGTGTGAAAACGGTGGTTCTCAAACCAGGTTGCCTGGAAGAACCACCTGCCAGAGCCACCCCTAGTGATCCTGGAATAGCTGGCTTGGGATGGAGCCCAGCCATCGTTGTTTTCTCCAGGGGATTCTCACATGAAGTTGAGAACTACAGCAGTCCTTCTGGGCTCCCCCCGCCCCCAGGCCTCTCTCACACCCTCCCTCGCTCCCAGTATTGTGCTTTCTTCCACCACTTTCCAATTTGCTGCTTCCTTTACTTGCTTTGTACATCCCTCATTCCTGACAGATGGGATTCACAGACCGCTTGGCCTATGAAAAAGAATACTGTAAAACATGGAAAGCAGGAAGTCACTCCATATTTAACATCTGTATTGCTTACTTGTAACCTCCAGGAAGGTTGTGTTCTACGCACCATCCTATAATCCAAATGGTGCCCTTTGCACCCGGCTCTGCGATTCTGATTATGAGGTGACACGCCTTAAAAATAAAACTGCAGAAAAAAGGAAGGATTGATCCTATTGCTGCTGATGTTTCCATTTGCTATTGTGACATGGGGGAGTGCTGGGACACCTTTCATTGGGCCATACGCTATATTGCCTGTAACCTTTGGAGACCCAGTTTGAAGACTAAAGTTGTTCCACTTCTTTCATTCCATGACATGTGGAGATTTACTTCCTCTTCCGGATCTTAGCGATCGTTGTTTTGTGCATTATCTTCATTTATAAATATTTATTGGACGCAGGCCCTACTGGGATGAGAATGACCTACAACCACATGCAACAATATGGATGATTCTTCCTAACATAATGCTGAACAAAAGAACTAGACCCAAAAGCAAACGTACTGTATGATCTATGTAAAGTAAAAGCAAGCACAAAACTAATCTATGCTGTGATAAATCAGGATTATCATTACCCACTGGGATGTATTGACCAGTAGAGGCACAATAGGGGGCTTCACTGGATCGTGTTCTATTTCTTAATCTAGGTAATGTGCTGCTTTTGATTTATGGTAATTTATTGAGCTTTTAACTTATGATGTGGGCATGATTTGTAGCTATTTTATATTCCAATAAAAGTTTAGAAACAATGTGAAAAAGTATTTATTTCATGGGCACTGCAGGACACTAGGGATTTGATGGCAAGTCAGTCAGACTTGTACGCTGCCCTCCAAGTATTTTTTTACAGTCATGTGGAGAATGCAGGAATGTTAGAGCAAATAAGGTTTAGGGAGAAAATGAGAGCTAAGGGGTTTGAAATGTGAACAGGAGTTGGCTAGTATAAATGGTAAGGGAAGGACAGATGTTTACAGTAGCAAGAGCATATGACCATGGTTCAGAGGATGAGCAAGCATGGAGGGATGGAGGAGCAGAATGACTTGGTGGGATGGGAATATAGTGAATAAAGGAAAGCAATGGAGGATGAGACTAGATAGATACACTGGGGCCAGAGCAGACCTTTATAAATAATTTAAGGGGCTGTATGCCAAAGCCTTTGACTATGTGGATCACAACAAACTGGAAAATTTGTGAAGAAATGGGAATACGAGGCCAACTGACCTGCCTCCTGAGAAATCTGTATGCAGGTCCAGAAGCAACAGTTAGAACTGGACATGGAACAACAGACTGATTCCAAATCGGGAAAGGAGTACATCAAGTGTGTATATTGTCACCCTGCTTATTTAACTTACATACAGAGTACACCATGAGAAATGCCGGACTGGAAGAAGCACGAGCTGGAATCAAGATTTATGGGAGAAATATCAATAACCTCAGATATGCAGATGACACCACCCTTATGGCAGAAAGTGAAGAGGAACTAAAGAGCCTCTTGATGAAGCTGAAAGAGGAGAGTGAAAAAGTTGGCTTAAAATCCAACATTCAGAAAACAAAGATCATGGCATCCGGTCCCATCACTTCATGGCTAATAGATGGGGAAACAATGGAAACAGTGTCAGACTTTATTTTTTGGGGCTCCAAAATCACTGCAGATGGTGACTGCACCCATGAAATTAAAAGACGCTTGCTCTTTGGAAGAAAAGCTATGACCAACCTATATTGGAGTATAGTTGATTACTCCAACTATATGCTGGAATGTTAGGAAAGACAAGGCAAATAGGAAGAGGGTGGCAGAGGATGGATGGTTAGATAGCATCATTGACTTAATGGACATGAACTTGAGCAAACTCTGGGAGATAGTGGAGGCCTGAGAAGCCTGGCATGCTGCAGTCTGTGGGATCACGAAGAGTCAGACAAGACCTAGGGACTGAACAACAATAGTTGATTAACAATGTCGTGTTAGTTTCAGGCACACATCAAAGTGATTAAGCTATGCATATACACCTATCTCAGAGAAGGCACTGGCGACCCACTCCAGTACTCTTGCCTGGAAAATTCCATGGACGGAGGAGCCTGGTAGGCTGCAGTCCATGAGGTCACAAAGAGTCAGACATGACTGAACGACTTCACTTTCACTTTTCAGTTTCATGCATTGGAGAAGGAACTGGCAACCCACTCCAGTGTTCTTGCCTGGAGAATCCCAGGGACGGGGGAGCCTGGTGGGCTGCCGTCTGTGGGGTCGCACAGAGTCGGACACGACTGACGTGACTTAGCAGCAGCAGCATACACCTATCTATTCTTTCTCAACTTCTTTCTCATTTGGGTTACCACAGAATGGCGAGTGGTGCTCCCTGTTCTGTACAGCATGTCCTCGTTGCTTATTTTTAACATGGTAGTGCAGTGCAGCCGTGTGTACACGTGTTAATTCTAGCTGGGAACTCTCTTACAAAGCTGAGCTTTCTGGTCAGCTTCCAGTCCTCCCTAAGGGTGAGGGCTATTTCAAAACAATGGCATTAATGGTGAAATGAAAAGAAGTTGTTAGATCCATCCATGGGGCAGCTTAAGGCAAGTCTCTTAACCTGAGATTTCTCAGCTTCTTTCCCTGTAAAATGATGACGACTAGCAAGCCCCACCGACCCCAGGGAAGATGAGAAGGTAAAGTGAAATCCTAACTGTCATCACCCTATACCTAGATGCAAGGAGTTACCCTTACTATTTCACCCTAGTAGGTCTTAGAGAGCCTTTCCCAGTGTTTCCTTCAGGACTCTTGTTGCTGCTGCTGCTGCTGCAAAGTCGCTTCAGTCGTGTCCGACTCTGTGCGACCCCATAGATGGCAGCCCACCAGGCTCCCCCGTCCCTGGGATTCTCCAGGCAATAACACTGGAGTGGGTTGCCATTTCCTTCTCCAACGCATGAAAGTGAAAAGTGAAAGTGAAGTCGCTCAGTCGTGTTCGACCCTCAGCGACCCCATGAACTGCAGCCCACCAGGCTCCTCCGTCCATGGGATTTTCCAGGCAAGAGTACTGGAATGGGGTGCCATTGCCTTCTCTGCAGGACTCTTGTTAGATGATATCAAATGCCTATGTTTTAGCTTCATGTTCCTAGGAAAGGTGTTTCTGATATGTGTGTGTGAGTTGCTCAGTCATGACTGATTCTTTGTGACTCCATGGACTCTAGCCCCCCAGGCTCCTCTGTCTATGGGATTCTCCAGTCAAGAATACTGAAGTGGGTTGCCATTTCCTCCTCCAGGGGATCTTGCTGGCCCAGGGATAGGACCTACATCTCCTGCACTGGCAGGTAGATTCTTTACAAACTGCACTGCCTGTGTTTCTGATATTCCTGGAAAAAGGACTGGAATCACCCATCCTCATTTTTACCCTTGAGGTGGATCTTTCTGTCCCTGTCTTGGCCATGTTGGCATTTTGGTTCATTCTGTGTTCTAACAAGCTGCTTCTGAAGCGTGTGAACCTCCTGGATCTTCTGGAAGCATGTTTTAGTTCTACAAGTGGCCCCACCATCCCACAGGTGGGATGTGCAGCCTTGGGCAGGAACCAGAAAATGGAAAAACCTCCACCTCACAGACTGAAAGACAAAATCACTGCTCTCCAACTGCCTGCTTCCTGCTCACCAGTGAAGAAATCATAGGTGTCACATTATAACTACTATCACAAGGACAGAATGAACTAGGTTCATTTCCAGGGCAAACCATTCAACATCACAGTAATCCAAGTCTATGCCCCAACCACGAATGCTGAAGAAGCTGAAGTTGAATGCTTCTGTGAAGACCTACAAGACCTTCTAGAATTAAAACCAAAAAAGATGTCTTTTCATCACGGTGGACTGGAATGCCAAAGTAGAAAGTCAAGAGATACCCTGAAAAACAGGAAAGTTTGGGCTTAGAGAACAAAATGAAGCAGGGCACAGGCCAACAGAGTTTTGTCAAGAGAACACTAGTCACAGCAAACACCCCCCTTTCAACAAAAGAGAAGACTCTACACATGGACATCACCAGAAGGCCAACACTGAAATTAGATTGATTATATTCTTTGCAGCTGAAGATGGAGCAGCTCTATACAAGTCTGGGAGCTGATTTGGCTCAGATTATTAGCTATTTATTGCAAAATTCAGACTTAAGTTGAAGAAAGTAGGGAAAACCACTAAGCAATTCACATATGACCTAAATCAGATCCTTTATGATTATATAGTGGACATGATGAACAGATTCAAGGGATTAGACATGGTAGAGTGCCTGAAGAACTATGGACAGAGATTCATATCATTGTACAGGAGGTGGTGACCAAAACCATCCCAAAGAAAAACAAATGCAAGAAGGCAGTGTGATTGTCTGAGAAGGCCTTACAAATAGCTGAGAAAAGAAGAGAAGTAAAAGGCAAAGGAGAAAAGGCAAGGTATATACAACTGAATGCAGAGCTCCAGAGAAGAGCAAGGAGAGATGGGAAAGCCTTCTTAAGTGGACAAAGAAACAGAGGGAAAAAAATAGGATGCGAAAGACTAGCAATGTCTTCAAGACAATTGGAGATACAAAGGGAACATACCATGCAATTATGGGCACAATAAAGGACAGAAACAGTATGGACCTAACAGAAGCAGAAAGGATTAGAAAGAGGTGGCAAGAATACACAGAAGAATTATTCAAAAAAGATCTTCATGACCCAGATAACCACCATGGTGTGATCACTCATCCAGAGCCATACATCCTGAAGTGTGAAGTCAAGTGGTCCTTAGGAAGCGTTACTAAGAACAAAGTTAGTGGAGGTGATGAAATTCAGCTGAACTATTACAAGTCCTAAAAGATGATGCTGTTAAAGTGCAGCATTCAATATGCCAGCAAATTTGGAAAACTCAGCAGTGGTCACAGGACTGGAAAAGGTCAGTTTTCATTCCAGTCCCAAAGAAAGGCCATGCCAAATAGTGTTTAAACTACCATGCAATAGGGCTCATTTTGCATGCTAGGAAGGTAATGCTCAAAATCCTTCAAGCTAGGCTTCAACAGTACTTGAACTGAGAAATTCCAGATAAACAAACTGGATTTAGAAAAAGCAGAGGAGCAAGATATCAAACTGCCAACATCCACTGCATCATAGAAAAAGCAAGCAAATTCCAAAAATACATCTGCTTTATTAACTACACTAAAACCTTTGACTTTATGGATCACAACAAACGGTGGGAAATTCTTAAAGATATGGGAATACAAGACCACATTACTTGTCTCCTGAGAAACCTGTATGCAGGTCAAGAAGTAACAGTAGAACTGAACATGAAACATGGACTGGTTCAAATTTGGGAAAGGAGTACGTCAAGGCTGTATATTGTCACCTGCTATTTAACTTATATGCAGAGTACATGATGTGAAATACCAGGGTGGATGACTCACAAGCTGGAATCAAGATTGTTGGGAGAAACATCAATAACTTCAGATATGCAGATGATGTAACTCTAATGGCAGAAAGCAAAGAAGAACTAAAGAACTTCTTGATGAACGTGAAAGAGGAGAGTGAAAAAGCTGACTTAAAACTCAACATTCAAAAAACTAAGATGATGGCAACTGGTCCCATCACTTCATGGCAAATAAAAGGGGAAAAAGTGGAAGCAGTGACATATTTTCTTTTCTTGGGCTCCAAAATCACTGCAGATGGTGACTGCAGCCATGAAATTAAAATACACGTGCTCCTTGGGGAAAAAAGCTGTGACAAACCTAGACAGTGTATTAAAAGGCAGAGGCAGTACTTTTCTGACAAAGGTCCATATAGTCAAAGCTATCATTTTCCCAGGAGTTATTTATGGATTTGAGAGTTGAACTAGAAAGAAAGCTGAGCACTGAAGAATTGATGCTTTCAAATTGTAGTGCTGGAGAAGACTCTTGAGAGTCCCTTGGACAGCAAGGAGATCAAACCAGTCAATCCTAAAGGAAATCAACTCTGAATATTCATTGGAAGAACTGATGCTGAAGCTGAAGCTCCAATACTTTGGCCACCTGATGTGAAGAGCTGACTCACTAGAAAAGACTGATGCTGGGAAAGATTGAGAGCAGGAGGAGAAGGGGACGACAGAGGATGAGATGGCTGGATGGCATCACTGGCTCAATGGACACGAGTTTGAGAATCTCTGGAAGACAGTGAAGGACAGGGAAGCTCGGTGTGCTGCAGTCCTTGCAGTTACAAAGAGACAGACACAACTTAGTAACCGAACAACAGCAACAATGTCTAAGAAGATACGTGAAAATCCTTTTAATATGTAGGTTTGAAAACTACTCCAGTATGAAAGTTCGGATTTATGTAATCATGTTTTATTCACAATTTAAACCATAAATCACAAAGTTATATGTTACTTGTATGGCTAACTACTGTTTCTAAGTATCGTTTGGTGTGTGGTATTTTTGAATGGAGTATCTGTCTTAACTATGTATCCTCCCTAGTTTCAGAAGAACATTTGGAAACATTATTTACCACTATGAAAGTTCATCATTTAAGAAAAATGTTTTGTTATTTTTAAATATTTTTAGTCTGTGCTGTGTGACATGTGAGATCTTAGTTTCCCAACCGTGGGTCAAACCTATGATCCCTGCATTGGGAGTGTGGAATCTTGACCACTGGACTGCCAGGGAAGTCCCCATGATTTTTAATATTAGACAAAACATGAACAACTATATCATAAATATTAGTCACAATAATCAATTTGTATAGTTCTAAGATACAATAAGTAACTTGAGATATGTTGAATACATAGTATTACATGGTATTATAAAACAATTGAGCACTGAAGAATTGATGTTTTTGAATTCTGGTGTTGGAGAAGACCCTTAAGAGTCCCTGGGACTGCAAGGAGATCAAAGAAGTCAATCTTAAAGGAAATCAACCCTGAATATTCATTGGAAGGACTGATGCTGAAGCTGAAGCTCCAATACTTTGGCCACCTGATGCAAAGAGCCGACTCATTAGAAAAGACCATGATGCTGGGAAAGATTGAAGGCAGGTGGAGAAGGGGATGACAGAGGATGAGATGGATGGATGGCATCACTGACTCAATGGACGTGAGTTTGAGCAAGCTCTGGGAGATAGTGAAGGACAGAGAAGCCTGGTGTGCTGCAGTCCATGCGGTTGCGAAGAGTCAGACATGACTGAGCAACTGTACAACAGAAAACAGTTAATCTGACTGAAGTATTTATTACACATTTAATTTACTTTTAGTATATGTGCATCCAGCTACATTCCTAAGTACTGAACTTGCATAGTGGTCTTTAATCCCAGGGCTTCTGGATATAGTTGAGATATATTATTTTAGATTCCAGATACATTATTTTCTTTCTCATGTCTGTCTTCCAACGCACCCTTTCATTCCCTGTGCTGTACTTTGCTTAGTTGCTCAGTCGTGTCCGATTCTTTGTGACCCCATGGACTGTCACCTACCAGGCTCCTCTGTCCATGGGGATTCTCCAGGCAAGAATATTGGAGTGGCTTGCCATGCCCTCCTCCAGGGGATCTTCCCAGCCCAGGACTCGAACCCAGGTCTCCTGCATTGCAGGTGGATTCTTTACCATCTGAGCCACCAGGGAAGTGCAAGAATACTGGAGTGGGTAGCCTGTCCCTTCTCCAGAGGATCTTCCTGACCCAGGAATTGAACTGGGATCTCCTGCATTTCAGGTGGATTCTTTACCAGCTGAGCTACCAGGGAAGCCCAATTCTTTCCTTACTTGGGCCTAGACTATTTTTTAATCCATCCATTAAGATTTTTATTTCACTGATTATTTATGTTTGGTTGCTTTTCAAACCTGCTTGTCTTGTCTTTGTTTCTCTGAACACTGAAAACCATCTCAGGTTGCTTTTTACCTGTAACTCTTAGGTTGTGAACTATGCTGTTTGTTGAGGTTCTTTTCTGGGGTGGTTGTTCCCATCTGTAATGTTTGACTCTTCCATGTAAACTCCACTACATGCCCTGCCTAGGTGACTCAACATTCCATGGGTCCCAGTTTCCCCCAACACTGACTTTCTCATACCTTCCTCTTATCAGTTTTGCCTTCTCCTCTACCTCCAGATGGAGAAGGCAATGGCACCCTACTCCAGTACTCTTGCCTGGAGAGTCCCATGGACAGAGGAGCCTGGTGGGCTGCAGTCCATGGGGTCGCTACGAGTCGGACACGACTGAGCGACTTCACTTTCACTTTTCACTTTCATGCATTGGAGAAGGAAATGGCAACCCACTCCAGTGTTCTTGCCTGGAGAATGCCAGGGACGGGGGAGCCTGGTGGGCTGCCGTCTATGGGGTCGCACAGAATCAGACATGACTGAAGCGACTTAGCAGCTACCTCCAGAAATGCCTGCTGTCACTGATTTCTGAACAAGTGTACAAGTGAGCTGTATTCTTCTATTTGCGTTTCATCCACAGAGTTGTGGATAAGAAAAAGCCATAGTTGAAAGCTTTAGTTAAGAACATTTTAAAACACTATCATGAAGAACATGAATTATGGGTATTAATTAAAAATATAAGCATTTATTACATATTAGGTGCCAGACCCCTTCTGGTTATTGGAGACACAGAGCTGAGCAGAGCTTATCTAGGTAGGAGACTGACAAGCAAACAATTATTACATGATTTGATAAACACTATTAGAGAATCATGACAAAGTGTTCTGGGAGAACAAGTGATAATGATTACAGCAGCCGTCGGTGGATACTTTGTGCCAGGGACTGTGCTAAACATTTAACTTTGTAGTGACTGAACACCACACACACACACACACACACACACACACAAATAACCCTGCGAGGCAGCTGACAGTGACACACACATGTTTATATGCTTGTTTTACAAAGGAGAAAATAGGGGTCATCCTATGAACAGGAGTTATACTCCTAATAACTGGCAGAACTGTTTGTCTTTTTTTTCCCAAGCATATCTTTGACTCTGAGACACTCCTTGTCAGGAGAAATTGGAGAGACTGCAAAGAGGAGTCAGCGACTGATCTGAGTCCTGGATAGGTAGATGGTAGCCAGCCCGGAACGTTCTTGGAAGAGAGAAGTCATAACAGCATGTGGAGGATCTGGGAGTGGGGGGCTGCTTGCTGAAATGCGGACATAGAGAGTGTGGAAGCACTGTGGGAACGGGGTAGAAGATGAGTCTGGAAAGGTAGACTGGGGACCAGATGCTGAGGATATCACAGCCACTATTGTCTCTATCAGTGACCAGCTCCAGCACATCCTTGGGATTGGAGGGAAATTAGGGATTAGGGGAGGGGTTGGGGTGACGGGTAAAGTATACAACTGGTGTGTATTTCAATAAGGAAAACCTAAAATTAAGATCCTGGCTGCTGCTGCTGCTAAGTTGCTTCAGTCGTGTCCGACTCTGTGCGATCCCATAGACGGCAGCCCACCAGGCTCCCCCGTCCCTGGCATTCTCCAGGCAAGAACACTGGAGTGGGGTGCCATTTCCTTTTCCAATGCATGAAAGTGAAAAGTGAAAGTGAAGTCGCTCAGTCCTGTCCGACTCTTCGCGACCCCATGGACTGCAGCCCACCAGGCTCCTCCGTCCATGGGATTTTCCAGGCGAGAGTACTGGAGTGGGGTGCCATCGCCTTCCCCGCATTGCATATAAATTCCCAGCTCCTGTTTGCCGTGTGTATAAAAGCACCACGGAGCTACCGTCCAAGGAGCGGGTGCAGCCGCCTCCTGATGCTGTCTTTAGCCTCACCGCGCCGTCCTTCCCTCACTGCAGAGCATCTGTTGCGGTTTATTACTGGACTCCACCTCAGCGGTTTCAACTACCAAACTTTTTTTTTTTTTTAATGGTGTGCTGTGGTTGAAACTTTGCAAAGAAGAAAACAGAATTCCCCCTCTTTCAACTGTGTTCTGGAGAGCATATGCTCTATTTAATGACTTCAGACAATCAAATTAAGAACACAATAATAGTAACTGGTGATGTTTACAGGAGGGACAGTGACCTAGGGCTTTTTGCCCTCTGGTTGGCACGTGGTCATCACATAGGTAGAAATGTCTCTCTGGTAATGAACATCACTCAGGGAATGTGCTACATTTGGGCCTTTTTTTTTCAATGATACAGAGACAGTTTTACCAATCTGCAGGACAAATAATTTTTTGAGGCATTTTTTTCTGTATTCACAACAACATTCCTTTGCTTTACTAGTGGATATTGTAGAGAAAGTATAGACATGAAGTGTTGTTACTTACTGTGGCCCTTTTCCTGTATAAAAATTTCCCTCTCAGGTACATG
This sequence comes from Bos taurus, assembly GCF_002263795.3. Lineage (NCBI taxonomy): Eukaryota > Metazoa > Chordata > Mammalia > Artiodactyla > Bovidae > Bos > Bos taurus. The sequence continues at coordinate 9,308,505 of NC_037344.1, read as the reverse complement.
CACAGTGATTAAATAGAAATGCTCTGAGTGATTTGAGCACATTATTTTATTTGAAATCCCAATTAAAGTGTCTTATAATTATCACAGGTTTAGCTGAACTGTGTTCTTGGCTTGTGCTGTCAGCCATTCTTTTTATTTCAGTGCTGGATCATCACTAAATTCTTGTATTTATTTCCATTTTGCCAATTAGCTTAAGTTGTTAGTGCAAATTTATATGTCCTGGTTCTTCTAAGTCCTTGCCAATTACTTTGGAACATTGAACACTTAACTGCACTTGCTCTGGGGTACTAGCAATGAAACAGTAATTAACTGAGATATTTGCCTCTTTTCCTTAAAAGCTGGAGAATAGGATTATACTCCAATAAACAAGCTTAGAGCAACATGATGGTAACTCTTTTGATAACAAGTTTTTAATCATCGTTTACATGCAATTTTTTTTTTTTTGCATTAGTTAAACACTACAGAAATGAAAACAAACCAAATTAGGGTTTGTCAGATATAATAAAATGCTCACAGATCAAATCTGGCTTGGCTCAGCAATGCTCTACAATTTACATGACATTTTAAATAAATCATAAAATGTTAATCATGCAGAAATCTTGACCTAATCCAAATAATCGGATTCAGTTCTGCTATAGATGGGAAGCCAGTGGGATTTTCATTTCTAATTACATTTTTATGTAATTTTTTACATTTTTTATCTTTTAAAAATCCATTTATGGTTATTGAGACTTTGAAATAATTTTTAAAGTACTACTTTAAAATTAAACTCTTTCATCACCTTCAACAATTTGGTCATTTTCCAGTGGAGAAAAGCAAAGTGGGGATTAAATGATTTCAAATGTTGTGTTAATAGTTAAGCTGAATTTCAGACACACTGAGGGACAATCAATAGATTGGCAACTTTTGCTGAGTCTCTACTGATGCATCTAGATAAGGATGCTGCTAAGGATCTGAAAAGATACTAAGGAACATGTGTGTGTATTGAAATGTATATATGTATAAAAACATATACATCTATATGTATATATGTATACACACATACACACACAACCCACTGTAATTTTATAAACTGCTTACTTACTACGGATCTAGGACTTTAGAAGCATAAAATCCAGAGATAATATATGAAAGGATTATTTTGTCTTGCGTGACCTTCAGATACTTGGCTTGGGGTAAAGACTGATGCAGATGAGAGATCTGAGTTGGGAAGTTCTGAAAGTGACACAGAAGAAGAGATGCTCTGTCTAAACAAAGGTGTAGTGTTAAATGGGAGGACCAACCACCTACTCCAACACTTCTTAAAAGTCTTTGGTCTACTGGGAGATCATTTTTTAAAAGTCAATATACAGTCAATTGGATAAATTAAAAACATTTAGCGAAAATACTTTATAACCATTTCCTAGATAGTATGTGGGTTTCATAAAGTCAGAGATTCTTATGAAGCATTTTACAACTTTCTCCTAAATTCAATGCCATTGGTTCTGTCGTGGGAGATGTCACTGTCCACAGATGACAGTCTTTAGTTGGAGCTTCTTGCTTTCAGATCTAGGTTTCAGGGCAATAGGAATTTGCACAACCAGGGAAAACTAGCTTATTTTAGGCTTCCAAATCCCCAAGGAAGTATATTTCTTCTTGCTGTGAAACCTCTCCATGTAGCTTACATTTTACGTTTTTCTCTTTTAAGATCCAAGTGTCTATTTCCTATGAAGTTTATTACATCTCTGAAAGTAAGACTTAATACTACTATTCATATATGGACATATCATGACAAGACACAAAGATTTCAACTTCATTTATATCAAAACCTAAGCTCTTCCTTAGAAGGTAATGGTTCATTAGGACATCCGTATCTTTGTTTCTCTTTCAATTCAGTTCAGTTCAGTCGCTCAGTCGTGTCCGACTCTTTGTGACCCCATGAATCGCAGCACGCCAGGCCTCCCTGTCCATCACCAACTCCCGGAGTTCACTCAGACTCACGTCCATCGAGTCAGTGATGCCATCCAGCCATCTCATCCTCTGTCATCCCCTTCTCCTCCTGCCCCCAATCCCTCCCAGCATTAGAGTCTTTTCCAATGAGTCAACTCTTTGCATGAGGTGGCCAAAGTACTGGAGTTTCAGCTTTAGCATCATTCCTTCCAAAGAACACCCAGGACTGATCTCCTTCAGAATGGACTGGTTGGATCTCCTTGCAGTCCAAGGGACTCTCAAGTAGAGGTTTCAAATTTCCCCTTCAACCTCTGAATGAGTATCAAGAACCGTTTTCCCGCTCCATCTTAATATAATGCAGAATCAAGTGGATCATCAGATGTTCATTTCTAATAGATATTTCTTTCTTGGCATATCCCAAACTGAACTTCTGATCTCCAACCTTCAGCTCACACGCCCCATGACCCTCCCCTCATACAACTTGCTCTTGCCTCCATCTTCCTAATATCATTTGATGACCACACCATCCTTCTTAGTCACTTAGTAAAAAAACTTTGGTGCAATTCCCCACCCTGCCTTAATCACCCCATCCTGGTCTACTTTTCCCTCTTACCACGCTCCACTTTTTCTTTTACTCACAGCACGTACCATTTTCTAATACACTGTAATGATGTACTCATGTATAATGTGTATCATCTAGTATCAATAGTATCTAGACAGATACTATTCTCTCCAGATTAGAATATAAGATTCACAAAGGCATGAGGACAAGAATCTTTGACCCAAGGGCCTAAAATAGTGCCTTTCTAGATGAAACTCAGGAAATATTTGTGAGTAAGTGACAAAATAAGCTATGAACAAATTCCGAAAGAGATTCTTGAGTTAGCTATTTTTATTGCCTAGATGTAGCTAAACGTACCCAATATCAAGGAATCTCCTGCTGACTCTCTAATTTAGAACAGTCCCAGAATTGCTAGGATTTGACTTTCAAAGTAAGACTGAGCTGGGTTAGGTTGGTTTCTAGAGACACCCTGAAAGTGAAATTAATGTGAAAGATGGGAAGAATGATCTCTAATCTTACTGATATCTGATTTTCGATAGATAATTTGTACAGAACCTTTTTAGAACTGAAGGGTGTAGGCAAAGACATTGACTATGGTCTTAAGAAAAACCCAGCTTATATTTTGCTGTTCTTGCAATTCAGCATGATCACTTTATTTAAAGAGCCTAGCTTTAATTCTGACAACACTCTCAGTAAATTTGGATGATTAAATTCTTTCTATTTAAACTGACTCAACCTAGCTGGGCGCTTAGATAGTTTTGTACTTATTTCTGTCGTCAATCAAGAAAATACATTTAATTAGTTTTCTTTCAAAAATTTCCGAGAATAGGGAAAAAGCAATAATAAGAATAAAAAGTTCAGAATATATTTCATTTTCTTCTCAGATAATTAAGATAAAAGGCTATTGTTGACCAGATAAATTGTGTAGATAATTTGTGAGATATAAAAGTTGAATTTTTATAGTTATTACTATTTTGGTTTTTTTCCAGAAGGACTGGCTTTTATTTAATGTACTTGATTAAAATATCTGAATCCTACTTAGTTGTGAGTAATATCAATTCGATGGAATTTTGACTAGCAGACATCAGGTGATTTACCTACCCAGAGGTTCCTTACCACATAGTTAGTCAATGTCAGAGCCATCCATGGAACCCAGGACTGAGGACTGCCAGGTCAGAACTTTTTCCCAATGTATATGCAGATTGCTTTATATATTTCTTTCCTTCTTGATTTAAGCTTCATTTTATTACTGCTGTTACCACTGGAATATAACTTCTGTTGTGTTTAAGACCAAAAGGTAACTAAAAAGCCAGGCTAGTGTGGAATGGCATACACTCTGCCTTGGGGTATAAACTTGCCCTTTTGGCACCTGATCAATCCTTTTACATATGTAATCAGTTAAATGTGATTTTCTGATTCTTCCAAATTTTTCATAAACAGCACATGCTATTTTACAATGGAAACTTAATTTTAAAAAACATTATTGAAGTAAAAATATTTTTTCATGTGTAATAACAAAGTAAATATATCAATACAGTAAATATAATAATCTAGACTAAAGTAGATTCCAGTTTATTTGTATCTTTAAGGAATAAATTACGTCATGTTTAGAAAGTTGTTTATTACTTTTGATGTTTAGGAAAAAAAGCATACTAAAGTAAGCTTTGTGAGTACTCATCCTTTCTTTTTCTGATTCCTTTTGTATAAATAGTACTTATCTAAATATATCTGCTTGTTCTTCAAATATTTAAAACAAACTTTTCAAGAATTGGATATATGGGAAATAGGGAAACAGTGTCAGACTTTATTTTTCTGGGCTCCAAAATCACTGCAGATGGTGACTGCAGCCATGAAATTAAAAGGCACTTTACTCCTTGGAAGGGAAGTTATGACCAACCTAGAGAGCATATTCAAAAGCAGAGACATTACTTTGCCAACAAAGGTCCATCTAGTCAAGGCTATGGTTTTTCCAGTGGTCATGTATGGATATGAGAGTTGGACTGTGAAGAAGGCTGAGCGCCGAAGAATTGATGCTTTTGAACTGTGGTGTTGGAGAAGACTCCTGAGAGTCCCTTGGACTGCAAGGAGATCCAACAGGTCCATTCTAAAGGAGATCAGCCCTGGGTGTTCTTTGGAAGGAATGATGCTAAAGCTGAAACTCCAGTACTTTGGCCACCTCATGCAAAGAGTTGACTCATTGGAAAAGACCCTGATGCTGGGAGGGATTAGGGGCAGAAAGAGAAGGGGACGACAGAGGATGAGATGGCTGGATGGCATCACCGACTTGATGGACATGAGTTTGAGTAGACTCCGGGAGTTGGTGATGGACAGGGAGCCTGGTGTGCTGTGATTCATGGAGTCACAAAGAGTCGGACAGGACTGAGCAACTGAACTGAACTGAACAGTTTACTGTATTCACTTTTCCATTTGTGGTTAAATGTAATCTATGGTAGTTACACTTGACTTACCCAGTCAGGCACGGCTTTTCTTGATACTGTCTCTATGTACAATCAAAGGACAGCAGAGGTTTAAACTATATTTAGGTTCTCTAGTGGTTTTCATTTTAATTTTCCAGAAGCTGAATTTTGAGCTTAAATTAGCTGGCTACCTTGGAACTTGACCTGACCTTCCAGTTTAGTTTTGTGGAAGAGAGCCTTCTTATTATATAGAGAGAATTCCTACCAGTCAGCAATTTGTATCTAAGAACTATCATGTTTCAAATACCATTAGGAGAAGCCTTTAGCAGTACTGATCCATTTGGATAAATCTGGAAGAGAAGACAGAAATCTGTAAATCATTATCAGAAGTGGAGTCTACAGATTGGTTGAAGGAGGAAAAAAAAAAAAAAGACCAAAAGAGGAAGGAACTGATATTCTGGATAAGACAGTATGGGAGAGCGAAAAATGCACTAAACTGCTAAGGTATCCTGCTACCTCTTGAAAGGAATATGGTATGGGGTAAAATGGCCTTGGATGGAGAATAAGTGGAATTAAAGCTCCTCAGTCCAGGGGGCCTGGATTGATGAGTCCAACAGTCATGGAGAGGAGAGATGACAGTTGACCTGGAATCAAGTTGACCTTGGTTCCAGAACTTGGTGGGTGCCGACTACAAGGACATAGCTTAAAGATGGAATTTCTTGCATCCAGAATTTGTCTTGAAGGGGAGTCAGGATATGATACATACATAGTATGAGGAAACATGGGAATCTGTTCAGCCTAAACAGAGGAGCAAACATAAATTTAGATCTCATCAGTTAGTCCCTGGAGGGACATAGCACCAGAGGGTGTAGGGGAGGTAAACTGACTTTGATATACTAAGTAATCCCTGGGTTTTTCCTGTCTAGACATTTTCTATGTAGTGAGTATTAAAACGTGTTCATGATGGCATGTTATTTGTACTTTGTCTACGGTCAGTCCCTCCTGCTTTGTTCCTCTCTTCTTCATCAGATTCTGCTTGATTCTTTTGAGGAGGGACCACGTACTGTCCATTGTTTTATACCTCCACTATTGTTTTATACCACTAACAATTGCAGCCCCATTGCCACCCCTGATCCAGTGTCCCCAACCTCTCTAGCCTGCCCCATTTTCATCTCCTTGGATTTATCATGATCTAACATGCTATATCATGTACTATATATTATGTCTAAGTTATTATCTGTTTCCTCTCTGGAATGTAAACCCCACAAGGACGGATTGTTGTCTCTTCTCTTAACTGTTTTCCAAAAGCCTAGAAAAGTGCCCCGGGGGTTAGGAAGTACTCAGTAACTGAATGTTGTTTCAACTGTTGCGTTCCTTGTTAAATATCTTGGTTAGTGGCATATATCTTATGATTATGCTATTCTCCTCTTGTAAGTAGAGCTGCAAAGCTTAAATCAGCAGAGTCTCTCCTATTTTTCTGTAAGGTGGGAGCAATTATAATAGATGTTGACCTGAAAGGAGAGACAGGGCATCAGTTAAGGTGGGACTGACCCTGGGACCTGGAGAGACAGATGCTCAATGACGAGCACTTCTGCTGCAGCCTATCCTGATTCTAAGAGGCTCAGGACTGCCTTCAGTGCCCGGAGTTCCTACCTAGACCAGCTTGGCTCTAGGTTCGTTCTGTCACTAATTTACCAGGTGACATTGCACAAGTCACTGTCTTGGTCTCACTGTCTATAATATGGGAATAATAATAGTCTGCTATTTTTGTTTCACAGTTTTTCGAGTTAACCCTGTATACGACACGTTTAAATAGTTTTAAAAGTTTGCTGTTATTTTAGTCTCTCAGTCACATCTAACTCTTTTGTGACCCCATGGACTGTAGCCTGTCCATGGGATTCTCCATGGAGTGGACTGCCATTCCCTTCTCCAGTTTAAGATGCTATATATTTGTAAAAACATTTGTTATTATCACTATTACTGTTATTATTATTGAAGTTTTTATTTTTTAAAATACTTTCCCTAAGATATCATATCTCTACGTACAGAATAAGATTTGAAGGTACAATATACAATTTGTTTAGGTGATATTATTTGTTTAATATCCATATGAGATATTTCCTGGTTTTGAATATCAATCATTTTTGTAAGGCATGATTTTTTTTGGTATTTTCCTCATTTTGATAAGAATATAAGTTACTCTGTAGACAATCAGACAACGAAGTTTGGTTCTTTGTGATTTTGGCTGAGAAGGTGGTGGATTTGAAGTGGAGGTTATAAGGCGGGCTCGTGAGGAAGGCTGAGGTGGCTCGTGAGTGCACATGAGGATTACCTGTGTCAGGAGCCAGCTCATCAGGCGCATGGGTCATAAAACGAGGGCAGGAGGGACACGGTGTTCCCAGTGACAGTAGTAAATCCGTTTCAAATAAAGTGAAATGTTTGCTTAAACTTTCCTATGTTCTGTCAGACCTCTGGCGCCGAGAACCAACTCAATATAGAAATTAGCTCACCCAGAGGCTGTAGGGCAGAAAGACTCAAAGGACAGACTGTTGCATCAAAATTGTGTTTAGAAACACAAAGTTCTCATGAAATATATGGTGTGTTGCTTTTTAGAACTTTCTAGTTTGAACAGATTTGCCGTTTCTTATATTACTGCTCTTTAAGTATAACATTTGCAACAAAGTACTCACCTGATGAAATATACATATATATATATATATATATATTCAGGTCTTTGACAAATCTACGCTCTTTAAAATTTTTATTAAAATTATACAAGGAAAATTACTTAGCATCCCAAGAGGAATTGACTGTACTGATTCTCATGGATATTTCATTAAAAAAAAAAAAATTATGTGGACTCTTTTCAACTCCGGTTTCTCCAGTGAAGATTGTTTCAAATAAAGCTGTCTGATATAGAAAGACATGGTTGCTAGGGAGCCAGAGTCACGACGGCTGATGTTACTAGGGAGGATACAGAGGTGAGTCCCTGATTATAGAAGAGAACCATTTTTCATTCTCCTTGAAAGTGAGTCTTCTTTATACACAGATGACAAGCTCACTAACTCGGTAGGAGTAATACTTCAGAAAGAAATATGAAATTTTAATATGTTTCCTCAGAGTAACGTAAATCTAAAGCTATTTTTTCAGGATGAATACAGTTTATGCCCACCTGTACCTTAATGGATGCTGGAAATGCTTTTGGCAGTTCCACGTGGTGCAAATCTTTTGGCAAGCTCTCTAAGGCCTTGCTACCTGAGTGGAATGAGGAATCTCTGTCTAATATTTCTTCCATCTTCATATTGGTTGAGTATAGGCCAATAAACATTTATTGAAATCTACTATGTGCTAGGCATTTTATGAGGGACTTTTATCCCATTTTCTCATTTAATCCTATAATCCTGATGCAAGTTATTATCATTTCAGTAAACACTAGGAAATATTAATATTCTTTGTCAGTTAAATGGTAGGATCTGAACCCCATTTGGTGTCATGAAGTTCTCTCTTTGAGATGGTTGCATGATATCACTGACTCTATAGACATGAGTTTGAGCAAGCTGTAGGAGTTGGTGATGGGCAGAGGAGCCTGGCGTAATGCAGCCCATGGGGTTGCAGCCCACTCCACATAGAGTCAGACATGACTGAGTGGCTGAACTGAACTGAAAGAAGAATAAATACATAAGTATATTCATGTACTTTTTCTGTTAGTTTTACCAGAGTTTTTAAAAATTTATATGTGGGAATGTTTAGTGAAAGACTTTCAGGAGATTATCCTGACTATTGAAAACAAAATGTGGTGAGCAGTGCTTAGTTTTACCATTTGATAGTGCCTTGTTGTTTGGGCTCCCTGTGGGATATTAATAAACACAATAGAACTCAACTTAAAAAAACAAACAACTTAGTGAGTAGATTCTTTGTATAGAATATTGTGTGAGGAAGGGTAAGACTCTCATTATGAGGCTTTCACTATAATGCTGTGAGGATATTACCAGATGGTAAAAGGAAAGCACCCTGAGTAGAAATCTTAAATGCTCCTGCGATAATTGAGCTTTGCAAAGAGGGAGTCCTATCAATGATATGTTACTCTGCAACTTTAGATACCTTCAGTCTTCAACGCGCTAGAACTTTTTCATGGAGTCACAAAGTCAAAGCCAAAGAGTGTCTGCAACTTCTTCCAAGATGATGGAATTTTCACTTATGGAAGCTGAAGGAAGGCTGATGAGATCGACTGCTACCCTTTAAGAAAAGGTTGTGAGTGTTTGGGTTCACAGGTGACCAAGGCATGAGCCAAGCTGAAGACTAGAAAGGGCACCCTGCTAGCCTGAGAAGCCACATCTTATAGCCCAGAATATCTTTTAGAAAGCAAAAGTGGATTAAAAAAAGAGAAAGCAATGTTCTTGGAGAGCAAGCTGTGTGGCCTGAGTGAGATTTATGGAGGTAATTATTGTGTCTGGGTCTTCAAAAGTGCTGGAAAATTTTATGACCACCACCAGGTCCTTGTAGCCTGGCCAGTGGAGACTGAAGAGAAAGGTTATTCAATGTTTCTGAATATGGGTTTATTGCCCATGGGAATTAAAATTGAGAGTCTTTCCCATGTAGTGCTTTTTCTTATGCTATATTATTTTTAAAAGTAGTTTTTTAAAAAAAGAGAAAGGTCTCTTCCTCTGAAATACCTCTTTGTTGATTACTATTAGGGGCAGGATATTTGATTAGATAGACGAGAGCACGTACAGCAAATGCCACCCTACTTGAGTAGAGGTTGCTAAGAAACATAGTGTTTGGGAACTACTACCTTAATGGTTATCTACAAATTTAACACCACCAATTTCTTATCTCACAGAGGGCGTGGGCAAACTAAATGACTCCAATTTTAGAGATCGTGGCACTGTGCATTAGGCATCAGCTTTTGCAGCAGACCTGGGCCTTGGACGTGGACTGAGATAAGAGATATACGTGAAAGACAAGACTTGTTTGTCAAACCACTGGCTGCTCATAAAACATGACAATCAGATAGAGTGGTACGAGTCTTAAACATAGGAAAGAGGAGGCTGTATTCTTCCACACACTCTGTGATTTTTTATCTATAAGCCGGCTTTCCAGGAAAAACCTTATGAACAGTTGTAATAAGATGACATATCAATGCAAGTTGTTAAGGGAAACAGCAATGTTAAAATCATCTGTAGGACTGCATTGTTCATAAATGAGCCAGTTGGTTTTGAAGCATTTGATTGATCCAGTGAGTCAGAATAGCCAAAATATTTGTATACATTACCTGTATTGATATAACTAGGGATTATATATACATGCAATTCACAAAGCATTCAGATATTAGTAGAAAGTCTTGAATGTAGTCTAATGTTGGCCTCTCTATAATTCAGAAAAAGATACATTCAATTTACTACTAATGTATCTGCTGAATCCTTATTTTATGTCAGGCATTGCAGATGTGATTATGGGCTAGATATGGGGAAAATTGTACTTCTACAAAGAAGAATATTTGCTGAAGCCAACATTGCTATTGAGACAGATTGTGGCATACAAAACAGGACTATTTGACCTTGGTTGTCATGTCAGTCAAAACTGTCTGTTCTAGAGGATATTGGTCCATCATAGCAAAGACCAAAAAGACCTGCATATCTTAGGTTATAATCACATGAAATTTAAAAAATCTGCTTCATAAACATTTAAAGTCTTCTTTGTTCTTTAGACATACACAAATGATCGCTGCTACATTTCTTCTCTTTCCCCTATTTTAACAGGCAGTGGCCACAATTGATTCAGCACTACTTCACCAGACTAGGCAAAAGTCTATTTGCCTTGCATGATATTATTAACAAATTAAATCTGAGAAATGACTTAAATTTTAATGCTTCACATTTAAAAGTTCATCTGTGCTAATACTTAAATAACACAACACCCTATCTTTCAGACTCAGATTCCATACCTTGGTCTTCTTTGGTTTTAGGCTTTTGTTGGAAGCTCTAAATTTATTTAATCTTTCTCTTTTCCAGAAAGGTGAGAGTATTGCTCTAAATTTTGTTCCACTGAAAAAATTGTGCAAATCTTACTTCAGATTCATTCACTGAGGTATTTATTTTACTAGCTTAGATCAAGACTTAGTCACAAAGGCAAATAATATAAAGCCATATTACCTATAATATTCTTTTAGTATATTTGAGGAGAAGGCAATGGCACCCCACTCCAGTACTCTTGCCTGGAAAACCCCATGGACGGAGGAGCCTGGTAGGCTGCAGTCCATGGGGTCACGAAGAGTTGGACGTGACTGAGCAACTTCACTTTCACTTTTCACCTCCATGCATTGGAGAAGCAAATGGCAACCCACTCCAGTGTTCCTGCCTGGAGAATCCCAGGGACGGGGGAGCCTGGTGGGCTGCCGTCTATGGGGTCGCACAGAGTCAGACACGACTGAAGCGACTTAGTAGCAGCAGTATATTTGATAGAAGTGTAGAGTGACCACATCATCAAATGTACGCCTATAAAGAAATTTGTCTCATTTCATTTCTCACTGATTTGAATTACTTCTTTCCCCAAATCACTGAAGATGAAGCAATCCTTCTAGGATTTCTATATAAATATAGGCAGTTTTTCACTTTTCATATATCAGATGAACCAGTAGACTGTAAATACATTTTCCTTTCCAATTTTCCCCTACTTTATATTGGAATATATTGTTGCCAAACTGCCTCCCTCCATTTTTGTGAAGGTCTCTATGTATATGCTTGCTGTCTCCCCACACTCAGACACAGACACACAGGTATACTCACTTTGCCTCATGAGAAGAGACAGTGTGAGAAAAAAATTCAAGACCATAACACTATTCTTTCCATCAAATGGGTAAGTTTCTAAACCTCAAAGAACTTTAGTTTCTTTATTTACAAAATGGAGTCAATCAAACCTACCTTTTTGGCGTTTTATGAAGATTAAATGAATATGAAAAACAAATAGATTCTGACAAATTATGGGCAATAAAAATGTATCTCTTTTCTTCTTATTGCTAATTGTTGAATGCATTAGCAAGGCAAAATACGCTACTCTTTACTTTTTTCCACTAAGATCCAGGAGACAAGGTAAGATTATATTTTACTTTTCAAAATGTATAAAGTTGCCAATCAGAAGAAGTAAGATTTAGTACTAGGTGAAATAATTTAGTATTAGGAGATAAACAATAATGATATTGTTTCATGTATTTCCTTAGAAGAAATATATTCATATGAAATTTTATTAACCATAGAAACTATTCTATAGTTTGACAAATTATTTCAATGAATGAGGCTGTTTTTAAATTTTGTGTGCTTTTTTTTTGGAAAAGCTTGTATACACTCCAACCATTTTTTTCACCATGCCAATTCAATTTACAATTATGCCAGAAGGACATCGTGAAGAGTTTAACAACACAATGCTCAGATGTAGCAGTTCACACCTAATCTTTTAAAGATTCTTTAAGGTTTAGGCATTTGTGATAGATAGTATCCAGCAATGGCCACTACCAATTTCTTCCTTCTCTGAATATGTATGTTGCCCCTCATGTCAAGTTCAGTTCAATTCAGTCGCTCAGTCGTGTCCAGCTCTTTGCGACCCCATGGATCGCAGCACGCCAGGCCTCCCTGTCCACCACCAACTCCCAGAGTTCACCCAAACTCATGTCCATCAAGTCAGTCATGCTATCCTGCCATCTCATCCTCTGTCCCCTTCTCTTCCTGCCCCTAATCCCTCCCAGCATCAGAGTCTTTTCCAATGAGTCAACTCTTCTCATGAGGTGGCCAAATATTGGAGTTTAAGCTTTAGCATCAGTCCTTCCAATGAACACCCAGGACTGATCTCCTTTAGAATGGACTGGTTGGATCTCCTTGCAGTCCAAGGGACTCTCAAGAGTCTTCTCCAACACCACAGTTCAAAAGCATCAATTCTTCGCCACTCAGCTTTCTTCACAGTCCAACTCTCACATCCATTCATGACGACTGGAAAAACCATAGCCTTGACTAGACGGATATTTGTTGGCAAAGTAGTGTCTCTGCTTTTGAATATGCTATCTAGGTTGGTCATAACTTCCCTTCCAAGGAGTAAACGTCTTTTAATTTCATGGCTGCAGTCACCATCTGCAGTGATTTTGAAGCCCAAAAATATAAAGTCTGATACTGTTTCCCCATCTATTTCCCATGAAGTGATGGGACCAGATGGAGTCTAATTTCCATAAGCTTGTGTCTGGGCTGGCCTTAGTGACCAGTGTAACCAACAAAATGGGTCAGGAGTGATGCTCTATAGCCTCTGAGCCCATGCTATCTGAAGTTTCATATCTTCTTTGTTGATCTTTTGGGATATTTCCTCACAGGATCAATCAGCCTTGCTGTAAGAAGTCCAAGACACATAGAGAAGACTTGCAGGAGCTCCCGCTGACAGCCGAGCTTAGCCCCAGTTGCTAGCCATTATTAGTGACCAGCAATGGGAATAAGCCATCTTGGATGTCTAGCCCAGCAAGGACTCTAGTCCCAGCAGCCACTGCACTACAACCACACAAGAAAACACAAGTTAGAACCAGTCAACCTACAGAACCATAAGAGAAAATAGTAAATTGTTGTTTTAAGCCACCACATGCTGGGTAGTTTGCAAAAATATAGACAACCAGAGCAGCATTATAAGCAGAAAATGTGATTCTCAAACAAACATGTTCATATAAAGATGGGGCATCTGTTATGTTAAACCTCAAAATATTAAGCAATTTGTGCCCTTAATTAGGCTTCAAATCCTGTTTCTGATTTCAGTGTCATCAGACTTTAAGAAATATTGTGAGTGTATGGTGTTAGATTTGAGGGGGAGAATTGAAATATAGCATTTTGGAGCTCTGAGCTTCATATGTATCCATCCATTCATTTAAATATTGATTATGCAAAGCAATATGCCAGGTGCTGTGGGGGATAAAGGCATGAGTCAGAAAGCTGTACCCATATTAGCATTTTGGAAGACCCTCCCTTTTCCCTCTGAAGACAATTAACACAGTGTTCAAGTTGCCTGCTGGGTTTTCATTTGGTGTTCTCTTGAGTTTTCTGTCTTCCATTTTTTGGGGCCATTTCCTACCCAGATTGTTTGTTTTTTGAGTGTTTGGAAATTATAAAAAGAAAACAAAGACTCTTAATTTGAAAGAAAACCAGTTACATGTCTAAGGACTTGATAATATTTAAAAAACAAGCAAACTAGTAATACTAATAAGCAAGCTAGAATTTTGGATTTTTATTTCTCGCTCCAATTTCTATTGATCCCATAATGTTATAGTTCTCTCAGTGAGATTTAAGTTCATAATCTGGTATAAATGACAGGATGGATAACAGAATTCCTATGTAGCCCAGATGCTTTAAATGTGATAAACCAACTATTAATTGCTTTCAAGTGCTGTGACTTTGCTAAGAACAGGAGATTTGAAGGGAGAAAAACTGAACTCTGACAGCATTCTTTCTTTACTTTAGGTAATTTTGAAAATACTCTAAGCCTGTTGCATTTTCTATAAAGTGAGTGTAAAAGTGGTCTTGATATCCAAAGCTATTGTGAGATTAGCTGCAGTTATGTATATAAAGTACTTGAAAGACTCTAGTGTATAGTAAGAGAATCAACGTTTTTCTGAGATCATGGTCATGGGAATTATATTTTCTATGCTGTAAAAAAATGGTGATGCTGAGAGTTCAATGCGATTTTATTTAGGTTCCTCAGTCAGTGGGGCAATTAAAAATTATCTGGATCTACTTACTTTTGGGGCTTCCCTGGTGGCTCAGTGGTAAAGAACATGGCTGCCAAAGCAGGAGACATAAGAGATGTTGGTTAAATCCCTGGGTCAGGGACGATCCCCTGGAGAAGGAAACAGCAACCTGCTCGTCTTGCCTGGAGAAGTCTTGTTTTGTCTTGTCCATGGTAAATCCCATGGACAGGGGAGCCTGGCAGGGGGCTACAGTTCATAGGGTTGCAGGGGAATCAGGCAAGACTTAGTGATGAAACATTTACTTTTTCCAAGTAGTTTTAAGTTTTTAAAGGATCATTTAGAAAGCAGTGCAAACTTTCTTTAAATGAAATCCCACATAGGTGGACCATTTGTTTGGTTGAAATTGGGACGGGGACTAGTCTCCCTTTCTGCGGGGGTTCTCATGACAAAAACCTAATGGTTTAGTAAAGTTTACTTTAAAAACAACTGCACTAGCTATTTTTCCTACGCTGGCAGCTCTATTTCTTCCTAGTCCTGCTCTGCCATATGTTGTAAGCACTTGACACTATATATTATCCTAAATGTCCTGTGTCATTTCTTGCTTTCCTATAGGGGTTACAATTTCTTACTCTTGTCTGCCTAGGTCTAATCTGTACTATTGCAATACAGGTTCAGCCTCCTTGCACCAGATTGGAGGTGAAAGTATATAAAGGGAATATTATTAAGGTTATAAAAACAAAAACTTTAAGATGCATTAATTTGCTATTGCAAATGTTTTACCCCAATTGCAAAATGAAATCAAGTATGTTTCACCGTAATTGCTTAAGCCAGCTGAGCAACATTTTCATCCCATAGCTTGAAGTTTTATAATTTGGGATTTCTCCAAATACACTCTAGGGAAGTTGGTAAAGGCAGCTGGTGAACACAGATGTTATTTCATTAACATATTTAGCCAAATCTTGATAAATCATAATATACATTTCGTTAAACCGGGAAATTCCTTTCCTTGAGTACCTTTTCTGACTTCCAGAGATTTTCAGGGTTGGTGACCTGTATTCATGAGATTTACCTGGTTTTAGTTCTTTTTACAGTGACCACTTAAGTCCAGTCCAAATTTCATAGACCTTTGATTTGCTCCTGGGTTCTCATGCCGCTCAAGGCTGTGCCTCTGCTGTCACTGTGAGGCTGGGTGTCCCTTATATTAAGCACAGTGGGGAGGTCTAAGAGCCTGCTGTTGAACCTGTAAAGTGTGAATAAGAACATCTCTTATGTATACCAATATAGGGAGGAGCTTAATGTTTGCATGAACACATAAGTACTTGAGTAGCAGGTGACAGCTTTTTTAATTAAGCAAAAATCAAATTATAAAAATAAAATGTTTATTTTAAAATTTGAAACAACAGAGATACATGTAGATAAAAGGGGGGATCTCCCATTGTTTGTTCATTTTGTTCAAGCATTCTGTAAGTTTCTACTTTTTTGTTTGTTTTTATATTTATTTTTTTATCAGCATTCTTAGACAGAAAGGAGAGAAAATGAGGCAGAGGCAATATAGCAACTTTGTTTTTATTAATGTTTTATGATATATCTTTACCCAGGCTTTCATTTTCAAACTTCCTCTTTCTTCTGTTATAATTAATAAAGTTGGAATTTTTAAAAGGTAGTCTAAAATTTTTTTGTCCTTTAACTACAACATGTAATGTATTGAGGTTTAGTATTTCAAATTGTTTCAAATATTTCAAATTGTCCTGTGTTTTTAGAACTAATTAATTTTTTTTATTATTCCCTTCTCCTACTTTGGAAGTTGTATATTCTGTTTCCTTTCTTTTAGTGGTTTCCCTAGAAATTATAATGTGACTAATTAACACATCAAAGTCTAATGGAAAAACTTTACCTCTCTCCTAGACAATATAAATCTTAAAAAACCTCTAATTCCATTTACTCGCCTTCTGATTTGTATGATTTTGCTAGGAATTATAATTATATATTTTTATACTTCCTGATATATTACTACCATTATTGATTTTATATTGTCAAAACTCAGGTTTACTCAAAAACTTATTCATTTCTTTGCTATTTATTCTTTCTTATATCTCAGGCTTTCCATTGGGATCACTTTCCTTACACCTGAGGAATATCCTCTAGAATTTTACTACATAAGGTCTGCTAATGACTTTCTGAATTTTTGTTTATAAGGAAATTCCACTGTTTTTCCCTTTTTAAAAGTGATATTTTCTCTGCATGTAGAATTCTAGATAGACAGTTACTTGTTTTCAGCACACTGAATGTATCATTCCATTGGCTTTGGTTTCACTGAATCTGTTGAGAAACAAAATGTCAGCCTGTTCCTTTATTGAAGGAATCCTCTCCCCTCCTCTTCCGCCAAGCCCTGGTTTCTTTTTACACCATCCGTCTTTGGTGTTGTGCTGGTTTACTATTAATATAAAGTGAGATTTCTTTGATGGGGACCGATTAGGTTCCTTAAATCTGTGGATTGATGTCTCACCATTTCTGGAATATTTTCAGGCATTGTCTTCCTAAATATTGTATCTGCATCATTCTGTCCTTCCTTCCATCTGAAGCTTTGACAGAAAATTTGATAACATGCTAACTCTATGTGCAATCAGTATTAACTTTCATTTTTTCACTACTTTCTTCATATTACTTTGTAGATAGTTTTCTTCTAATCTATTTTAGAGTTCTTAATTTTTTCTTCAGCTGTGTTTAGTTTGCTCACAAACACATCAGTTGAGTTCTTAAATTTAAGTACATGTATTTGTTATTTCTAAAGTATCTCTGTTTTTAGGTTCGTGGGTCATTTTTAATAGTGTTCACAGGTTAATTCTTCTCTTTAATAGGCATTTCATAATTTAGTGCTAACTATTCAAATATTTGAAAACTCATTTTGTTTTAGCTTTTCAGTTGTTTTCATAATGCCTTGATTTGATGTGTACACATAAGTTTTAATCCTGAGTTGCTTGTTTTCTCTGGGAAATTATTTACAGGAATTTTTGAGTCCCTGGATGATGACGAGCTCCTCTAAATATCTGGGGGG
Organism: Bos taurus; assembly: GCF_002263795.3. NCBI lineage: Eukaryota > Metazoa > Chordata > Mammalia > Artiodactyla > Bovidae > Bos > Bos taurus. The sequence continues at coordinate 9,290,836 of NC_037344.1, read as the reverse complement.
TAGTTTTTCTTGTTTCTGTCCTATACCTGAGAGAATTATGTCTAGGAAAACTTTAAAATGAATTTATAGTCTGAAGTCTCTGAACACACAAATGATATGGATTTGAGCTACAAATGTATATAAAAGCTCATTTAAAATTATGACATCTCAGGGAAAATGTATCCTTTTTCTTTCCTTAATATCAAAGCAAATTTTCCTGTTGCTTCCTGAAGGTGGGGAGGAATGAGCTTATTTTTTATTCATTCTCACTGAGCATTTGGCCAACTGGAGTCCCAGATTATTGGTTGGCAAGACTCTCTTATAGACGCTCTAACTTGGGTTAACCTTTGTTTTCAATCCCTACTATGCTATAAGGCTGTAAAATTGCAATTCAAGTTTTTAAGTTTAGAAAATGCCCAGTGGTAAAAGTAACTTAGTTGTCTGCTAATCTTAGGATTCTCTTTTCCACTTAGCTTTTTATTAGCAATAATTTACTATTTTTGTTATATCATAAATATTTTTAATATGACATTTTCATATTTAATCCAGTATTTTTAGTTGTTTTCAGGAATATATTAATAATCAATCCTTCCAAATCCCTAAGCACCATAACATATGAAGCAGAAATCTCCATTTTTGTCTATATCAAGTATGGCTATCATTCAGTCATATGGAGACTTTGAGACTCCATATGTGGAATCATATGGAGACTCTTTCTTTGTTACTAATAATGATTGGGTTATATACCATTTTATTTGTAGGTGTCATCATTTCAACTGCATTATAAATGCCTTAAGACAACTTTGTTGTGATCTGCAGGGTTCCCAAATAATGGGGTTACATTACTGGTCCCCAGAATATATTGGCTGATTGAAAGACTAGGGTACACTTTCTTCATTCAAGGAATATTCTGATTTTTATCCATCAGTATGGCAGCACTGATCCGCTGGCAGTAAGTCATGCTCTTTAAGTTCTTTTCTCCATCAATACTGATTAATTTATGCTGATCTATCTCTACTCTCTGAGCAGGAATATTTGTCTCCAGGGCCTTGAATTCATGAAGACAGAGGAGGCTAGGAAATACACAGGCAGACTTCTTCCAAGTGTGTGTGATATAGCAATGACAGAGATGGTTAATTTTCTTCCAATATCTACTTCTGCGTTTCTCCCATTATAATAAGATTGTTTTAGCTAGATACATGACTTTCTAGGGCTTCCCTGGTGGCTCAGATGGTAAAGAATCTGCCAGTAATACGGGAGACTGGGCTTTGATCCCTGGGTGGGAAGATTCCCTGGACAAGGGAATGGCTATCCACTCCAGTATTCTTGCCTGGAGAATTCCATGGACAGAGGAGCGCGGTGGGGTCACAGTCAGACATGACTGAGTGACTAACACTTTCACTTACATTTTCCTAGAATAATAGAATATACTGGCCAGCTTTCTTTGTAGGAAGCATGACATATAACTATGTTCTGGTCAAAGGGGTGTAAAAATAAATACCTGTGATGGCTTCCAGGACCCTTCCATATGAGACAATTGGCATGGACTCAATGAGCCTTCTTATCTCTTTTCCCTAACATGCTGCCTGTACTTTATATGATGGCTGTAATTCCATCTCAGTCCATGAGTGAAGACCATGACCAAAGGATGACAGAGTGGAAAGGTAGAAGGAATCTGGGTCCCTCTGGGCTTTGTGGAATAAGGCTGCCTCACCATCCCTCTGAAATGTTTACCTCTTTTTCCCTGAGAGACAAATTAACTTCTAGTTTATTTAAACCATTATTAGTTTAGGTTTCTGTTATTCACATCTGAACACTATCTGAACTAACCTAGTGAGTAACCATTTAATAAGAGAAATGATGTAGTCAGGGGTTTGTTTATAAATATCTGGGATCCATGACATAACATCTAGTTACACTAATTAATGGCTTTTGTCAATCCTTAGAGGTGGGATTGGATAGTAAATAGCATAACCTAAATATATGATATCTATTTTATGTGGTGTGCTGCAAATCATGGGGTCGCAAAGAGTCGGACACAACTGAGCAACTGAATTGAACTGAACTGAACTTCATAGCTTTCAATACGTTTCGAGTTCCATTTTTCTATAATGTCTATACCAGGGCTTAGAATTGGTAGGTTTTTCAACTCATTGGAAGATAGACTGAATGGCAAAATTCCTCTTGATTCCAGAAAAAGATAACCTCCAAATGATTCACTTATGGAAACAGAAGCAAAAGAAGTAAGTAAAATAAAAGCAAACGGAAGCAGTCACCACACATCATAACCAAGGTGGTTTATTTCCAGGTTTGCCACTGTTTTTCAACATTAGGAAACTTTCCAGTGTGATTCATCCTATCAGTAAATTAAAAGTGTGTGTATGAAGGAAATCAATCAGAAGATACTGAAAAATTGTTCCTACTGGTAAAATCTCTTAGCAATATAGAAACAAAATCTTTTAACCATAAATAGTGTATTTCTAGAAGACGTAAAGCATCAGATCAGATCAGATCAGTCGCTCAGTCGTGTCCGACTCTTTGCGACCTTGACTAGATGAACCTTTGTTGGCAAAGTAATGTCTCTGCTTTTGAACATGCTATCTAGGTTGGTCGTAACTTTCCTTCCAAGGAGTAAACGTCTTTTAATTTCATGGCTGCAGTCACCATCTGCAGTGATTTTGGAGCCAAGAAAAACAAAGTCTGACACTGTTTCCCCATCTATTTCCCACGAAGTGGTGGGACCGGATGCCATGATCTTCGTTTTCTGAATGTTGAGCTGACGTAAAGCATAGGCTTTACTTAATGGTAAAATACTCACATCAGAGCCAAGCGTGAGGTAAAATATTCACTAAAACTGGTAGCACTCCACATTAGATGAGAAATCCTGTTCAATTCAATTAATTAAAAATTTTATATTATGTAGAAATCATATACATTTATCTTTTATCATACTATTTATAGTATACAATGGATATATTATTTCATAGTACTTATATAATACATGATTATATAAATAATACACAAATATTTCTCTCTATATAATATCATATATATATAATAAATATAAATGTAATACTCTTGATGCAAAAGAAATTACTAGACCATGGGGACTCTAACAGAATCTCCAAATAATGCATATAAACATAAGAATTTAATATATATAATAAAGGTGAGTTTGAGGAATGCCTTCCTAAATAAGGCAGAAAATCTAGAATCTAAAAAGGAAAAATAACAGAGATTTGATTTTTATAAGCCCAAAGAAACCGACAAAAAAAAAAACCTGAGTATGTTAAAGGGTAAACAAATTTAAAAGGCAAGAAGTAGATTAGAATAAAAAATGTATGTAAGTGCATATAATAAAAATATTGCTTTAGCAAAAACCTGTATATATAAAAAAATTTTTAAAAAGCCAATAAAAATTTAAATTGCCCAATAAAAAGACAGGCAAAGCCTATGAAATAAAAATAAGTGAATGAACTTTTGAAATAACACTAACTCTGCTATAAAAATCAAGGAAATGAAATTAGAACTATTGTGATATACATATATTGCCCCCAAATAAGAGAAGGGTAAAAAAAGTCTTGGTGAATTAGTCAGGAAATGCTGACTGAAAACACTCTTTGTTGGGAAATAAATTGGTTAAGCCTCTTTGAAGGTCCTTTGAACATTTTTATCAAAATTAAAAAATAAACTTAACATGAGCCAAATTTTAACCTTTATACATATAGGGACAGACTTATCTACTTAGATAATCACCTAATCAAAGTTTGTAATTAAGAATGATTGAGATTTTCCTAAATGTAATTTAATAGTGGAATGGTTAATATCCCAGAAAGTCAAAGTTTTTCCCTGAGAAACAACACAAACTTAAATTGGGAATTACTAAAATTCAGTGTGACACTGTTGAGACCTTTCTAATTCATGGTGAAAGAGAAGTGAAGAACTTTAAAAAAGGAAACATTTTTTTGGTTATTTGATCTTAGAGGAAGGCAAAACATTTCTTCTTTTATGAAGAAATAAATTTATTGATGTCCTTTGGGAAGGACATATGATCTATGAGAGGCAGTGAGAGAAGAGCCTAGGGAAAGTGAAAGGGGATATTTACTTGGTAACCTACATATTTTTGTCTTATTTGAATTTCCTTAAAAAACTACACCCTTGTGGCAGAAAGTGACAGGAGCTAAAAAGCCTCTTGATGAAAGTGAAAGTGGAGAATGAAAAAGTTGGCTTAAAGCTCAACATTCAGAAAATGAAGATCATGGCATCTGGTTTCATCACTTCACGGGAAATAGATGGGGAAACAGTGTCAGACTTTATTTTTGGGGTTCCAAAATCACTGCAGATGGTGACTGTAGCCAGGAAATTAAAAGACGCTTATTCCTTGGAAGGAAAGTTATGGCCAACCTAGATAGCATATTCAAAAGCAGAGACATTACTTTGCCAACAAAGGTCCATTTAGTCAAGGCTATGGTTTTTCCAGTGCTCATGTATGGATGTGAGAGTTGGACTGTGAAGAAAGCTGAGTGGCGAAGAATTGATGCTTTTGAACTGTGGTGTTAGAAAAGACTCTTGAGAGTCCCTTGGACTGCAAGGAGGTCCAACCAGTCCATTCTAAAGGAGATCAGTCCTGGGTGTTCATTGGAAGGACTGATGCTAAAGCTGAAACTCCAATACTTTGGCCACCTCATGCGAAGAGTTGACTCAGTGGAAAAGACTCTGATGCTGGGAGGGACTGGGGCCAGAGGAAAAGGTTGGGGGCGGGAGGAGAAGGGGACAACAGAGGATGAGATGGCTGGATGGCATCACCGACTTAATAGACATGAGTTTGAGTGAACTCTGGGAGTTGGTGATGGACAGGGAGGCCTGGCGTGCTGCTATTCATAGGGTCGCAGAGTCGGACACAACTAAGCGACCGAACTGAACTGAACTGAATGGATTTTAAAACAATTACAAAGACCCAAGATTCTTCTTTCTAGTTGGGGTTACTCCTGTATGAAATGCTTCATTTGCAAGTCCTATAACATTCCACATAGCCATTTTAAGGAAACCCCGACTGATCATTAGGAATTAAGTATACATACAAAATAGTTCTGCAGGGATAAAAATGGTATAAAATTTTAGCTATTGTTACAATACATGTATATTGTTATAATAAATGTATATGTGGACAGTGGTTTCACATATGGTAGGTATATACGTTCTAACAATGCCATTTGTTTGGAAGTAAATACAATTTTTAGATAGTGAAGACTTGGGCATAGAGAGTGCATTTCTATTTCTTTTGAGATAATCTTAAAGAGCTTGAAAATTAGAGAAAAAAAAATTCAGTGAAAATTGGTACTGGAGTTGTTTCTAGAGCGTTTCATGTTCTGCTAGCTCTAAAAATCCCCTTTCACCTATTACCTGTTCCATGTGTTTTCATGGGTTAGGAAGAGGTGACTTCATCGAGTCCTTCTCAAGGAATCCTGTATCTTACTTGTAGCCACTGGAATGCCTATCATGCTTTCACTACTTAGTAGAAGCACATATTTGTCACATGAATAGGAATGATGGTGATTTTTTAATTTTGACATCATCAATATCCTAGAAAGTCAAGTTTTTCACTTGAGAAATAATGCAGAATTAAATTGGGAATTGATAATACCCAGTGTGATACTGTTGAGACCTCTCTAATTTATGATGAAAGAGAGGTGAAGAACTTTAAAATAAGGGAAAATGTTCTAGGTTATTTGACGTTAAGTAAATGTGAAAGTGTTAGTCACTCAGTTGTGTTTGACTCTTCACAACCCCAAGGACTGCAGCCCACCAGGCTCCTCTGTCCATGGGATTCTCCAAGCAGGAATACTGGAGTGAGTAGCCATTCCCTTCTCCAGGGTATTATCTCAACCCAGGGATCGAACCCTGGTCTCCCTCAATGCAGCCAGATTCTTTATCTGAGTCACCAGTTAAGTCCTTCCTATTTGATATCAGAGGAAGGCAAAACGTTTCTCCTTTTATGGTTGGAGAAAACGAATGAAACAAGTGTACCAATTATATTTTCATTAGTTATTGCTGACATATTCAACTTCATATTGATTCTATTTACGAAACCTGATTTTCTCTTTTGTGACTCAATTAAAAGCTCTGCCAGTGGACCGTGGGTCAAGCAACAGAGTGAGAGACAAGTTAGTGTGCAGAGTGCTTATCAACTGCAGAAGACCTAAATTTTCAAAGTACTGTTGAAATGCCAAGATCTATGGAAACTGCAGCCAGAGAGGCGGCACTAAAGTTTACTGTAAAGTCCCAAGGTAGGAAGAGGTTCACTGAGGAAAGGCCTCAATAAAGTAGAGGAAACTGAAAGCTTAGCAAGCAAAAATGCACATCTGGGTAATATGATTAATCTGGGATTTCAGAGGACGAGTGTGTGAAAGAATGAAATGCAGCCTTAGAGAAGAAACCAAGAGCAAGGGACGTCATGAAGCAAAAGTTCCACTCTTACTTTGTGTCTTGTTTCATTTCTTGGTACATCAAGAGCAACCTTCTGTTCTGGTTCTATCTACAGCTCTTTCTACTACATCCAGTTCCTATTTTTTTCTTGGGAAGAGGAAGCCTTTTCTCGAAAACAGCACTAAAGCAAGTCAACAATATAATCTCTAAGGATAGAAACATGAGGGGTAGTAAGGAGCTTGGTAATTAAACATGTTGATCAGCCAAGAGTGGTAAGTGATTAGCCAGAGTATATTTGGAGGTAGAATGTGGTTAAGAAAACTTCTTTTCTGGAATTGGGTGAAATACAACTTTAAAAGCCACATCAACCAATATCAGACTAAATTGGAATTGTATACTAATTGAAATGCAAATATTTCTGGTGCTGATTCTACGTATGCAGAAGTGATTTTCCTTATTGAGAATAATGGCTGCTTAAATAATCATCTGTGCTTCTGTTTGGATAGTTTGATTGTTAGGAAGCCATTAAAGATATCCCTGGCTATGTTCGATGTAAAGCTTGGGTTCAGATTATATTTGGCATTCTCTTTTGACAATCTTTGTCAAAAGCATTTCTTCCACCTTAATTTCCATTGTGGGTGTTTGAACCTAATTACTTAGTTAATTCATTAACAGGTTCATCGTAAATTTACTGAGAGTACATTCTGTACCAGACACTATGCTGTGGCTAGAGTGGTGAATAAGGTAATAATGGTTCCTGTCATTATAGAGTTTTCAACTGAGTGGATTTTAGTAGAACAGGACAATGTCCCCTTATTGGGATTTTTAGATAAATTTTTATACTCTGTATAAAATTAATGCACAGACTTAATGCAAAGTATAGGAAAAGATAAGAATGCACAGGATAGACGAAAAAATGGTATCTCTTACTCCCATATCTTACAGATAACAACTGCTAAAGTTCTGATATACTGCTTTTGTATTATTTTTCTAAGATGTGGAGATCTGTGTATCAATGCCTTTATACTTTTACCTATTTGTCATCTATTAATCTTTCTATCCCTCAACATGAATATACAGGTGCCTGAGCACACACAGACACATATACAACCATTTTGTTAACTGAATAAAGTTAAAAGACTACAAAGAGTATTCTTTGCTTAGTAAACATTTTATATAAATTTAAATTATAAGGGCTGCCCTTGTGGCTTAGCTAGAAAAGAAACTGCCTGCAATGCGAGAGACCTGGGTTCGATCCCTGGGTTGGGAAGATCCCTAGAGAAGGGAACAGCTACCCACTCCAGTATTCTGGCCTAGAGAATTCCATGGACTGTATAGTCCATGGGGTTGCAAAGAGTTGGACACGACTGAGCAACTTTCATTTTCAAACTATAATAATGTATTTCTTTTTGAAAAAAGATTCACATTCAGCTTCTAAAAATGCTTGGGGCTGGTGCACTGGGACGACCCAGAGAGATGGTATGGGGAGGGAGGAGGGAGGTGGGTTCAGGATGGGGAACACATGTACACCTGTGGCGGATTCATTTTGATATATGGCAAAACCAATACAATGTTGCAAAGTTAAAAAATAAAATTAAATTAAAAAAAATAAAAATGAGTAATCTAAATAAAAACTTCAATTGTCCACTGAAATCAAATCTTTCTACATTCAACCTATTTTTTTCTCTTTATCTTTCTTTGTTGAACTATAATTGACATACATTAGTTTCAGATGTACAACATAATGATTTGACATTTGTATAAGGATATTCATACCTAGTAGTTCTCAACCTGTAAGCTTTAGGCTCTATACAGAGGTTTCTGAGAATAACATATGCATGGGGTTCACCTCAGACATTCTGATTAACCTGGGCTAGAGAGGGGGCCTGGCAACAGTGTTTCTAGAAGTTGCCTACATGATTCCAAGGTGCAGCCAGAGTTTTAAAAAGTCCCACTACCCAGGCTGTACCCTAGATATCCCACACCAGGTAAATCAGAATCTTTGGATGAAGCCCAGACACACGTTTTTTTTGTTGTTGTTGTTGTTTTATTAAAAGTGCTCAGGTGATTCCTATGTTCCCTGGTGATTCCTATGTTACTCAAAATTGAAAACCAATGGTTGAGAACCACCAAGTTGCTTGACTTAAGGCTTAAGCATGTCAACTGGTCTTTTTCAAAAAAACATTCTTCCTGAACCAAAATCAGTTCGAGATAATCACTGTAATAAACCAGTAAAGAATTCTAAGCTTTATCCACTCTGATAGTACCTTATTCAAGGAATTTCTCCTCAATTTTTCTATAAATGCAAAAGAAGCAGAAGAAAGATATGGAAATCACAAGAGAAATATTTCAAAATACTTTTAGCACAGTAATCCATACCATGCTGCTGTATCAGGCTCTAATTCACAGTGAAGAACAAAACTGAAAGCAGAATTGACTTTGGTTGAGGCTATAATGTTAAGGGGAGCACAGCTTAGAAGGTAATCATAGCATCTTCCAGTGAATTCTAGGGCAACAAATATAATAATTAAAGTAATTTTCCCGTGACTCTTTAACAGTTCAAGATGCCAATGTAAACCATATTCTTATATCAGTTTCAAAGAATGCTAGAAAATACATTAAAAATAGTGAATTTAAGAGAATTTCTGCTCAGAGACCAACTAAAACATATAGTTAAATTGCACATATTTTATGTATAAGATATATATCTTCTGTATTTATTTAAATTTTTTTCAAATATTCTAATGATCACGTGAAAAAGACATCCCCCCCTCCCATCTTTTTTTTTTTCATTACTTACCCTAAGGAAAGAAGGCCCCAGGAATCAAACTCCACACTTTTCACAATTACAAATGGCAACTAATGGGAGAAATCTGGGATACTACACTTCTTTAGGCTTCCACACACGTCTGTTTGAAACACTTAAAACAGACACAAAATTTGTATTAACAGCACTGTGGCATTTCTCTGCCACATCACTTTTAGTACCCATATTAAACAAGCACAGCAAAATTCATATTTACCACATAGACAAATGTATATCTTTCAGTTCAATATATATCTATCTGACTTTCAGTTCAGTATATATTTGCATTATAGCTCCATTACGGGCTTCAGGAGTGGCTCAGTGGTAAAAGAATCCACCTGCAATGCAGGCAGGCGACAGAGAGGAGACCAGGACTAGATCCTTGGGTGGTGACTATCTCTTGGAGAAGGAAACAGCAACCCAATCCCAGTATTCTTGCCCAGAGAATTCCATGGACAGAGGAACCTGACGGGCTATATATAGTCTATGGGGTGGTAAAAGAGACAGCACTTAGGGACTAAAGAACAACAATAACAAGTTTATTGCTCAAGAAGTTCCATTCAGCAGAAGAAAAATACGGAAGAATTAAATCTATGAGTTTTGCCTTTCACCATGTGACTGCTACTCTTCACCGGAAAAAAGTCAGCTGTTCCAAGAGAGTCACTTCACACCTGCACTGGGCCTCCCGGAAGGTGAAAGCGAAGTGGAGGCAGCCAATCAGCGGCCAAAGAGGGCGAGCTCCAGCTCCGCCACAGCCACTCGAGCAGGCGCAGAACTTGGGGTGAGCAGGCTGCAAGTCCTGCCTGGCTGGAGAGCCATCATATCCGCACAGCCATCCAGACCAGAGGCATCGTCCAGCCTGTAAGGGCGCAGGGCCCTGAAGCTCAGCCTTGTGTCAGCCTCCCGAGGCTCTCCTCCTGCCCTGGTGCTCTCCGACCATCCGTCCAACCTGTTTCTGACCCATGTGACCCAAGGGCCCACAGGAGGAAGGTGAGCTTGATTTTTCTTAACCAAACTTCACTCCTTTGCCTGCTCTTGGATTCCCCATTATTTGAACAAGGGAGGGTACATGAGAGGAAAAGAGACAAAGTCTTCAGTTCAGTTGCTCAGTTTTGTCTGACTCTTTGAGACCCCATGGCCTGCAGCATGCCAGGCTTCCCTGTCTGTCACCAACTCCTGGAGTTTGCACAGACTCATGTCCGTCGAGTCAGTGATGCCATTCAACCATCTCATCCTCTGTCGTCCCCTTCTCCTCTCGCCTTCAATCTTTCCCAGCATCAGGGTCTTTTCAAATGAGTCTGTTCTTCGCACCAGGTGGCCAAAGTATTGGAGTTTCAGCTTCAACAACAGTCCTTCCAATGAATATTCAGGACTGATTTCCTTTAGGATGGACCTGTTTGATTTCCTTGCAGTCCAAGGGACTCTCAAGAGTCTTCTCCAACACCACAGTTCAAAAGCATCAATTCTTTGGTGCTCAACTTTCTTTATAGTCCAACTCTCACATCCATACATGACTATGGGAAAAACCATATCCTTGACTAGACCGACCTTTGTTGGAAAAGTAATATCTCTGCTTTTTTTGTCTGGTGGTTCTATGGTGGGATTAATGGCGACCTCCTCCAAGAGGGCTTATGCCATGCCCAGGTCTGCTGCACCCAGAGCCCCTGCCCCTGCGGCAGGCCACTGCTGAGTCGTCCCTTCCCAGGAGACACTCAAACACAGTTTGGCTCAGTGTCTGTGGGGTCTCTGGGTCCTGGTGTGCATAAGGTTTGTTTGAGCTCTCTGGCAGGTAAGGGTTTGATTCTAAATGCGATTTCACCCCTCCTACCATCTTGCTGGGGCTTCTCCTTTGCCCTTGGGATCTTGGCAGGATCCAACATACTCCAGTTGACAGTCGCTCAGCTGTGAATTGTAGTTTTGGAGTTCTTGCAGGAGAAGGGTGTGCATGTCCTACGCCACCGTATTTCTGGGATGGCTTAAGACTAAGACAATGTCTTAGCACTGTTTTTTATTTTTAAGAGTCAGTTTGCGTTGTATGTGGAGAAGGCAATGGCACCCCACTCCAGTACTCTTGCCTGGAAAATCCCATGGATGGAGGAGCCTGGTAGGCTGCAGTCCATGGGGTCCCGACGAGTCGGATGCGACTGAGCGACTTTACTTTCACTTTTCACTTTCATGCGTTGGAGAAGGAAATGGCAACCCACACCAGTGTTCTTGCCTGGAGAATCTCAGGGACGGGGGAACCTGGTGGGCTGCCATCTATGGGGTCGCACAGAGTTGGACACAACTGAAGTGAGTTAGCAGCAGCAGCGGCAGCGTTGCATGCACACGCACACACACAGAGTTGTGCTCCATCTAGACTGTTTCCTCAAACAGATGTTTCTCTAACTTCTTCACATGTCCTTCCTTACCGCACCAAGAGCTCTCACTGTCTCTCGGATGGGGCACATCCTTCATTCCACTTAGCCCTCTGGAATCTTGAGCATGCTGGCCTAGCTATGAAGTTGAAGTACCAGCTGCTCCTTACAACTGTCCTTGATCCTTACCTTACTAACTCAGATGGCTCCAGCCCATTGCCTGCTGTCAGACTGAGCAGCAGTTTGCGGTCTCCCCAGATTCCAAGAGCCTCTGTCAGGACTTTCACTTAATTTCAGTTTATTTCGGGCTTGGGGCACATGAGTGATGCCAGTGTCTCCATTTTGTGGCTGTTCTATTCCTCTATGAATGTTTCTTTTTGGAGCCTTTGAGAGAGGGTTTGAAGGGAAGGGAAAATGCCACTACACTCTCTGTGAATTTGCCTAATCCTCTCTCTTAAAGGGGCTCTTTTATCCACTTTTGCACTTTAGACTTCACTTAAGTAGGTTAGAGGTTGTGGTGGGGGTTGATAGTGAGCTTCTGGACCTGTTCTTCTCTTTTCACCCAGCCTCCATAGATGGGTCCAGCATCTTTCTTTAGAATGTGCAGTTATTTATAACCCATTGTTCTCAGTTTTGGAGCTTCAGCCAAAATTCTAAGACAACAGGAAGAGTCCTATTGAAATTCTTATTTTATATATGTGTATACGACACTCACACACACACACAACACAGTCGATTTCACATGGCTTGTCCAGTGCTTTCTTACTTTTCTAAACTTATAATTACATCATGTGCTTTTCATCTTGTCATTGCATCTCTTTGGAAGTGTTTCATATTATTTCATCTAATAAAAGTGTCATAATTTATTTCCCTTTTTAATTGTTTAAAATATTGTTTTTTTTTCCTATTTGATTATAGCAGTAATACTCATTAAAGATATTTATAAAATACAGAAAAGTACCAAGAAGACAACAATGTCATTTGTAATTGCTTGAAAAAGAACTGCCTATATTTTTATATGTTCCCTTCTAGGTTTTCTCCCTCTGCATATATATAATTAGTTATATGGGTACATAGAAGTAGCTGTATCTCTGTGTGTATGTGTGTGTGTGTGTGTGTGTATATATATATATATATATATATATATATATATGCATATCTATCTATATGCATTTTTAATCTCAACACATCATACATCTACATTTAAAAATGAATGAGGTTTCTACTGTATACAGTTTTATATCCTGTTTTCACTTTCAATTATATTTTACTCTTTCTTCATATTTGGAGTATTTTAAAAACCTAACTTTTTATTACCATAAAATCACATGCATCAATAATAGAGAATTTAGAAAATATAGATTAGCCAAAAAGAAAGTAGTCATAATAATATTAACTTTTGTTATTTAACCATTCTGAATCTGTCAAACAGCTTTTAGATAGGAAAAGGAGCTCATAGTAATATGACTAGTCAGATCTCACTAGCGCTTCTGTGGAGTTTTCTCTCTGGTCCCCACCCTCTCTGGTTATTTGTGGGCACTCCTCGCGTTTCAATGCTAGCCATTCTGCTGCTGCCGCTGTGTGCATCTGTGGGTCGGTAGCCACTGTATGTGGATGAGAGCATCTGGGAGGCTGTGGCCGGAGCCCCTGGTGGGTGGGGTGTGCTGTCAGCTAGCATGCTTTAGGCTCTGGAACCATGACTTTCTGCCCACCTGGGAGCTCAATCCAGGTTGTTTTCAGTGAGCTCCCTCCCTCCCTCGGATTCTCTCCAGGGCCCTCATAGCTCTGCCCTAAAATCTGTCCTTGTACTATCGTTCTTCCATCTCCCATGGTCTGAGAGTTTTGTCTGCATATATACGGAATTTAATTGTAGATATAATTCAAAAACGTACTCCTCCCCAGGGACTGCAGCAGCCCCGCTATAATTCATTAGAGTTGTTAGCAGGGAAGTTGACACTGGCGGTATGTGGTTACACACACATGCATACACTTTTATAATTATGAGATAATTTTGATAAAATGCATGAAATTGTATACGATGTGCTTTTCTTGGTGTGTTTATCATGAAATCCTTTATGTATTTAAATATTTTTTATCTGTATATGTCTGTGTACATGGTGGTTTCAAAGATGGGTCTATGGATACTCCAACACTCCTAGTCAAGAGGTGCAGCTTAATTACCCTAAACTTTCAATGCTGTTGATCTCAGTGACGTGCTCCTAGTGGTAGGACATCAGTTATAATGTTAGACTATAACAAACTGTGCGTCTATCTCAAGCTCACCCCTCCACCGATCTCTTGAGTCTGACTTGAAGAAACTGGAGAGAAAAAAAAATGATTACTGTTTTAAGCTGCTTGCTGCTGCTGCTAAGTTGCCTCAGTCGTGTCCGACTCTGTGCAACCCCATAGACGGCAGTCCACCAGGCTCCCCCGTCCCTGGGATTCTCCAGGCAAGAACACTGGAGTGGGTTGCCATTTCCTTCTCAAATATTAATAACCTCAGATATGCAGATAACACCACCCTTATGGCAGAAAGTGAAGAGGAACTAAAAAGCCTCTTGATGAAAGTGAAAGTGGAGAGTGAAAAAGTTGGCTTAAAGCTCAACATTCAGAAAACGAAGATTATGGCATCTGGTCCCATCATTCCATGGGAAATAGATGGGGAAACAGTGGAAACAGTGTCAGAATTTCTTTTGGGGGGCTCCAAAATCACTGCAGATGGTGACTGCAGCCATGAAATTAAAAGACACTTTACTCCTTGGAAGGAAAGTTATGACCAACCTAGATAGCATATTCGAAAGCAGAGACATTCCTTTGCCAACAAAGGTCCGTCTAGTCAAGGCTATGGTTTTACCTGTGGTCATGTATGGATGTGAGAATTGGACTGTGAAGAAAGCTGAGCGCCAAAGAACTGATGCTTTTGAAGTGTGGTGTTGGAGAAGACTCTTGAGAGTCCCTTGGACTGCAAGGAGATCCAACCAGTCCATTCTGAAGGAGATCAGCCCTGGGTTTTCTTTGGAAGGAATGATGCTAAAGCTGAAACTCCAGTACTTTGGCCACCTCATGAGAAGAGTTGACTCATTGGAAAAGACTCTGATGCTGGGAGGGATTGGGGGCAGGAGGAGAAGGGGACAACAGAGGATGAGATGACTGGATGGCATCACTGACTCGATGGACGTGAGTCTGAGTGAACTCTGGGAGTTGGTGATAGACAGGGAGGCCTGGAGTGCTGTGATTCATGGGGTTGCAAAGAGTGGGACATGACTGAAGGACTGAACTGAACTGAAGGGTAGGAAAGAAGAGAGAACTTAAATATACAAACACAGGAGAGGAAACAACACATTGTTGCAGTCCTCTTTGTAACTGGTCATGAGACTGAAAGTTAGCAATTAAGACTTTTCTCTTCCACTGTTCATTTCAGGTGTCTTTTAAAAAATTTAGCCAATATCTTAGATGTTCAAGGTTCTTTACCTGGTGTGGTGTCTCAAATCTTCCTTCTTGAGATATCTGAGCTTTTGTTTGCTTTTCCTACATAGATGCAACGGTCTTCCAATTCATTTCTTCAATGAGCAAATCAGACCAGGAAACGCTCCAGGGCATTCTTTGAGTTCTGTCAATATTTCTTACTTTTCCTGTTTGCGCAGCAGCAGTTCTAATCCCGCTTGACAATCAAGATCAATATCAAAAGTCAACACTGTAATTCCCTTTATTGCCTGTTTACTTAGTGCATGAAGAGCTTGAATTGGTGGGCTGGTATTGTCAGCTTACCGATTAATGACTCCATTCTTGTATCTTCTGAAGCATTCCAACCTACCTCTCCATGATAGCTGAGGCAAAAATAAAAGTGTGCACGTTCAGTTGTACCTGACTCTTTTGTTACGCCTATAGACTGTAGACCTCCAGGCTCCTCTGTCAATGGGATTTTTTTTCAGACAAGAATACTGGAGTGGGTTGCCATTTTGCCCTCCAGGGGATCTTCCCCACCTAGGGATTGAACCCATATCTCCTGCATTGGCAGGCAGATTCTTTACCACTGAGCCACCTGATAAGAGAGAAAAATCCAAGTAGAAATTAGTAATGGGGCTCCAAAGCTCATTTGTGCTTTCAGAACCTAATCAAATCTAGTTCTATACATCCATTTCCATTTGTTGATGGAGCACTTTGGAGCACATCTGACTTCATAGTGAAGTGAAATTGTTCAGTTGTGTCCGACTGTTTGTGACCCTATGGACTGTAGCCCTGTAGCCCGCCAGGCTCCTCTGTCCATGGGATTTTCCAGGCAAGAATACTGGAATGGGTTGCCATTTTCTTCTCCAGGGGGTCTTCCCAACTCAGGGATTGAACTTGGGTCTTCCACATTGCAGGCAGACTCTTTACCCTCTAAACCACGAGGGAATAGGTGAATTAATACATAAATTCTTAATGTGACATTTCTTGTCCCATGGTCACATGTTTAGTTGTAGACTAGTACCGGAGACAAGCCAGGATCTATCATTCAAAATAAGCACAGACACTTGAAAAAAGGGTAATTGCTTTACCCACAAATCTTAACAATTTCTGCTGTGATTCTCCTATTGGGCTGGCTGCCAACCTAACCATTAGATTTCCTGGGTAAAAAGCAAACTAGTGAAGCTGCTTCCAGAAGTGTCTGGTCATCTGAAGAGCCTTCTTTTCCTCTGGGATCGTACTTGAAACTGACACCCTTTAATATGTCTTGTAAATGCTCAGATAGCATACTAAAAAGCAGTTATGTTTTCTCTCCTAAAACAAAAATGGCCCAAGTGCCATGACCTTTTGTAGTGGATAAAAAATATTGTATCTTATCATCTATTTTGGTGGAAGAGCCCAGGTTGCCTGGAAACGTCTTTTAAAGAAGTTAATATTAGGCTTCTATAGTTTTGTTTTTAAGCTTCTTTATTTTATCTTTTGTCTTAATCTTTTTGCTTTTATTTTGTTTTTATCTCCTATTTTCTGAAAAATGTATATTTTACTCAGGTATATTTTAGTAAGGCCTAAGGGTCTTACTATTTCCCATGAACTAGAATGTCTGTAAGATAATGAGACAATCCACTTCTCTAAAGGGAGTCCAGCTTATCTCTTACCAAGACTCATAAGATATGGAATTCCCCATATACTAGAGTCTCAGGAAAATGACAAATGTCCACTGCAATAATGAGTGATCCCCATAAGGTCCAAATTTGCAATTAAGGAAGATTAACAACTCAATTGAATGAGACTGAGCAATACATGAAATTAAAAGACGCTTACTCCTTGGAAGGAAAGTTATGACCAACCTAGACAGCATATTCAAAAGCAGAGACATTACTTTGCCAACAAAGATCTGTCTAGTCAAAGCTATGGTTTTTCCAGTGGTCATGTATGGATGTTAGAGTTGGACTATGAAGAAAGCTGAGTGCTGAAGAATTGATGCTATTGAACTGTGGTGTTGGAGAAGACTCTTGAGAGTCCCTTGGACTGCAAGGAGGTCCAACCAGTCCATCCTATAGGAGATCAGCCCTGGGATTTCTTTGGAAGGACTGATGCTGAAACTCCAATACTTTGGCCACCTGATGAGAAGAGCTGACTCATTTAAAAAGACCCTGATGCTGGGAAAGATTGAGGGCAGGAGGAGTAGGGGACGACAGAGGATGAAATGGTTGGATGGTGACACCGACTCAATGGACATGGGTTTGGGTGAACTCTGGGAGTTGGTGATGGACAGGGAGGCCTGGTGTGCTGCAGTTCATGGGGTTGCAAAGAGTTGGACGCGACTGAGCGACTGAACTGAACTGAGCAATACAAGTATTATACTTGACAACCAGGCTCTTGAAGACCATTAGTTAAGTGCATCTTTCGAACATAAAACTCCATGGACTCCTTCTAGTCAGTTTTACCACACCTTGATCCTATGGGCAAAACGTCCTTCAAAATTTTTAGTTTGTGTTGTCTTAATGTAGAAAATGTGAATTTTTTTCATGGATATATTCAAATTTTCTGAACAGCACTAAGCTCCTGTGGTTATTTGTCCTGGGGAAAAAATGAATAAATAGGTTTGAACCATAATGGGCAAGAAGCACCCACTATACCGAAGCTATCATGCTTTTCTCCCCTTTTTAAAAACAGAAAAGGGGATAGTTCCAATGTGCAGAGGTGGGGAAATGCTACCAGAATTGTTAGTTTGTCCAGCCTTTGTTAAAAATCACCTGCTTTTTCCTGTTCATTCACCAAATCGTCCATCTTTTTCTAATTTTCCCAACATAGTCATTTGGAATTTATCTCTCTTTATACATATTTCCCTGAAGACATTCCAAGGATAATTACATAAGCATAGCTTTTAATTACTAAGAGATAACACTTAGGGAATGCCATATTTAAAACATTTTTAATTCCAATTAAGTGACAATTTTACTACAGGTCACAGGCATTTCAATTTATTAATAATATCATATGGGTGAATATTAGATCAGTTCATATTATGCTTATAAGATACATACTGCACATGTCTATGATTATTTTTGTAAATTAAATTTCTGGATCAGAGGGAGTACATGTTCATAAGTCTGTCTTGAACAGACTTGCCCCCAAGAAAAAGATGAATTAATTTGTAATTCTATCAATAAGTGTACAAAGAACTTATTTCTTTATACCTTTGCTAACCTTAGATATTACAAGTAAACAGTTTTTGACATTTTGTTAGATAAAAAATATTGTATCCATTAAAAAATGCACAAATCACATATTTTTATAGGTTTCTTGTAATAATTTTTGCCATTTTTTAAATTGAAGTTTTTGTTTTCTTGATTTCTTTCTTTCTTTTTTTTTCCCCTCAGTCAGGTTTATTTTCCTCTAATGAGACAGTTTCAGCATTTCAAAGTTGGGCATTCTACACTCTTACAAACTTCAGTTATTAGCATCAGGAACATAAAAACATTGCAAGACCTCAAAACACAAATAAATACCAAATAAAACCACACACGATATACAGTAAACAAAAATATCAAGCATAATAATGCTATCAGGAATTAAGAATATTAAGCATATAATTGCCATTTATACCTAAAATATTTTCTCCAGTTTTTTTTTTTTATTCAATTTTAATTAAAAAAAAATTATACATGTGTTCCCCATCCTGAACCCTCCTCCCTCCTCCCTCCCCATACCATCCCTCTGGGTCGTCCCAGTGCACCAGCCCCAAGCATCCAGCATCGTGCATTGAACCTGGACTGGCATCTCGTTTCATACATGACATTTCACATGTTTCAATGCCATTCTCCCAAATCTTCCCACCCTCTCCCTCTCCCACAGAGTCCATAAGCCTGTTCTATACATCAGTGTCTCTTTTGCTGTCTCGTATACAGGGTTATCGTTACCATCTTTCTAAATTCCATATATATGCGTTAGTATACTGTATTAGTGTTTTTCCTTCTGGCTTACTTCACTCTGTATAATAGGCTCCAGTTTCATCCACCTCATTAGAACTGATTCAAATGTATGTAGCTTAAGGTAGAAGAAATACAAGTTTTAAGTATTGTTGTTGTTCTTCAGTCTCTAATTTGTGTCTGACTCTTTTGCGACCCCATGGACTGTAGCCCTCCAAGCTCTTCGTCCATGGAATGTCCCAGACAAGAATACTGGAGTGGGTTGCCATTTCCTTCTCCAGGGATTCTTCTCATCCTAGGAATAAAAACTTCACCTCCTGCATTGGCAGGTGAATTCTTTACCACTGAGCCACCAGGGAAGCTCAGTTTTAATTATATATGTGATAAATTTTATCCAACTCAAGGCTTGTACCTGGACTTTCTCTCTACTTTACATTTCAGTCATGCTCAATCTTACTTCAGTTTGATGTATGTTATTCGCTTCTCTAATTTAATAGAGGCCATGCTTTCAGGAAGTTTCCAATAACATGATGCTTTGTTATAATTCTTCCACACCTTGAGTGTATCTTTTCCTTTTTTCCCCAAGGAAGGATCTCTTCAAATTTTCCATTATTTAGAGTTTATAATTACCTGTTCTTGAATAAAAGAGATTAATTCAAGCTCAATGTTTGTCATTAAGCCACTTAGCTACTTGTGTTTAGATGTCTTTTGTTGGGTCTTCAGCTAGTATTTGGATGATGTACACAGTTATAAATTACCGAGTATTGAGCAGAGCTCCTGTGCTATACAGTAGGTCCTTATTAGTTCTCTCTTTTATATATAGGAGTGTGTATATGTCAGTCCCCCAAATTTAAATCTGACAGATGTTACAGATTACTGAAGTTGTTGTTCATTAATAGGAGAAAAGGAGATGAGTGTCAGAGAGGGATGAGCAGAAGTGGGGCATTCTCTTGAGTGCTGGCAAGGAAATTTGATGTGAACATTTATCAGTATTCAGAATATTACTGTTGCAACTTTACATCTCTGTGGTGTGTGGGCAGGCACAGTGTTCTCAGAAGAAAGAACATGTATGACGGCCAATAGATAGGAGCGCCCCAAGTAAGCACGTTGTGTGAATGGACTGCATATAGAAAAGGACTAGAGGAAATGAGGCTGAGGATAAGGCTGAGGGATTCATCATGTATATACCTGCCTGTGGAGTTTAACGTTATCTCAAAGGATACTGAAATGTTTAAAGCACGTGTGGGAACATGCTGGGACAGAAAGGTCACTTTGGCAATAATTTGATTGGAGCAGGAGGAGCTTCCTGATGGAGAGAATGCATAGGAAGTCATTTCAATGGTCCCAGCAGGAGAAAGGGAGCATCCTTTGCCTGTTTCATTTACTATTATTTTATCCATTCTGAGGGTTGTCTTTTCACCTTGTTTATTGTTTCCGGTGCTATGCAAAAGCTTTTAGGTTTAATTAGATCCCACTTGTTTATTTTTGCTTTTATTTCCATTACTCTAGGGGGTGGGTCATAGAGCATCTTGCTGTGATTTGTGTCATAGAGTATTCTGCCTGTGTTTTCCTCTAAGAGTTTTATACATCCTTTGAGATAAAGTTAAAATCCATAGACAGTAAGACCCTGGAGAGAAAATGAAAAGACTTTGTGACTGGAATATAAGACAAGGAAAAAAGGGAGGAATTCAGATGATTCTTACGCATTTGGTTCAGATTGTAGAGTCAGTGAGTGTGACTTTCACTAAAATAAACTGGTCTGTTTGTACTGCAGTATGGTGTGATAATGAACTCATTTTTGGTATTTCCTTAATGATTTCAGATAGAAATCACTATCAGAAATTTTCTACATAGGCAATTTTAAGTTTAGTGGAACAAACAAACTTAAAATGTTGCCAAGAATAAAATGAATTAAATTTTTTAACATATATGTATGCAGCCTATCTCTGGTGGCTCAGCAGTAAAGAATCCGCCTTCAATGAAGGAGATGCAGATTCGATCCTGATTTGATTGGGAAGATCCCCTGGAGTAGGAAATAGCAACCCACTCCAGTATTCTTGCGTGGGAAATCTCATGGACAGGAGAGCCTGGCAGACTATAGCGCATGGGGTTGAAAAAGAGTCAGACATGACTTAGTGACTAAAAACAAGCAAACAAACAAAATTGCCTATTTCAACTATTTGGATTGTGATATATTGCTGTTAAGGCTAATAAAATGGGAGAAAATAACCAGCAAGATCAGTATTCAAATCAGGTTTGAGTTGGCAGCATGAGGGAATGAGAAGGAGCTTATACTTTGGAAGACAGGAAATTAATATCCTTGAATGGAGTTTGCTCATTAACAGTGGAATTTGGGGCAAGGCACTTAGTCATTTGCTTCCTCAGTTCCCTATTTGTAAAAGATAGATAATATCATCTTTCAAATTTTTTCAGAGTCTTAAGCTTTGAACTAGATAGCTGATATGAAATTGCTTCCATATGCTGGTTTCATACCTGGAATGTTAAGAAACAAAGTTATTAGGTATTTACTGAAAATGGGCATTAGCACAGACATTTTCTAGTGAATTGCCCTATGAGGTAAATAAGACAAGGCATGTGTGCATTTTAATGCTACCTTTGACAAAAAATATATATTTAATCCATTTTTTAAAACATAATGATTTAGAGGCTAGGACATTGCAAATGTAAATTATGACACATTAAAAATGAAATCGAGCTAAAATGGCAGTACTTAGCACCCGGGAGGATATTTTGGTGATCAATTTTTTGATTACCATTTTCCGTTATTAAAAATACAAGAAAGAGAAAAGAAAATGGTTTTGCCTTCAATATTAATATAAGTTTCAACTCCTGGCTGTGGTTACACCATATATATCACAGCCAAACTTCTTACAGAAGTAATACGGAGCATTTCATATTCTTTCAAATAAGTTCACATAATTAAGAAAGTGTTTTTCAAATGAAATAGAATTATCTCATTTACTCTGCTGTATTTACATATGTCTTTCATGAAGAGCTATTTGGCAGTAAATCTAGTTGTTCTTTAAATAAACATACCAAAATACTTCTTCAGAGTCTAAAGTTCTGCTAAGAGGAAAAAAATCCACACCAGTGTTGCCTCTGTAAAGATATTATCACTGCTCTTTTTTTTGGTCTAGAGACAAAATATTGGAGAAAATGGAATTTTACCAAAAGCAAGTTATGAATTCCCCTTCTACAGAATCTTATCCTTCAGTATTTTATGAACCAAAAAAAGTTAATAGATTATTTTTTTAAAGTACTCATTTGCTCGAAGTATGTCAGAATAAAGAAACTGATAATTATTTACCTAGTTTCAATCCTAGGTAAGCTCTCCTTGGGCAGAAGTCCAAATGAAAGGCTTATCCATTGCAGCTTGTGTTTGTCAGATGAAGCCCTACACATTTAAAACTCAAAACTTACAGGCCCCACATCTGATTGATAGGTGTTTTTAGCTAGTGTCCATTCAGCACCGTGGCTTTCATTACCAAGTTGACATTTCGGGGTGTGTTATCTTTCAGAGATTCTATTTTAACTCTGTTGTAAAAAACGAGGGGGGAGATATTTTAACAGTTGAATAATGTTGAGAATCACTTTCCAACTTGTATCTGAGTGTTGAGCACATTCGTGTTGATGCCAGGGCCTCAGTCCAGTTCAGAACTGATCTTTGCAGTCAGGCTACTTGGGTTCAAATCCTGGCTTGGCCTCATAGTAACTGTGACTTGAAACACTTTGCCTTCCTTTGCTGTGCCTTTCAGTTCAGTTCAGTTCAGTCACTCAGTCGTGTCCGACTCTTTGCGACCCCATGAATCACAGCACGTCAGGCCTCCCTGTCCATCACTAACTCCCGGAGTTCACTCAAACTCACGTCCATCAAGTTGGTGCTGCCACCCAGCCATCTCATCCTCTGTTGTTCCCTTCTCCTCCTACCCCTAATCCCTCCCAGCATCAGGGTCTTTTCCAATGAGTCAACTCTTCGCATCAGGTGGCCAAAGTATCGGAGTTTCAGCTTCAGCATCAGTCCTTCCAATGAACACCCAGAACTGATCTCCTTTAGGATGGACTGGTTGGATTTCCTTGCAGTCCAAGGGATTCTCAAGAGTCTTCTCCAACACGACAGTTCAAAAGCATCAATTCTTTGGCACTCAGCCTTCTTCACAGTCCAACTCTCACATCCATACATGAGCACTGGAAAAACCATAGCCTTGACTAGATGGACCTTTGTTGGCAAAGTAATGTCTCTGCTTTTTAATATGCTGTCTAGGTTGGTCATAACTTTCCTTCCAAGGAGTAAGCGTCTTTTAATTTCATGACAGCAATCACCATCTGCAGTGATTTTGGAGCCCCCAAAAATAAAGTCTGACACTGTTTCCACTGTTTCCCCACCTATTTGCCATGAAGTGATGGGACCAGTGCCTTAGTTTCCCTAATTAAAAAAATGGGAAAAATAGTAGGACCTATTTCATCGCTGTTGAGAGCATTACATTGGTAAACACATAAAGTATTCTTGACACCTCAGTAATAAAAAGCTATTGTTGTTATTATGAACTCAGAATTGTTATTATAATATGAAGATAATAAACAATGAAAAGGAAAAGATTAGGCTCTTCAACTGGTACTCTTGACATTGTGGGCTTCCCTTCTGGTTCAGGCAGGCAGCGGGTAAAACATCTGGCTGCAGTGCCAGAGATCTGGGTTCAGTTCTTGAGTTGGGAAGATCCTTTGGAGAAGGGAACAGCAACCTATTCCTGTATTCTTGCCTGGAGAATCCCATGGACAGAGGAGCCTGGTGGGCTACAGTCCATGGGGTCACAAAGAGTTGGACACGACTGAGTGACTTTCACTCTCATTTTTCACTTGACATTGCAGGGATTTGGGGAAGGAGGAATATATCAGAAGGGGGCTCTGCACCCAGAGATGCCCCCTCTTCCTAATGCCTGTGATCAATCTTGGAATATCAAGAGAAGGGGGAGTGTATCATTACATCCCTAAAATGCTGGTGACCTAATCGGAACCTTCAGCTCTCTTCTTATTGGTAAAATTCATTCCCAAATAAATCCCTTCTCTCCTCCCTGCCCCCGCAAACTTGCAAAACCCACATGCCTCATTTGAGAAATACATGTGCCAAGTTTGAAATTTTAAAATTCAGACTCCTCTAATTTTTTTGCATACACATAAATTCTGGCAAATTTCAGTGCTGGTTAAAAAAACACGTTTTTGCTTGTTGGAATGCTATTATCGCTCCAAACGATTGAACAGATTTCTTCAGCCTTTCTGAATGTAGTTCATTTCTGAGAAGACAATAAGGATAAAGAATTTCTTCCTCAAGGGTCATGCTGGGGGAGGCTTAGAAAGTACTAAGTTGCTGCATATAATACCCAGAAAAAGTTTCCTCTCATCTTTAGCTGGTTATTTCAGGTATTTCTCTCTCTTTTTTTTTTTTTCAAACTTCCCAGTGAGACAACATAGCCTTGACAAAATGAAAGATGAGTTTCAGTTGCAATCTATAATCCTCACATAACCCATTATGATGGATAGTCTGTTGGCAAGTCTGGTGGGCTGTAGTATCTACTTTTTCAATCCCATGCTCATCTAGGTCTTGCTATGAAGTTATTTTGTAGAAGTGCTTAATATCTGTGATCAGTTGACTTTAAGTAAAAAAGATGATCCTTGATAATGTGGGTGAGGCTTATCAAATTGGTTGAAAGGCCTAAGAGCAAAATTGAGATGTCCTAAAGAAGAAATTCCATATGAGATCTGCTTTGTCAGCTCCTGCACCAGTTTCCAGCCTATCGGCCTGCTCTACTAATTTTGAACTTTGCTCCCATCTCATAACACAATAACTTGACATTAATAAATCTCTTTATCTACCTACTTACCTACCTACGTTTCTTTATATTTATCTATCTATCACTGGCTCTACCCCTTTCTCTGGTGGAACCCTGACTGATAAAATCTTCATCTCAATTGTGATATAAAATGCAAAGTACCCATTTCACTGGCCCAAGACTTTTTATTTCAATTGCTTAAACAATTTATTTTAAAAAGCATTTAAGCAACTGATATAGCTGTTTTTTAATGTTTTATTGAAACATTTTACACACATATACACACACAGAGAACACAAATCCAATTGAACACATTTGTGTAATCAACTCTCAGATCAAGAAACAACATAATCTGCACACAAGAAGATGCCTTGGTGCTCCTTATCATCATGCCCCACAATCCTCCTTCCACATTAGTTGAAAGGTGGATCCTTAGGAAATGAAGCCACGAGAAGACTCTGAAGTTCCTGTGTATACTCTCTTAAGTCCGGCCTCCTTCCAGCTCCCTGTTACAGCCACTCTTCCCTTAGTCAGTCTGAGGGCTCAGTCCCATTCCTCACTTGGAAAGCATTACTCATATCTAAATATACACATTCTCCAAATCCCTTAGGTTATAAAAATTTTCATGGCAATTGGTTTAGCAATGTGGAAAAAAAGAAATGGATAAGAGAAATGGAAAACCCTTTCAAATAGCTTGATTGCTGTGGTGATGAGAACAAAATTAGATTAACCTGGCTGTTAAGGGTTTGCACATGGATAAAATATATGTATTTGTGTCACAGTTATGGGCTTCCCAGGTGGCGCTAGTGGTAAAGAACCCTCCTGGTAATGCAGGAAACATAAAAGATTTGGATCGGGAAGACCCCTGGAGGAGGGCATGGCAACCCAGTCCAGTATGCTTGCCTGGAGGACCCCATGGACAAAGAAGCCTGGCAGCTACAGACCATAGGGTTGCAAAGTCTGACATGA
This sequence comes from Bos taurus, assembly GCF_002263795.3. Taxonomy (NCBI): domain Eukaryota; kingdom Metazoa; phylum Chordata; class Mammalia; order Artiodactyla; family Bovidae; genus Bos; species Bos taurus. Next base: position 9,265,074 of record NC_037344.1, on the reverse strand, counting down.
CTGAATCGACTTAGCATGACTTAGCATGCATGCATATCACAGTGTATACAGGTTCATATCTTATCTCTTCTAATACGTTGCAAACTCCTTAAGATATCTTCCCAGTAGAGCTTAGCGATGCCCCCACACTGCCTAGGGCAGATGCTCAGCCAGCACCTGTTACATGGATTAAAAACAATAATCGTTACTCAGTTTTTAGTACAGACCCATTAAAATTAGAGCAGATTATGCATTTTGAGGATGGCCATTGTTTATCCTCCAAAAGAAATTTAGATTTCCTAATGGTTTCTTAATCTACTAAAGCAGGAATACATGGAACAAATCTAAATAAAGCCTTGATAGATCAACACCTGGGATGCTGCAAAATACTCCGATTTTGTCCTCTTGAGAAACAAGATCAACAGAAGTAATCAAGGGGACGGTTTTCCTTATAGTAAATGATCAAGGAAACTATGAAAGACCTATAACAAGGATGTGAACAAATACTATGAAATTCTTGATGTCATTTCTTCTTTTAGTTATCAACCTTTCCTTTCCCTGGTGGCTCAAACTGTAAAGGACGGGCCTGCAGGAGACCTGGGTTTGATCTCTGGGTCAGGAAGATCCCCTGGAGGAGGAAATGGCAACCCACTCCAATATTTCTTGCCTGGAGAATCCCCATGGACAGAGGAGCCTGATGGGCTACCGTCCAGGGTGTCACAAAGAGTCGGACATGACTGAGCAACTTCCACTTTCTTTTTTTTTTTTTATTTTATTTTATTTTTAAACTTTACAATATTGTATTAGTTTTGCCCAACATCGAAATGACTCTGCCACAGGTATACCCATGGCTCCCCGTCCTGAACCCGCCTCCCTCCTCCCTCCCCATACCCTCCCTCTGGGCTGTCCCAGTGCACCAGCCCCAAGCATCCAGCATTGTGCATCGAACCTGGACTGGCAACTCGTCTCATACATGATATTACACATGTTTCAATGCCATTCTCCCAAGTCTCCCCACCCTCTCCCTCTCCCACAGAGTCCGCAAGACTGATCTATACATCAGTGTCTCTCCACTTTCACTTTTCACTGTCTTTCCCAACAGAACTCCTTGAAAAGCGTATCCATTCTGTTTGGACCTAATTTCTCTTCTCCTTACTCCCTCAAGCCCTCCTCAACCTACTTTTTGCCTGTACCAAACCTACCAAGACTCACCTCGAGGGGCCACAGAGCTCAGGCCTCCTAGGACAGGACCATTTGATGAAACTGGCCACTCCCTCTTTTGTGAAATTCTTGGCGTAGCTTCCAGGACACACTCTGGAGAATGCTCTTCTGCCTACTCCTATGGGAGGTTTGTGTTGATCCCCCCTCAGCTCCCAGACACCTTGTGCCCAGAACCAGGTCTTGCCTCTTCTCTCTGTCTGCACCCTCTCTTCAGTCTCATTTCCTGCATCACCTTCTGTGTGTTGATGACTCTCAGGTCTAGAGTCTCGGGTTCCGCTCTGGCAAGGCTCCCAGTTCTAGCTACCTGGTCAACATCTTTAAAAGATCTCTACAGTGCACTGTCAATGGTAACACGTCCAAACTGGCCTCTGTCTTCTCCCAAACTTCCCCTGATCTTTCACCACAAGCTTGTTTCTCATGTGTTTTTTCTAATTTCAGGCCAGAATCTCATCTTTGATTTTGGTCTTTCACACTCTGCTTCCAATCCCTCAACAAATGCTATGGTTCTCTCTTAAAATTGTTTTCAGAACTTAACATGACTTTCCACCACTAACATCACCTGTTACATGCATGCATGTGCTCAGTGGCCAAGTTGTTTCCAACTCTTTGCAAACCCCATGGACTATAGCCAGGCTCCTCTGTCCAGGAATTCTTCAGGCAAGAATACTGGAGTGGGTTGCTATTCTCTTCTCCAGGGGATCTTCCCAGCCCAGGGATCGAACCCAGGTCTCCTGTATTGGCAGCTATGTTCTTTACTACTGAGCCAAGCCACCAGGGAAGCCCCATATCTCACAGAGATAGTTACAATTGTCTCCTGACATAGCCTATCTGCTGTAGTTTCTCCTGCGTCTGGTCTTTTCTCAGTAGAGCAGCAATAGTGATCCTGTTGAAAAGTATGTCAGATCATGTTACTCATCTGCTAAAAACCTTCTGCTGGCTTTCCAACACACTCAGAGTGAAATCTAAAGTCCTTCTTATCTAGGCCTGCAAGAGCTAATGTGATCTGGCAACCTCATTTCTTACCACTCTTTTCTTCTCCTGCTTGCCATACTGGCCTTCCTGTGTATGCTCAAAGTTCCTGCATTTGCTGTTTCCTCTGCCTAAAACACCCTTCCATAGATAGCAGGCCCTTGTTTTCATCCAATGAGCTTCTCCTGTGGACTTTCTATCTCTATCATATTTGAAATTGCAGCCACCTCCACACTCTTTGTCTCACTTTCCTGCGTAATTTTTGTCCAAAGTACTTATGAACACGTTGTATATTATATATTTTGCTTATTTAAGATGCAGAATGAACGTTCTAGGAAGGCAAAGGGCTTGTGTGTGTGTGTGTGTGTTTTCTCCAATAAATCCTATCACCTTGAAATTTAAGTACTCAAATTATTTGTTGAACGATTTTGCTTCTTCCCTTCTCTCCTCTCCTCTTCCTCCATTCCCTTCGCCTCTCTTCCCCTTTTCTCTTGCCATTTCTGCTAGATGTATTCTTTTGATGATCTCCCCAGTTGCACGGCTTTAGTTACCACAAGGAGTATAATCCCAAACTTAAAAAAACTTATTGCAATGTAAAATATATTTAGAGCCATCTGCTCCTATTGAGAAAAAGAGCTAAGCAACATAGAACTAAAGTGTTGTTTCAAATAGTTGGTAATTACCATATGGGACTTATTTCTACTACCAACAAGTTTACTCAGTATCTTACCATTTCTGCTTGGATTATTAGAATAGCCTCTTAGTAACTCGTGTGAACTCATGTGTGAATGCTTCTAACTCATGTGTGAACTGTGTGTAACTTCTGTGTGAAAGCCTCTGCTTTTCAGTCATCAGTGTAATCATATCACACATATTTAAACATATTTCATTTGTTTCCTGGGAAATAGGAGGAGGATAAAAGTGATAATGATGATAAAGGTGTAGAATCATGTATTTTGAAAAACCAGATGAATTTGTTCTTTCACTCAAAGTCAAATATATGTTTCTGTATGAATTAACTAACCCTAAGGAGAGATTTCAAAGAATGCCTGGATTATATGTGTATATAATGTTTCCATTTCTTGAATGACTCTGCTTAGTTGAGTCAGAAGACCTATATTGCAACTAGAACTTTTAAGCATTTGGTTCTTTTAAAGATAGTAGAGTTAAAGCTAGGGGCTTCCCTGGTGGCTCAGACAGTAAAGAATCTGCCTGCAATGTAGGACACCCCGGTTCTATACCTGGATTGAGAAGATCCCCTGGAGAAGGGAATGGCTGTCCTGAGGAACATGATGTGTTCCTGTAATGCTGTGGATTATTGCTCATCATTGGGCCCCAATTTGGGTTGGGTCGGCATCTTCTTTGCTAAGAAAGTCATCCACAAAATCCATTTTAGATAGATCCATTTCTTTGTTAGGTTACATGGTATTTGAGTGGTGCAGAGTGTGGATCAGTTTTCTTGTAGGAAACACAGAAGTAGAAGTGTTTTCCAAATCTTTCTTTACTTGAGTGACATTCTTCACTGGTCCAAACTTCTTTGGCTAATTGATTTTGCAAACAAGACCTTAGCCAACCTTCAGAGCAGCTGTTTCTGGAATAACGGAGACTGGCAAGGGAGGGAATAACTGTGGCTTTAACAGGCATGCATTCGCTTTCCACCACATTCTAAATTGCCGTCTCTGAAAGGATTGCTTTTGATGACCAAATGCATCTTGTTTTCTCTTTGTTAAAAAAAAAAGAAAGAACCTACAGCCCTGTTTTTTAGATGATGATAACACAAAGGAGTCACTGGAAAAATTGGCAAGAGTGAATTGGGTTCCTAATAGGCTGGCCACTGTGACCTGGGGTATTTTTATGAGAAACCCAGTAATGCCCGTTTCATTTTGGAATAGATTCCTTTTCCCCAGTGGCACCCCAGGAGCCTCACTGTCTGTTTCAATTATAAATTCCCTGTCTTTTCATCACAGGCTCAGGGCTATAACTGACTTCTGGCAATGTATGATCAAGCCTAAAGGCATTTAGGGAGCGAATTGTACCATTTGTTGAACATGTAAAAGTCTCTGATACTTGGCGATGAAATTAAAATGTCATTTAGTAAATTAATATGTTAATGGCCAGGAAATCACTTAAGAGGGATAAGCAGTGTCTTCCAACCCTGGAATTTTAGAGCTGGGAGGAAACTTCGGGATCATTTAGTTTAACTCTTGATTTTACCTATGAGGCCAAGGGAGATTAAGTAGTTGGTTTAAGGTCATATCTGACTTAAATAGGTCATCACCTAATTCCCTTCAATTGCCTATTTTGTGACCCACAGTTTTGTTCTCACTGTAATAAGGCTTTGGTGAAAGAGCAAAATTGTAAACCAGACCAAAGATCTTATGTGCTTATTTTCATTTGTTGACAGTCTTCTTTTTACTAGCAGCATAGGGCAAGTATAATAGCATACTAGGCTTGGGCTAGGGGACAGCTGTGAAAGTGGAGAGGCATCTTTGCTTGTAATTCAGTTGCTAAGTCGCATCTGACTCTTTGTGACCTGATGGAGACTCTTTGCGACCTGATGGACTGCAATGTGCCAGGCTTTGCCATCCTTCACCATCTCCTGGAGCTTGCTCAAACTCATGTCCACTGAGTCAGTGATGCCATCCAACCATCTCATCCTCTGTCGTCGCCTTCTCCTCCTGCCTTCAACTTTCCCAGCATCAGGGTCTTTTCCAATGATTTGGCTCTTCACATCAGGTGGCCAAAGTTTTGGGGCTTCAGGTTCAACCTCAGTCCTTCCAATGAACACCCAGGACTGATCTCCTTTAGGATGGACTGGTTGGATCTCCTTGCAGTCCAAGGGACTCTCAAGAGTCTTCTCCAACACCACAGTTCAAAAGCATTAATTCTTCTTTATGGTCCAGCTCTCACATCCATACATGACTGGAAAAGCCATAGCTTTCACTATATGGACCTTTGTTGATAAGGTAATGTCTCTGCTTTTTAAAATGCTGTTTAGGTTTGTCATAGCTTTTGTTCCAGGGAGCAGGCATCTTTTAATTTCATGGCTGCAGTCACCACCTGCAGTGATTTTGGAGCCCAAGGAAATAAAGTCTGGCACTCTTTCCATTGTTTCCCCATCTATTTGCCATGAAGTGATGGGACCGGATGCCATGATCTTCATTTTTTGAATGTTGAATTTTAAGCCAGATTTTTCACTCTCCTCTTTCTCTTTCATCAAGACACTCTTTCGTTCCTATTTGCTTTCTGCCATAAGGGAAGTGTCATCTGCATTTCTGAGGTTATTGATATTTCTCCCAGCAATTTTAATTCCAGCTTGTGTTTCATCCGGCCTGGCATTTCACATGAGGTACTCTCAATAGAAGTTAAATAAGCAGGGTGACAATATACAGCATTGGCATTCTCCTTTCCCAATTTGGAGCCAGTTTGTTGTTCCGTATCCAGTTCTAATTGTTGCTTCTTGACCTGCATACAGATTTCTCAGGAGGCAGGTAAGATGGTCTCTGGTATTCTCATCTCTTTATAAGAATTTTCCACAGTTTGTTGTGACCCACACAATCAAAGGATTTAGCTAAGTTGATGAAGCAGAAGTAGATGTTTTCTGGAATTCTCTTGCTTACTCTATGATCCAACATATGTTGGGAATTTGAGAGACATATGAGTCAATATTATTTTAGGGTGTTATTGTTGACGGCTGAGTGAAACAGGATGGTTATCAAATTATCTTTCATAGAAATAGCTACAAGTAGATAAAAGTTTTGGGGTTTAATAGTCGAAGACACAAGGGTGTTTTGGATTGTTGTTTTAGTTAGTGTGAACACACTGCGTCACTGTCAAGCATTCCTCAGTGTCTCATATTCTGGATTTTCAGTTATTTTTGGTTATTGGGCAGCCACTATCTGAAAGCACGAACCTGAAAAACAAACTTAGAAGACCCTTTGGAATGCCCAGAGAGATGGAATTTAACATTTATGGCTGAGACACTGAAGTTTTGTAGAAAGACTTGCTAGGAAGTGAGAGTTTTTGTTAGGCCTTCAGAATTGTCTGATGCAGAATCAGTCTATTAAAATGGTCCCTGTGGAGAATGGATGAACCCAGAGATACTGCAATATGCTATTGAAGATCGTGGGGACCCTAGAAATGTTTTAGGATTTGAATTTCCCTTTAGTTGGCAATGAGGCAGGCTCTGTACTATCTTCTAGAATAAACATTTTTTCCCCTAACTAGTCCTGAACATTCACATTTGATTATGTGATACTCATATCTTAATTATCAGGGTATCAACAGTGTCTGCCACATGGTAGATACTCAAGTATTTTTCAGGTGAATGTAAAAGGATTATGAATTGGATTTAATTCAGAGAAGGACAGGAAGCCAGTGAAGGGTTGCAACTTGAGCGTGGTTGTGTATTCAAGGCTGGACAAAATACACCAGCTGTCTAGATCCTATCACCCAGAGGTTCATGGGAGTCGCTTGTTCCTTTATTTTTTTCCATCCAGTTTAGGGAGAAAAAGAACAAATTACCCACCCATCTGTAAAATAATGATCAACAGCCTTCTGTGGTGGCCTATGACTGTTCTGATATATGTAAGGACTATAAAGAAAGTGAAATTGTTAACAGTCAACAAATACCAATTTCTAATAATTTGATATTAGTATTAATATCTAATAAGTTAATAGATTTAATTTTTCTCAGCAAGCATTTGTCTATACCTTGCTATTTGTGAAATGTTTGGCTTCCATAGATATAGAAGACCCCAGATATTCCATGTAAAGAAGTTCAAATTATAGTCTCTATTAAACTTTATTTTAAACTGAAGATTTATTTGAAAAGAGACAAGAAAACCTGACTTCTTAGTACTTTCACCAACTGTATATAAAGTAATAAATTGGCTCATTGTTACTATTGTACTTTGAGCAATTCTTCCTAACTGACTGATTACATTAATATGATATTTGGAAATACCTTGGCTCCAGTATTTTTTTTTTTTTTTGCATTTCTTTTCCATGGGGATGGTCTTGATCCCTATCTCCTGTACAATGTCATGAATCTCAGTCCATAGTTCATCAGGCACTCTATCTATCAGATCTAGTCTCTTAAATCTATTTCTCACTTCCACTGTATAATCATAAGGGATTTGATTTAGGTCATACCTGAATGGTCTAGTGGTTTTCCCTACTTTCTGCAATTTAACTCTGAATTTGGCAATAAGGAGTTCATGATCTGAGGCACAGTCAGCTCCTGGTCTTATTTTTGTTGACTATATAGAGCTTCTCCATCTTTGGCTGCAAAGAATATAATCAATCTGATTTTGGTGTTGGCCATCTGGTGATGTCCATGCATAGCGTCTTCTCTTGTGTTGTTGGAAGAGGGTGTTTGCTAGGACCAATGCATTTTCTTGGCAAAACTGTATTAATTTTTGCCCTGCTTCATTCTGTATTCCAAGGCCAAATTTGCCTGTTACTCCAGGTGTTTCTTGACTTCCTACTTTTGCATTCCAGTCCTCTATAATGAAAAGGACATGTTTTTTTGGGTGTTAGTTACAAAAGGTCTTGTAGGTCTTCATAGAACTGTTCAACTTCAGCTTCTTCAGTGTTACTGGTTGGGGCATAGACTTGGATTACTGTGATATTGAATGGTTTGCCTTGGAAATGAACAGAGATCATTCTGTCATTTTTGAGATTGCATCCAAGTACTGCATTTTGGACTCTTTTGTTGACCATGATGGCTACTCCGTTTCTTTTGAGGGATTCCTGCCCACAGTAGTAGATATAATGGTCATCTGAGTTAAATTCACCCATTCCAGTCCATTTTAGTTCGCTGATTCCTAGAATGTCGACATTCACTCTTGCCATCTCTTTTTTGACCACTTCCAATTTGCCTTGATTCATGGACCTGACATTCCAGGTTCCTATGCAATATTGCTCTTTACAGCATCGGACCTTGCTTCTATCACCAGTCACATCCACAACTGGGTATTGTTTTTGCTTTGGCTCCATCCCTTCATTCTTTCTGGAGTTATTTCTCCACTGATCTCCAGTAGCATATTGGGCACCTACTGACCTGGGGAGTTCCTCTTTCAGTATCCTGTCATTTTGCCTTTTCATACTATTCATGGGGTTCTCTGGAGAAGGCAATGGCACCTCACTCCAGTACTCTAGCCTGGAAAATCCCATGGACAGAGGAGCCTGGTGGGCTGTAGTCCATGGGGTCGCTACGAGTCGGACACTACTGAGTGACTTCACTTTCACTTTTCACTTTGATGCATTGGAGAAGGAAATGGCAACCCACTCCAGTGTTCTTGCCTGGAGAATCCCAGGGACGGGGGAGCCTGGTGGGCTGCCGTCTATGGGGTTGCACAGAGTCGGACAGGACTGAAGCGACTTAGCAGCAGCAGCATGGAGTTCTCAAGGCAAGAATACTGAAGTGGTTTGCCATCTTTTACAAATAGCTGTGAAAAGAAGAGAAGCAAAAAGCAAAGTAGAAAATAAAAGATATAAGCATCTAATGCAGAGTTCCAAAGAATAAGAAGAAGAGATAAGAAAGCCTTCCTCAGCGATCAATGCAAAGAAATAGAGGAAAACAACAGAAAGGGAAGGACTAGAGATCTCTTCAAGAAAATTAGAGATACCAAGGGGACATTTCATGGAAAGATGGGCTCAATAAAGGACAGAAATAGTATGGACCTAACAGAAGCAGAAGATATTAAGAAGAGGTGGCAGAAGCAGAAGATATTAAGAAGAGGTGGCAAGAATACACAGAAGAACTGTACAAAAAAGATCTTCACAATCCAGATAATCATGATGGTGTGATCACTCACCTAGAGCCAGACATCCTGGAATGTGAAGTCAAGCGGGCCTTAGAAAGCATCACTACGAACAAAGCTAGTGAAGGTGATGGAATTCTGGTTGAGCTATTTCAAATCCTGAAAGATGATGCTGTGAAGGTGCTGCACTCAATATGCCAGCAAATCTGGAAAACTCAGCATTGGCCACAGGACTGGAAAAGGTCACTTTTCATTCCAATCCCAAAGAAAGGCAATGCCAAAGAATGTTCAAACTACCACACAATTGCACTCATCTCACACGCTAGTAAAGTAATGCTCAAAATTCTCCAAGCCAGGTTTCAGCAATACATGAACTGTGAACTTCCAGATGTTTTCAAGCTGGTTTTAGAAAAGGCAGAGGAACCAGAGGTGAAATTGCCAACATCTGCTGGATTATCAAAAAAGCAAGAGAGTTCCAGAAAAACATCTATTTCTGCTTTATTGACTATGCCAAAGCCTTTGACTGTGTGGATCACAATAAACTGTGGAAAATTCTTCAAGAGATGGGAATACTAGACCACCTGACCTGCCTCTTGAGAAACCTATATGCAGGTCAGGAAGCAACAGTTAGAACCGGACATAGAACAACAGACTGGTTCCAAATAGGAAAAGGAGTACATCAAGGCTGTTTATGGTCATCCTGCTTATTTAATTTATATGCAGAGTACGTGAGAAATGCTGGGCTGGAAGAAGCACAAGCTGGAATCAAGACTGCTAGGAGCAATATCAATAACCTCAGATATGCAGATGACACCGCCCTTATGGCAGAAAGTGAAGAGGAACTCAAAAGCCTCTTGATGAAAGTGAAAGAGTAGAGTGAAAAACGAAGATCATGGCATCCTGTCCCATTACTTTATGGGAAGTAGATGGGGAAACAGTGGAATCAGTGTCAGACTTTATTTTTTGGGGCTCCAAAATCACTGCAGATGGTGACTGCAGCCATGAAATTAAAAGACATTTACTTCTTGGAAGAAAAGTTATGACCAACCTAGATAGCATATTGAAGAGCAGAGACAATACTTTGCCAACAAAGGTCCGTCTAGTCAAGGCTATGGTTTTTCCAGTGGTCATGTATGGATGTGACAGTTGGACTGTGAAGAAAGCTGAGTGCTGAAGAATTGATACTTTTGAAGTGTGGTGTTGGATAAGACTCTTGAGAGTCCCTTGGACTGCAAGGAGATCCAACCAGTCCATTCTGAAGGAGATCAGCCCTGGGATTTCTTTGGAAGGAATGATGCTAAAGCTGAAACTCCAGTACTTTGGCCACCTCATGCAAAGAGTTGACTCATTGGAAAAGACTCTGATGCTGGGAGGGATTGAGGGCAGGAGGAGAAGGGGACGACAGAGGATGAGATGGCTGGATGGCATCACTGACTCTATGAATGTGAGTCTGAGTGAACTCAGAGAGTTGGTGATGGACAGGGAGGCCTGGCGTGCTGCAATTCATGGGGTCGCAAAGAGTCGGACATGACTGAGCGACTGGACTGAACTGAACTGGCTCCAAGTATGTTAGTTTCAGTGATTTTGAAGGATTTCATGTACCATATAAATGCAGGATTCAATGTATATAATTTATGTCATATAATGGGGCTTTCCTGGTGGCTTAGATGGTGAAGAATCCACCTGAAGTAAAGAAGACCCAGGTTCGATCCCTGGGTTGGGAAGATCTCCTAGAGAAGGAAATGGTTACCCACTCCAGTACTTTTTCCTAGAGAATTCCATCGACAGGGGAGCCTGGTGGGCTATGGTCCCAGGGGTCACAAAAAATCAGACACGACTGAGTGACTAACACACACAATGTAAATGAATTCAGCATTTAAAGAGTTGATTTTTTGAAACATCTGATCTCACTAGAAGGAAGTGCTGATAATGTTAAAAGGGTTTTCAAAGTGGAGAGGTATCAAGTTCAGTAACACCTCATTAGCTGCGAGTGCTTTGTCTGCAGAGAAGAGAAATTAATGATATCTCCACATCTTGTAACATTTGTCTTCCTAGTTCAGCAGCACAAAGATCCTATTCCTATAATGAAATTTTCAGTAAATGTATCTTTTCCTGGGCCGCAATTTTTAATCTTCTGTTAAAAATCTAATGTTCTGAAAGTGAAAAAGTTAGTCTCTCAGTCATGCCTAACTCTTTGCGACCCCACGGACTGCAGTTCACCATGTTCCTCTATCCATAGAATTCTCCAGGCAAGAATAATAGAGTGGTTAGCCATTCCCTTCTCCAGATCTTCCTGACCTAGAGATTGAACTTGGGTCTCTCGGATTGCAGGCAGATTCTTTATTATCTGAGCCACTAGGGAAGCCCAATCTTTTGTTCAGATCAGATCAGATCAGATCATTTGCTCAGTCGTGTCTGACTCTTTGCGACCCCATGAATCGCAGCACGCCAGGCCTCCCTGTCCATCACCAACTCTCTGAGTTCACTCAGACTCATTTCCATCGAGTCAGTGATGCCATCCAGCCATCTCATCCTCTGTCGTCCCCTTCTCCTCCTTCCCCCAATCCCTCCCAGCATCAGAATCTTTTCCAATGAGTCAACTCTTCGCATGAGGTGGCCAAAGTACTGGAGTTTCAGCTTTAGCATCATTCCTTCCAAAGAAATCCCAGGGCTGATCTCCTTCAGAATGGACTGGTTGGATCTCCTTGCAGTCCAAGGGACTCTCAAGAGTCTTTTCCAACACCACAGTTCAAAAGCATCAATTCTTCAGTGCTCAGCTTTCTTCACAGTCCAAATCTCACATCCATACATGACAATTGGAAAAACCATAGCCTTGACTATACGGACCTTTTTTGGCAAAGTAATGTCTCTGCTTTTTAATATACTATCTAGATTGGTCATAACTTTCCTTCCAAGGAGTAAACATCTTTTAATTTCATGGCTGCAGTCACCATCTGCAGTGATTTTGGAGCCCCCAAAAATGAAATCTGACACTGATTCCACTGTTTCCCCATCTATTTCCCATGAAGTGATGGGACCAGATGCCATGATCTTAGTTTTCTGAATGTTGAGCTTTAAGCCAACCTTTTCACTCTCCTCTGTCAATTTCATCAAGAGGCTCTTTAGTTCTTCTTCGCTTTCTGCCATAAGCGTGGTGTCTGCATATCTGAAGTTATTGATATTTTTCCTGGCAATCTTGATTCCAGCTTGTGCTTTTTCTAGTCCAGCATTTCTCATGATGTACTCTGCATATAAATTAAATAAGCAGGTGACATTATACATCCTTGATGTACTCCTTTTCCTATTTGGAACCAGTCTATTGTTCTATGTCCAGTTCTAACTGTTGCTTCCTGACCTGCATACAGATTTCTCAACAGGCAGGTCAGGTGGTCTGGTATTCCCATCTCTTTCAGAATTTTCCACAGTTTATTGTGATCCACACAGTCAAAGGCTTTGGCATAGTCAATAAAGCAGAAATAGATGTTTTTCTGGAATTCTCTTGCTTTTTTGATGATCCAGCAGATGTTGGCAATTTCACCTCTGGTTCCTCTGCCTTTTCTAAAACCAGCTTGAACATCTGGAAGTTCATGGTTCATGTATTGCTGAAACTTGGCTTGGAGAATTTTAAACATTACTTTACTAGCGTGTGAGATGAGTGCAGTTGTGCGGTAGTTTGAGCATTCTTTGGCATTGCCTTTCTTTGGGATTGGAATGAAAAGTGACCTTTTCCAGTCCTGTGGCCACTGCTGAGTTTTCCAAATTTGCTGGCATATTGAGTGAAGCACTGTCACAGAATCATCTTTTATGATTTGAATCAGCTCAAGTGGAATTCCATCACCTCCACTAGCTTTGTTCGTACTGATGCTTTCTAAGGCCCACTTGACTTCACATTCCAGGATGTCTGGCTCTAGGTGAGTGATCACACCATCATGATTATCTGGGTCATGAAGATCTTTTTTGTACTGTTCTTCTGTGTATTTTTTCCACCTCTTCTTAATATCTTCTGCTTCTGTTAGGTCCATACCATTTCTGATCTTTATTGAGCCCATCTTTACATGAAATATTCCCTTGGTATCTCTACTTTTCTTGAAGAGCTCTCTAGTCTTTCCCATTTTATTGTTTTTCTCTATTTCTTTGCACTGATTGCTGAGGAAGGCTTTCTTATCTCTACTTGCTATTCTTTGGAACTCTGCATTCAAATGGATATATCTTTCCTTTTCTCCTTTAGTTTTTGCTTCTATTCTTTTCACAGCTATTTGTAAGGCCTCCTCAGACAGCCATTTTCCTTTTTTGCATTTCTTTTTTTGGGGGATGGTCTTGATTCCTGTCTCCTGTAAAGACTAAGAAGGCATTCTTTAATAAGATGAGAGGTGAATCGGGAACCGATAATATATAGAAATAAGGACAAGCTTATTTTTAGTTACAAAAATTAGCAACACACAAAAAAATATGACCAAAACAATTTAAAAATAAAATTCTAGATCAGATCAGATCAGATCAGTCGCTCAGTCATGTGCGACTCTGCGACCCCATGAATCGCAGCACACCAGGCCTCCCTGTCCATCACCAACTCCCTGAGTTCACTCAGACTCACATCCATTGAGTCAGTGGTGCCATTCAGCCATCTTATCCTCTGTCGTCCCCTTCTCCTCCTGCCCCCAATCCCTTCCAGCATCAGAGTCTTTTCCAATGAGTCAACTCTTTGCATGAGGTGGCCAAAGTACTGGAGTTTCAGCTTTAGCATCATTCCTTCCAAAGAAATCCCAGGGCTGATCTCCTTCAGAATGGACTGGTTGGATCTCCTTGCAGTCCAAGGGACTCTCAAGAGTCTTCTCCAACACCACAGTTCAAAAGCATCAATTCTTTGGCACTCAGCCTTCTTCACGGTCCAGCTCTCACATCCATACATGACCACAGGAAAAACCATAGCCTCGACTAGATGGATCTTTGTTGGCAAAGTAATGTCTCTGCTTTTGAATATGCTATCTAGGTTGGTCATAACTTTCCTTCCAAGGAGTAAGCGTCTTTTAATTTCATGGCTGCAGTCACCATCTGCAGTGATTTTGGAGCCCAGAAAAATAAAGTCTGACAGTGTTTTCACTGTTTCCCCATCTATTTCCCATGGAGTGGTTGGACAGGATGCCATGATCTTCGTTTTCTGAATGTTGAGCTTTAAGCTAACTTTTTCACTCTCCACTTTCACCTTCATAAAGATGCTTTTTAGTTCCTCTTCAGTTTCTGCCATAAGAGTGGTGTCATCTGCATATCTGAGGTTATTGGTATTTCTCCCGGCAATCTTGATTCCAGTTTGTGTTTCTTCCAGTCCAGCATTTCTCATGATGTACTCTGCATATAAGTTAAATAAACAGGGTGACAATATACAGCCTTGACGAACTCATTTTCCTATTTGGAACCAGTCTGTTGTTCCATGTCCAGTTCTAACTGTTGCTTCCTCACCTGCATACAGATTTCTCAACAGGCAGATCAGGTGCTCTGGTATTCCCATCTCTTTCAGAATTTTCCACAGTTTATTGTGATCCACACAGTCAAAGGCTTTGGCATAGTCAATAAAGCAGAAATAGATGCTTTTCTGGAACTCTCTTGCTTTTTCGATGATCCAGTGGATGTTGGCAATTTGATCTCTGGTTCCTCTGCCTTTTCCAAAACCAGCTTGAATATCAGGAAGTTCATGGTTCACATATTTCTGAAGCCTGGCTTGGAGAATTTTGAGCATTACTTTACTAGCATGTGAGATGACTGCAATTGTGCGATAGTTTGAGCATTCTTTAGCATTGCCTTTCTTTGGGATTGGAATGAAAAGTGACCTTTTCCAGTCCTATGGCCACTGCTGAGTTTTCCAAATTTTCTGGCATATTGAGTGCAGCACCTTCACAGCATCATCTTTCAGGATTTGGAGTAGTTCAACTGGAATTTCATCACCTCCACTAGCTTTGTTCATAGTGATGCTTTCTAAGGCCAGCTTGACTTCACATTCCAGGATGTCTGGCTCCAGTTGAGTGATCACACCATCATGATTATCTGGGTCATGAAGATCTTTTTTGTGCAGTTCTTCTGTGTATTCTTGCCATCTCTTCTTAATATCTTCTGCTTCTGTTAGGTCCATACCATTTCTGTCCTTTATCGAGCTCATCTTTGCATGAAATGTTCCTTTGGTATCTCTGATTTTCTTGAAGAGATCCCTAGTCTTTCCCATTCTGTTGTTTTCCTCTATTTCTTTGCACTGATTGCTGAAGAAGGCTTTCTTATCTCTTCTTGCTATTCTTTGGAACTCTGCATTCAGATGTTTATATCTTTCCTTTTCTCCTTTGTAGGGAAATGAGTATGTTATTGGGAATAGGTCAGAAGCAGGTCTGAGGTTGTAGAAGTTTTTCTCTTGTTTGTGCCTAAGACATTTATTTATAAACATCAGCAAAACTGAGGAGAAAAAACTTAATGAGTTTTATATAATGAGTGCCCTTCAGAAGAATAAAAATAGGATAGGATATGTAACTATTAACACAGGAGAAGAAAATTTGATTTACCCATTGGAAAGTAATAAATAGAAAAATAAATGAAGTAAAATTATTGTGAAATAAAAAAATAATGGTATAAATAAAACCTAATTTATTAGTAATTACAGTAAATACACATGGGTTAAAATCACAATTCACCATTCAAAAACAAAGATTCAGATTAATTTATCAAAATATACCAAAATCTAGCAATATATTGCCTAAAAAGAAAAAAAAATTAAAACAATAGGGTGCATAAAAAGGTGAATATGAATAAAAAGAAAGTTGGGTAGCAATTTTAGAAATGGCAAACATAATTTAAAGATTAAAATGTAAAAGGAAATAAAAGGAATGTTAATGCAGAAGATATAATAATAAAGATGTATACATCTGTTAATATAGCCTCAAAGTACAAAAAGCAAGAAAGTGAAAAATAAAGATATGGTTACAATAATAATTATGTTTGGGTAGTTAACTGATCCAGAATTGGAAAAATATCATAGAAGATTGCAATAATAGTATCATATTCTATGTGAATTTACATATATACATATAATTTTCACCTCCCCAAAAGAGAATACTTTGTTTCTGAGCACACATGACTCATTCACAAATATCAACTGAGTGCTGATCGAAAAATTAAGCTTAATGCATTCCTGAAAGTTAATCCTACAGAACAAAGTTTAAAATTTATAACAAAAAGATAGCTAAAATGTTTAGTGTATTTGAAATGATAAACATACTTTATATGTTACATTATATTAGCTGTTGATGCAAGAAGAAAATCATTTAGAGAATTATTAATTTAGCTGTGAAAAAAGCATATATCAAAATTTGTGGGATGGAGTTAGATCATTCTCAAAAGTTATTTCTGACAGTAGATATATTTATCAAAAAGCAAACAGCAATGACAGCAAAGAAACAGAAGCAAAGGAGCTAAATATTCAACTCAAACAGCTTGATAATGAGCACCAAAGTAAATTCAGAGAAACAGAGAAGCAATAGATAAGGGAAGAAATCAATAAAATGGGAATAGCAAAAACAATACTACCATAAAAGTTATAAAAAGGAAACAAGGTTTTTAAAAAAAGATTGATAAAATATGTTGTGAAAACCAGTCAGGAGAAAGATGAATTGCAAATTTATAATATGGAAAATAATTAGTTATAATTTATATTTAGAAAATATATAATTATTTTCTAATTTATCATTAGAAAATAATTTTAAAACAGAAGTTTTAAAAATTGGGAATCAGTGTACAGAACACTGAACTATGAATTATGAAAACTGACTGTGTGTGTAATTCAGAAATCCTAGATAAAGTATATAAAATATATGACTTTATGATTTTCATATGCAATTTAAGAACTTTTTGTTTTGAAAAACTTAGAGAGATGTTTGCCTTGGTTGGACATGCCAAAGAATTTTTTCACTTTGATCAAAAACCATGGTAATTTGGCAAGCCTGCTTTGGGGAGTGATGTAGTTCAGCCTTAGGGTCATATCCTTAATCTCTCAGGGTTTACAAGAGAAGACAGATGGCCTTACTATGTTAAAGCAGCTCCTAGTTAAATACTGTCTCCAGAGGATACTAAGCAATGATGATAAATAAATGAGAAAGTGAATTATATTCTTATGGAGCAAATCACAAACAAAAGCTCCAGTGTCCTTGATGGGCAAAAACTCATCATCAAGGAAGCAATGTTAATTCAGAGTCACCCGATCATGTATGGTTATCTCATGCTTAGTGGGCTGTGTTGTTTTGTTAATTTTTAAGTAGACTCAGGAAAATGTGTGTGGGCACTCAACTTGAGAGCAGTGTTGATTTTCTGTGGGACCCTGTGAACCACGCTTTCCTGAATCCATCTCATCCTTTAGTCGCACGATTTACTCTGTCGTTTCAAGCCCTCTAGCTTTGATACTCAGAGTTCTGAGTCACTTTCTCCAGGTAGCAGTGGCTTGGCTTGACTACCAAGGATTTCTCTGTGGAAGTGGTAAAATGTATAATTTCCTCAGTACTTTTTTATGCTCTAGAGAATTGAAGGGGATATTTTATACCAGGGTAAAATGGTAACATTTCTGAAAAAGATTGGCGGTTAGTACTTCTTTCTAGATAGCATATTCAAAAGCAGAGACATTACTTTGCCAACAAAGGTTCATCTAGTCAAGGCTATGGTTTTTCCTGTGGTCATGTATGGATGTGAGAGTTGGACTGTGAAGAAGGCTGAGGGCCGAAGAATTGATGCTTTTGAACTGTGATGTTGGAGAAGACTCTTGAGAGTCCCTTGGACTGCAAGGAGATCCAACCAATCCATTCTGAAGGAGATCAGCCCTGGGATTTCTTTGGAAGGAATGATGCTAAAGCTGAAACTCCAGTACTTTGGCCACCTCATGCGAAGAGTTGACTCATTGGAAAAGACTCTGATGCTGGGAGGGATTGGGGGCAGGAGGAGAAGGGGACGACAGAGGATGAGATGCCTGGATGGCATCACTGACTCGATGGACATGAGTGTGAGTGAACTCCGGGAGTTGGTGATGGACAGGGAGGCCTGGCGCAATTCATGGGGTTGCAAAGAGTCAGACACGACTTAACTGAACTGAACTTCTTTCTGTCCTTATTATTCAGAAGCAAAGGAAAGCTTTAGTCTTGGATCAGAGAATGGAGGGGTTCGAGCTTGTGCCCTAGAGGACATTATTTCCCCCTCAAAGCCTTCACTGGGGCTGCTTTATAGGGCTCTTTCCAGCAGGGAGGGGCGAGGGCAGGGTTCTTGCAGGTCAGGTGGGGCAGCTCTGTTCCTGCTGCAGCTCCCAGTGCAGGCACAGGGTCTCTGAACACTGGCCTGCTACTTCTGTCTTGGTTGCAGAACTTCTGCACACAGCCCCAGAGCCAAGGTGTCAGCACCCGCAGGTGGGACTCGGGTAGAGGCAGAGCACAGTGGCCAGGTAGAGAAAGACCTCTTAAAAGGAACAATTCCTCTCCCTCCCCGCCAAAGCTCATTGTGATAGTTTCATAAGCACTTCTCACCTTGAGAGTACAGCTGAAGTACCATTTCCACCTTCCTAAGACTGGAACAAGAAAAGATCTAAAATGATGTAGCTATTTGTACTCTCCCCTTTTCTGTTCAGTTAGACCAGTGCAATTGCAAGGGCGAGAAAAGATACATACTATAGCTAAATGCAATCTGCTTCCACAGAAATGCCTCAGATCTTACAAGAACCACAGACTTTCCGTTAATGCCCTGGCTAAAGTTGCAGACTTGTAATATAAAGAGTGGGTCAGGTGTGAGTATTGTCAGCATTGTACTGGTGACAGAATTTGTTAGGCATAAAAAGAAAAATGAGCTTTAGAACGTTTCAAGTGTTTCGGCTGAACAGACATAAACAAAAAGATTGGCATTCTTATAGCTGTATCTTATGTTTTCAGAAGTCCCTTCCTATCCCTGGGGAAAAAAAGAGTTCATAATGTATTTATGAAAAACAAAATTAGCTGTTCATAAAAATCAAAGGCAATATGTTTTGCTTATATCAACTGGTAAAATTAATACATTTTTTCCTATAATAGTTCATTTGGTCTGACATGATTTTGAATATCGGAACAAAATGTCAAGAAGAGTTATAAATTGAAATAAGAGATAAAATTCTTCAAGTGAATTATTTTCTCTGTAGAGTTATAGGAATCAATTATTTATTATTCAGAAGAAATGTTACACTTCTAACTTATACAGGGGCTTTCCATCTTTACTTATTGATTCACCTATAGGGCATGCCCCTATTGTAAACATCAAGGTACATTGTTATTATTGCTGGCACTACCTATTAATAACTGGATATTGGAGCTGTGCTTCCAGTGACATGCTTAATCTGCTTTTGATTAAACCGAGCCTTCAAATCTTCTTAGATAATATTGCCTTGAATCATACTTTTGAATATTCGGAGCAACAAACTTTCTCTTCTTCCTCTCATGTTCTTTTAAATGTGTCCCTGTTTTGTAAAAATGACTGGTGATGTATTAAAACTGCCTCATGGTCAATCTTGCAGACATCAGTGTTCTCTTCCCCGAACAGGTAGTGATGGAACAGGCAGCTTCCTACATACAAGACAGCACTTGGTAGGATTATTCAATTTTCAAACTTGCTGCTGCTACCAAGGCTGTTAATTGGTGCCAGCTATGACAGCTTGTAGCATGATTGGACTCTTGTTCAACACAAATAATCATTAGCTGCTAATGATTTTAAATCACTGTGAACAAGGCAGAAATTGACCCTATGACCTAAATGTTCCAGGGGATACTCAGGAGTTATGTGGTCTCCTGAAATGCATAAAGTTAGTTGTCTGGATTGAGAGCTGAATTTCTTTTTTTTTTTGAAATTCAGGCAAGGCTTTATTGGGACCCCTGCTGCAGCAGGGAGAAGCTAGAACAAACACCAGGTTCCCTTGCTTGCTCCCTCCCCGTGGGGTGTGGTGAGCTGTTTCCTTGAATAGGGCGAGGGTAGGGGTGTGTCCGGGGTCAGGCTCAAGGGGCCTTAGGAGTTTTGCCCAGCCCCGCGGCGATGTGTGAGAGGAGCATGTTCAGTGCCTCACTTTTGCTCCTGACACCATGTTTTTGCTCCAAGTCCTTCAGAAGTGGCTGTTGGGCTTTTTGGACTCTTGGTATCTTTTGTTTCTAATTTTCCCCAACTGCACATGCACGCAGTTATTTTTAGTTCCATACAGTTTCTTTGTATTTTGTTGCTAGAAGAGAGGTGTGTTCAGGTGCGAGCATTATGGCTCTGCAGTCAAGGGTCCCATATCCCTGCCTGTTTCATTCCACCCTGTTTTTATTTTTTTGTTAGGCACGGAAGTAGTTTCCTTAAATAAGTAATGTATGATATTGAGGTCTCAATTTAGTTAATTTAAAAAATGAATGTTTAATCTGATGTTGTATATTATGTGTGTAAAATTAGTTGCATACAAAAAAGCCACATAGGAAATGAAGTAATTCTTGCAGATTTTGTTTGCATGTTTTTAAGCTTTAGGAATGTCACTTTTATTTTTCTTTCCATCATGATTACCATCGTTAGTTCTCCCATAATCTCTAGATAATGGGTCACTTAAGATTTGCTTGGCTGAAAAAGGAATGAATCAATGGAAAAAGAAAGATGACTCCATCAAGTCATTTTGAAAGATTAACAAAAGGATGAATTGGTGGTGTAGTTTTTCAAATATATTTTGGATATATTTACTGTTTTGTAAACAGATACTGGGGTTACACATGCTAACAGAAGCAGAAGACATTAAGAAGAGGTGGCAAGAATACACAGAAGAACTATGCAAAAAAGATCTTCATGACCCAAATAATCACGATGGTGTGATCACTCATCTAGAGCCAGATATCCTGGAATGGGAAGTCAAGGGGGCCTTAGAAAGCATCACTGTGAACAAAGCTAGTGGAGGTGATGGAGTTCCAGTTGAGCTATTTCAAATCCTAAAAGATGATGCTGTGAAAGTGCTGCACTCAATATGCCAGCAAATTTGGAAAACTCAGCATTGGCTACAAGACTGGAAAAGGTCAGTTTTCATTCCAATCCCAAAGAAAGGCAATGCCAAAGAATGCTCAAACTACTGCACAATTGCACTCATCTCACATGCTAGCAAAGCAATGCTCAGCGTGAACCATGAACTTTCAGATGTCCAAGCTGGATTTAGAAAACGCAGAGGAACCAGAGATCAAATTGCCAACTGTTGGATCATCGAAAAAGCAAGAGAGTTCCAGAAAACATCTATTTCTGCTTTATTGACTATGCCAAAGCCTTTGACTGTGTGGATCATAACAAACTGGAAAATTCTGAAAGAGATGGGAATACCAGACCACCTGACCTGCCTCCTGAGAAATCTGTATGTGGGTCAGGAAGCAACAGAACTGGATATGAAACAACAGACTGGCTCCAAATCAGGAAAGATGTATGCCAAGCCTCTATATTGTCACCCTGCTTATTTAGCTTATATGCAGAGTACATCATGAGAAATGCTAGACTGGATGAAGCACAAACTGGAATCAAGATTGCTGGGAGAAATATCAATAACCTCAGATATGGAGATGTCACCACCCTTATGGCAGAAAGAGAAGAACTAAAGAGCCTCTTGATGAAAGTGAAAGAGGAGGGTGAAAAAGTTGGCTTAAAACTCAACATTCAGAAAATGAAGATCATGGCATCTGGTCCCATCACTTCATGGGAAATAGATGGGGTAACAGTGGAAACAGTGTCAGACTTTATTTTTTTGGGCTCCAAAATCACTGCAGATGGTGACTGCAGCCATGTAATTAAAAGATGCTTGCTCCTTGGAAGAAAAGCTATGACCAACCTAGACAGCATATTAAAAAGCAGAGACATTACTTTACTGACAAAGGTTTGTCTAGTCAAAGCTATGGTTTTACCAGTAGTCATGTATGGATGGGAGAGTTGGACTATAAAGAAATCTGAGCAGTGAAGAATTGATGTTTTTGAACTGTGGTATTGGATAAGACTCTTGAGAGTCCCTTGGTCTGGAAGGAGATCCAACCAGTGCATCCTAAAGGAAATCAGTCCTGAATATTCATTGGAAGGACTGATGCTGAAGCTGAAACTTCAATACTTTGGCCACCTAATGTGAAGAATTGACTCATTTGAAAAGACCCTGATGCTGGGAAAGATTTAGGGCAGGAGGAGAAGGGGACAACAGAGGATGAGATGGTTGGATGGCATCACCGACTCAATGAACATGAGTTTGAGTAAGCTCCAGGAATTGGTAATGGACAGGGAAGCCTGGAGTGCTGCAGGCCATGGGTCGCAAAGAGTCAGACAGGACTGAGCGACTGAACTGAACTGAAACGGTTACTGAATTTATATGTATTACTATATCTAGAGACAGACCTAAGAATGATCTTAAACCATACTAGAATTAAATAAAGATTTAACAAAAAATTTTAATGTAGCATAGGGGATATGAGAAATAAGAATGTAAGAAATATAAAAGTGTAATAATGAATAAAGTATTTGAGACCTCCCAATGGTATTGCTAAATAACTTATTATAGCATTACTCTATGCTTTAACTTCTAAACAGAGCGTTAGAGCATATGAATTGGTATGAGTTGGGAGTAGAGTTTTGGGTTGTAATTTTATTTGCTACTTGCTTATGAAAAGTGAAAGTGTTAGTGGCTCAGTTGTGTACGACTCTTTGTGACCCCATGGACTGTAGCCCACCAGGCTCCTCTCTCTGTGGAATTCTCCCGGCAAGAATATTGGACTAGGTAGCCATTCGCTTTTGCAGGAGGTCTTCTTGACCCGTGGATTGAACCCTGGTCTCCTGCATTGCAGGCAGATTCTTTACCATCTGAGCCATCAGGGAAGCCCCACGTGTTGCATAACAGCATCTAAAACAGTCAGTGCACAGAACCCCTCAAAGGTGGGCGATTATTGCCACTCTCCCAGTGGTGACACTGAAGACACAGAGTTGTCATCACACTTGTCAATAGCCAGTGAGTGGTATTCACAGACACCAAACATGACATATTTTCCAAAATAGAGTTTTACTTTTAAACAAGCACAATTGCCACTTTTTTTTTAAGATTCCCTATAAACTTGTATGCATTTCTTAAGAGATTATTATATATGGGATTGATTAAACAATTATTAGTCTCATCTGGCAGATAATGTGGAACAAATCAAAATGGAATGACTTAGAAATCTGCCTGGTTTCTTTTGGAATGACAGTGTAGGGAGAGTTACAGATGGGAAGTAGGAATTCTCAAGTTTTTCAGAATTGGATTCAGTGACGTCCATATTCTTAGATGAAGGTGAGGTTTAGAATTTTTATGGTAACATTGCGTGTTCTCAGTGTGTGTTTTATTCTACCTGGCTCAACCAACTTGTAACTTTTCCATACCAACTGGGTAAATTTTATGACAAGAAGATGCTTAGTTTAGCAGTAAAAACTTTTATTTATTGGTTGTCTGCCATGTCCCAAGAATTCGGCTAGGTACTTTCACATATATTATCTCATTTTCACAAAACACATTCCAAATTGATGGAGAAATTAAAAGCCAAATGTAAATGCATCTCAACTCTCAAGAAGCATGGGGTTGGTTCTTGGCAAAGTTGTCTCTATTTATCTCTGGTCCTTCCAGTCTCCCTTTTTTTGCATCCTTTCCTAAATCCTTGCCCCATGAATACCTGCTCTAAAGAAAGAATATGATATTGGCCATTTGCATCTTATGAATATTTAAGAAACATCGATGACAAAAACCCAAGAAGTTTTGATGTTAATATATAAATAAGAACAATAGCTTATTTTAGGATAAAGCCCTGGGTGCTCCTGAGGGCATTAGAATCTGGAATTCTCTGAGATCCTGAGACTGACAGTCACAGATCTTAAGACTGCTGTTGGGTCTGGGGAAAGAAATCAGAGTTTCCTCAGTTGAAGGTAAAATCATAGAACCATGATCCCAGAAAGGTTCTGCAGAGGAACTTTATTATTATTTATCACAAGCCCCAGGACCCAAAGTATCAATGTCTAAATTAGAGGGACAATCAAAGAGCAAAAGCACTTCCAGATTTTTTTTTCTTTTATCATTAAGAAACTCTAAATGTGTGTATTCTTGAGTGTGTGTACACGTGCTTGTGTGTGTGTGTGTTCTAATGTCTATATGCCCACATCTTTGAGCTTATGTTTGTGCAATGGTGTGTACACGCATGATTTCTCAGAAAGAAACATCATGCACAATGCAGAACACCATGCTGGTTTGTCACTGAGTGATCATACCGCAGCGAAACAGAAAGAAATTTTATTAAACTTTATCCCTTTTGCAGATAAATCTACATCAGGTTAGATTCATAGGAGAAAAATGAAGCAACAGATGAAGTTATGGTTGTGAAAGACAGAGGATGGAAAACAAAGGAAAGAATCATTCTAAAATTGTCAGCTTCAAGCCAGGGAAATTTAATCAGAGCCATAAAAAAGTCTAAGATGTGACAAAGCCAGGAGTCTAACTGGATAACCGGGTGCTTGAAAAATCTAGCTGGACCATCTTTCTATCTGTAAATTGAGGATAATCTTTGGAGAGAAACGTGGGCCTCTGGCTGCTTAGATTCTTCTTCTAGGCTCAGCACTATAATCCAGGTCAATTAAAGGAAATTGGCAGAGGTTCTGTGGTGAAAACAAAAGCAGGTTTTTAATGCAACATGTGCTGTAGGTTAAATAATGAGCCCCTGGCTTCTTGGGACAGGATGTACCACTGGATGTGTACTGGGTTCATTACAAAGAGAGCTTGAAGCGTCCACCAGGGTTACAATCAACAGTTATTAAATCCATTTCCGACTGAGACTACAGCTCGCTCAGGTTCTTCACAGGCCTCCTTCCTGAACTGACCTGATTCTCCTGCCATGAAGGTATGGTGTGACTTGCAAAAGCTTCGCTCAGGATAGTAACAGTACCTTCTTTTCATGATAGTCTTTTCCTCTAGGGCTGGGCGTTTTTCCCATCTGGCTCTTATGTGACTCTTGAGAAATCGAATCCTGTCCTGGCTCTGTGTAAATCACCCTAATGTTTTTGTGTTTCATTATTATTCTTTAATATTTATGGATGTGACATCATAATCATTGTGTGCCCTCTGCCAACTTCTGTAACCTCATTTTGACAGTCTGTGCCCACAGGGCTGTAGATGCTCTGTGACAAAGGTGCAGCTTTGAGAGCACACTTCAGTGAGGTATCTTAGTGATAGCTTGCGAATTATAATTATCGTGTTTTCTCTGCATTTTGTTGGGTGGCTTCAATCTTTTTATTTCAGCTTTTCTGCATATTATTTATTTATTCATATATTTGCCTCTTCAGACCACATCATCAAATTTTACTTTGTGTAACTACCTCTGAAAAGAAAATATCCGTCATTTTCCCCAGTAATTAAATGGGGCTATTTCATTGCTAATTTACTATCTGGTAAAATCTCAGAGTTTTCTTGAGCATTATTCTCAAACCTAACCCATACGACATGTTATCACAAATATTTAAAGTTTTGTGATGAACCTAATGAGATCTCATGATAGTTTTGGTGATACCATATTAAAAATCCCTGCAGTATAATTAAGCCCCACCATCCTGCTTTTAATTGAGGGGAGGAAATTCTGAACTGTAAAGTCAACAGCTGCAACCACTTTACGAAAATGTTAAGACAGTTAGCAAAGCCAAAACAGATACAGATTACTATTATGTAAATTTTAAATTTACACACACATTCACATATGCACACATGCACAATAATATACACATCTGCAGGAGATGAGACTTTGCCTTGAAATGAAGATATAAGTTACTGAAATTTACATCTACGTTAACATCAAGTCATGTATAAATCAGCACCTTCTGCTTGGCCCTCTCCCCTTTCCTCTGCTATACAGGTCCATGGGAACTCACCCTTCATTAGTATTCTCACTTCTGATTGACACTGGAAGTCTTGCCCTGCCCCGTCACAATTCCTGGAACTTCTTTCCCCCATGTTTGAAGTCACAAGGCTATAAAACCTGCTCTAGAGTGTGGTAGGGCAGCAGTAGCCCACCTACCCTTAAGTCCAAACCACTAGATATGGAACCAGCTTCTGAAACCTGGTTCTCTCTCTACTCGTGCACCAGAAACATGCTCTATAACAGCCAGGGATGTATTCTGCTCTAGGTCTCCAGAGGTTTTCATCTGTTGGTGAAATGAAATAATAATAAAGTAAAATAATAAGTAATGAAGTCTCTGGATATAATTTTTAATTGAGATTTTTGAAATGAATGTAGATTCACATGCAGTTAAAAGTCAGGGCTTCCCAGGTGGCTCAGTGGTAAAGAATCCGCCTGTCAATGCAGGAGATGCAGGTTCGATCCCTGGCTCAGGAAGATACCCTGGAGGAGGAAATGGCAACCCACTCTAGTATTCTTGCCTGGAGAATTCCATAGACAAAGGAGCCTGGTGGACTATCGTCCATGGGGTTGCAAAGAGTCGGATACGACTCTAAATGTAGATTCACATACAGTTATAAGTTATAAATAATCCAGAGAGATCCTTTGTACACTTTGACCAGTTTCCCCCATAGTAACATTTGTAAAACTACAGTATAAAATTACAATCAGGGTATTGATATTGTAATAAGCCACCAATCTTAGATTTCCTTAGTTTTTTTTTTTACTCATATGTGTGCATTAAGTTCTATAAATTGATCACCTGTGCAGGTGTGTGTATCCATCCGTGGTTAAGAGATCGACTCTTCTTGTCCTTTTACAATCGTCTCCACCACCTTCCTTCTTCATCATACCTCATTTCCTAACTCCTGGCAACCACTAAACTATCCTCCATTTCTAAAATTTTGTTCTTTCAAAACTGTTATATACATTGACTGATACAATATGAAACCTTTGAGGACTGGAAATTTTTATTCTATTCATAATATTCCCTGGAGATTCATCTTTATGGTACTGTAGCAAGAATGTGTTCCTTTTTCTTTCTGAGTAGTATTCCATTGTATGTATTTACAGTAGTTTGTTTAACTCTTCATTTATCGAGAAGCATCTGGGCTGTCTTTAGTTTTGACTATTACAAATAAAGCTGCTATGAACATTTATGTAAAAGTTTTTGTTAACATACGTTACATTTCTCTGGGATAGAAGTTCAGTAATGCAATTACTGTGTTATATAGTAAATGCATCTTGATTTTTAAAGAAACTGTCAAGTTGTCTTCTAAGGGGCCAGACCATCTTACCAGCCATGTATGAGTGATCCCATTTCTCCAATATCATCATATCCTTGCCAGCAATTGGTTTTGTCAACTATTTTGTTTTAGCCTTTCTCATAGGTATATATAGATACTTCACCGTGGCATTAATTTACATTTCCCTAGAGGCTGTGGATATTAAATATCTTTTCTTGTATTTATTTACCACCTGTGTACCTTCAGTGAAATGTCTGTTCGTGTATTTTGCCCACTTTTTAATTGGATTTTTTGTTTCTTTACTGTTGAATTTTGGGACTTCTTTAGATACTAGTTCTTTGTCAGATTACGTCGTTTTCAAATAATTCCTCCCAGTCTATAGCTTGTCTTTTCTACCTCTTCATGTTTACTTTCACAGAGAAAAAGTATTAAATTTCTGGACATCATTGTAACAGTGCTGCGAACAAGGCCAGAGGGAAAACATTGGTGTCTATTACTTAAAGACCATCATTAAGATGTAAATGAAACCACAAAGTCTGTAATAGTCCCATATCTAGTTCAGTATAAAGATAATAACAGCCAGTGGCAAAATACAATATTTGAGGGCCTGTTGTGATAAATAACTCTCTATGAATTCATGTATTCATTCACTGAATAAATATTAAGTGAGGCTTATGTGTTAGGCCCTATGCTGGTGATGCAGTAGTAACATACTGCAAGGATGGAAAACCAGAGCTGAGGTGAGAAGTCCACAGTAATGGGATATTGTATAATGAGAGTGTTTAACAGAGGAACTGAAATGCATTTTCAGAAGTAATGCCTGGGTTGAGAGTTGAAGGATGAGTAAGAGTTAACTGGGTGAGGAGCAGAGGAGAAAGATCCTCAGTGGGCCTGAGATGGGGAGATGGATTGTACTCAGAGGGGCACCTCAAGTGCAGAGACCCTCCAGTGGGAGGGGACACTGAATGCTGAGGAGTGAACAGGGCAGCTGTCGGGTGTAGCGAGTGAGAGGGTAAGATGGGGCTGGCCTTGGTCTCCATTCCAAAGGTGGTTCAAAGGCTTGATGACATTTACAAGGTAGAAGCGAGCAACGAGATCAAACCTGCATTCTGAAAATAATACCTCCACATTGTATATAATGGAGGGCACAGGCATTGACTCTCGTCACAAAGTTAAGAGGCTTCCGTGGTTGTCCCCATGGATTCCAGTGGTGGTTTGAACTGAGATGCTTCCAATGTGCTCTTGTTAAAATTTTCTAAGATTTCACAACCAGCCTCGGACAGAGGAATTTCAGACAAGATTTGGACTGCATTTGTTCTGAGGATTTGGTGGACTGTTTTCGAACACACAGTGAATGGACCGCTGCAGGGGCAGTTGCTTCTTTAAGAAAAGACAAAGACTATTTACTCACCCTTGAGGGCTGAAGCTAGAGCTCTGAATGCTTTGTCTGGTGGCTGAGGGCTAGGTGACACTATTCTAACCAATTTTGCGATATTTTGGTTCAACCAATCCTAAACCATTCTGTAGATCTAGGACCCCAAATACAAATGTACCGAATAGCTCTCCTAAGACCTAGTGGTAAGAAGAGCAGTATGCTAAAAAAAAAGGGGGGGCAGGGGACGGGGGCGGGGAGGGGAGAAAGGATAAGAAAACGTAAGATAATAAGAGAAAAAAAAAGGAAGTGAGTCAGGGAAATATAGAGTCTGTGACAAATAAGAATGAGGAAAGAAAGGCGTACATGTAGGGAGTGCCATTCCATGATTAGTTGGCATATTCTCACCAGCAGAGGTTCCTACGTGTGTTTTTCCCCTTTTCCAGGCATGATTGGTGGTGGGGTTGCTATTTTGTGGAAGAAGAGTGTAGCAACCCTAAGAGCTAAATTGGAGCCATCTATGGGGTAGTCTTAGTTGCTGGAAAGGGTCCATGTAAAAAGCAGCAATTTTGTTATAGAAGCTGTGAGAGGGGTGGGGCAGGAGTGGGTGTAGGTACATCTGTAATATAAACCAAGGACAAAATTTTACTCTAAATTCAGAGTCAGGTTTCCAAGTCTACTTGAAACATTTGGTGTCTGTGCTTGTTTATACTTGGCAAATCATAGTTTCCTCTGCGTGTATGTTTTAATAAAGAGCTTGAAGAGAAAAGAAATACTTCTAAAGCTTTTGGATGACAAATAGAGCTTCCAAACCTTTTTTTTTTTTTTTAATAACCTAAGTGTAAGTGATTCAAAAGCATGTAGATGGAATCTCTCAAAATATTAAGCAAAAGAAAAATATGTAACTAGCACAAATGTATTTTTCTTACCAAACATTTCAGAATTTCTCATTAATATGCAAAAGGTCTGTGCCCCAGTCATGTTTACCTGTCTCAAGGTTAAAAGGGAAAGGAAGGACATCTCTATGAACTAAGAGGCAAATGAAATCTAATTTACTTTGGATATAGGTTAATAAATATGTATCCTGGATGTCAAATTAGTTCTAGTAACTTAATCACTGCTAAGTATAGTTGCTCACAGAGAAACTATCTAGTTACTCAGTGAGTTCAGATAAACTCATTTTGATATTGTTGGCTTTTAGAAAAACTACTTTTTTCCCCCCATTATTCTTTCAGCAACCATATTCACATTCTAATTTTAGCATATGGGAAAGGGGGGCCATGCTGGTGGTTTGGGCCTTGGGGCAGTAGGGGCAGCTGGCATCACGAGAAGAGAAGTCCAGGAATGCTCAGGACGGCCCTGAAGAAGTAAGCGCAGTTGTTGATGGCTGTCTCGAGCAGCATCACCACAGCTTTGCCTCCATGAAAATGACCCCTCCTTTTTTGTGCTTGGAAAACTCAGGAAGAATTGCTTATGTTCCACCTCAGATAACTGCATTTTGCACACTTCCTTTTGATATTCTACTGAGGCAGATCCAGTTGCAAACTGTGCCCTGAAAGACATCCACAGACTAGTACTTGCCAAGTGGTCACGCACATTAGCTATTCCATCTGTAGGCTGTTGTCAGATCATACTCCCTCTTTTGTCCCTTTGAATGAAAGAAAGAGAAAAATATCAGAAAGATCAGAAAATCTCAGGAAAGAAAAGGATGAACCAGTTATATTTTCTACGTCATTTTACCTATCTCTTTGAGACAATGTTAGATTAGGAATGATTTTATTGTTTGAACTCAGATTGCTTTTTTTTTTTTTTATAATACTGTTTCACCTTGGGAGTTCTTGTCTATTTTGTGAAGAGCCAATTCCATTGGGGGAATTTTCTGAAAGCACAGAATCCTCTCTTTCTCAGTTGCTGCCAAATTTTCAAAAAAGATGATTGTGTTGTGCTGCCCAAAGAGTCAGGTGAATACATTTACCTCACAGAAACTTTATCCATATGGGGGAACTTCATGGATAAAGGATCCCAAGAGTTGATTCTCTATACAGTTGGAAATCACTCAGATGAGCTTGAGGAAAACGAGAGCCAACTGGGTGGGCCAGACAATGAGAAAGGGATGGAGAGACTCAGGGAAGTAACTGTACTAGATAAGGCTGAAGAGCCTGCCCGACGTCTGTGTTGTGAAGGAAGTCCCAAAGGACTCTCCATTTATCAAAGCAGTAAGGAATGTGTTGTTGCTAGGCACCAGCATCATGGAGAAGCTCCATGGTGGCTCTGCTCCATAGGCCAGAGTTGGACAGTAGGAGTTGCCTTAACAGAACTGGACTCTCTGACAACAAGGAAGAAAGGATCCTAAAATAATGACTACAATGTCCTACACCTGCTTTCCATTGCTGGGGCGTTCAGATCTGCCCTGAGCCACCACCATGGAGTAGAAAGGAATCCCTCTATTCTGTTGGACTATTACATGCAAAATGGTGAGAACCTTTGTTGATACCCTTCAAACCTGAAGTGAAAGCTGCTTTCCTCCCTTCTGTGCAGTGATTAAATTACTGTTTTTGTAGTAGTAAATCAAGGACAATTTTACCTCTCATTTGGACTTTTGAAGTTAGCTTCTGTTTTGAATTGTAAGATCTAGATTTGGTTTTATCCATTACTTTTAGAAGGCTTCCCAGAAGCTATAACCTGAAGTGTGTACCTATATTCTGCTGCTGCTACTGCTGCTAAGTCGCTTCAGTTGTATCCCACTCTGTGCGACCCCATAGACGGCAGCCCACCAGGCTCCCCCGTCCCTGGGATTCTCCAGGCAAGAACACTGGAGTGGGTTGCCATTTCCTTCTCCAATGCATGAAAGTGAAAAGTGAAAGTAAAGTCGCTCAGTCGTGTCTGACTCCTAGCGACCCCATGGGCTGCAGCCCACCAGGCTCCTCCATCCATGGGATTTTCCAGGCAAGAGTGCTGGAGTGGGGTGCCATTGCCTTCTCCGACCTATATTCTAAAGGTTGCTAAACCCCAGATAAATGGGGAAAGGCATTAATATTTACCAAATATCTATAGTATGTCTGCCATTATGGTTGACCTGTCCTTATTCATTTACTTTTCACACCCATCATGTATTTTAATTATTATTTTTATGTAATTATTCCCATTATATAAAAAATGTGAAAGATAAAGTGACCTGACCAAAGTCAACTCATGAACTGCCAGTAATCAAGGGTAGAATCCAATCAAGGATAGAATACATGTTCTAAATCTAAGTTTAAAGCTCTTTCCACAGCTAATTTGACTGCACTTTATGACTAAAGCCCAATTTCTCTTCTTGACATGTTTTTAAGGTCTTAAAATTATATCATGCTTACCTGTAATATTGTGATTTTACAGAGAATTAGACATTGTTAAAATATTATTTCATTTTCCAAAAATCACAGAGAAATTTCTGAGATAATTTCAGAAAAATTATCTCACTTTTTTGCCTCTGAAAGCCATAGACTATATCATTATTCTTTTTAATTCTCTGGTCTCAATTTGGATAATATTTCACTTGTAAGAATGATAATTTTATAAAATACAATTGTGGTTTGTATATGTAAACGTGTAAGTTTGTGCTTATGTGTGTATTTAATTTGTGTGACATATATCATTGCCTCCTGGAAGTGAATTAATGACTGTTAGAGTGGTTTGGAAATATTTCATGTGTTTTGGGGATGATTCTCTGTCTACCTCACCAGTGGTTTTAAAGGGTGCCAGGGTGATTGGCTTCCCTGGTAGCTCAGAAGTTAAAGCATCTGCCTGCAATGCAGGAGAGCTGGGATCGATCCCTGGATTGGGAAGATCCCCAGGATGAAGGAAATGGCAACCCAGTCCAGTATTCTTGCCTGGAAAATCCCATGGACAGAGGAGCCTGATGGGCTATACTCCACAAGGTAGCAAAGAGTTGGACACAACTGAGCGACTTCACTTTCTTGGAGAAGGAAATGCCAACCCACTCCAGTGTTCTTGCCTGGAGAATCCTAGGGATGGGGGAGCCTGGTGGGCTTCCGTCTATGGGGTTGCACAGAGTTGGACACGACTGAAGCGACTTAGCAGCAGCAGTAGCAGGGTGATGGGATAAAGTGGTAGTTTCCCTAAATAGATAAGAAACCAATGACCCTGAATGTCCCAGATAGTGACTATAAAGGATGATATATTCTCTGTACGTTAGATACAGTTGTGTAGTGCATGTGTGTGTGCTCAGTCATGTCTGACCCTTTGTGACTCCATGGACTGTAGACCACCAGGCTCCTCTCTTCGTGGGATTCTCCAGGCAAGAATACTCGAATGGGTTGCCGTTTCCTCCTCCAGGGGATCTTCCTGACCCAGGGATCAAACCCATGTCCCTTGTGTCTCCTGCATTGGCAGACAGGTTCTTTACCACTGAGGCACCTGGGAAGCCCTAGCTATAGTTGACCCTGCTAATATGTATAATTATCAAAGGAATGACTTTAGGAAGTAAGTCCTTCTGCTTTATCATTTTAGTTAGAAGAAACCCTTTGAAAGAACTAGCAGAGTATAATAGCCTAGCATAGCATGGAGAGATAAATAAATGATGCCAGACAGCATTGAAAAATACTTGAATGCATCTCCTTAAGTCAACAGCAGAATTTGTAACACACATCTCAATTTTCTCTCTACTCTGGAGAGGAAAACCAGGGAGTGCAATATATCATTTATGTCAGTACAACAAGAACAATTCTTACTGGTTCAGGGTCTGGAGCAGTGACTCAAAGGTTTATGGGACTGCTGTTCATCTCTGAGCATATTCTGCTTATTGTTTCTGATGCTTCATTTTGGAATCTTAGGGTCAGTGTGTTTTCATGTGGAAAACCCTAGACTGCCCAATAGAGTCTGTTTTGACACTGACTCAAGAGAGTTCCCTGGTGGCTCAGACGGTAAAGCATCTACCTACAAAGCTGGAGACCCGGGTTCAATCCCTGAGTTGGGAAGATCTCCTGGAGAAGGAAATGACAACCCACTCCAGTCTCCAGTATTCTTGCCCGGAAAATCCCATGGACAGAGGAGCCTGGGAGGCTACAGTCCATGGGGTCGCAAAGAGTCAGACACAACTGAGCGACTTCACTTCACTTCAAGAGAGTTACAAAAGAACCCAATTCAGTGCTTGCACAAATGGTTAATCTTACTTAACACTGCAGTAGTTCTATAAGCACAAACCCTTTGGTTTAGTTATGAAATTACACCCAATGACTATTACACCCAATGAAAGTTCTGATGACCTGCAGTTAAACTACTGGAGCGATAATAATTCGTCCTTATGTGTTTATTTTATAATTTCTAAGGTGTTCCGTTTCATTTGAGGTCTTGAATGTTTAATATGACTAATTGCTTCTTGCTCTGGAAATAAGCTTGTTCTTTGATAAATTGTGTGAGTGTTCAGGCATATAAATTGAAAAGATTTAGATTTCTTGACACTGCATAGAGCATGTAAGTTGATGAAGGGAACCTCATGATTACATGCCAAACAGGTTCTTCAACATTATATATTTCCAGAAAGACTGCTGAAAATTAACATAGAGTTAGGAAAGGTAACTTCCTTTCATTGCAAGGTTTTTGTTTTAAGCTAGAAACTGTTGAACTGTCCTTGAACAGGCGAAAAAGTCTTAAAGGTTTACCTAACATATAATGCAGACACATACACGTACAACCAGCCATTAAATATTATGTGTTTTCTGAAACATGTGAGAAGGCCAAGAGTAGACCTTGGAATAACTATAGATGGTGGTGGGCGGGGGAATAGAACAACAATGCCACCAATTACCTTCATCAGCCATGTCATCTTATTATGTAACTCATAGAGATAATGTGGATGTAATTTGATAGATTGGCTTTGGTTTATCTCTCGAGACAGATGTTATCATCTGAACTGAACCCGGTACATCATACATTCATAAAAGCCAGATGGGTGACATGCCTGCAGTGAGTTTAGTGCCTGTCTATAAAGACCAGATGGGTGCCGCTTCACAGAAAGGTTTATGTCGATCAGCTGTGGCTGCCTTCCAGAGAGTGAGGAAATGCTCTCCATTCTCCAGAGAGTTTCTCCATTCTTTGTTCTCTGTTGTAATTGTCTGCAGAACCTTTCAGGACCAAGACTTCTCATCAATAGAATCATATGGATCCTGTGTTGAAAGACAGTTGTGCTTTTGATACATAAAGAAGACAAGGCCCTCGGTAACCACTCTAGCCAGAGAAAATAAACCAGTCCTTGCAAGATGATTTTATGCTGGCCTTTTCTCTCACTTATAAATGGCTTTGAGTCCTATAGATGTAGCTGAAAATATGCAAATGTACAAGAGACTTCTTGGATGGAAAACACCCAAAATCTAGTCTCTTCACTTATATTAACACACAGGATTCCAGAACCTTGTGGTGAGTGAAAATCAAGCCAATGTTGAATGGAGACTGATTTGATATTCCATCTCTATGTGGTTTCCTCATAAAACATTTATTTTTTGTGACTTGTTCTCTTTGTGACTGGTGCTGACTTGGTGACTAAATTGTTCATGCTTGGTTTCTTCAATTTTCAGTCTTATAAATAGTTTGCTCATGGTATAATATTATGATGTTTAAATCTTGGATATATAACCAACTCTTGAAATTCAAGAGAAAGCCATCGCAAGGCTTCATAAATATTCAGATGTATAAATATCACAAGAACAAATTATTTTCCCCATGAAACTTTTTATATTCTAAGACCCATGACTTTCTTAGATCATTTTGCATTCTCTTTCATTTCTTCTACTAGCAATATCAATTCTTTCTCATGTGAGGATGTTTTTCTTCACAGGATGGATTTGTATCATCTTCTGATTTTTACTGTGTAATGGCAACAAGTAAAGATAACAGATCTTCCAGCTTGCAGCATGTTCAACCCAAATTCTTCAGGGTTACTCACTATGGGTAAAACGATGGATATTGTATCTGTGAATGCTATGCCAACTGTGTTACCTAACCCAGGGTACCTGTGCATGGCAAAACCCTTAAGGATTTGGAGATACATGAGATACATGACTATTTATTGTGCCTAGCAGAGTAAAGAAGCATTTGATACAGGAGACGGAAAGTATGGATTCCTTGCCAGCACTGGGGTCTTTGTTGTCTTCAGATTTCTCCAAGTATTTCTATGTAGCTTCTCTTCACATAAAGCTTGAAAAACACTTAGCTAGACAATGAATTGAAGGTTCCCTCAACTTTCAGGTGTCTGGAGCCAAGGATTCAGAGGATTTAAATTGTTTGGTGAGAAAGCTAAGAGAAAAGAAAGCCATAAGGCACAACCAGTTCACACTGCTCACGGGCCAACAAGCCAAAGAGATGGTTCATCAAATATCCCCCACACTTGGCTCTTCCAGCTTTCAAAGCAGTAGGGTTTCTTCACAGGTATTATGGGGTTGTTGAAAAGTGAACATGGCTCTATTGCTGTTCCCCATCAGAAAGTAGAACTGACAGCCTGAATAGTAATTCCTCAGGAGTCTTGGACTCCTGAGTCTGCTGTGGTCTAAAGAGTGACAGGCTGGAGCCCAGCGCCACCATGTTGGCAGGACCCTGTTTATCTGTAGTGCTCAGGGTGAAGCAGGAGAGATGAATGAGCTCTCTGGGAATATGGGAATCTGATCTCCTTAAAGATCATTTACAGTTAGAAATAAAGTACTGTGAAAATTAGAAATTGCCATGTCCACTGTTACAGACTTTTTTTTTCAATTAAAAGGAATCAGCATTATAAATAAAATAATAGATCTTTTAAGATCATTTATAAAGTGTTGTTACTAATTGCACTAATACCTGTTGCTATTATAATCCAGTTGCTTTGGGAAATTTTATAATTAATAGTAAGTCCTTAATTGGAGTGATAACATTTTCTGTGTTACATTTAATGTTACTTTTAATGAGACTGCTGCTTCAAAAATTTATAACAGATTTGGCTACACTGGAAAGGACTCAGAGTTATATAATAAGAGGGTTTGAAATGAATTTTGGGACGAATTGAAACTAGGGTTTTATGTTTGTTTTTTGTTTTGTTGTAGTTTGAGGAAGATAAACTGTGATTATATTAATATTTATTATTCAAATATCTAGATTAAAGTGATACTATTTGGAAAGCATCATATTTTGTCTGTAATAATCTGAATATTTACATCCCAAAGTAGACTCTGAAAGATGGTTCTAAAGTACCAGAACTATAGAGATAATTCTTGTAATAGCAAAATTAAAATAGGTACTTGCTTTTTCTTGCTTGATTTGCATCAGTTTTTATTTCTCTAGACTGTGTATAAACTTAAGGAAAGCAAATACTCATTTTTGGGGGCCAATTCTTATTCGATCTTACTGGATTTTAACCACACAGTCAGAACAAAACCAAACTTTAAGGACTTGTTTACATTTGGTTTACACATTTCTAGACTTTTCCAAATGGTCTAAATAATTTTTGGTAGTTTACTTTTGTAACTGAAGCAGATGTATGACATTGACAGAAACACTGAAGAAAGGTTTCAGTTTATTAATTAGAATGTTTATGACTTCTTCAAGGCTGGTATCTAAATGCAAGGTAAGGCACTGGTCTGTGAATTCTTCTTTGTTTTCAAGATAGAGCTGCTATGGGCATTTAAGCAAGATTTAACTGAAAGAGAAAGTTCTCTGGCTAAATCAAAGCATTATAACATTTTAGTGAGGTTTACATTTTGTTTCACTTTCCAAACTTGCAAATGAGTTCCCCCAAGCATGAAAGGCAGAAATAAGAAGCTTGGGAAGAATTCAGTCCCTGTATTACGAAGCTCAGTCCCTGATTTCTGTATAACCACCCCATTCCATTTTGATTTATTTCCAAAGTTTGATTGGGATTTCTTTTGTGGTCATCTGCAACTAAAAATGTTGAACTGATAACAAACAACTGTTAAGTTTTCCTTCCAATAGTTAGGTGACAGATAACCCATTCTGACTTAATCGAATGCAGGGAACTTGAGGATGGAACCAAGGCAATTCCTTTTCCATAGTTTTGTTCCAAGAAGATCAGTCAAGATTGAACTTGAAATAGATCACTGGCACTTTCCAAAGTGGTCTCAGAAAATGGTCCCTAATAGGGTCAGTCACTCACTCTCTGACCAGATCTGGTCTAGATCACTTCCATCAGAGAGGTAGAGAGAGAATGAAAGATGATCTAGGCTAGATCTCCAGTGTAGTTACAGCAGTTTTCTCTTTCATCTTTGGTAGTGTGACAGCCGTGGTTAAAGTCAAGTTGGTGTTACCATTTGTACTACTCCTTCCTCAAGGAAAGCTCCCTGGTAAGCAAGGTGTGCTGAAAGACAGAACAAGATGCAGTAGGCACTTTTGAAGGTCCCTGGCCACCCAACACTTTTCTATAATATGTGCTCCATTTCTTGCCAATCTTAGTGCTTAACACTTTGCTCAGCCTGAAAATGAATGCTTTGTCAGTTTAATAAAACTTTAAATTAAATCTTTAAAACTGATAGGAAATATATAGCAGATAAGAACTTAGTTACTAGAGAATAAAAATATAAAGAGAGAGAGATGACCTTGAGCCATAACAGATGCAAGTTTCCATGTATAATACTCATTGAATATGACCTTGGAAAACATTAGTGATTTCTAATTTTGTGCTCCCAGGTGAAATGATACTAGATTTGAGAGGAATCCTGCAGCAAAACCACTCTCAAAGATACACAATGTGAGGAAAATTGGTTTGAGCTTTCAGTACATCCTCATTAGAGATCTTACAGTGATGGCTTTATAAAAGTATTTAAAATTAACATGGAAGAATTAGAAAATGTTTATATTCTTTTTGATGGATTAATGCAACTTCTGAGAAAACCAATAAATCTAAAAAAATTCATGAATATGGGTCTTAGATCTATAACTCTCTTTATTTCAGGTTCTAGAGGATCAAGTCTGTGATAAAACTGGGGTGCTCAGGTATTACTGATAGGCATAACCCCAGAGCAGGTCCAAGGCAAAAAGGCAAGTGAGACGAGAAGAAGGAATGTAAACATGAAAAGATACATAACCAGGCTGGCCTCAGCTTTGTAAGAAACCTAACTGATGAACTTGGTTCACAGAGCTTTCCAAGCAGGTCCTGCCTCAGAGCAAGCCTTTGTGGCAGGGGTCCACATACTTTCTCTATAAAGGGTCGGATAGTAAACAGTATTTCAGACTTTGCAGGGCACATATCTCTGTGACAATTATTCTACTCTGTTTTGTTGTGAAGATTGTCATAGACAATAAGTAAATGAATGGGCATGGCTATGAATGGGCAGGTTCCAATAAAGCTTTATTTACAAAAAGAGGAGGCAGGCCAGATTGGCTGTTTAACTATAGTTTGACAGCCTCTGTCTTGGAAAAGGGAGAGGAATTTACTTGACCTTTCTTTCTCTTTTAAAAAATGTGCTTATTTGGCTGTGGGCACTCTGGTTTTGGTAGTTGCAGCATATGGGCTTCGTTGCTCCGAGGCACATGGGATCTTAGTTCCCTGACAAGGGATCGAATCTGCATCCCTCGCATTGCAAGGCAGATTCTTAACCACTGGACCAGCAGTCTCTGACCTTTCTTGTTTCTTCTTTCTCATTGGTCAAAGTTTACTTCACTTCAGTTGCTCAGTCGTGTCTGACTCTTTGCGACCCAGGGCACTACAGCACGCCAGGCCTCCCTGTCTATCATGAACTCCCGGAGCCCACCCAAACCCACGTCCATTGAGTCGGTGATGCCATCCAACCATCTCATCCTCTGTCATCCCCTTCTCCTCCTACTCTCAATCTTTCTCAGCATCAGGGGCTTTTCAAATGAGTCAGCTCTTTGCATCAAGTGGCCAAAGTATCACTTCATGGGGTGGTAATACTTCTGGACTCTGTTACCTGCCCCGCCAGGTGGTCACTGAGGAAACAGACATCAGACATCACAGTGTGGTGCATCATTTGGCGTTGGAAATGGAGGAGGAGGAGTTACAGCCTTTGCGAGTCCATTCAGACTGTACTGCTTCCACCAGTCACTGTGGCTGTCTCCCCATTGGCAGAGGCTCAGATGCTGATGCTGAGGGGATAAGGGCCCGTGGTGGAAGCTCAGGCTGCCCACTTGAACACCCAGCCATGGCCTGGGGGCTGGGACCCTGGTGGGGCTGATCCAAGCTGAGGAACCACTGAAACCAAGCCTGGCAATGTATCCTAGTCAAATAAGAATGAAAGGTCTCCATAAAGGAGACAGAAGTGAGAAGAGATGATTGAAGTGTATCCGACCTATCATTTTGCTTTAGTTTGTTAAAGTACCACCACTGTAAAACTGATGGTGCTTCCCTCATTTTTAAATATTTGATCATCTTTTTAAAAACTTCATTTTTAATTGAAGGATAGTTGCTTTATACTATTGTGTTGGTTTCTGCCATATGACAACATGAATCAGCTATAACTATACATACACCCTGTCCCTCGTGACTGAGCCTTAGATGATTACTGAGAAAATTGGGATATAGCCAACATTTGAAGATAATATCCATGAAGACTTCAGTTGTCCTCCCATATGCCCTAGGAGGCTCCTGTAATCAGCAGAATAGGTAGCTGAGGAGATGGCTACAGGAGGTCTGGCCCTATATGTCACAACAGTAGGCGTGACCCAGTTATAGGTGTCAGATAGTCTGGGTTCAAATCCTGGTTTTGTCTCATGGAGGAAGGTGACTCAGGGAAAGTTACCTAATCCCTCTGTGACCCCATTTCCTTGTTTATAAAATAGGAAAACAATACCTAATGCCGTGAGGCTTAAGAACGTAGTAAGTTAACTGACAACCATAATGCTTGGCACACAAAGGCATTCAGTGAGTGGAAAGGATCAGCTACTTTTATGTAGACTTCATAAAGCTACTGTTATATTCCGCGTGAGCCTCTTGAGAGGAAGCTTCCTGTGGATGACGTATTTGGTTTACTGTTCCCTTATTTATCATGCATTTTTCTTGTAAACATTCATCATGAGTGACTGCAACTCTGAGCTTCAGTTTTTCTGTTCATCAAAGGAGTTTTTTTTATACCTAACTTCATACTTTTATTGGGAGCATAAGTGATTTAATATGCATGTGTATGAAGTACCTAGCACAGTGTTTGACATATAGTAGGAGTCAGCTCAATGATAGTTACTATTGTTATAATTATTACAATTCAGAACTCCTCTCATACAATAAATAAATCATTCACTGTTTAGGGTCTGTTGTTTCTCCATAGCCTCTTCCTATAAAGAAGCACAGTGGGTCGTGAACAAATTAGCTGTATCAGTGAATTTATTATGCTTCTATTTTAATCATTATTAGAGTTGTCTGATAACATCAGTCCTGCCAGGAGCATTGTGCTCTGTGGTGGGCTAAACACCAGTTGGAAATGATGCCCCTGTGACCTGTAGATGCTGGGATTGTGGGAAAGGAGAGTGGAAGCTCCCTTGTTTTGAACACCAGCTACTTCCCAGTCACTCCGCTGGTTTGCTTTACATATAGTTAATCACCAGCACAGTCCTATGGGTGTGTGTGTGTGCGCTAAGTCGCTTCAGTCATGTCTGACTCTTTGCAACTCTGTAGTCTGTAGCCTGCCAGGCTCCTCTGTCCATGGGGTTCCCCAGAAAAGAATACTGGAGTGAGTTGCCATGCCCTTCCCCAGGGGCTGTTCCCATCTCAGGGACTGAACCTGTATCTCTTATGTCTCCTACATTGGCAGGCAAGTTCTTTACCACTAGTGCTACCTGGGAATCACCAACACAGCCCTATGGGTGGGTGTTCTTACTATCATTCCCAGTTTCCTGATGCCTGGAGAGTCCATGGAGCTTCCCCAAAGCTATAGGGCTATCCTGTGACCCAGCCAAGACCCCCAGATTGTCTGGTGCCAAAGCCCTTGTCTTTCAGCTATTCTCCTGCTAAATTTCTGTGTGAGAATAGAAATAACATCTCCAGTTCTTCCTGGGCTATAAACTCAGCTTGTGACTTTGAACAAATCATATCCATTTCTAGGCCTCAGTTTCCTAATCTTTAAAATGAGGTGGTTGTATAAAATGAAGTGGTTGTATTTAAATTCCCTTCAGATCTACAATTCTGTGCATAGTGATTAGAAGAAATGTACATAATAATGATAAGTGTGTCTGTGGCGGATGGGGGGCAGATATTGCTGGAGATGGGACAGGCAAGGTATGCACCCCTCCCTTTCATCCTTGCCCCTGTAGCTAAAGGTGCAGATGCCCTCAGCAAGCTGTTGCCTTTCAAACGTGAGCTGGATCCCGTCACTCCAGTATCTCTGTCTCTCCGAGTGAGACACCCTGTAGTGGCCTATGAGTCTCCTGCTGCTCTTCCTGTCACCCCTTTGTCTCTCTGACCCCATCACTTACTCTGGCTGTTGCTCACTCCTCTCCACCAGGTTGGCCTCCTTGCTGTTCCTGAAACACACCATGCATGCTCCTGGCACAGACCATCTCACCTGCTGCTTTCCCGCCTGGATACCCTCAAGACTTGGCCCCAGGACTTGCCTGGTGGTCCAGTGGTTAAGAATCCACCTTCCAGTGCAGGGGATGTGGGTTAGATCTCTGGTCCAAAAACGAAGATCCCACGTGCCGCAGGACAACTAAGCCTACGCAGCACAACTACTGAGCCTGCACACTGCAACAGAAGGTCCCGTGTGCTGCAGTTAAGACCCAGCACAGCCAAACGAATAAAACTAAAGCTGGGACAGTGTTGTTTAAAAAAATGTACCGGACCCCCACCTCCTCGGGGTCATTGATGTGATGGCGCTTGTCCCGTGAGGGCTTCCTAGGCCACTTGTTTAAAATCACAGACCCCTTCTCCTCCAGCACTCCAGCTACCAGTCCCTTGTTTCATTGTCTGCATAGCACTTAGGTCGTTCATTTAATGAATGACACTTGGATTTCGTTATTTGTATCAGTTGCCTGTCTCTCCTCCTGTAGAGTAGGCAAAGATGTCTCTATTGGTTGCCGTTGGATCCCCTATGCCTTGAACAATCCTAGCACATTTTTACATGAGGGGAAATTAGAAATAAGGCCATATAGCATTATATATATTTTATTTCAAGTGTATAAAATTATACATATGACTCGGAGAAGGCAATGGCAACCCACTCCAGTACTCTTGTCTGGCAAATCCCATGAACAGAGGAGCCTGGTAGGCTGCAGTCCATGGGGTCGCTAGGAGTCAGACATGACTGAGTGACTTCACTTTCACTTTCATGCATTGGAGAAGGAAATGGCAACCCACTCCAGTATTCTTGCCTGGAGAATCCCAGGGACGGGGAGCCTGGTGGGCTGCTGCCTATGGGGTCGCACAGAGTCGGACACAACTGAAATGACTTAGCAGCAGCAGCAGCATACATAGGACTTAGTGACTGAATAACTGAACAACAACAATACATGTGACTTGTAGACATCATTTAAAAATTCATCGTTGCTGTTATTCAGTTGCTAAATCGGGGCTGACACTTTGCAACCCCATGGACTGCAGCAGGCCAGGTATCCCTGCCCTTCACTACCTCCTGGAGTTTGCTGAAACACATGTCCATTGAATCAGTGTTAAACATTCATATTCATTAAGAAGGAGTTAGTTAACTTTTAATTTTATATAATATCTACCTTAATTTACTACCAATCTGTAATGTGTATCCAAAATTTGAGGGAAGGATGAAAGGCTTTAAAAATTAAGAATTCCCTGCAGATTTCAATTTTTCTAGCAACAACGCTCAAGACTAATAATTTATGTACAAGTAAGTGATTAAAATTTTGAGTTTACGTATTCAGTGGAAGTTGTATATTGTGGCTATCAAAATCATTAAAACATCTTTAAATGAATTAACATATATTATAAATTAACTTCATATTACAAAAAGAAAATATCATCAAAAATTTTGGAGGTTAAAGTGCATTGAAATGATGCTGATTTGTTGCCAGGACCAGGACTCAGAAGCTACCTTGTTATGATTTTGAGTAGAATTACTGACTATTTTAAAAATTACTGTGTCTCAAACTTTAATATGTAGATTAATCACCCCAGATCTTATTAAAATGCAGATTCTAATTCAAAAGGTCAGAGGCAGGACCTGAGATTTCTTCATACCTAGAGGACAGAAAGGTGATACTGATGCTGGTCCTTAGACCATCTGAAGTGGAACCAAATTCCTAGTGACTCTGCCTCCTCCTTATAATATCATTATGAGGTCAGGTGAACTTGAAGTAGAAGAGACATTTTCTCCAGAAGAAGCTTCGTTGAGCCATTGACCAACTGGTGTCACTTAGTGCTGGAACTTAACGCTGTCCTGTGGCTCAGATGGTAAAGAATCTGCCTGCGATGAGGGAGACCTGGGTTCAAACCCTGGGTTTTATCCCTGGGCTGGGAAGATTCCCCTGGAGGAGGGCATGGCAACCCACTTCAGTATTCTTACCTGGAGAATCCCATGGACAGAGGTGCCTGGCAGGCTACAGTCCATGGGATCACAAAAAGCTGGACATGACTGAACGACTAAGCACAGTGCTGGAATGAAATAGACACTTGCTGTTACAGACATCACATCAGCTGGGAGAGGACCAGATCTCAGGCTTAAGGTGTATCTGACACCTAAAGGGATGCAGTGAGGCATCCTGACCATTC
This sequence comes from Bos taurus, assembly GCF_002263795.3. Taxonomy (NCBI): domain Eukaryota; kingdom Metazoa; phylum Chordata; class Mammalia; order Artiodactyla; family Bovidae; genus Bos; species Bos taurus. The sequence continues at coordinate 9,220,891 of NC_037344.1, read as the reverse complement.
TCTATGAGTAGAACTGATTTCATTCCCATATCCCAGCCTCAAACTGGGTTTTCAAAACTCTAATATTTAAAAACGCATTCTCTTATTTTCTAATAACACAGCAGAGATGGGAAGAGAACTGAACACTTTAATCCCTAAAATATGCAGTGAAATTGAATAAGGGGTTGCGGAGGGGAAGAACAACCACAAATTTAATATTTAACCACAGCAAACTTAGAAATTGCACAGAAAATAACAGGCTTGCCTCTTTTTGCCCCTGTTCTCATTTGGCACGGCTGAGGGAACCTTGGGGAAGAGGGTGTATCCAAGTGACTTGATGCATGTGAGGCTTAGTTTTGCAGGTGGAGTGCAGCACAAGGGTGGAGTGACCTATCTTACTACAGTAATTCTGCTGGATAAACACCAGCCCCTGGGCCCCTCCCTGGAAGCAGTTCTGTTTGTTTGAAGTGGTCATACCAGAGCTTCTTTGGTAGTGATTATTGACAGTACCCAGAAACCTTTTCTCAGCTTGACTGTGGATTGGCTGGAAAATATATGTTCAGGAAACTCCATTGCTGACATTCTGAAGGGGGTTGCCCTTTCAAGTACATCTCCATAGTACTCTGAAGCTTGTTGAAAAAGAATAAAGCTGAAAAATCCTTGAAGAGTTTCTTGTTTGTTTGAATTCAGCTAGAAATTCTTTTTGAAAATGTTTTAATTTATTTAAAAAATGGAAGTGTAACTGCTTCACTGTATTATGCTAGTTTCTGCTGTACAACATGAATCAGCCGTATGTCTCTTGAGCTTGAGTTTCTGCTGTACAACATGAATACATCCCCTGTCTCTTGAGCTTCCCTCCTGCCCCTCATCCCACCGCTCTAGGTCACCACAGAGCACTGAGCTGAGCTCCTTGTGCTCACAGCAGCCTCCCACGAGCTCTGTTTTACATATGGCAGTGTATATATGACAGTCCTACTCCCAATTATTCCACCCTCTCCTTCCTCCTCTGTGCCCACAAGTCCATTCCCTATGTCTGTGTCTCTATTCCTGCCCTGCCGAAAGGTTCGTTTGTACCATTTTTTCTAGATTCTGTATAAATGCTTTGCTGCTGCTGCTAAGTCACGTCAGTCGTGTCCGACTCTGCGCGACCCCATAGACGGCAGCCCACCAGGCTGCCCCATCCCTGGGATTCTCCAGGCAAGAACACTGGAGTGGGTTGCCATTTCCTTCTCCAATGCACGAAAGTGAAAAGTGAAAGTGAAGTTGCTCAGTTGTGTCCGACTCTTAGCGACCCATGGACTGCAGCCCACCAGGCTCCTCCACCCATGAGATTTCCCAGGCAAGAGCACTGGAGTGGGTTGCCATTGACTTCTCCGATATATGCATTAATATGTGATATTTGTTTTTTGTTTTTCTCTTTTTAACTTACTTCAGCTGAGAACTTTAATCAAGTTACTCTCTATCTTGACTTCCTCTTGATTTCTAGGACATGCTTTTGAGCCAGTCAAAAGCAATTAACCAAGTTGTTATGGTCACGAGAGGTAAGATGTGATGTCCCTATCTGCTTCTGGATTGGGTGGCACAAATGTCATCCTGAGTTACTCTCTTCACTGTCTCAAATCCCTCCCTTCTCTCTGCCCAGTGAATAGAGGGAAATGGTCTCCACTTGCTAGTGTAGCCAGAATGACATTCAACAGCTTGGGGCTTTCTGTGAGAATACAGGAATGTCAGACTTTCCCACCTCTGCAGTCATGAAGCCAGCTCCTCGTTCAGAAGATCCCTGAGATCTAACTTTTATTTGCTGTCTTAAGCAACCTCAGAGCCAAGACAAGTTAGGTCCTCTGTATTTTCACATGCAACACTCACCAAGTGATGAATGTGACATTATAGTTTTTCCTCAGTAGAGCCAATCCTGGGTCAGTGTTAAACATTACACAGTTTGGTATATTTCTTCAAGTAGTTTTATTTTTCTAGGGTCATAACAAGTAAGCCAACAGTGTCTTGTTCTCATCCATTTTCTCCTGAGTATATAGGTTTTCTACTTGTTTACTGTGAAGAACCAGGACTGCAGGAGGATTTATGATTTTGATACCCTAAACAATGTTACTATCTTCCTATGGAATTTTTTTTCTGAGTTTGGTCAAATAGTAATAATTATAATAATAATAATTAATACTTGGTTTTCCTGGTGGTTCAGACAGTAAATAATCTGCCTGCAATGTGGGAGATCAGGAAGATCCCCTGGAGGAGGGCATGGCAACCCATTCCAGCATTCTTGCCTAGAGAATTTTATGGATGGAGGAGTCCCATGTGGTCACAAAGAGGCAGACATGACTGACTAAGCACACAACACTAATGCAACATTGGAGGGATTTTAAGTTTATTAAATCATTTAAACATTAAAGCCTCTCTGTAATGCAGATTCTATTTTAAATCCACTTTCTAGATGAGAAAGCTGAGTCACAGAGAAATTGAGTAACTAGTCCAAGGTCACACAGCTAGTACTAGTCCTAGAGCTAGGATCTGAACCAGGCAACCTAGTACCTTAGTACATTCTCTTACCCTCTGAGTTATAACATTTTATTACCAACTAAAACAGACTCATGTATTATAACTATTGCTGCTGCTGCTGCTAAGTCGCTTCAGTCATGTCCGACTCTGTGGGACCCCATAGACGGCAGCCCACCAGGCTCCCCCGTTCCTGGGATTCTCCAGGCAAGAACACTGGAGTGGGTTGCCATTTCCTTCTCCAATAACCATTGCTACTTTCTGTTAATTACTTTATTCTTTCCTGAGTCTTATTTGGTTATATAAGTTCTGTGATTAAGTGGTCTAATTGAGTGATTTTTCAGATATACCAACTGCCTTATTTTTTTTTATTTATATTTTATTGAAGAATAATTGCTTTACAGAATTTTGCTGTTTTCTGTCAAACCTCAACATAATCAGCCATAGATATACATATATCCCCTCCCTTTTGAAACTTCCTCCCATCTCCCTCCCCATCCCACCCCTATAGGTTGATAAAGAGCCCTTGTTTGAGTTTCCTGAGTCATACAGCAAATTCCTGATGGCTATCTATTTTACTTATGGTAATGTAAGTTTCCATGTTACTCTTTCCATACATCTCACCCTCTCCTCCCCTCTCCGCATGTCCATATGTCTCTTCTCTATGTCTGTTTCTCCATTGCTGCCCTGTAAATAAATTCTTCAGTACCATTTTTCTAGATCCCATATATATGAATTCGAATATGATATTTATCGTTCTCTTTCTGACTCTGTATAATAGGTTCTGTGTTCATCCACCTCATTAGAACTGACTCAAATGCATTCCTTTTTATGGCTGTGTAATATTCCATTCTGTATATGTACCACAACTTCTTTATCCATTCATCTGTCAATGAACATCTAGGTTGCTTCCAAGTTCTAGCTATTGTAACTAGTGCTGCAGTGAACAATGGGATACATGTGTCTGTTTCAATTTTGGTTTCCTCAGGGTATATGCCTAGGAGTGGGAATACTGGGTCATATGGTGGTTTTATTCCTAGTGTTTTAAGGAATCTCCATACTATCTTCCTTAGTGGCTGTATCAATTTACATTCCCACCAATAGTCCAAGAGCATTCCCTTTTCTCCACACCCTCTCCAGCATTTATTGTTTGTACACTTTTTGATGAGGGCCATTCTGACTGGTGTGAGGTGATATCTCATTGTAGCTTTGATTTGCATTTCTCTAATACTGAGCGATGTTGAGCATCTTTTCATGCTTGTTTGTTAGTCATCTGTATGTCTTCTTTGGAGAAATGTCTGTTTAGGTCTTTTTCCCACTTTCTGATTGGGTTGTTTGTTTTTCTGGCATTGAGTTGTATGAGCTGCTTGTATATTTTGGAAATTAATCCTTTGTCACTTGTTTCACTTCCTATTATTTTCTCCCATTCTGAGAGTCGTCTTTTCATCTTGCTTATAGTTTCCTTTGCTGTGCAAAGGCTTTTAAGCTTAATCAGGTCCCACTTGTTTACTTTTGTATTTATTTCCATTACTCTAGGGGGTGGGTCATAGGGGATCTTGATTTATCGAATGTTCTGCCTATGTTTTCCTCTAAGGGTTTTATAGTTTCTGGTGCTACATTTAGGTCTTTAATCTGTTTTCAGTTTATCTTTGTGTATGGTGTTAGGAAGTGTTCTAATTTCATTCTTTTACATGTAGCTGTCCAGTTTTCCCAGCACCATTTATTGAAGAGGCTGTCTTTGCCCCATTGTATATTCTTGCCTTCTTCATCAAAAATAAGGTACCCATAGGGGCATAGGTTTATTTCTGAGCTTTCTATCTTGTTCCATTGGTCTGTATTTCTGTTTTTGTGCCAGTACCATACTGTCTTGATGACTGTGGCTTTGTAGTATAATCTGAAGTCAGGAAGGTTGATTCTTCCAGCTCCATTCTTCTTTCTCAAGACTGCTTTGGCTATTCTGGGTCTTTTGTGCTTCCATATAAATTGTGAAATTTTTTCTTCTAGTTCTGTGAAAAATGCCATTGATAATTTGATAGGGATCTCATTAAATCTGTAGATTCCATTTGGTAGTATAGTCATTTTCACAATATTGATTCTTCCTACTCAGGAACATGGAATATCTCTCCATCTGTTTATGTCATCTTTGATTATTTTTATTAGTTTCTTATAATTTTCTGTGTACAGTTGTTTTGTCTCCTTAGGTAAGTTTTTTCCTAGATATTTAATTCTTTTTGTTGCAATGGTGAATGGGATTGATTCCTTAATTTCTCTTTCTGATTTTTCATTGTTAGTATATAGAAATGCACGTGATTTCTGTGTATTGATTTTGTATCCTGCAACCTTGCTAAATACACTGATTAGCTCTAGTAATTTTCTGATACCATCTTTAGGATTTTCTATGTTCAGTATCATGTCATCTGCAAACAGTGAGAGCTTTACTTCTTCTTTTTTTTGATCTGGATTCCTTTTATTTCTTTTTCTTCTCTGATTGCTGTAGCTAGGGCTTCCAGAACTGTTGACTAGTACTGGTGAAAGTGGACACCCTTGTCCTGATCTTAAGGGGAATGTTTTAAGTTTTTCACCATTGAGAATAATGTTTGCTGTAGGCTTATCATATATCAGATCAGATCAGATCAGTCGCTCAGTTGGGTCCGACTCTTTGCGACCCCATGAATTGCAGCACGCCAAGCCTCCCTGTCCATCACTGACTCCCGGAGTTCACTCAGACTCACGTCCATCAAGTCAGTGATGCCATCCAGTCATCTCATCCTCTGTAGTCCCCTTCTCCTCTTGCCCCCAGTCCCTTCCAGCATCAGAGTCTTTTCCAATGAGCCATCTCTTCACATGAGGTGGCCAAAGTACTGGGGTTTCAGCTTTAGCATCATTCCTTCCAAAGAAATCCCAGGGCTGATCTCCTTCAAAATGGACTGGTTGGATCTCCTTGCAGTCCAAGGGACTCTCAAGAGTCTTCTCCAACACCACAGTTCAAAAGCATCAATTCTTCGGCGCTCAGCCTTCTTCACAGTCCAACTCTCACATCCATACATGACCACAGGAAAAACCATAGCCTTGACTAGACGAAACTTTGTTGGCAAAGTAATGTCTCTGCTTTTGAATATGCTATCTAGGTTGGTTGTAACTTTCCTCCCAAGAAGTAAGCGTCTTTTAATTTCATGGCTGCAGTCACCATCTGCAGTGATTTTGGAGCCCAGAAAAATAAAGTCTGACACTGTTTCCCCATCTATTTCCCATGGAGTGATGGGACCGGATGACATGATCTTTGTTTTATGAATGTTGAGCTTTAAGCCAACTTTTTCACTCTCCACTTTCACTTTCATCAAGAGCCGTTTTAGTTCCTCTTCACTTTATGCCATAAGGGTGGTGTCATCTGCATATCTGAGGTTATTGATATTTCTCCCAGCAATCTGGATTCCAGCTTGTGTTTCTTCCAGTCCAGCGTTTCTCATGATGTACTCTGCATATAAGTTAAATAAACAGGGTGACAATATACAGCCTTGACGTACTCCTTTTTCTATTTGGAACCAGTCTGTTGTTCTATGTCCAGTTCTAACTGTTGCTTCCTGACCTGAATACAAATTTCTCAAGAGGCAGATCAGGTGGTCTGGTATTCCCATCTCTTTCAGAATTTTCCACAGTTTATTGTGATCCACACAGTCAAAGGCTTTGGCATGATCAATAAAGCAGAAATAGATGCTTTTCTGGAACTCTCTTGCTTTTTCGATGATCCAGCAGATGTTGGCAATTTGATTTCTGGTTCCTCTGCCTTTTCTAAAACCAGCCTGAACATCAGGAAGTTCACGGTTCACATATTGCTGAAGCCTGGCTTGGAGAATTTTGAGTATTACTTTACTAGCATGTGAGATGAGTGCAATTGTGTGGTAGTTTGAGCATTCTTTGGCATTGCCCTTCTTTGGGATTGGAATGAAAACTGACCTTTTCCAGTCCTGTGGCCACTGCTGAGTTTTCCAAATTTGCTGGCATATTGAGTGCAGCACTTTCACAGCATCATCTTTCAGGATTTGGAATAGCTCAACTGGATTCTATCACCTCCACTAGCTTTGTTTGTAGTGATGCTTTCCAAGGCACACTGGACTTCACATTCCAGGATGTCTGGCTCTAGGTGAGTGATCACACCATTGTGATTATCTGGGTCATGAAGATATTTTTTTGTACAGTTCTTCTGTGTATTCTTGCCATCTTTTCTTAATATCTTCTGCTTCTATTAGGTCCATACCATTTCTGTCCTTTATCAAGCCCATCTTTGCATGAAATGTTCCTTTGGTATCTCTGATTTTCTTGAAGACATCCCTGGTCTTTCTCATTCTGTTGTTTTTCTCTATTTCTTTGCATTGATCTCTGAAGAAGGCTTTCTTATCTCTTCTTGCTATTCTTTGGAACTCTGCATTCAGATGCTTATATCTTTCCTTTTCGCTTCTTCTTTTCACAGCTATTTGTAAGGCCTCCCCAGACTTTGCTATGTTGAGGTTGGTTCCTTGAATGCCCATTTTTTGAAGAGTTTTAATCGTAAATGGGTGCTGAATTTTGTCAAAGGCTTTTTCTGCATCTATTGAGATTATCATATGGTTTTTGTCTTTTAATTTGTTAATGTGGTGTATCACATTGATTGATTTGCATATATTGAAGAATCCTTGCATCCAAATAAACCCAACTTGATCATGGTGTATGAAATTTTTGATGTGTTGCTGAATTCTGTTTGCTAAAATTTTGTTGAGGATTTTTGCATCTATTTCATCAGTGATATTGGCTTATAGTTTTCTTTTTTGTGTTGTCTCTGTCTGGTTTTGGTATCAGGGTGACAGTGGCCTTGTAGAATGAATTTGGAAGTGTTCCTTCCTCTGCAATTTTTTTGGAAATAGTTTTAGAAAGATAGACATTAGCTCTTCTCTAAATGTTTGACAGAATTTTCCTGTGAAACCATCTTGTCCTTGGCTTTTGTTTTTGGGGAGATTTTTGATCACTGCTTCAATTCCAGTGCTTGTAATTGGGTTGCTCATAATTTCTATTTCTTCCTGGTTCAGTCTTGGAAGACTGAACTTTTCTAAGAATTCTGTCTATTTCTTCCAGGTTATCTATTTTATTGACATGTAGTTGCTCATAATAGTCTCATATAATCCTTTGTATATCTGTTTTTTTTCTTGATGAGTCTGGCTAAAGGTTTGTCAATTTTGTTTATCTTCTCAAAGAACCAGCTTTTAGTTTTATTAATCTTTACTAATGATTCTTTCATTTCTTTTTCATTTACTTCTGCTCAGATCTTCATGATTTCTTTCCTTCTACTAATTTTGGGGTTTTTTGGTTCTTCTTTCTCCAGTTGTTTTAGGTGTAAAGTTAGGTTGTCCATTCAGTGTTTTTCTTGTTTCTTGAGGTAGGATTGTGTTGCTATAAACTTCCCTCTTACAATTGCTTTTGATGCATCCCATAGGTTTTGAGTTGTCCTGTTTTCACTGTCATTTGTTTCTAAAAATTTTTTGATTGCCCTTTTGATTTCTTCAGTAACGTGTTGGTTATTTAGAAATGTGTTGTTTAATCTCCATATGTTTGTGTTTCTTACCATTGTTTTCTTGTAATTGACATCTACTCTCATAGCATTGTGGTCAGAGAAAATGCTTGATATGATTTCAGTTTTCTTAAATTTACTGAGGTTTGATTTGTCACCCAAGATATGGTCTATCCTGGAGAATGTTCCATGTGCATTTGAGAAGATGATGTATTTTTCTGCATTTGGATGGAATGTCCTGAAGATATCAATGAGATCCGTTTCATCTAAGACTTATGTAAGTCTTATTTAAGACTTACATAAGTCTTAAGTCTGCATCATTTAAGACTTCTGTTTCCTTATTGTCTGTTTTGATGATCTGTCCATTGGTGTGAGTGGGGTATTAAAGACTCCTACTATTATTGAGTTACTGTCAATTTCTCCTTTTATATCTGTTAGTGTTTGTCTTATGTATTGAGGTGCTCCTATGTTGGGTGCATAGATATTTACAATTCTTAAGTCTTCCTCTTGGATTGATCTTTTGATCATTATGTAGTGTCCGTCCTTATCTCTTGTAATCTTCTTTAAGGTCTATTTTGCCTGATATGAGGATTGCTACTCCAGCTTTCTTTTGCTTCTCATTTGCATGGAATATATTTTTCCATCCTCTCACTTTCAGTCTATGTGTCTTTAGCTCTGAAGTGAGTTTCTTGTAGACAACACATATATGGGTCTTGTTTTTGTATCCATTCAGCCAGTTTGTGTCTTTTGGTTGGAGCATTTAATCCGTGTACATTTAAACTAATTATTGATATATATGTGCCTATTGCCATTTTCTTAATTGTTTGTGGTTGATTTTGTAGGTCTTTCTTCTTATGTTGTATTTATTGACCATGTAAATCCCTTTAATATTTGTTGTAAAGCTGGTTTGGTGGTATCGAATTTTCTTAATTTTGTTTGTCTGAAAAGCTGTTTATTTCTCCATCAATTTTGAATGAGATCCTTGCTGGGTATAGTAATCTTGGTTGTAGATTTTTCCCTTTCAGTACTTAGAATGTATCCTGCCATTCCCTTCTGGCCTGCAGAGTTTCTGCTGAAAGATCAGCTGTTAAGCTTATGGGGTTTCCCTTGTTTGTTACTTGTTTCTTCTCCCTTGCTGCTTTTAATATTCTTTCTTTTATTTAGTCTTTGTTAGTTTGATTAGTATATGTCTTGACATGTTTCTCCTTGGGTTTATATTATATGGGACTCTTTGTGCCTCTTGGACTTAATTGACTGTTTCCTTTTCCATGTTGGGGAAATTTTCAACTATAATCTCTTCAAAAATTTTCTCATACCTTTTCTTTTTCTCTTCTTCTTTTGGGACCCCTATAATTCGAATGCTGGTGTATTTGATATGGTCCCAGAGGTCTCTGAGACTGTCCTCAGCTCTTTCATTCTTTTTACTTTATTCTACTCTTCAGAAGTTATTTCCATCATTTGATCTTCCAGCTCATTGATTCGTTCTTCTGTTTCAGATATTCTGCTATTGATTTTTTCTAGAGTATTTTTAATTTCAGTAATTGTGTTGTTTGTATGTTTAGTTCTTCTAGGTCTGTGTTAATTGATTCTTGTATTTTCTCCATTTTGTTTTCAAGGTTTTTGGTCATCTTTACTATCATTATTCTGGATTTTTTTTCAGGTAGTTTACCTATTTCCTCTTCATTTATTTTGACTTCTGTGTTTCTAGTTTCTTCCTTCATTTGTGCAGTATTTCTCTGCCTTTTCATTATTTTTTTTAAAGTTACTGTGTTCGAGGTCTCCTTTTCCCAGGCTTCAAGGAAAGTTGAATTCTTTCTTCCTTTTGGTTTCTGCCTTCCTAAGGTTGGGCCAGTGGTTTGTGTGAGATTTGTGCTGAGTTTTTGTTTGTTTGTTTTTCCTCTGATGGGCAAGAGAAGGAAATGGAAACCCACTCCAGTATTCTTGCCTGGAGAATCCGATAAACAGAGGAGCCTGGCAGGCTACAGTCCATGGGGTTGCAAGAGTTGGACAGGACTTAGTGCACTGTCTGTCTCTCTGATGGGCCAAGCTGTGTGAGGTAGTAATCCTGTCTGCTGATGATTGGGTTTGTATTTTTGTTTTGTTTTTTTGTTTAGGGGAATTGTCCTGCACAGGGTGCTACTGGTGGTTGGGTGATGCTGGGTCTTGTATTCAAGTGGTCTCCTTTGTGTGAGTCCTCACTATCTGACACTCCCTAGGGTTAGCTCTCTGGTAGTCTAGGGTCTTGGAGTCAGTTCTCCTACTCCAAAGGCTCAGGGCTTGATTTCTGGTCAGGAACAAAGACTCCATAAGTGGTTTGTTATGGCATTAAGAGAGATTAAAACAAATATCCAAAAACAAGAAACCAAAGATGAACCCCAGATAAATGGCAGCTACAAAATCAGGCAAATAATAATTAAAATAATGGAATATACCTATATACATATACACCCATGAGCAAAGTCAAAATAGTCCAACAAAAATACAGTAGATTGACTTGGCGAACAAAGGAAATCAAAACTTATATTTACCAGTTAAGAAAAAAACTAACTTAAGCACAAACTGGAAACTAAAACTAAAGCAAAGTGCCCAGTGGGTAATAAAACAATGAAAACAAATCTAACAAATATATTGAGAGGAAAGGAAAGAAAGAAAAGAAAGAATAGACATGCAAAGTTACCCAGAGGTAGATGAAGAAGATTTATATACATTAAAGATTAACTGCAAGGGGAAAAGAACTGTAGGAAAGACAAACAAAGGAAATGTATAAAATATATAATAGGTTTAAAAAAATTAAAATTATAAAGGAGAGAAAAGAAAAAAGAAAAACAGAAGAAGAGAGAAAAAAGGGGGGAAAAAAAAGGAAAGCTCCACAGAACTCCTAAGGCCCAACATAGAGGCAGAGGTTTATAACAACAATAAAAAGTGTGACTGAATATACACATGTATGTATACACCCATAAGCAAAATTGAAACAGCCTGACAAAAGTAAAGTACGATAGATTGACTGGGTGAACAAATGAAACCAAGAATTATATCTACCAGAACAAAGCTGACTAAAGCAGAAACTGGAAAACAAAATTAAAGCAAAGTGCCAACTGGGGAATAAAGCAATGACAATAAAACTAACAAATATGTTGCGAGGAAAGGAGAGAATTAAAAGAAAGAATAGATGTGCAAAGTTAAACAGAGGTAGATAAAGAAGATTTATATGCATTAAAGATTAACTGAAAGGGGAAAAGAGCAGTAGGAAAAGCAAACAAAGGATAAATGTAGAAAAAAATAATAATAGGTATAAAAAATTAAAGTTAAAAAAAGAGGAAAAATCCACAGAACTGCAAAAGCCCAATGTAGAGGCAGAGGTTTATGTGACTGAGGCAAAAAAAGCTCAAAAGCTTAATTGGATTTCTTAGTGCCAATAAAATCAACAACTACAACAGAGGTGGAAAGAAAGGAAAAGATAAAAGAAAAAAAATCCAAAAGAATTTATAGAACAAGTCAAAAAATAAGAATAATAAGTGTTTTTCTTGAGTCACTGCCGTCAGAGTCCTTTCCCTCCCTGGGAGTCAGTCCACCTTACCTCCCTAGGATGCCCTCCAACACTGTGCTGATCTCTGGACCTGCAGTGGGGGCAGCTCAGGTTCTAATCTGGTCCTACTCCTGTGTGTTCTTGCCTCCAATGTCCACAACTATCAGAACTAGTGCATTTTTCTTTTGTAGGTGCTCTCAATGGCCTTTTATATATTTCATAGACACAGTCTGCTTAGTTGATTTAATCTGCAGCTGTACAGCTGATGGGAAGGTTTTGGATCTTCTTCCTTAGCCACACTGCCCCTGGGTTTCAATTGTGGTTTTATTTCCACCTCTACATGTGGGTTGTCCACTGGGGTTTAGTTCCCGAGGCTGCCCTGGAGGGCTTGGGTTTGCCCCTGTGAGGGCCAGGTGGAGGTGGTGCTTGGGGTCACAGGAGTTCTGGCAGCACCAGGTATTCAGGGGAGCTGGCGGCTAGGGAGCAGGAAATACAGTGGTCTAGAAGGGGATGGCAACCTGTATTGGCCAATATACTCCAGTATTCTTGCCTGGAGAACCCCCTTTCTGACAGAGAAGTCTGGCAGGCCCCAGTCTACAGGGTCACAGAGTCGGACACGACCGAAGCAACCCTACGCGCATAGATGCGAAACTTTTTTTGCCTGTGGCAGCTCTGCCCCAGTGAGAATCGAGCGTGAAGGTGTTGCAGCTGCTTGGCTTTTGGGGGCCCTGGTGGCGACAAGTGTGCAGGGACACGCACTGCCTCTGCCTCAGGAGTTATGGCTCTAGCAGAGTCTTTTTTCCAGTGTCTTGTAGCTGGCGACCAGAAAGTCTCTTTGGCCAGTGTTTCTCCGTAGCTCTACTGGTTCAGGCACTTAGAGGACTCCCTTCCCTGGAGTCTTTCTCTGTTGTTCAGAACATCAGGCACATAGAGGGGCCCCCCTGGCTTGGGTCCTACTCTGTAGTTTGGTGCGTCAGTCACTGAAAGGAGCTCCCTGGGTGGGGTCCTGCTCTGTAGTTGAGTGCATCAGGCATTTGATGGACCGGCCTCTCTATTGCTCAGCTGCCCGAGCTGGCATGTTGGGGGAGAGAGGCTATGGTGATGGCTCCAGCCACTAGCATGACTCAGCAGTGTTGCCTTGCTTCCATGGCTGCCTGGTTTTCCTCCACCAGCATTTCCCACCACAATCTCCTCCCTGACATCACCTCAATCCATCTCTCCACAGTCAACAGCAGCCCTTGCCCTAGGATTGCTCCGCAATCCCTAAACTCCAGCTCTCAGCCACTGTGCCTTCCCAGAGACTAGCTTTTCTGTCCGTGGTATGTATGGCTGCAAGGACTATCTGATTCTCATTCCATTTACTCTGCCACAGGTCAGCTGTTTCACTGTCAGCCTTAAATGTTTCTCCTCTGACTCAGACAGTTGCCCCACTGTGGGGATTGGACCCCTGCTTCAGTTTCCCCGCCCACTGAGGGCAGGTCCAATCCTAATAACACTCCTGTTTTTCCTCCTAGTTCCTTCATCCTACCAAGTTCTGCGTGGTTCTATATGTTTTTTTCCTCTGGTCGGGTCCTCCTGTCTGCTCTGAGCTGGTGTTCTACATGCACTTCTGTGTCTGAAGGTGTGTTCCTGATGTATCCGTGGAGAGAGAGGCACTCCACGTCCACCTCCTCCTCCACCATCTTGTTCTCTCTCTGCCTTATCTTTTTGATACATTTAGATTTTGGTATTGATGTTGTCTCAGATTTTCCCATAATTCTTAATTTAAAAAATGTCTCAGTGAAAATACTTTTATTTCTTAACTTGCTAACAGATTTCATGACCACACAATGACAAATATAGTAATCTTAAAGACGACCATAAAAAACTTATCCCGGTGTGTTTTAGCTTTTGAAAGTAGTCAAATCATGCAAAATGGGCAAGATGTGAATTGAAGACTACCACTTTACAAGTCTTAAAAGCAATCTGTGTATTAGAAATCCCATTTTCCTTTTATAGGTAGGCAGTGGGCACACAAGCCTCATATGACTTAGGAATATATTTGCTTAATGACTTACCAGATCAAGCACCAGTTCTGGTTTGTGATCACGGCCCTGTCTATTGCTATGTAGATGATGGATTGTAATAAGTGTGTTCAAGGACATGGGATCACATCTGCAGAGAAATTCAGAGAATATCTTCTATAGAGTGTGGAAGAAAGAGAAAGCTAAGAGAAAGCTTTCTGGCTAAAAGAAAGCTAATTTTTCGTGAAGGTATTACTTCATCTTTCTATATATTAATCTATGTAAAATTATACAATCAATTCTTTTATCATATTTCTTTCAAACCTACTACATGAATCTTGGAATATAAGTAGATATCATTGGATGATAGCTGTTTGATTTCACTTCATAGCCTTGAGTTTCTTTCATTTTCATCAAGGCAACATATTGAATGAATGTATTTTACAAACAGGAGTTGTTGAATTCCAGTGTGTGTGTGTGTGTGTGTGTGTGTGTGTATGTGTAGTACATCTAGGAACAAACATGTTTCAGGGTGGACCCTCGACATTGCAAGTTTCAGTCAGAATTATTTTTTTAAGACTTTAGTTATCAACCCACAAAACATGGCCTTATAATGTAAATGCTGACATAACCTTTAGATATACCTGGCTATAAATCAAGGTACTGTAAAGCACCATATTTGAAAAGTCAAGCAAGATAAAGTACTGAGTTAATGTTCATTGGGAGAAAGAGAACACTCAACTAGTTAAATACTTCCAGTTTCAGCTTTGAATGAAATATAGGCCCTTTTGCATCTTTAGTAACAAAATCAAATGTATTAAAATGATTCTCATATACAAGTGAAATGAATGTCAAAAAAGATTCTCTATGGGGAAAAGAAAGATACTTCAATTAGGGCTTTACTGTTTTCCAGTCCATAACCAAATCTATAAATGCATTCAGTTACTTCCCTAAGGAGTTAAATTTCTGTCCTGCAGGTTTTGCTGGAGGTTGAAAAGGGATTCAGTCCTTCCTGAGTGCTGAGGAAGACCAAAGAGCACGAGCTGTCAAATGGGATATCGTGCCAACAGAATTCTCATTGAACACTTGATGTCATATGTCATCTGACACTGGCTTTTCATTCAGGTCATTTCAGGATAAGGTAGGACTGCAAACACAGAACCAACTTAGTGGGTGTATTGCTACCAAGTTTCAGGGGTTTGGCTGGCATTCCAGAGTTTATTTGAATTAATCTTCATTCTCACTGGCCTGCGGAGCTCAGTGAAAACTGGCTTTTCAGCCAACGCTTTCATTGCTTCCTGATTGTGCTGATATCAGAAACACCACAAGAAAAGCACTTGAGAGATTTTTAAAGGAATAGTTTGCTTCAGAGAAGGATGAACTTTCTGCCAGAAGGTACAAAGACTATCTGTTTATTGTTTATTTGGGACACATGGCAACTAGCCTCCTGTTTACTAAAGCCAGTCTTGTGGGTGTGCTGACAATTTATTTCTGGGGACTATTTAGAATTTACACTTTCTCCAGTAGGTTGCAAAGAATTTTCATTGATTGATTCAACAGGTAGAATTTACCAACAGATACAATCAATTCTATCTGTGAATCTGTAGAAATTCTAGTTGTATTTTTGAACCTAATAGATGATGATTGAACTGAGAAAGTATTAAGCTAAATAAAAACATCATATTTTTCTGAGTTTTAAGGTCTTAGGGTTAAAAGACATTATGAATTATATGATGATCCTCACACTGCCATATATTCTCACAGTTTCCAGTGAAGACACTTGGAGTCTTTCCTGAAAATAATTTCTATACACTTATAAAATCCTGTTTATGCTTTAGTAATGTTATGGATGGACATGAGTCTGAGTGAACTCCGGGAGTTGGTGATGGACAGGGAGGCCTGGCGTGCTGCGATTCATGGGGTCACAAAGAGTCGGACACGACTAAGCAATTGAACTGAACTGAATGTTATGGAAAACGTGTGTTCTGTTCAAACCTCTCTGAGTAAGTGTGCCACTTTTGATTGGGTTTTGTTTGAGGTTTTGAGTGTACATATAAATATAATAAAACTAAGTGGGTGGGAGGGAGGTTCAGGATGGGGAACACATGTACACCCATGTGTGAATGTATGGCAAAAACCATCACAATATTGTAAAGTAATTAGCCTCCAATTAAAAAAAAAATAGGAAAGGAAGAACTATCTTGATTAATGGCAGGGTGAATAGAAACACTCATATTGTTGGGCTTTCTTCAAAGATACATTTGGTCCAGTGGTTAAGACTTCACCTTCCAATGCAGGTGATGCAAATTCAATCCCTGGTCAGACAGCTAAGGTCCCACATGCTTTGCTGCCAGAAAACCAAAATATAAAACAGAAGCAATACTGTAACAAATTCAGTATTTTAAAAATAGGCCCAAATTAAAAAAAAAAAAATCTTAACAAAAGGAAAAGGTGCGAGAACACAGTTTAATACTGGAAGTCTAGATGAGGCCTCTGGCTTCCTCTGAAGGAAGTCTCAGTCCCTATGGCTGTCACCTGTGCAGTGCGACAAAGGCTGGCCGACCATGCCTACCTGTGCCGGGGAGAAGGGTGGGGAGCAGCACGTGCAGCCCCTCTCCACTCTGGGCTGTTTATCCACTGCCAGGCTTGACTGACCTTCTGAAGCCAAAATTTAAAGAGAAAGTGGGAGTGATGTGCTCTGAGTAGACACAGGAAATGAGAGAGGGAAGCAGGACATGCCAGGTCTTTCTCAAAACACAGTAACACTACCCTCTGTTAAAATAGGATCCAGAGATGCGGGCTTCCGTCCAATCAGATGAGAACGTTCTCCGTCCGTGGGGCGGTGGGAGGGGCTAAAGCAGGGGCTGCTGTCTGCTTCTCTAGGAGCAGAGATGGCGGTGCAGGGCAAGGGGTGGGGTGTTCTTCTTCCCCAACACCACACATCCCTCCTGACAGTGATTCCCACCCCCGATGACTCCCCAAACTTGCTTGAATACCCTCAGAATCTGAACGTTGCCCCTAGCAACCCGTTGTGATTGACGAACATGGTAAGAAGTTCTCATACAGAGCTCAACCCGCCCCATGTCTTCCATTAGATCCTTTATTGAGTTTTTGGAACGGCAAGGAGCAGGTCTAATCATGCAACTGATTTTCAGTTATTTGAGTCTGTTATCTCTCTGCACACCCCTGTCCTTCAAACACCACATCTAACCATGAAATCCAAATGCATTCCGTTGAAAAAAATTATTTATTTTAATTGGAGGCTAATTACTTTACAATGTTGTGGTGGTTTTTGCCATACATTGACATGAATTAGCCATGGGTGTGCATGTGTTCCCCATCCTGAACCCCCCTCCCACCTCCCTCCCCATCCCATTCCTCTTAGCATCAGTTTGCTTCCCCCTCCTCCTCCTCAGGACTGGGAAGTTCAGGTGAGAGCCTGTGGGACAGGTGGCATTGACCGGCAGGGCCCCTGGCACATGAGCGGAGCGGGGGCAGTGGCTCTTCTCTCCTCTCCCTGAGCGGTGGTGAGGGCTCCTGCCCGCCTCTGCCTGCCTGCTTTTGCCTATGCTCTCAAAAGTGAAACGCTGCACCGTCGGGAGGACTGGTGCAGAGAGTTAAGACACGTAGAGCCAAGAAAATAAAGAGTCAGATGTCCCGGCAGCTTTCAGTGCGTCCTGATTCTCACCACCCCCAGAGCAACCATGAAAGTAGGAGGGACCAGATGAAGACATTTAGAAATTGGTTCCGCTCCACAGCTATCCGGAGCAGGCTGGGACTCGGCTGCTTTGAGGTGGCTTGAGAGCCTCCTCTCTGGTGTCAGAACATTCACGTGGCAATGCCGCTCCCTTTTGAAACCTCTCTGACTCACCCTAACCTTGAGGTAGGGAGACGGAAATTTTTCTTTAAAAAAAAAACAACACATTGAACCTACAATCGAATGAAACCAAATTCCATGGAAATCCAACAGAAGTGTGTAATCAGCATAGCCATGGCCAACTTCTGGTCTTGAGTACGGATCCCTGTCGGAGGGAAGTGTGTGGGTGTTTGTGTCGGGTCTGCAGTGAGACCTGCGCTAGTGAGCTGAGAATTCCATTTTACTTAGAAGTTGCAAGGGGAGAAAGGAAGTGCACTTAGGGTGCAGTGTTCAAAAAGCAAAAGGAAACAAAACAAGATCCATACAATGGGAAGGCCCACACTTTTCAAACTGTACCAGCTGTTGGAGAGTTGATTACATGAACTTAGACCTTTCTCTGAGATGGGTCTAAGGTAACATGAACGTATGTTATTGCATGGTTGCAAATGTAGCGACTATTCTGGTGCATGGCGACTTAAAAACATTCATAGAAAAGCACAAGTGTGACATGAAATGTGGGCAAAGAGCCAGACATGACTGAAGCGACTTAGCACGCACAATGTGAAAAGTGTAGGAAGCAAACTTATTATGCCTGCTTGCCTGCTAAGTCACTTCAGTTGTGTCCGACTCTCTGTGACCCTGTGGACTGTAGCCTGCCAGGCTCCTCTGTCCATGGGGATTCTCCAGGCAAGAATACTGGAGTGGGTTGTCTTGCCCTCCTCCAGTGAATTTTCCTGACCCAGAGATCGAACCCATGTCTCAGGCATCTCTTATGTCTCCTGCATTGGCAGGTGGGTTTTTTGTTGTTTTTTTAAGTACCACTAGCGCCATCTGGGGAAACTTACTCTAGCCACCTGCATATGACTTGGCAAAGAGTGAGCCCCTGGAATCACCTTGTAGAAATCTAAAATCTTCCAAGTTGTTTAGTGACCTTGGGAATTCATTAAGAGCATCAGGGTCTCTCATGAGGTAAGTGTTGAGTGGCTAAGGTTGAAGGAGCAGTAGATTAAACTTTATTTCCTTCTCATTACATCACACAAATGTCTGTGTTCCTAGCCAAATACATTATGGCAAAAAAATAAAAGGAAACTCTAAATAATGATTGATAATATGCCAAGCAACTTCAGAACTTTGTTGACATTTGCTCTCTTGAATTGTATCTTAATGACTATATAACATGTAACTCTAAAGAAATGTAACCTAAAAAAAAAAAAAAAAAAAACACCTCACCACATACTAGAATAAATAAATATTTATTATTTCCTTTGAAGCCGTCATTCTGGAATGCTAGCTCTTAACCCAATAATTCTGAAGTTATTCAAAACTATTTTTGTATTGTCTTTCTGCAAGCATCTTCAGTTCCGTGTACTTTATTTTGAATGGCTTACGGTGGGCCTTACAGTCTGGCACATACATCTTGTCTAGCATCCTTGTTTTATGGAGAAAGTTGATCTGGAAATTTCAAGTGATTTGTCCCAAGTCACATAAAGCTGGGACCAGAACCAAGATCTGTTTTCCAGGAGAGCATTTTTGCCACAGCATCCTTCTGCCTTTTTCCTTCGTGGGTGGACTTAATTTTTTGGAAAAAAAATTTTTTAAGTTATTCACAGCCAAATCTAGTGAATAAGATGGATGATCAACTCAGTGCAATGCGGTAAACCTTCATTGGGTACCCACTATATACAAGGTATCCTAACAAGTGCTGCAAAAGAGACAAAAGACTTTAAGGCATAGGACTTGATCTTAAATTAACTGTAATAAGAGAATAAAAAAAATAGCTGTTATTACAGTAGAATTGAGAGGAGAGTTATTTCCTTGAGTTCCTGATTTTGTATTATATGCCTTCAATCAATAGGCAAAGCCCCTACTTTGGTTAAGTACCTGTTTGTCGTGACCTTCTTTCAAATTCACAATGACAGGATTGGAGTGAACAAAATTGTTAGCTTATGAAAGGATTATGAGTCTTTAAAATGAAAATGTGACCTAACATTTTAGGGAAGGGTGCAATTATTATTTTCTGTAAAAAAATAAAACTGTTAGAATTTTCAGAATATTTGTGTACTGCCAAGTTGCTATGTGGATACTTTTGGGGAAATGAAATCAACATATCCAATCTGTGGTGACAGACCTTTAATCAATCCTGTGCTATTCTGGAGTCTTTCAAAATATGGTCAGCACTTAATTCTGCTGCCTTTTAAAATACTGAAGTAAAGATAATAAATACCTTGCTAATCTATGCTCTCAATTAATTTATATGATGGTAACATAACTTGCCTAGAAACATAGGATCAGCTTCATCTTTTCTTAATGTTTATGTAATAAAAACAAATACTTTTTTATAAGAATATCTTGCTGCTGTTGCTCAGTTGCTTCAGTCATGTCTGACTCTTTGCGACCCTATGGACTCTAGCCCACCAGACTCCTGTGTCCAAGGGATTCTCCAGGCAAGAATATCTTACTATTGATTTATCATAGATAACAGTTTTGAGTTAGTGTTCTAGTAATAATTTTCACTTGGAAGGTTAACACTTGTTGAACATACATTAAATGTCTGGCACATTTCATAAAACTTTTTTTGTTACTTTTTATTAGAGTGTAGTTGTTTTACAATGTTGTGTTAGTTTCTACTGTACTGCAAAGTGAATCAGTTATATGTACACATATATCCTCTCTTTTTTGGATTTCTTTCCCATTTAGGTCACCACAGAACACTGAGTAGAGTTCCCTGTGCTATCCAGCAGGTTCTCACTGGTTATTTATTTTATACACAGTATCAGTAGTGTACTTTGCACTTTTTATGCAAAGATGGCACAATAAAGGACAGAAATGGTATGCACCTAACAGAAGCAGAAGATATTAAGAAGAGGTGACAAGACTACACAGACGAACTATATGAAAAAGATCTTCACAACCTAGACAATCAAAATGGTGTGATCACTCACCTAGAGCCAGACATCCTGGAATGTGAAGTCAAGTG
Organism: Bos taurus; assembly: GCF_002263795.3. Taxonomy (NCBI): domain Eukaryota; kingdom Metazoa; phylum Chordata; class Mammalia; order Artiodactyla; family Bovidae; genus Bos; species Bos taurus. The sequence continues at coordinate 9,200,503 of NC_037344.1, read as the reverse complement.
GGCCTTAGAAAGCATCACTACGAACAAAGCTAGCGGAGGTGATAGAATTCCAGTTGAGCTATTTCAAATCCTGAAAGGTGATGCTGTGAAAGTGCTGCACTCAATATGCCAGCACATTTGGAAAACTCAGCAGTGGCCACAGACTGGAAAAGGTCAGTTTTCATTCTAATCCCAAAGAAAGGCAATGCCAAAGAATGCTCAAATTTCTGCACAATTGCACTCATCTCACATGCTGGTAAAGTAATACTCAAAATTCTCCCAGCCAGACTTCAACAGTACCTGAACTATGAGCTTCCAGATGTCCAAGCTGGATTTAGAAAAGGCAGAGGAACCAGAGATCGAATTGCCAACATCCACTGGATCATCGAAAAAGCAAGAGAGTTCCAGAAAAACATCTACTTCTGCTTTACTGACTATGCCAAAGCCTTTGACAGTGTGGATCACAATAAACTGTGGAAAATTCTGAAAGAGATGGGAATACCAGACCACCTGACCTGTCTCCTGAGAAATCTGTATGCAGGTCAAGAAGCAACAGTTAGAACTGGACATGGAACAACAGACTGGTTCCAAAACAGGAAAGGAGTATGTCAAGGCTGTATATTGTCACCTTACTTATTTAACTTGTATGCAGAGTAGATCATGAGAAATGCTGGACTGGATGAAGCACAAGCTGGAATCAAGATTGATGGGAGAAATATCAATAACCTCAGATATGCAGATGACACCACCCTTAAGGCAGAAAGTGAAGAAGCACTTAAGGGCCTCTTGATGAAAGTGAAAGAGGAGAGTTAAAAGGTTGGCTTAAAGCTCAACATTCAGAAAACTAAGATCATGGGATCTGGTCCCATCACTTCATGGCAAATAGATGGGGAAACAGTAGAAATAGTGACAGGCTTTACTTTTTTGGGCTCCAAAATCACTTCAGTTGGTGACTGCAGCTATGAAATTAAAAGATGCTTGCTTCTTGGAAAAAAGTTATGACCAACCTAGACAGCTTATTAAAAAGCAGAAACATTACTTTGCCAACAAAGGTCCATTTAGTCAAGGCTATGATTTTTCCATTAGTCATGTATGCATGTGCAATTTGGACTGTAAAGAAAACTGAGCGCCAAAGAATTGATGCTTTTGAACTGTGGTGTTGGAGAAGACTCTTGAGAGTCCCTTGGACTGCAAGGAGATCCAACCAGTCCATTCTGAAGGAGATCAGTCCTGAATATTCATTGGAAGGACTGATGCTGAAGCTGAGAGTCCTGTTCTTTGGCCACCTGATGGGAAGAACTGACTCATTTGAAAGACCCTGATGCTGGGAAAAATTGCAGGCAGGAGGAGAAGGGGATGACAGAAAATGAGATGGTTGGATGACATCACCAACTCAATGCACATGAGTTTGAGTAAACTCCGGAAATTGGTGATGGACAGGGAGGGCCAGCGTGCTGCAGTCAATGGGGTCGGAAATCGTTGGACATCACTGAGCGACTGAACTGAACTGACTGATCAGTAGTGTGTATGTGTTAATCCCAATCTCCTAATTCTTCCCAGTCCGTCCCCACCACTGCCTTACCCCTTGTCATCCATATGTTTGTTCTCTACATCTGTGTCTCTATTTCTGCTTTGCATATGAGATCATCTATACCATTTTTATAAAGTGTTAATTGTTTCACTTAGACATTTAATCCTATTAATAAATTCCTGAGTTAATTGTTACAAATTCAATAAGGAAACCAACACTCAGTCTAACTAAACACATTACCAAAATTCATAGATTGAGGAAGTAACTGTGCTAAGATTCAAACTCAGATCTGTGGATTGCTAAACTGCATTCTTTTTATTGCATTGTCTGTACTTGGTTCTTTAAGTCATAGTGCTATGTGACTTCCCCTATTATAATCAAGGACGTATACTACGAGATATCTGGCCTTTAGGGAGGACAGAGTTTGGAGTAAGTGGTTGCTGCTGCTGCTGCTGCTAAGTCGCTTCAGTTGTGTCCGACTCTGTGCGACCCCATAGATGGCAGCCCACCAGGCTCCCCCGTCCCTGGGATTCTCCAGGCAAGAACACTGGAGTGGGTTGTCATTTCCTTCTCCAATGCATGAAAGTGAGAAGTGAAAGTGAAGTTGCTCAGTCATGTCCGACTCTTAGTGACCCCATGGACTGCAGCCCACCAGGCTCCTCTGTCCCTGGGATTTTCCAGGCAAGAGTACTGGAGTGGGGTGCCATTGCCTTCTCCAGGAGTAAGTGGTTGAGAAACAATAATTGGCTAGATGGTATATGAATTCCGAAACCTAGCCCTTGCCCTGCCACACTTTCCTAAACAAATTCTGATGGATATATATGCATAGAAGATCAGGTCTGGCACTTTATCAACATCTGTACTTTTTTTTGCACGTTATGTTGTTCATTTTTTTGGAGATCAAGCAAGGCCTTGTGGAGAATCTCTGAACTCTTGCATAGGCCAGGTGCTGCCCAAATCACCTTTTCCCTCTGCTTTCTGTTGTTCCCCCTTGTCTTCTAAGGGAAAATGGAGTAGAGAGGAAGGCACTTTTTCTTAAATGAGGACAAGACCTGGTTCTATTTCACCAGGCTCTGCCGTCCCTGGGATTCTCCAGGCAAGAACACTGGAGTGGGTTACCATTTCCTTTTCCAATGCATGAAAGTGAAAAGTGAAAGTAAAGTTGCTCAGTCGTGTCTGACTCTTAGTGACCCCATGGACTGCAGCCTACTAGGCTCCTCCACCCATGGGATTTTCCAGGCAAGAGTACTAGAGTGGGGTGCCATTGCCTTCTCTGATGTAGGGAAGAAGCAAATCCAAAGACACACTTGTTTTTGTTCTTTCTATAAAAGTAAGTCCTGGAGCTCTGTGTCCCTTAATCCTTACCTTCTAGCACACTAAAGGTTTTACTCATATCCAACCTTGAGACAGGGAGGCCTGGTGTACTGCGATTCATGGGGTTGCAAAGAGTTGGACACGACTGAGCAACTGAACTGAACTGAACTGAACCTTGAGATCATTATTAGCCCAGGGGCCAATGAATATTCTTGTCTTTTGAAACAGCCACAATGGATAGATTAAGGAGAGTGGAAAGGGAAGTAGGGTAGTACAGAGGTGGGTGGGGAAGCTGTTATTTTCCCTTGCTATCAGGGAGCAGTTTGCATTGACACATGGACAAACCCAATTCATGATGCTGTCTTTACTCATCCAGGGCACTCATCTGAGTTAACTCGCCTCAATCTACTTTAGCATTGGATGAAATCATTTCAATAGAAACAGGATAAAAGAAATGTACCATTATCACTTCTGACCATACCCTTTATGCATTGCTGTGGAAATGGCTTTATGTGCAATTGGAGATTGAATATCTTCAGAGACATCACTCATAAAACACCTGCAACAAATCTTTTCTAAATATGTGGCTAATGGAAACAATAATTATGGTAATTCCAACTTTCTTCCTCCCAAACCTGTCACTAAGGCCATGTCAAACTTCTAAACACATACATCAAAACTAACTGATTAGCCCATAAGGATAGTTTCTGATCTGTATGGTATAATCAGGGCTTTAAATGCATGTGGTTCTATGAAGTTAAGTCCTTGTGTTGTTTTCTGTATATTGTTCTCATCATAAGTATGTGTAAACAGTCCTAAAAATATCTTGATAATTTGAGATATTATGGAATACAACACCCATCTGAGCCCCAAGAAATAAATATAGTATTTTATTACCACAGAAATGATTTTACTTGCTTCTTATATTTTACTTCCTGTTGGTATAATATTCAAGAGTGTGTTTAATATTTTTATTTTGCGAAATCTAAGTGTGGCATATGCTATGACTTGACTGTCCAAAAGCTATAGTCTCTCTCTGGCTAACAAAATCCCAAGTTTTTTAGGTAGGCCATGTACCATCTCCAGGAAATGAATCATAATTGGACCAGTTATTAAAATCCTTTCTGGTTTATCACATTCTTGCTTTCTCAAACTTCCTTGTGAGGGAAGCCATAGGACAAGTGTTGGCCCATGAGGCACATGAAGAATTCTGGGGGGCTATCTTTCCCCTCTTCAGTTAAAACGTAGTAACCCTTCTCCACCTGCTGCCTTTTTCCTTTTCGTTTGAGACACTGAAATGAGTATGTGGTTCCTTCTGAAGATGAAAATCTACCCACTGTGGATGGCAGAGCAGGAGGGCTGAGCTGGTGCATTTAACGTGGAACTACAATCCTCCAGAAAAAGAGATCCATCCCTGTTAGTGAGATTGGGGGTGCAGACAATGGTGATATGCTTACGTATACCATACAGAGGATGCCTGAGGGACTAAGAACATGAAAAGGGATACCCGTCTCAGAATTCCAACAGATGGAGCAGGTAGCTCAGGAGTTATTCAGATCAAGGTAGGTAGGGAAAAAAAAACCTTGTAAGGAAGAATCCAAGAGAATAGCAGCATGTGCAAAGGCGGAGCAATGGCAGAGAACATGACGTGGTTGCTGAATTCTGGTCGGTAGTTTAGGAGAGATGCAGCAAGTGCCAAAGGGTCAGTGGTATGGTTAGAGAGGGGATATCATCCTGATCCTAAGAAGACTTGTATGCTAGACTGAGGATTTTGCACTCTATTCTGATGATAGAGTACTATGACAGATATTATATATTATTACATATTATGCATTATATTCTAGGAGTTCCAGAACTTGGAAACAAAAGAGATAAGATGGGATGAAGGAGAACACAAAGAATGTTTTGAGTTTTAAATTTTCTAATAAAAATGTCCAGACTTCATTGACTGTGTCTTAGGGCTAGTGATGTTTTAGGAGAAAGTCCTACTGGTATCCATGGGAAATTTTCATACAGACAGATTAGAGGGTCATGTCTCTGGGTATGAAACCCATGAAGTGGGATCTTAAGCCAAAGTGTCCATATAAGCCAAGAGCAGGGCCTTTTCTGAGAAACAGCAGCTTCCCGCTAGATCCAGGCAAATTTCACAGTGCATGTCAGGCATCTAACAAGGAGGCCCTTCTGGCTCCTCTCAGTTGCTGACTCTGTTTTCAAGGGCCATTGATAAGCAGGAATAGCGTAACCACAGGAATGCCTTCTGATAACAGTAGAGTAGGCTGCTGCATTCCTGAGCCATAGCTGATGTCTCTCCATCTACTGCCAAGCTGTAGAAAAAGAGTCAAATGCATCACATCTAAAGACTGACCTATTTGGGTTGGCCACTCTTAGGGAAAGAGTTGTGGTGCATGCATATGAATGTGTATATGAAAGGGCCAGGATAGGAGAAAGAGAGAGAGAGAGAAGACAGATCAGGAGCCAGCCAGGCAGAGGCACAGATCCTTCCCTTAGGTAGAGGTGTGGCACTGCAGTAAATGCCCTGTCTCCCACCCTCCAGAAAATATCATTTGACTGGTTGGTCACCCCTGCATCAGAAGTGGAGTCTGTCGATGCTTGCCTTCTAGTACTTTGCCTCCAGCATTTGGAAAGAGTCATGGTAAAGCTGCTCACTAAGCACCTGGGCTCCTCCTGTTCCATCCTCCTCCTTGCCACTTCTCTGGAACCAAACTACCTATGGTTACATGAGCATAGGCCTGCTTTGCACATGCCCTCCCCTATTCCTCCTTCCTTTTCTGCTTGGCAGAATTCTATTTATCTTTCAAGCCAGCTCATCAGTCACTCTGTGCAAGAAAGAGATTCCCTCTTCCCCCAGAACAACATGTATATGAGTGCATTTCCCTGATAGATATGCTGAACATTTTTTCATAGCTTGTTGGTAGTTTTTATATCATCTTGGAGCAATGTCTATTCAAGTCCTTAGCCCTTTATTGAATTGAATGGTTTCCTTTTTATTGTTGAGATGAAGAAGTTCTTTGTATGTTCTGGATGTTAACTCATCATCAGATATACAACTTGCACATATTTTCTCCCATTCCATAGTCTGTGTATTCTGTTGGTTGATTGTGTCCTTTGATGCACAGAAGGCTTAATCTTGATATAGTCCCACTTGTCTGTGTTTGATTTTGTTGTCTGTGCTTTTAGAGACACATCCAAGAAAACATTGCCAAATGCGATATCACAAAACCCTTCTTGTGTGTTTTCTTGTAGAACTTTTACTGTTTCAGGTCTTACATTCAGGCATTCTATTCATTTTGAGTTAATTTTTATATATGGAATAAGGTAAGGATCCACATTCATTCTTTGATATGTGGATATCCAGTTTTCCTACCAACATTTGTTAAGGATACTGTTCTTTCCCACTGAGTAGGCTTGTCATATTCTTGTCATATATTATTTGACAATATACATTAGTGTTTATTTCTGGGTTCCCTATTCTATTCCATTGGTCTACATGTCTGTCTTTATGCCAGTACCATACTATTCTGAATACTATAGCTTTGTAATATGTTTTAAAACACAGGAAATTTGAGACTTCAAACTGTTCTTTTTCAACTTTTTTTTTTTTTTTTTTTTTTTTACTATTTAGGGCCCCTTTGAGATTCCATATGGATTTTAAGATGGGTTTCTCTCTTTCAACCAAAAAAAAAAAATGTCATTGAATTAGGGATTGCATTGAATATATAGATCACTTTGGGAACTGTAATGACTGAACTGTGTCTTCCCCAAATTCGTGTATTATAGCCCTAACTCCCATTGTAACTGAACTTGGAGTTAAGGCCTTTAAAGAGGACAAATTAGATCAGATCAGATCAGTCGCTTAGTCACGTCCGACTCTTTGCAACCCCATGAATTGCAGCATGCCAGGCCTCCCTGTCCATCAACAACTCCTGGAGTTCACTCACACTCACGTCCATCGAGTCGGTGACGCCATCCAGCCATCTCATCCTCTGTAGTCCCCTTCTCCTCTTGCCCCCAATCCCTCCCAGCATCAGAGTCTTTTCCAATGAGTCAACTCTTTGCGTAAGGTGGCCAAAGTACTGGAGTTTCAACTTTAGCATCATTCCTTCCAAAGAAATCCCAGGGCTGATCTCCTTCAGAATGGACTGGTTGGATCTCCTTGCAGTCCAAGGGACTCTCAAGAGTCTTCTCCAACACCACACTTCAAAAGCATCAATTCTTCGATCAGCCTTCTTCACAGTCCATCTCTCACATCCATACATGACCACAGGAAAAACCATAGCCTTGACTAGCTGGACCTTTGTTGGCAAAGTAATGTCTCTGCTTTTGAATATGCTATCTAGGTTGGTCATAACTTTCCTTCCAAGGAGTAAGCGTCTTTTAATTTCATGGCTGCAGTCACCATCTGCAGTGATTTTGGAGCCCAGAAAAATAAAGTCTGACACTGTTTCCCCATCTATTTGCCATGAAGTGATGGGACCGGATGCCATGATCTTTGTTTTCTGAATGTTGAGCTTTAAGCCAACTTTTTCACTCTCCACTTTCACTTTCATCAAGAGGCTTTTGAGTTCCTCTTCACTTTCTGCCATAAGGATGGTGTCATCTGCATATCTGAGGTTATTGATATTTCTCCCGGCAGTCTGGATTCCAGCTTGTGCTTTTCCAGTCCAGCGTTTCTCATGATGTACTCTGCATATAAGTTAAATAAACAGGGTGACAATATACAGCCTTGACGTACTCCTTTTCCTATTTGGAAGCAGTCTGTTGTTCCATGTCCAGTTCTAACTGTTGCTTCCTGACCTGCATACAAATTTCTCAAGAGGCAAGTCAGGTGGTCTGGTATTCCCATCTCTTTCAGTTTATTGTGATCCACACAGTCAAGGCTTTGGCATAGTCAATAGAGCAGAAATAGATGTTTTCTGGAACTCTCTTGCTTTTTCCATGATCCAGCGGATGTTGGCAATTTGATATCTGGTTCCTCTGCCTTTTCTAAAACCAGCTTGAACATCAGGAATTTCAAGGTTCACATACTGCTGAAGCCTGGCTTGGAGAATTTTGAGCATTACTTTAGCGTGTGAGATGAGTGCAATTGTGCGGTAGTTTGAGCATTCTTTGGCATTGCCTTTCTTTGGGATTGGAATGAAAACTGACCTTTTCCAGTCCTGTGGCCACTGCTGAGTTTTCCAAATTTGCTAGCATATTGAGTGCAGCACTTTCACAGCATCATCTTTGAGGATTTGGAATAGCTCAACTGGAATTCCATCACCTCCACTAGCTTTGTTCGTAGTGATGCTTTCTAAGGCCCACTTGACTTCACATTCCAGGATGTCGGGCTCTAGGTCAGTGATCACACCATTGTGATTATCTGGGTCATGAAGATCTTTTTTGTACAGTTCTTCTGTGTATTCTTGCCATCTCTTCTTCATATCTTCTGCTTCTGTTAGGTCCATACCATTTCTGTCCTTTATCGAGCCCATCTTTGCATGAAATGTTCCTTTGGTATCTCTGATTCTTGAAGAGATCCCTAGTCTTTCCCATTCTGTTGTTTTCCTCTATTTTTTGCATTGATCGCTGAAGAATGCTTTCTTATCTCTTCTTGCTATTCTTTGGAACTCTGCATTCTGATGCTTATATCTTTCCTTTTCTCCTTTGCTTTTCACTTCTCTTCTTTTCACGGCTATTTATAAGGCCTCCCCAGACAGCCATTTTGCTTTTTTGCATTTCTTTTCCATGGGGATGGTCTTGATCCCTGTCTCCTGTACAATGTCATGAACCTCATTCCATAGTTCATCAGGCACTCTATCTATCAGATCTAGGCCCTTAAATCTATCTCTCACTTCCACTGTATAATCATAAGGGATTTGATTTAGGTCATACCTGAATAGTCTAGTGGTTTTCCCTACTTTCTTCAATTTAAGTCTGAATTTGGCAATAAGGAGTTCATGGTCTGAGCCACAGTCAGCTCCTGGTCTTGTTTTTGCTGACTGTATAGAGCTTCTCCATCTTTGGCTGCAAAGAATATAATCAGTCTGATTTTGGTGTTGACCATCTGGTGATATCCATGTATAGAGACTTCTCTTGTGTTGTTGGAAGAGGGTGTTTGCTATGACCAGTGCATTTTCTTGGCAAAACTCTATTAACCTTTGCCCTGCTTCATTCCGTACTCCAAGGCCAAATTTGCCTGTTACTCCAGGTGTTTCTTGACTTCCAACTTTTGCATTCCAGTCCCCTATAATGAAAAGGACATCTTTTTTGGGTGTTAGTTCTAAAAGGTCTTGTAGGTCTTCATAGAACTGTTCAACTTCAGCTTCTTCAGTGTTACTGGTTGGGGCATAGACTTGGATTACTGTGATATTGAATGGTTTGCCCTGGAAACGAACAGAGATCATTCTGTCGTTTTTGAGATTGCATCCAAGTACTGCATTTTGGACTCTTCCGTGGACCATGATGGCCACTCCATTTCTTCTGAGGGATTCCTGCCCCCAGTAGTAGATATAATGGTCATCTGAGTTAAATTCACCCATTCCAGTCCATTTTAGTTCGCTGATTCCTAGAATGTCGACATTCACTCTTGCCATCTCCTGTTTGACCACTTCCAATTTGCCTTGATTCGTGGACCTGACATTCCAGGTTCCTATGCAATATTGCTCTTTACAGCATTGGACCTTGCTTCTATCACCAGTCACATCCACAGCTGGGTATTGTTTTTGCTTTGGCTTCATCCCTTCATTCTTTCTGGAGTTATTTCTCCACTGATCTCCAGTAGCATATTAGGCACCTACTGACCTGGGGAGTTTCTCTTTCAGTATCCTATCATTTTGCCTTTTCATACTGTTCGTGGGGTTCTCAAGGCAAGAATACTGAAGTGGTTTGCCATTCCCTTCTCCAGTGGACCACATTCTGTCAGATCTCTCCACCATGACCCGCCCGTCTTGGGTTGTCCATGGGCATGGCTTAGTTTCATTGAGTTAGACAAGGCTGTGGTCCTAGTGTGATTAGATTGACTAATTTTCTGTGAATATGGTTTCAGTGTGTCTGCCCTCTGATGCCCTCTTGCAACACCTACCGTCTTACTTGGGTTTCTCTTACCTTGGGTGTGGGGTATCTCTTCACGGCTGCTCCAGCAAAGCGCAGCCATTGCTCCTTACCTTGGATGAGGGGTATCTCCTCACTGCCGCCCTTCCTGATCTTCAATGTGGGATAGCTCCTCTAGGCCCTCCTGTGCCTTGTCAGCAAAGGTTAAATGAGATGACAGTGGTGAAGTCCTACTCAGATATGACTAATGTCCTTTAAAGAAAGGATGTACAGTCTACAAAAAAGGCCATTTGAGGACACAACAAGAAGGTGGCCATCTGCAAGCCAAGGAGAGAGGCCTTGAGAAACCAAACCTGCTGACACCTTCATCTTGGACTTCCAGCCTCCAAAACTGGGGGAAAATAAATTTTTGTTGTTTAAGTCACATAGTCTGTGTTACTTTGTTATGGCAGCCCCACCAAACTGATACAAGTAGTATTGACATCTTAACAATGTTAAGTATTCTAGCCTGTAAACAAAGACTATCTTTCTATTTGTTTGTGTCTTTATTTCTTTCAGCAATGCTTTGTAGTTTTTAGTGTACAGATCTTTTATCTCTTTAGTTAAGTTTATTGCACAGTATTTTACTCTTTTTGATGCTATTATAAAAGATCTCATTTTATTAGTTTCCTTTTAGGGATTATTCATTGTTAGTATAAAGAAACACAATTGATTTGTGAGTGTTGATTTTGTATTCTGCAACTTTGCTGAATTTGTTTATTATTTCTAACAGGTTTTTAAAATAGAATCTTCAAGATTTTCTGTGTCTTAAATCTTGCCATCTGTGAAGAGATAATTTCATTTATTTCTTTCCAATATGGATACCTTTTATTTCTTTTTTTCCCCAAAAAAATTGCTGTGGAAAGGGCTTCCTGTACTGTGTTGAGTAGAAGTGGTGAGAGCAGACCTTATTTATGTTTTCACAAGTTTCTCTGTTGCTAGGCTGGATCAAGGGCTCTTAAGAGTAGGAATGAATCTTTTTTTATGTGTATAGCTTAAGTGTCTGGCATTGACTAGTATATATTCCATGGATTTTCTTAGTGAAAATTAAAGAATGCATGGATTTTGGGAGAAAATAAGTTATTTTGAGACTGCCTCAGAAATATCTTTATAGCGATTTTATGAATACAAATATAACAATTGGTTTAAAAAATTCCATAAAATAAAGAGCTCTTACTTCAAGTCCCACAGGTGATCTAGGTTAGCATCAATGGTGATGTCGTATTGACAGTAAGTATTCTTCATATATTGTGATGAGAATGATGCATCACCTCGGTGGTCTTTGGTCTTCCTCCTCCAGACCCCAGGCTAATCATGAGAAAAACCTTAGACAGATTACAATTGAGGAACATTCTATAGACGATCTGACCATTGCTCCTCAAAACTCTAAGTAATCATCAAAATCAAGGAAATTCTGAGAACCTATCACAGCCAAGAAATAAGGAGACATAGCAAAATATCATGACAACAACAACAAAAAGGATCCTGGAACAGAGAAGGGTGTTTGAGAAAACTGGGTAAGTCTGCACAAAGTATAAGCTTTATCCATAAATGTTGCTTCACTAGTTGTAAAAATGGTGCCATGCAAATGTAAGGTATTGATAATATGGGAAACTGACTGGAAGATCTATGGGTACTCTACTTTTTTTCACAACTTTCCTGTAATTCCTAAATTCCTCTTAAAAAACCCGTTAAAAGGGTACATCTCATGTTAAGTGCTCTTACCTCAATAATAGTAAAAAAGAGGAGCTCAAGTAAGCTGTTGGAACACGAGAAGATCAGAAGGCTTGAAAAGAGAAGATTCTGAATGTAAAAAATTTGAATAATTAGCTGTAAGTTTATGTTTCTTCAAAGAAATGTAGATTACTCTTACTCTCATCATTCTCATAGGCTCTCTCCCATTCTCCCCCCACCCCCCCCTCTCTCTCTCTCTCACACACACACACACACCATAGTTTGTCTACACAGAAGTGTGTGCAAGGAGCAAATGCTGTTGACATGCATGGGTAGAAGCAACCGACTGAGGGAGAGAGCAGGGAGCAGAACAAAGGGTGACGTGAGATAAATATCATTAAGGTGCCAGAGCATCTTGCCTCCAACTGGAGTGAATAGTGACCTAGGTTAGGATACTGGCCTGATTTATTCTATTTTTTTTATTAAATGAAAAATATATAAATTAATATTTGCATAAGATCTTTTGAAGTGGCACAGGGCAGGGAGACCTTTCCTTTGGCCTGGTTGATTGCACTATCATATAAGCTTGATTAAATCAGAGAGCTTCTTTCTGGTGTACTGCTGTAATCCTAATACTTGGGACAATGTCTGGCATACAGCAGGCACTCAATAAAGGCTTACTCACAAATGAATAGATAACAGGCATCTGTGTGACACTGTGCTGATGACAAGAAGCTCCATGGTCATACTTGTGTCTCTTGAGAACTCTTGAACCCAGCTCTGTTTGAGTGCAGATGTCATGTTCTTTCAGGCCTGTTCTGTAGCTTTAATCCCTTTTCTTCCACATTTTAAAATTTTTTAAATATTTTTAATTTGAGAATTTTTGCTTTACAGTGTTGCATTGATTTCTGCCATACAACAATGTGAATCAGCCATAAGAATCCCCTTTTTGTGTCCTTAATGCTTTGTAAGTAACAGATAGCCTATAAGCTTTTGTTCAGTGAATGCCTTCTTTTCAAAATGTTATGTCTGAGCATTTAGTAGGTAATTTGTTTCAGCCTTTTTTCATCACCCCCACAGCAAGTGTTTGTAGCTATAGTATTCTGAAATATTTCCTCATAATGATTGATGAACAAATGGTTTTGGTTAAAAGTGGTGTGCTATGCTTAAGTCACTCAGTTGTGTCTGACTCTTTGTGACCCCATGGACTGTAGCTGGCCAGGCTCCTCTGTCCATGGGCATTCTCCAGGCAGGAACACTGGAGTGGGTTGCCATGCCTTCCTCCAGGAGACCTTCCCAAACAGGGATCAAACCCAGGTCTCCCACACTGCAGGCAGATTCTTTACTGTCTGAGCGACCAGGGAAGATCAAATGGTTGTTCAGTATAAATCAATTAGGCCAACCGAGTCTTCTTGAAGTGAAGTGTTAGTTGCTCAGTCATATCCAACTCTTTGTGGCTCCCTGGACTGTGACCCCGTGGACTGTTCAGTATAAATCAATTAGGCCAACCGAGTCTTCTTGAAGTGAAGTGTTAGTTGCTCAGTCATATCCAACTCTTTGTGACCCCGTGGACTGTAGCCTGTCCATGTATGATAGTTCAAAGAAATGAATAGCTGTAGATGGAAATACACTCACATAGCTAAGAGCAGTAGTGAGCCTAATTAACAATTTTGGCTATATGAGTATATTTCCATCTGAAGCTATTCATTACTTTGAACTGTCCTACTCACTCCACACTTTATTATATATGAGTAAGTGAGTGAGTGAAGTCGTCCAGTCGTGTCTGACTCTTTGTGACCCCATGGACTGTAGCCTAACCAGGTTCCTCCGTCCATGGAATTTTCCAGGCGAGAATACTGGAGTGGGTTGCCATTTCCTGGGATTTAGCATATTTATAAGTCCCTGGTGGCTTACTTGGCAAAAAATCTACCTGTAATGCAAGAGATTGAGGTTCAGTCCCTGGGTTAGGAAGATTCCCTGGAGAAGGGAATAACAACCCACTCTGGTATTCTTGCCTGGAGAATTCCATGGACATAGGAGCCTGATGGGCTACAGTCCATGAGGTTACAAAGAGTTGGACATGACTGAGCGACTTTCACTGGTATATATAATATGAGCCTGTATATAATAGGTGCTTCCCTAGTGGCTCATATGGTAAAGAATCTGATCACAATGCAAGAGACCTGGGTTTGATCCTTGGGTCAGAAAGATGCCCTGGAGAAGGGAACAGCAAACCACTCCAATATTCTTGCCTGGGAAATCCTATGGACAGAAGAGCTTGAAAGGCCACAGTCCATGAAGTCACAAAGAGTCAGACATGACTGAGTAACTAACACTTTCTTTCACTTTGTATGTAATATGTATGTCTAAAATATACATATGTGTGTGCTTATACATATATACATACACACACATATATATACACACATGCATATATATATACATACACACATACATGTGTGTATATATATGTATATGCACACACACACACACACACACAGGCTTCCCTGGTGGCTCAGATGGTAAAGAATCACATGCATATCTATGTGTATATACATAGATTTATTTATATATATATGATATACAAATAAACTAGGTTTTAATCCCTGGAAACAAGATCCTCTGGAGGAGGGCATGGCAACCTACTCCATTATTCTTGCCTGCAGAATTCCATGGACAGAGGAGCCTTTCAGGCTACAGTCCATAGGGTCACAGAGAGTCGGACATGACTGAGCTACTAACACCTCCATGTCTCACTTTACTGGACCAGTGGGCTGTCATTCCTTCAGGAGATTATACGATTGTAAATTGATTTTGTTTTGGTTTTGTGTGGATGTGTGCTAAAGCTCAAGGAATGAGCTTTGTATGTATAAAGACAATAGACAGAGCTGCTGTAAAGTCTACATTCTTGGTCTGAAAGATGGGCCTGGGGCCACTTTGAGAAAGGGAAAGAGCTAGTAGGGGGCAGAACAGATTTTAGCAGGGACTCCAGTCTCCTCAGACAGATCACTTGCCAGTGGCTCTGGTTCCCCAGATACTGGGCTCTGGAAACAAGGCATGCTGTTGCCTGGGACTTTGCTGTTTCCATAGAGGGCGTCAGGAACCGGTTGTGTCAGGGTGCCTGAGGCGGGGGTGGGAACACAGGAACATGAGCAGACATGTTCCAAGTACTCAGAAGAAACCATCATGAGATACTGAGGAATAACTGGAGGTAGGGTGAGGGCGTGCTAAGTCCTACAGTTATGAAGATAGGGGCATAGAGCTGCTGTGATTTGGATGGTAATGTGACTAAGACTTCATATAGGAAGGATGCCTGGAAGTATTCAGTTTACAGGGATAGCAACCAAACTGTGGTTAGTATATACAAAATTGAATATGGAAATAAATAAGGAAATGGCCAAGTAGGAAAGCAACAAACACCAGGCTCCTTTGACACAAGGAGAAGAAACTCTTGTGGAGTAAGAAGTGAGGCATTGCTGTATTCCTGGCTGGTTTTGGCTTACTGAAAGTTAAAGGGGTGGGTCTGAAGCTTGTCCCTTCATTTTCTTGTTTTGTAGCTGATAACCAGCATTAGCAAGACTGTTTTGTCATAGATTTCAGTTCTAAGGAAACAGCAACCACCATTATTTTATTTTATTTTTTATTTTTTAAAAAAATTTTAATATCAAAATGAATCCACCACAGGTATACATGTGTTCCCCATCCTGAACCCTCCTCCCTCCTCCCTCCCCATACCATCCCTCTGGGTCGTCCCAGTGTACCAGCCCCAAGCATCCAGTATCATGCATTGAACCTGGACTGGCATCTCATTTCATACATGATATTTTACATGTTTCAATGCCATTCTCCCAAATCTTCCCACCCTCTCCCTCTCCCACAGAGTCCATAAGACTGTTCTATACGTCAGTGTCTCTTTTGCTGTCTCGTATACAGGGTTATCGTTACCATCTTTCTAAATTCCATATATATGCGTTAGTATACTGTATTAGTGTTTTTCCTTCTGGCTTACTTCACTCTGTATAATAGGCTCCAGTTTCATCCACCTCATTAGAACTGATTCAAATGTATTCTTTTTAATGGCTGAGTAATACTCCATTGTGTATATGTACCACTGCTTTCTTATCCATTCATCTGCTGATGGACATCTAGGTTGCTTCCATGTCCTGGCTATTATAAACAGTGCTGCGATGAACATTGGGGTACACGTGTCTCTTTCCCTTCTGGTTTCCTCAGTGTGTATGCCCAGCAGTGGGATTGCTGGATCATAAGGCAGTTCTATTTCCAGTTTTTTAAGGAATCTCCACACTGTTCTCCATAGTGGCTGTACTAGTTTGCATTCCCACCAACAGTGTAAGAGGGTTCCCTTTTCTCCACACCCTCTCCAGCATTTATTATTTGTAGACTTTTGGATCGCAGCCATTCTGACTGGCGTGAAATGGTACCTCATAGTGGTTTTGATTTGCATTTCTCTGATAATGAGTGATGTTGAGCATCTTTTCATGTGTTTGTTAGCCATCTGTATGTCTTCTTTGGAGAAATGTCTATTTAGATCTTTGGCCCATTTTTTGATTGGGTCATTTATTTTTCTGGAGTTGAGCTGTAGGAGTTGCTTGTATATTTTTGAGATTAGTTGTTTGTCGGTTGCTTCATTTGCTATTATTTTCTCCCATTCTGAAGGCTGTCTTTTCACCTTGCTAATAGTTTCCTTTGATGTGCAGAAGCTTTTAAGTTTAATTAGGTCCCATTTGTTTATTTTTGCTTTTATTTCCAATATTCTGGGAGGTGGGTCATAGAGGATCCTGCTGTGATGTATGTCAGAGAGTGTTTTGCCTATGTTCTCCTCTAGGAGTTTTATAGTTTCTGGTCTTACGTTGAGATCTTTAATCCATTTTGAGTTTATTTTTGTGTAAGGTGTTAGAAAGTGTTCTAGTTTCATTCTTTTACAAGTGGTTGACCAGATTTCCCAGCACCACTTGTTAAAGAGATTGTCTTTAATCCATTGTATATTCTTGCCTCCTTTGTCAAAGATAAGGTGTCCATATGTGCATGGATTTATCTCTGGGCTTTCTATTTTGTTCCATTGATCTATATTTCTGTCTTTGTGCCAGTACCATACTGTCTTGATAACTTCAGGCTCTACCACCATTATTTTAAAATAGTGATGGTTTCTATTGGTTAGGAGTACAAGCAAATTGTGGATGGCTCTGTTACCCTTCTTTTTCAAGTGGACATGGAGAAAAGTTGTCTTGAATTTGTCTTCTTCCCAGACCTTACAAACCAAGCACCGTGACTGGCTGGTGGTCACTTACAGCCCAGACCAAGAGGTTTGAGAAAAGAAGCTTTAGTGAGAGGCATAGGACCGAAAGGAAAAACAAAACAGACATTTAGTACATTTAAAGAATTATTTCTCATTATTTTGAAATCCTCTTTGAATGGAAAGTATGACAGATGAACTGAGCTTTAGGGAAGTGAAGTAGTCTTCAACTTAGAGCTTTATAAAGCCTCAATTTTTGCAGTGAAAATTTTAGACACTTTAATCAAACTGACTCACTTATCACTAAGCTAAAAGTAACAACTTTAATAATTTTCTGATTATTTCTGACGTCTTTGTTCTGATAAAATATTTCATTCGTGGCTTCCAATGACTTTTTCCCTTCTCCGCTGAAGTGTTCCAAAATAAAGATCTTTGTCACATCTTTATGTAGTTCCCATCGCTTTACATGTAGAGTAGGAGCTTGGGGTATGCGTCTGCCTATCATCATAGGTCTGTTTGCACATGGTAGGAACTCTGTCACTGAGGAAGTAGCAGTGCTTGCCTCATAGACGGCAAAATTCTGTTGCAGTTTTCTCTTTTCTTTTCAATGTTTGATATCTATGCACCTTTGAAATACAGTAATTGAATTTTATTAGTGGAAATACTAGGATACAGTCAACAAACTTTGGAATCGCTTAAATTTAGCTAACTAAGTCACAAGTAATTGCCTTGAAAATCAAGAATACGTTTTCTGTCACTCAACTTCTAGAATAGGTAAAGCAGCTTCCATAAGATTTTGTATTTTTAATTCCAGGAATGTAAAGAGACTAAAATAGAAGCAGCAGTAACCATGGAGCACATCTTTTAGTACTTAACTAAGGGAAGTTGGATACTATTTTGAAAAAAAAAAAAAAAACAAAACTGCATCAAAAGTGTTTAAAAAAAAAAGTGCCCATTGGCATTGTTGTATGGTCCTTGACTTGTTATCTCAGCTCTCCTGCTCACAGTGCATTGACAAGGAAATGTTTTTCCAAATTTCTATATCACTCTCAAAATAGTCCTGGAAACAAGTTAATCATGATTTTGGGATAGAACTGAAATTCGTTTTACTCTTGAGGACCAGGAGAGAACAGATGAAACCCAGAAAGTGTAATGTGCTTCCTTTATGGCTGGGAGTCCAATACCGAGCCAATCGTGTTTTGGCATCTGAAATTAAACTCTATTGTTCCTATTTGTAATACTGTTTTCTCTCCTGTACTGCCTCTGTGCCTTGAATAAATGAGGGCTCTCACAGCTGAACTGATTACTATGGTTACAGGCAATCTGTGTTACATCTCCTGGAAGTGAAAAAAAAGAGGGTAGTTTAAGGTAAACATTACCCTTCTTTTATGGAGAACAGTTCTTTCGGGACTGCACCCCCGACTCAGGCTCCCACTGAAAACTCGGGAGGGATGTTTGAAGGTCCAGGCTTTAGTTCACCCTCATGCCCCACTCACAGATGGACACCCCTGATGCCCCCTATTATTTTTGCCAGACGACCGGCTAGCTTGATTTCTGGTGTTTGGACGTTGGGAGCAGGTTTAGAGTTACAGATAGAAAGAAATCTGTGAGTCCCGTAAAGTTATATTTATTATTATAACATGTTTGGTAAGCACTGGTATTGTCATTGGCGCCAGACAGTGAGCCCTAAGACTTCGATGTTGCAATAGCTTGCAGTTAACAGCAGTGGTGCTGACAGAAGGCATGCCTTTCTCCCCAGACCCAAGGGGCGATGGGTCTTCAGGCTTTATTGGGTGAAGGGCTGGTCTGCAGTCAGGTTTATTTAGTTGAGTCCATCTCCCTAGCATCGATTGAGCCCACTGTTTGCCAAGCGCTCTCCTAGGTTCTGGAAATAACAAAGATGAATTGGTCTCTGCCCTCTTGGGGAGTTGAGTCATAATCAGTATCTTTCCAAGGATGAGAGACTTAACCTATGAAATAAGACTCCTTTAGACATTTTATTTAGATTTTCCAAAGAATTTGACTGTGGCTGAGATTTAATTTTTTGTTAAGAGAAAGGATTCAGGTGTGAGAAATGATTGTTTCTAGATGTTTCAGTGATTTAGAGGCTGGAACTAGAATCTTATTTCTTTCTCTATATGTTTTTCTATATATTTTAAACTGTACCTCATGTGTCCTTGTGTCTTCTTTTAGTTCGTTTTTCCCTTATGTTCTTCTTTTATCCTCATGACAATGTATTTGTAGATGATTTTTTAACCACCTATTTCTCTGGCCCTTATTTTAAGATAATTCCCTTGGTAATTACAACTCTGTTGAACCTGGAATTGAAACAGGGAAGTTAATGTTGTAATTCATTACTAGTGTGTTCATGCTTTTCTTTGCATAAGAAAGATATTCACAGCATGAACTAAGCTGACTGGTTCACTCTCTGAAGAGGTTTTTTTTTCTTGGTTACAAATCCAGCTTTTGAACAAAGGTTGCTATTTTGTACAAAGCACATTTTAAACCTGATTTTGTTGTTGTGCAGGAAGCGATCCAAAGAAAGCTCAGGGTTTTAGGTAAACTGGTCAGTACCAGATCTTGATGGAGATGTATTCATTCTCTTTCTGTTGTTTTAGAGTGGTTTGGTCAGACCTGCAGCAATATGTCAATCTCCAGGCTGGAACATGGGCAGGAAACCTTGCTGTCCTGACAGTAAAGGAAGAGAAGCCATTGAGAACTGTACACATATTCCAACAATTCAGCTTCCATTTCAGAACTCAGAGATTTAAAAAAAAAGAACTAGGACAATTTTAATACGATGTAGTGTTCTCAACATTCATGCCAGTTGCTTTGCTTTGCCCTGGTGGGATAGTTTTTATTTTGTCCAAAATAACACATTGTTCAATATTGAGACTGCTCAGATAGGTTTGCCTCTTTGGTTTCAGAAGGGTCCTTCTGCCTTTCTGCCTTTTCAGTTCATCCTGATATTATACAGGTTACTTTACTTTCTGGAAGCATGTAAAAAGTGTAAGTGCTGAGTAAAACTGGCCTGCTTTTTTTCATTCTTTCTTTCTTTTTTTTGCCATTTTAGGTTGCAGTGACTGGGCTCCTCTGTTTGCTTGTGACAGTAATACACCTACTAACTTAGAATTGGACATGAGCCAGAGTACGAAGGGGGTGGACCCATTCATGGAAGGGAGAAAAATCTGAATTGTGAGAGTTTTGGCTGAATTATTAAAAGTGCATTCTTTTTGCAAAACCACTCTGGATTGCAATATTTATAGCTGTAACATGTTGCTATGTTAGTCTCCTTACTCACTGAGGATAATTATTGTGAAAGGTGTTAATCAACTTCAGAAAGGGAAATACTGGAAGCCAGTAGGCCTCTCAGGGCTTTTTGAAGCAGGCAGTTGTGCCTTTGAGACCCCGCCTTCACACACACACACACACACACACACACACCTTCACACACACACACACATACACACATACTGTTCTATCAAGCCTCTCTGAAGCAACCCTGTATGAAATTTATTCCTGGCAGGCCACAGGAACAGGAAATAATTGTCAGGGTTTCACCTCCAAGGAAGCTTTAAAGAGATGTTCAGCTTCCTTGGAAAACATTCTCAGAGAGTTTAATGGAAATGATAGAAGATTAGACATGATGACTTGGTATTGAGACATTTCATGTAGAATGAATAATAATGTAGCATTTAACAAGCACCAAACAAAGAAGACTCTTGAGAGTCCCTTGGACTGCAAGGAGCCATTCTAACGGAGATCAGCCCTGGGATTTCTTTGGAAGGAATGATGCTAAAGCTGAAACTCCAGTACTTTGGCCACCTCATGCGAAGAGTTGACTCATTGGAAAAGACTCTGATGCTGGGAGGGATTCGGGGCAGGAGGAGAAGGGGACGACAGAGGATGAGATGGCTGGATGGCATCACTGACTCGATGGACGTGAGCGTGAGTGAACTCCGGGAGTTGGTGATGGACGGGGAGGCCTGGTGTGCTGCGATTCATGGGGTCGCAAAGAGTCGGACACGACTGAGCGACTGAACTGAACTGAAACAACAATACATGAGTAATATATATTAAGAGCTTTAAGTTGTTACCCATAGTACAGCTTCCAAAATGGACTCTTGAACTGTGTCCTACCTATTTTTTAAAATTAAAATAGAAATAGTGCATCTCTTCATCCTTATTTCATTGCTCAGGCCAAGAGGACTTAGATGCCTTTTCCAAATATGGAGTTCTTTCCAACACTCTGACAAACAAATTGAGGGAGATTATGGGTTTGGTGTGCTGGCTAGGCAACCAGCTGCATCCTCTATGGGTTCTCTTAAATAGTTTGTTTTTCTTCAGAGTTTTTATTTCTGACTCTCAATTTGTAATGTGGACATTGGCTAGGTACCCCAAGATTCAGAGTAGGTAGCTGAAATACTCCCAAACAGGTAAACATGAAAAGAAGTCTGAGTTGTTTTGTTATTGGTTGGAAAGGGAATTGTTTTATGTTTTCCACCAAACATGTCTCCACCCTCATTCACCTGCCTCAGAGTAACTGTGAAGAGTGACATGTAATAGAATGACATGCTCCCCATGCATTGAAATCTTTGTCTTTAAACTTAACAAAATGCTACTGCAAACTAGGCTTTTTCTTCCTCATCCTGTATATTTACTCTTTCTTTATTCTTTGCTTTCTTGGCCTCCCTTACCTCTGTAATCCTTTACCTCTGTAAGAGGATGACATGGTTGGATGGTATCACCTACTCAATGGGCGTAACTTGAGCAAACTCCAGGAGACAGTGAGGGACAGGGAAGCCTGGCGTGCTGCAGTCCACAGGGTCTCAAAGAGTCGGACACCACTTAGCGACTGAACAACAATAACAGCCTCAGCAGTCATTTATAAAACTAGAATCCCATTTAATTATTAACAGTGTCATTTTGACAAAAGTACAGAGCCCTATATTTTAGGCAGCTATTCTTAAGCTATTTTTAAGAGCTAAGTCTCCAAGAAATTACATTCATAGAAGAAACATGGTGCTGTTAAATGATACTTAGACTCCAGTCCATAGGTATAAATTCTAGAATTACTTCCAATGGGTGTCTGACAAGATGGTAAACTTTCCCAGGCCTCCATTTTCTCATTGTGACAGATAAGAATGTTATAATAGATGTTTATCCATTTTTAAAACCCTAATATTCTATGGTTTTGGAATTTATCATCCATCAGTTCAGTTCAGTCGCTCAGTCATGTCTGACTCTTTGCGACCCCATGAATCACAGCACACCAGGCCTCCCTGTCCATCACCAACTCCCGGAGTTCACTCAAATTCATGTCCATCGAGTCGGTGATGCCATCAGCCATCTCATCCTCTGTCATCCCCTTCTCCTCCTGCCCCCAATCCCTCCCAGCATCAGAGTCTTTTTCCAATGAGTCAACACTTCGCATGAGGTGGCCAAAGTACTGGAGTTTCAGCTTTAGCATCAGTCCTTCCAATGAACACCCAGGGCTGATCTCCTTTAGGATGGACTGGTTGGATCTCCTTGCAGTCCAAGTGACTCTCAAGAGTCTTCTCCAACACCACAGTTAAAAAGCATCAATTCTTCGGCGCTCAGCTTTCTTCACAGTCCAACTCCCACATCCATACATGACCACAGGAAAAACCGTAGCCTTGACTAGACGGACGTTTGTTGGCAAAGTAGTGTCTCTGCTTTTGAATATGCTATCTAGGTTGGTCATAACTTTCCTTCCAAGGAGTAAATGTCTTTTAATTTCATGGCTGCAATCGCCATCTGCAGTGATTTTGGAGCCCGAAAAAATAAAGTCTGACACTGTTTCCACTGTTTCCCCATCTATTTCCTATAAAGTGATGGGACCAGATGCCATGATCTTACTTTTCTGAATGTTGAGCTTTAAGCCAACCTTTTCACTCTCCTCTTTCACTTTCATCAAGAGGCTTTTTAGTTCCTCTTCCCTTTCTGCCATAAGGGTGGTGTCATCTGTATATCTGAGGTTATTGATATTTCTCCTGGGAATCTTCATTCCAGCTTGTGCTTCTTCCAGCCCAGTGTTTCTCATGATGTGCTTTGCATATAAGTTAAATAAGCAGGGTGACAATATACAGCCTTGACGTACTCCTTTTCCTATTTGGAACGAGTCTGTTGTTCCATGTCCAGTTCTAACTGTTGCTTCCTGACCTGCATATAGATTTCTCAAGAGGCAGGTCAGGTGGTCTGGTATGCCCATCTCTTTCAGAATTTTCCACAGTTTATTGTGATCCACACAGTCAAAGGCTTTGGCATAGTCAATAAAGCAAAAATAGATGTTTTTCTGAAACTCTCTTGCTTTTTCGATGATCCAGCGGATGTTGGCAATTTGATCTCTGGCTCCTCTGCCTTTTCTGAAACCAGCTTGAACATGTGGAATTTCACAGTTCACATATTGCTGAAGTGCTAACTTTATATTAACTAGGATATTAGAGGGGCTTCCCTGGTAGCTCAGCTGGTAAGAATCTACCTGAAATGCAGGAGACCCTGGTTTGATTCCTGGGTTGTGAAGATACCCTGGAGAAGGAAATGGCTACCCACTCCAGTATTCTTGGGCTTCCCTGGTAGCTCAGATGGTAAAGAATCTGCCTGCAATGCAGGAGACCTGGGTTTGATCCCTGGGTTGGGAAGATCCCCTGGAGGAGAGCGTGGCAACCCACTGCAGTATTCCTGCCTGGAGAATCCACATGGACAGAGGGGCCTGGTGGGCTACAGTCCGGGAGACTGCAGAGAGTCGGACACGACTGAGAGACTGAACTGGACTCTTTGGGCTTAGTGCAAGTGCAGGAATCTTTAGTTGTGGCCCGTGGGATCTAGTTCCCTGGCCAAGGACCAAACCCTTGGATTGGAAGCATGGAGTCTTAACCACTGGGCCACTAGCAAAGTCCCATTATAAACTTTTTTAAAAGAAAAAAATAAGAGGTATAATTATTAAAAGAGAACATTACTAAAAGAACTCTCAAAGGATGATAGTAAGATAAATTTTCTGTATTTTCTAGAATAAAATCCCGTGAGTGATTACAATATTGGGGAAAAAGTCTGATTTAGTTAAAAGTTCATAGTCCTATTCAAAAAGTGTTGATTTAGAACCTACAGTATTCCAGGAACTCTGGCAGTTGCTTTATTTTTCACCTAGTTTAATCCCCACAGTGATACCATAAAAAATACTATTTTCTTTTCAGATGATGAAAGCAAGCCTCAGTAAGCTAGAGCTTCCTTGCCCAAGAATTTAAGGCTCCTGGCTCCACATTTCAAGGAAAAAAGCATCATCTGAATCCTGTTTTCCCCTAGTAATTAAATTATTCAGTTCTCACAGTCACTAATAGTATGCTAACCAAGTGTTGTCTATGGGAACATTTACATTAAAAAGACAAATGATTTGGAAGTAATGTATCAAAACAGCCAGCTCATGCATTGCAATTATGTAATTTGTATATAAATGGATTTGCTTAGGTAAGCATTCTCCTTATGGGTTTGCCCTGCCATAGTAATTTGCTTAGCTAGCCCTTTTTTCAGGAGATAGCTCAAAGGTAAACATCAACCCATGTCTCAGCAATTATCTAATTAATGAAGTCCCTGTCAATTTAGATTTATCTTCTTGCCATTATATGAATATACTATAATTATTATAGTTTGATGTAGTTATACTAGAAGAGATCAGTTTGTCTTGGGTTTTGAAGGTTGTGTAACACTACATCTGTGTCTTGGAAAGTGGTAAACGTTATGGAAAACACATTTGCTCATTTTTCATGGTTCAAAATAAGGTAGCACTTTTGGTGTTAAACCGTTTACATCAAAAAGTTAATAAAGCTTTACGATTTTTAATACCCTTTAACACTCAGAGAAAAGAATTAAGCAATCAGTGCTGAAGTTCCTGTTCTAATATCCGAAAGAAGGGACCTCAGATTGGTTGAAAAGCAAGCCACACTTTTTGCCTCGCTTTAAACCTGTTTGATTGATTAATGAAATCTTTTCAAAGAGAGGAAGGTCTTGCTGTGTAGTTCCTTGGACCATGCCTGGAGGAAGTAAAGCTTAGAGGGAGCGGTTTCTTTGGAAGAAAGATGAGACTTTTATTAGCACTGTGTCTACAGTTCAACATCTTCTTGCTTGCAGGAACCCACGTGCTGGGAAGGCCTGGATCGGACATGCAGTGTCATAGGCTCAGTGTCCAGTGAGAGGGGAATGGTCCTTTCCCCTTCATCCTCATGCAGAGAGGCATGGACCAAAACCATGATGCATAGATGAGGTTGCAATTTAAAAAGCTAAACAGATACCTAATTAAGCATGAGTTAATGGAACCAAATTCATGTTCATTGACACACTGTAATTGTAGCTAATTTCCATGCCAGTGAGAACACTGATCTCAAGCAGATTCTAGCCACTGAAGATCAGGTCTGCTCTTATTCTGGATGGAAATGAAACATATCCATCTAAAAACCCAGCTAAGGGGCTTACCTTCCATGTTCTCAAATCTCTCTCTGATACTTCACGGAGTGTCTTCTTCATAAAAGTTTGATGTTCTACACATACATTTCTCTGTCCCCAAAGACTGCAGGAAAGAAAAAAGAACCAAGACATAGGTTACTTTCATTGAAACCTTGACGGGAAAGATGAGAAGGTATACTACTCTTTCAGGTTATTTCAAAGGAATAAAAAGAAAGGAAGAAAACAAAAACACATACCTTTAGGTCAAGTCATTCTCTGTTCTCCTGTATAAATCTCTGATTATGACCTTGCTGATCTATCCTATTTCCCAGGAAACACCTGCCTCTCCAGTTGGCCCTTTGTTGGTTAACGACAGTGCGTCAAGGGGAAATCGCATTTCCTCAGTGTTAGATGTTTCTTTGTTAAGAGCTGTATCACATTCAGGCATTTTTCTTTCCTTTCTTTGATGGATGAAAAATGCAGGATGATGAGAAAGCCCTGATTGACATCACCAGATTACCTTTGAATTATAATGCATTCCATTCAGATCACTAAGGCTTGAATATGCCTTAGGCTCAGAGACCTAATTGGAGTTTTCTTTTGCAGTTCCATTTTCCTCCGAAGGGTTACAGAATTACAGCTAATAGGTGGAGAAAGGGTATTCCAGAACATTATATTTAATTTGGTGGGATTGTCCATTTTGTAATATCCGTGTCTCAGTCCCTTTATGCACTTCCTGTGTTGATGCTTCAATGGCCTTCCTTTTTTAAGGTGCATAATTCCATTATCAAATATGCTTTCTTTCCCCTGTAATGTCTTTTCCATTGGAGTTGTAGGAAATTGTTCTCATTTTGGTTTTTAAAATAAATAATCAGTGACTTTTTGGTAATAATACTTATGATTACCTTTTGAAATGTAGTAAAATTTTGAAAGTGGTTCCCCACCAAAATTCTTAAGACCATGGGAATAAAGGTTTATAACCAGTAGGTTCCTTTTCATGCCTTTATTTCCCCAACTTTCAGTTAACATTTGAAGTTTCCTTGCTTATATTTGGTAATCAGGTTGCTCATAGCTTGACCCTTCCTGTTCTCCCTCTACTCTAGGTTCTGTGGTTATCATGTTTCCACACCCAGAAATCAGAAATTGTTCTGATGTGAAGCAGTAACTTGCAGAAATTCCAAGGGGATGAAAAGCCCAAGTGAGAATTAGTGTATCTAGGTCAATACAATGTAACAAATAGTTTTTTAAAATGAGGCAAAAATATTTTCCACAAAAACAAATTGAGGCAAAATGTCAGAGGGGTCAAAATAGAACATTCATGACTTGGCCTGGAAAACACAAAGAAGACCTAAGGAGTGAATCTTGGACCTAAACTCCTTTGACCAAGATTCAAGCAGTCAGGAGACCTAAACTGCTTGAACCCTGGTTAATTGATTAATTCTTAACCCTTTTGAGTACTGGTGAAAGCTGTAAAAATGACGGACCTGAGCCCTGAACTCATGGAACTTACAGTCTATTGGGGGAACATAGTATTATTCAAGTAATTACAGTTACTTACATTCAAGTGCGAACAGGGCCACAATGGAAATGAGTGGCTTTTACATTTTTCAATCATTGAAAAAGTTATGAAGAATGTTCTGTGACATGTAAAAATTATATAAAATTCCAAGTTTCATTTAAAAATTTTATTTAAGTATAGTTACTTTACAGTGTCGTGTTAGTTTCTATTGTGCAACAAAGTAAATCAGCTATACATATACATATATCCCCTCTTTTTTGGATTTCCTTCCCATTTAGGTCACCGCAGAGCACTGAGTTGAGTTCCCTGTGCTATACAGTAGCTTCTCATTAATTTTCTATTGTATACATTTATCAATAGTGTGCATGTCAATCCCAATATCCCAATTCATCTCACCCTCCCCTTACCCCCTTAGTATCCATACATTTGTTCTCTATATCTTTGTCTCTATTTCAGTGTCCGTAATTATAGTTTTATTGGCACACAGTCACACTCACTTGCTTGTGTATTGTCTAGGGCTACTTTTTCACTACAATCACAGAGTTGAATAGTTGTGACCCAGCCCATACTGAATACAAAGCCTAAGATATTTACTATCTGACCTTTTACAGAAAAACTTTATAGACTCTGGTTCTGAGGGAATGAGTTTTAAAGTTTATTTTGTTCCCTTGGTAAAGGAAAGCATTGGTTGTAGCACTTCTAAAAAGAGTACTTAGAAGTTGTAGACCTTCTTTCTGTAGAAATTGCAATTATTACTGGGACTGAATAAATGGAAATACAAGAAAATCAAGGGAGTTTTACAGAGAAAGCTGTTTTTTTCAGAAGAGAAGCCAAGACTGTGTGTTTGTATTATTTTAATGAATTTTCTGTTTTTCTCCTAAACTATTCCTTTCTAGCTCATAATATATTTATATATATTTGATTGAGAATAATTTTGTCTTTTTTTCTCACTTACCAGGTTCAAATTACAGGAAATGAAATTGGTTGGCAGCTGGTGTATATTACAGTTTCACTGAATCATTATTTTATTTAAATAAGAACATGTTTATGCTGTGTGTTGATTTTAATTTAATGAAGGGAAACTATGAGAAAACTGGAGAAAATGATGGAAAAGTGAAGAGTAAGATGATGAAGACATGGGTTTTGGAGTCGTGGGATTAAGGAACTACAAGCACGTTGTCTAACCTCTTTTAACTTTAGTTCCATTACTCTAAAACCAGTATATCAGTACCTCTTTTATATTGTTATGAGGATTAGGTCAGATTATACATCCAAAATGTTTGACATAGTGCCTAATCAGATCAGATCAGATCAGTCGCTCGGTTGTGTCTGACTCTTTGTGACCCCATGAATCGCAGCACGCCAGGCCTCCCTGTCCATCACCAACTCTTAAATGTGTAATTTTTTATTACTACTATTATTATTTTTAAGCTTCTTGAAGTAAGGAACGCGCTATATTTGTCTTTAAGTTACTATGGGCTGTCATATAGTAGGGGCTCACATTTGTTTGGTAAATATATAAGATGTAGATATCCTCACATTTCAAAACTTCTGTAAAACAATTTTTTTTTAAAATACTAGTATTTGAATTCTAAGTAACAGGAGTAATATTACTTTAGTTCATGGCAATATTTGTGGAGAAATAATATATTAGAGGGGTCATATGTTAAAATAATACATTAGAGAGGTTAGAGAAAATGTAAAAAGTGAGTTAAAATCCACATTACAGTCAAATAAATACAGAATTAATGCTTAGACAAGTCAAATCAGTGATGCAGAGAAAAGTTGTGAGAGGCCCCCCGGTGCATGTTTTTATGCAAAGAAATGAGAATGGTGAGATCAAGATAATAAACATAAAAGCACATCTGCAAATGGATAATCCCTGAAGTAGAGAACAAAACAAATGGGAATGAAACACTAATCAAAGATGTACTGCAAGAAAATTTTTCTGAACTGAAGAAATTCTGTTTAGCTTGCTTTTTTCTGTTTCTTGATTCTTTCTGTAGCAATCATATCTTTGCATACCTTTGTACAATTAAACAAAATTCCTGGGGCTTCATGTGGATTATTAGTAATGCAGGAAGAGGAGAGCATTTATAATTTTGGAATAGTCAAGATGCTTTTAAATCTTATTTGTGTAAAAGCCAAGGAAAGTTTAAACACAGATGTCTAAAACCTCATCTAGGTTGATTTACAAATTTGAACTAAAGTACTAGATAATGCATTGATTTATTAAACATTGTGATGAAAGTTTGTGTCCCATAAAGGAACCTAAAATATTAGCCATGGAGGTGATCAGTTATTTAGGCTTAGTGAAGTGAAAGAAGCTTAGTTGTGTCTGACTCTTTGCAACCCCATGGACTGTCCATGGAATTCTCCAGGCCAGAATACTGGAGTGGGTAGCCTCTCCCTTCTCCAGGGGATCTTCCCAACCCAGGGATCGAACCCAGGTCTCCCGCATTGCAGGCAGATTCTTTACCAACTGAGCTATGAGGGAAGCCCTATTTAGACTTAATAACATATATAAGTTCAATAATGTATATATTTATTAGCACTCTTTCTGGCTTGGGAAAGAGTAGACTATAAATGTAAATAACATAAAATTCTTGCTATCAAAGAAACTAGTAACCTGGTTGAAGGGGAAAACTATGCAGAAAAAATAAAGAAATGGACAAAGAAAAGATCATTAAAAGTATAAAGCATGGTTTGACTAAGGAATCAAGAAGCTTCAAATTTTCATATTAGACCATTGGTTATATAAAAGGGGCAATTTCAAGGTATGCGTCAGAATTATGATTGATTTGAAATCAGGTTCTGGATGTTGGAAATCACTTTCCTAGAGCTGTTTTAAGCATCATCACAGTGGCACAAGTTGTTTTTGGATCTTTCTACCTCTCTCGAAATGGAGCCATTTGATCTGCCTCTCCTCTCACATTCTACCTCTCTGGGCCTGCTCTTCCTCCTCTTCCTTCTTATCATAATAAGAGCTGTCATTTGTTAGACATTTTAAAAGTGACAGTTAATATTCGCACATGATGTAGTCTGTGCCAGATACTGTCTCAGTGTATTACTTAGTAATCAACATGCATTATTCAGCAAACTTCCTAACGCATTTATGAGGTAGATACTATCTTTATTCCCCTGTTACAGTTAGGGGGCCTGAAGCAAAGGGAATTTGAGTAGTTTGTCCAAGGTTACAACTTTTAAATGTCAGGGCTGGGATTTGAATCCGTGATCTATCCTCAACTCTGGGTGCTCTTAATTGCTATGCTACACTGACTGTGACAAAACCCTACAGTTGGTGTTATAATTATTTTCAAAAGATCTGCAAGAACCTTCCAGGACATTATTATCTTCATTTTCATATGATAAAACTGAAGATTAATTAACTCGTCCAAAGTCACAGTTAGGGCTCAAACCCAGGTTTGAATGAAAACAGATACCTGTTTCCATTACACAGCACTATCTCTATGGGCTTTCCAGGTGGCACTGGCAGTAAAGAACCTCACCTGCCATTGCAGGAGACTCAGGAGTCTTGGGTTCAATCCCTGGGTCAGGAAGATCCTCTGAAGGAGGGCATGGCAACCCACTCCAGTCTTCTTGCCTAGAGAATCCCTTGGACAGAGGAGCCTGATGGGCTACAGTCCTTAGGGTTGCAAAGAGTCAGACATGACTGAAGACACTTAGCACGCACATACTGTCTCTTATGGAATTTTAGATAAGATATCCTCTAAGAAAAATTTTCAGTCTGAACCAAAAAAAATTCATATACTATGAATATGTAATACATTTTAGATAGATGATTTTACTTTTAGAAGGCCTGTTTTTAAACAGATTTCAAAAGTAGATTTTTAGGGGGATAGGAATACATCTAAATGCTTAGTCACAAAGCCTTTTATTTATAAATACAGGATTGGAAAAGTTACATATTGCTTAGTTTTCTCTCAGAAATATTGAGGACAATAAAAAAGTCATCTCAATAAAAGCATGCTAAACTTATAATCTATAGCAATTTTAGAGCAAATTAACTGTTAGATTTCTTATGATTATACTTTGTTATCAGGTGTTAGAATGACATACACAAATATAGGAAATTAGCATTTACATCACTATATCAAGTCTAACAAATTCATTTATTGCTAAATGTGTTTTCCAGGAAGAATACAGAGTTGGATCAAAAAGATAATTGGACCAGTGTTCTTGAATGTGGTTTAGATGGTATGTAGAAGAAGCCTTCATGTAGACTTGAAGCTAATGACCTAGTAAGGTATGTGCTTTGAGTTTTCCCAGAGACATGAAGTATTTTTAAGCTGTCTCTATTCTCATTTGGATGCTTCTTATATCACAGACTACCAGTTTGTATGAGAGCTGCAGCAGCTGCTGCTAAGTCACTTTAGGCATGTCTGACTCTGTGCAACCCCATAGACGGAAGCCCACCAGGCTCCTCTGTCCCTGGGGTTCTGCAGGCAAGAACACTGGAGTGGGTTGCCATTTCCTTCTCTAATGCCTGGAAGTGAAAAGTGAAAGGGAAGTCGCTCAGTCGTGTCAGACTCTTCGCGACCCCATGGACTGCAGCCTACCAGGCTCCTCCGTCCATGGGATTTTCCAGGCAAGAGGACTGGAGTGGGGTGTCATTGCCTTCTCTGGTATGAGAACTAGCTGACACTACAATACCTGTGGCAAGCTGGGTGAAGCCAACTGGTCTACCATATATAATCGTCTTCTAGTTTCACATTTCTTGTCATCATTTTTATGACTGATCTATCTTATAAAGATTATCTTCCCATTTGGTTTATTCATCTTGGCTATTCGTGTGATTCTGAATAAATTTTTCAGTTTCAGCCCTTTGTATGCATAAACTTAAGAAAGCAACAGACTGCCTTCACTTATTTTGTATCTTTGAATAGTAATTTGAATTAACACACTATTTTGGTGAATTGTCAGGTAAAAATTTTAACAAAAAGATATTTTTAAGAAAGCATACAAGTTTGAGTCAACTGAAGTTCTCCTTGGGTAAAAGCTGACTCAAAATGTTTAAAGTTCCTATCTTGAAAGAAGCATATAAAGGCAGGAAATTTAAGGCCACCTAGTGATTTTTAATATCACAGGGAAAAGTTTTATTTACTTTTGGTATCTTTTTCCCTTTAGAAAAGTAGATTTAAAATGCTAATAAAGACCACTCCAACTTCCTTTGAAAATGAAAAAGGAGCTCAGTTGAGTTCAGTTAAGTCGCTTAGTCATGTCCGAGTCTTTGCGACCCCATGAATCGCAGCACGCCAAGCCTCCCTGTCCATCACCAACTCCCAGAGTTCACTCAGACTCACGTCCATCGAGTCAGTGATGCCATCCAGCCACCTCATCCTCTGTCGTCCCCTTCTCCTCCTGTCCCCAATCTCTCCCAGCATCAGAGTCTTTTCCAAGGAGTCACCTCTTCGTGTGAGGTGGCCAAAGTACTGGAGTTTCAGCTTTAGCATCATTCCTTCCAAAGAAATCCCAGGGCTGATCTCCTACAGAATGGACTGGTTGGATCTCCTTGCAGTCCAAGGGACTCTCAAGAGTCTTCTCCAACACCACAGTTCAAAAGCATCAATTTTTTGGTGCTCAGCTTTCTTCACAGTCCAACTCTCACATCCATACATGACCACTGGAAAAACCATAGCCCTGACTAGATGGACCTTTGTTGGCAAAATAATGTCTCTGCTTTTGAATATGCTATCTAGGTTGGTCATAACTTTCCTTCCCAGGAGTAAGCATCTTTTAATTTCATGGCTGCAGTCACCATCTGCAGTGATTTTGGAGCCCCCAAAAGATAAAGTCTGTCACTGTTTCCACTGTTTCTCAGTCTATTTCCCATGAAGTGATGGGACCAGATGCCATGATCTTTGTCTTCTGAATGTTGAGCTTTAAGCCAACTTTTTCACTCTCTACTTTCACTTTCATCAAGAGACTTTTTAGTTCCTCTTCCCTTTCTGCCATAAGGGTGGTGTCATCGGCATATCTGAGGTGATTGATATTTCTCCTGGCAATCTTCATTCCAGCTTGTGCTTCTTCCAGCCCAGTGTTTCTCATGATGTACTCTGAATGTAAGTTAAAGAAGCAGGGTGATGATATACAGCCTTGACGTACTCCTTTTCCTATTTGGAACGAGTCTGTTGTTCCATGTCCAGTTCTAACTGTTGCTTCCTGAGCTGCATATAGGTTTCTCAATAGGCAGGTCAGGTGGTCTGGTACGCCCATCTCTCTCAGAACTTTCCACAGTTTGTTGTGATCTACACAGTCAAAGGCTTTGGCATAGTCAATAACGCAGAAGTAGATGTTTTTCTGAAACTCTCTTGCTTTTTCCATGATCCAGCAGATGTTGGCAATTTGATCTCTGGTTCCTCTGCCTTTTCTAAAACCAGTTTGAACATCTGGAAGTTCACGGTTCACGTATTGCTGAAGCAGGCAGGAATCCCTTAGAAGAAATGGAGTAGCCATCATGGTCAACAAAAGAGTCCGAAATGCAGTACTTGGATGCAATCTCAAAATGACAGAATGATCTCTGTCTGTTTCCAAGGCAAACCATTCAATAACACAGTAATCCACCTCTAGCCCCAACCAGTAACACTGAGGAAGCTGAAGTTGAATGGTTCTATGAAGACCTACAAGACCTTTTAGAACTAACACCCAAAAAAGATGTCCTTTTCATTATAGGGGACTGGAATGCAAAAGTAGGAAGTCAAGAAACACCTGGAGTAACAGGCAAATTTGGCCTTGGAATATGGAATGAAGCAGGGTAAAGATTAATAGAGTTTTGCCAAGAAAATGCATTGGTCATAGAAAACACCCTCTTCCAACAACACAGGAGAGGACTCTACACATGGACATCACCAGATGGTCAACACCGAAATCAGATTGATTATATTCTTTGCAGCCAAAGATGGAGAAGCTCTATACAGTCAACAAAAACAAGACCAGGAGCTGACTGTGGCTCAGATCATGAACTCCTTATTGCCAAATTCAGACTGAAATTGAAGAAAGTAGGGAAAACCACTGGACCATTCAGGTATGACGTAAATCAAATTCCTTATGATTATACAGCGGAAGTGAGAAATAGATTTAAGGGCCTAGATCTGATAGATAGAGTGCCTGATGAACTATGGACGGAGGTTCGTGACATTGTACAGGAGACAGGGATCAAGACCATCCCCATGGAAAAGAAAAAGGAGCTAGGGGTGCAGTATTCACTTAATGATGGGTGTATGAAAATGGCAGCATCCTAGGGAGGGAGTGCCATGGTGTACATATTTTTAAATGAGGATATTAAAGGTTTTTTCTTGACATACTCAAGACAACATATATAGAGAAGAGTTATAACAGTTGCAATTGGGTAAAAAGATAGAACTGGTCTGTTGGAGTATTGTTTTCACATATTTTGGTATTTTTCCCTGAGAGGGCTCAAATAAATGATCAATTAAATATATGTCAAATCTCGCTTTTGAAAAAGCTGTGCATATTTTTATTTATCAGATGGTAATTTTCAAAGATTTTTTTTTTTTTTTAATGTGCTTGAAAGTGAAAGTGAAAGTGAAGTCGCTCAGTCGTGTTGGACTCTTTGTGACCCCATGGACTGTAGCCTACCAGGTTCCACCATCCATGGGATTTTCCAGGCAAGAGTACTGGAGTGGGTTGCCATTTCCTTCTCCAGGAGATCTTCCTGACCCAGGGATTGAACCCGGGTCTCCCACATGGTAGGCATTGTAGGCAGACGCTTTACCGTCTGAGCCACCAGGGAAGATCTTATGTGCTTACTCTTCTCTGAAAACTCTACTTTATCTTCTTTCTTCCTTTCCTAGTATCCCAACTCTGCCATTGGCCTTATTTTCTCAGTCTTCAGTCATTTCAGTTGTTTGTGGTGCACAGAACACCGTGTTGCCCCCCGACCCCTCCATCCAACACAACACACAAGTGTCCAGACTGGACCTTTAGTTACTCAGAGTTCCTTCCCTAGAGCTCTACAGAGTTGCTCACAGCCGTTCGGGTAAAGTCTCTTGAGATCTATGTTATCTGAGCTGACCATCTCTTGTAATGTTTAAGAGTTTAAAACAAGTCAAGAGAAAAATTGAATTAAGATTCCTCTCTATACTAAGAAGTAAAAAGTAAAATGCCTTCCATATTCTTAAATTCTGTCTGAAAGCTTTTCTTTGAGAACTTGCTCTTAATTTCACTATACCTAAAAATTCCCTTAAGACCAACTCGTAGTTGTTAAGTTTAAATTTAAAAAAGATGATGACATAGTCCCCTTTTAAAAAAAATCAGGATATATTAAAAACAAAGTATTTAGGGGACTTCCTAGTGGTCCAGTGATTAAGACCCCTCACTTCCAATGCAGGGGGTGCAGGCTTGATCCCTGATCAGGGAACGAAGATCCCACACGCTGCGTGCTGGGGCCAAAAAATTTTTTTAAGTAAAATTTAAAAACATAACAAAACAAAACAGATCTCTGCACAAAATTGTAGTCTCACTTTGTCCTGTAATATGTGCCACATCCATTCTTGAGATGGTTTATTCAGTTTTAGAATAAAACTAAAACTGATACATGAGATGCTAACATTGATGGATGAGGTTAAAATTTCTGTGAGCCTTGGATGAGGGGCTCACAGAAGCCTACTTACGCTGGAGGAAACAGGAAATGAGGAAGAACTCCACCAGCAGGACCAGGCCCTGCTTATTCTTATGCACATTCACAATTTGTGATTGGTGCAGTGGCCAGATCCAGAGAGAGCTGTCGCCTGTTGTCCCATCCCTTCCTTTTACAGCAGATCATTTTAAAGGCTTAAACTTGCATTGTGGCAAAGTTCATTAATTGTTAATTCTAGCTGAATAGTTTTCTGCTTGACCCAGGGGTAAGCACATTAGAAGGGAAATGTGGCAGGGCATTAAAAGAAGAGCATCACCATTCTTTTAATTTACGTGGGTGTAATAATTATACACCTTGAGGGGAGAATTGGGCAGAATATTAATATATCCCTTTGTGAGTTCAATTTCCTTACTTCTGTACGAGGTATACTCTTTCACCTTTGCAAAATTCAGTGTGACATCACCTTTCATCCTTAGCTTTCCTTTGGGATGTAATCATTAGCAGTTGAGAAAACTTTCACACAGTTTGCAAGTGGAAGAAAATCATTTAAGTAAGTTTAAGTACTCATTTTCACTAAATATTAAGAAAAAATGTCATCTCAGTACAAAGGGCTGTGTTTTAAATATTATCAATGAATGTTCATCTGTTGGCTAGAGAGATTCTTCCTGGCACGAGTCCATGCTTGTCTTCATGAGTGAAAAGAGAACATTTTGTATTTTACCTGCCAGGTGAGAATCTGAGTCATACCTTCCAAACTGCTGTTTTTGGAGGCAGGGAGCCAAAGAGAAATTTAAACTGTAGCAGTCTTCCTTCTCAATATAATGCATAAAATATTGACAGAGCATGTAAAATGGATGGTTTTTAATTTCCAGATCTGGTTATAATGTTCTAATGAACAATCTAGGAGAACACAAGTTAATTTAGAACGTAACTCTTAGAGGAGTGTGCTATGCCCCAGGGCTTTGGCTTAGGAGAGACCTTTGGTAATATTTAGCATTTCTCCATTAAGACTTTTAAGTAGCACAATCTAGGTAGCTTTAGGTTAGGATGTTTCATTTCCTTAGAATAGTTTTTCTCTTATTAGCATTTCCAGTTTTTTGAATATTTATAGAATATGATTGGATTAATAAAAGGTTTTCTAGGAGACAGCTCAACTCATTAATAGGATTTTTAGTATCAGAATTAGCATTTATAATATTATATTTTGAAACAATTGATGAATGAGTTAAATAGAGTGTGCATTTTTAAACTAATGTTTTGATTATGGTTCTGAAATTGAAAACTTCACATTTTTTGAAATAATAATGGGTTTGGTGATTCTGTTGTTTGAATTATTTCCTACTCTTACCCATGCTATGATCAAATTTTAACAGTTAAAAATATTCATATTGTTGTTCACCATTGGCGGTCTTAGATTCAGTAAACTGTTTAAATATTCACCTTTCTTGTGTTCCAATGTGGGGGTTTTCTAATACCACCAAGCAATTCACTGAATTCTGACACTGTCTACGCAGAGATGGGGTCAGAATCCACAGGTTAAGGGCTCAGTCCTACAGCACTGACCCCCTGCCCCATTCCCCTGCCCCAATTTCAGCCACTGTTTTAAGTCCAGGTTGTCATCTCTGCTTCTGACTGACCAGTTACAGACTGGAGTTTCCAAGGACTCTGGCTCCTTGGGTTGGTTAATTTGCTAGAGTGGCTCACAGAACTTAGAGCAGTGGTCCTCAACCATTTTGACATCAGGGTCCAGTTTTGTTGGAAGACAGTTTTTCCATGGACTGGTGAGAGGGATGATTTCAGGATGATTCAGTCTCATTCCATTTATTGTGCACTTTCTTTCTATTATTATTACATTGTGATATGTAATGAAATAATGATACAATTCACCCTAATGCAGAATTGGATCATCAGGCATTAGCTTTTCATAAGGAGCACGCAACCTAGATCCTTCACTTGTGTAGTTATAGCAGGGTTCCCGCTGCTATGAGAATCTAATGCTTCAGCTGATCTGATAGGAGGCGGAGCTTAGGTGGTGGTGCGTGATGGGGAGTGATGGGGAGTGGCTGTAAATACAGATTCACTAGCTTGCCACTAGCTTCACTAGCTCGCCACTCACCTCTTGGTGTGTGGCCTGGTTCATAAAATGCCAGGGACCGCTATGAGAGTTAGGGACCCCTGACTAGAGACACATTTTACAACTAGATTACTGATAAAACTCAGGAACAGCTGGAAGGAAGATATGCCTTAGGCAAGGTCAGAGGAAAGGTCACAGAGCTTCCCTGCCCCAAGCCCCTCCACATGTCACCGACCTGGAAGATCTTTGAACCCCCATCCTTTTGGGTTTTGATGGAGTCTTCATAAACATGGTTGATTAAATCGTTGGCCATTGGTGACTGAACTCCATCTCTAGCCCCTTCTCTTCTACCCAGAGTTGGGGGTGGGGTCATGGGAGTGGTTCTGACCCTCTAATAGCAGGGTTGGCTCCCTTGACAACCAGCCCCTATCCTTAGGAGGTCTCCAAAAGCTGCCTCATTAACATAACAGAGACACCTTTTTCCTCATTTCAAGATCAGGATGAAGACCTAATACACAGTATTTTTTTAATGGTCTGAAAATGGCTTTATGGTATTTTACATATTAAAAATAAACTCCTGATTTTTGTCCTTAAAAAATAATATTCTGGTTAATCCCTTTTGAATTCATAGCATGGATCCTAACAGCACAAAATTATTTTAGAAATTTGATATTAAATGACTTCCTTTGGTTTTTTGTTTATTTTTTCTTTAATTTTTATTTTATATTGCATTATAGTTGATTAAAAATATTTGAGTTTCAGGTTTACAGCAAAGAGATTCAGTTATACATATACATGTATCTGTTCTTTTTAAAATTCTTTTTCTATTTAGGTTATTACAGAGTATTGAGTGGAGTTCCCTATGGATACATATTAATATAAATCACAGTGTCCCAGGTACTCTGGCCCACAATTGTTTAATCCTTTTTAGAAATCTTATTTCAACTCAAACATTACAGTCCAGTAATGATAGAAGTAATGTTTTCCATTGCCTATATCAATGATAGACAGTTTTTATTAAGTTCTGTATTTCTTGCCTTACTTAAATAAGCTTCTCATTGCCAATAGCTGCAGACCAGATATTAGCTTGTCCTTCAAAGACTTCTATTACATGACCTCACACTGCCCTTATGAACTTAACTCTCCTAATTATTCTATGGGAAACGTACTTCCCACCAAGCAAGCTAATCACTTCCCCTACAATACCCTCTGTACATCTGTACTGGAGAGCCTTTTTTGCATTTTCTCTAGCCTCATCATCTTTTCTTTCCCTTTGCTGCTGCTGCTGCTAAGTCGCTTCAGTTGTGTCCGACTCTGTGCGACCCCATAGACGGCAGCCCACCAGGCTCCCCCGTCCCTGGGATTCTCCAGACAAGAACACTGGAGTGGGTACATATTACCCACTCCAGTAATAAGTTCATTACCTTATTGTTGTTCAGTCATTAAGTTGTGTCCCACTCTTTGTGACCCCATGAACTGCAGCATGCCTGGCTTCCCTGTCCTTCACCATATCCCTGAGTTTGCCCAAGTTCATGTCCAATGAGACGGTGATACTGTCCAACTATCGCATCCTTTGTCACCATCTTATCATTTTGCCTTCTGTTTTTCCCAGCATAAGAGTCTTTTCCAGTGAGTCAGTTGTTCAAATCAGGTGGCTAAAGTTTTGGAGCTTTAGCTTTAGCATCCATCCTTCCAATGAATATTCAGGGTTGATTTCCTTTAGGATTGACTGGTTTGATCTCCTTGATGTCCAAGGGACTGAAAAGAGTCTTCTTCAGCACCTCAGTTTGAAAGCATGGATTGTTCAGTGCTCAGCCTTCTTTATGGTCAACTCTCCTGTCCATACATGACTACTGGAAAGACCATAGCTTTGACTATTTGGACTTTTGTCAGCAAAGTGATGTTTCTACTTTTTAATAGGCTATCTAGGTTTTGTTACTGCTTTTCTTCCAAGAAGCAAGTGTCTCCTAATTTCATGGCTGCAGTCTTCATCCACAGTGATTTTGGAGCCCAAGAAGAGAAAATCTATCACTGCTTCCACTTTTTCCACTTGTATTTGCTGTGAAATGATGGGCCTGGCTGCCATGATCTTAGTTTTTTGAATGTTGAGTCTTAACACATTTTCATTTTCCATTTGCACCCTCATCAAGAGGCTCCTTAGGTTCCTCTTTGCTTTCTGCCCTTGGAATGCTATCATCTG
Source organism: Bos taurus (assembly GCF_002263795.3). NCBI lineage: Eukaryota > Metazoa > Chordata > Mammalia > Artiodactyla > Bovidae > Bos > Bos taurus. Next base: position 9,160,792 of record NC_037344.1, on the reverse strand, counting down.
CATATCTGAGGTTGTTGCTATTTCTCCCAGCAGCCTTAATTCCAGCTTGTAACTCATCCATGCTGGCATTTTTCATGACGTTCTCTACATATAAGTTAAATAAACAGGGTGACAATATACAGCCTTGACGTATTCCTTTCCCAATTTTAAGCCAGTCAGTTGTTCCATGTAAGGTTCTAACTGTTGCTTCTTGCCCTGCATACAGGTTTCACCGGAGACAGGTAATATGGTTGGGTATTCTCATCTCTTTAAGAGTTTTCTAGTTTGTTGTGATCCACACAGTTAAAGGCTTTAGCATAGTCAATAAAGTAGAAGTAGGTGTTTTTCTGGAATTCCCTTGCTTTCTCTATAATCCAGTGAATGTTGGCAATTTGATCTCTGGTTCCTCTGCCTTTTCTAAAACCAGCTTGTACATCTGGAAGTTCTCGATTTGAGTACTGCTGAAGCCTAGCTTGAAGGATTTTGAGTATTGACCTTACTAGTATGTGAAATGAGCACAATTATCCAGTTGTTTGAACATTCTTTAGCCCTGCCCTTCTTTGGGATTGGAATGAAAACTTACCTTTTCCAGACCTGTGGCCACTGCTGGATTTTCCAAATTTGTTGGCATATTGAGTGCAGCACTTTCACAGCATCGTCTTTTAGGATTTGAAATAGCTCAACTGGAATTCCATCACCTCCACTAGCTTTGTTCATAGTGATGCTTCTTAAGGCCCACTTGACTTCCCATTCCAGGATGTCTGGCTCTAGGTGAGTGACCTCACCATCATGGTTATTCAGGTCATTAAGACATTTTTAATATAGTTCTTCTATGTATTCTTGCCACCTCTTAATTTCTTCTGCCTCTGTTAGATCCTTACCATTTCTGTCCTTTCTCATGCCCATCCTTGCATAAAATATTCCTTTGATATCCCCAATTTTATGGAACAGATCTCTAGTCTTTCCCATTTTGTTATTTGCATCTATTTCTTTGCATTTTTCATTGAAGAAGGCCTTCTTACCCTAATTTAAGAATCTCCACATAAATTCTCATAGCTCTTACACTCTCCTAAATTTGGATTTCAGTAGCATTCACTGTTTATTAGATACTGGTGGCTCAGAGGTTAAAGCGTCTGCCTCCAATGCGGGAGACCTGGGTTCAGTCCCTGGGTTGGGAAGATCCCCTGGAGAAGGAAATGGTAACCCACTCCAGTATTCTTGCCTGGAGAATCCCATGGACGGAGAAGCCTGGTAGGCTACAGTCCACGGGTTTGCAAAGAGTCAGACATGACTAAGCGACTTCACTATTCACCAGGCAAATGCATGAAAACTTTAAATGTGTTTATTTTATTTTATTGGAATGTAATAAGCTTAAGGGCAAAAATGGTCTTATCTGTCTTATTCATATACTGCATGTAATACCTACTCCATAGATGGTACTCAATGTTTATTGAAAAATAGTGAAGGAAGAATGGAAAGAAAGTAGGGAGGAAATGAAAGAAGAAGGAAGGGAGAGAGAAAGAGGTTGATTTATCTCCTGTACCAACAGAAATGTAAGTTTTTGAAAGATAATAGATATGTCTTTGGGTGAAAAAGAAACCATAAATTGGAGAACTGGAAATGCTTACATACATTCATTCAATGAGTATCTGTTAAGTGACTTCTTTTATGTGTCCATGAGGGACTCTTGCTCTCTTTGATCACAGAAAGCATATGACAGCTCTTAGCCTCATCATCCTCAGCATTTGGAAAAATAGCAGTCTTCTCTCATCAAGCTTTTTGGGAATATCTGCTTTCTATGTTTTCCATCTCTATATATGCATAAAAACAAATATTTTCTTTCATCTAATAAATAGATAATGATTATGGATGGGTCATTGTTAAAATAAGAACACAGATAAATAAAGCTTCAGAATAACTTTAATCTTTCTGATGATAAATACCTACTCTTTTAGTTCCAGAAAACAGCAATCTAAACCTCTTCCAAAGTATATTTATAAAGAATGTGTACTCTTATTTTTTGGCTGTGTTTTGTGGCATGTGGGATCTTAGTTCCCAGACCAGGGACCAAACCCATGCCCCCTGCAATAGAAACGTGGAGTCTTAACCACGGAACCCCAGGGAAATCCCAAGGATGTATATGTACTGTTATGTTAATGGGCTGGTTGTCTGTGTGCCTTCATTCCACATGTGTTTTCTTCCTCCATGGCCAGTGCACAAGGAAACGGCATGTATTCAGTTTTTGGTTTAATGTCATCTATTGCCAAAGTAGTGATGGATGTCCTAGTCAACTCTGCCTGTAAAAAAAGAGAATGGGTAGGTTGCTCTGGAATCTTTTCTACCAACACTGTATACCATATCCTATCAGTTAATATATACTTCATAGATTGTAATTAAACCCTTAGGCATTATGGTGACCAGCTTAGCAGCTGTGTGGTGGGTCCTTCCATCTTTCTGCACTGCTGGCCTGGCCAGGTGGACCAGCTCCTCTCCCTGCTGCTGAAGCCCCAGGCATCACATTCTACACATCAGTGGCAGAGAATTAAGAACAGTTTCTTCCTTAACATTAAAAAATATTAAAAATAAAGTCCTTCCCCCAAAGTGCTTTAATATTCTTCATGTTTTCTATTAATTTTATTCCCTCTACAAATAGAATCTAGGACTTTTGTGGACAGAGACATTCTGTTTTGTTCACTATGATTACCTTTTGTGTCTGCCATGTAGGTGCTCAGTAAATGTTCATGGAATGAATGGCTGAATATATGTATGCATGTCTTACTGGCTAAACTAGATTGCATGCTATTCCCAAATCCAGTCATAGACAAGGACGATGAGACCCTGTGATTGACTGTGATCCTTCAGAGTTTATCTGAGTTAAATGGGGAAGGGTAAACTCCAGGACAAATGGGGACCCTGGCAGCATGAAAAGGAGGCAAGTGGGTTGATAATTCACATGGTCTTCCCTAAATGTCAGAGCTGGAGATTGGGCGGGGCAGGGGGAGGGCAGGGGGAAGAAGTCAAAGTCAGCATTTGCAGTAGATTTTCAGTAAAGTAGGGTTACTAGAGAAAGAAGCAAAATATGAGCTAAAAAGTAATGAAAACATAGACAATAAATGAAACAACATTGGATGCAGTAAGGTGATTGAGTCATGCAACTTGAGATTGCCCAACTGCTTTTATATCGTTATGTATTCTGTGTCCTTAAGGCCCAGTGTAGTGTTATATGCATGCTGCTGCTGCTAAGTCGCTTCAGTCGTGTCTGACTCTGTGCGACCCCACAGACTGCAGCCCACCAGGCTCCGCCGTCCCTGGGATTCTCCAGGCAACAACACTGGAGTGGGTTGCCATTTCCTTCTCCAATGCATGAAAGTGGAAAGTGAAAGTGAAGTTGCTCAGTCGTGTCTGACTCTTAGTGACCCCATGGACTGCAGCCCACCAGGCTCCTCCGTCCATGGGATTTTCCGGGCAACAGTACTGGAGTGGGGTGCCATTGCCTTCTCCCGTTACATGCGTACATATATTTAATTATACTTTATGGTAGAACTTTGTTTTGCTTGTCCCATTTTTCAGATATCAGGATTGCTAAATCATGTCATTTGGAATAGTATCCAAAGTTGTTGAAGACATAAAGTATCTCAGATATTTTAGTTTTATTTCTCTACATTAAATTTTATCTTTCTGGATTTAGGCCTGAATATCCTGTAGAAAACTTTAAATTTGGATTCTGCTACCTACTGGATATGCTGCAGTTTGCTCATAGAGATTCTTTTTGGAAATATTTGGACAGCTAACCAACAATCTTAGGTTGGATGGTGAGTCCTTCCCCAAACTCCATGTCACTGACCTTGTATTCTGTCTTGTATACCTCCCTCATGAGAATACTAAATACTTTTAAATTGCTAAGTAATTTTCTAGAAAATGGTAGTCAGAGACTTTGGCAACATCCAGATTCATCAATCCACCAAAAAGGAGGAGGAGGAGGAGAAAGAGGAAGTGGAGAAAGAGGAGAAGGAGTAGAAAGTTTCTCATCTTGAAATCTGTAGTTGTCTCTAGAGACCATTTTTTTTTCAAATAATAAATGCTTTCAATAATCAGTCCTAGAATCTTTTTCATGTTTGATAAATACACCTAGATACGAATTTTCAAAATTTACTTTCTCCTCTTTGAATTTCAAATCTGTATTTGTCTGTTTCCTATTACCATGCATTCGTTTCATTCTCCATGATTTCTCAAAGGTTTCAAATTTCAATTCTTTGAGAACTTGTTGGTACTCTTTTAGAATATTTGGAAAGATGTCAAACACATTTCAAGGGACTAATTTTTCTTCCTTACTTTGGGCTTTAGGGCCTTTGCACCAATATTCTGCTTCCAACAATTTGAGAATTATGTTCCCTGGCAACTAAGCTAGAACCCAATGTGGACCAAGCAGTCCCACCCTCACTACCATGCATTACTAGGGCTCTGTCACTTCCGCCTGAAGATTTCTTCCTTGAACAGAATAAAATAGATGATATCCTGTGTGATGAGACATACGGGCTTCAGAGTGTGCCTGCCTTGGTCTGAGTCCTGGGTCTGCCACTTACTGGCCCTGTGATCTCTCTGAGTCTGTGTAATGGAGTAATGGGCTTCCCTGGTGGCTCAGGTGGTAAAGAATCTGCCTGCAATGTGGGAGACCTGGGTTCAATCCCTGGGTCAGAAAGATAGGGAATGGCTACCCACTCCAATATTCTTGCCTGAAGGATTTCCACGGACAGAGGATCAATCCTGGTGAGCTACCATCTATGAAGTCACAAAGAGTCAGACATGACTGAGCAACTAAATTTGGGGGGAGGTTTCCAACATATTTTAGGGATGCAGTGGTGCCGGGAAATTAAATATTCTGCCAAGGATCAAGGACTTACTTGCATGTGACATTTCATATTTGTTATATTTTGTGTGTGGAACTTGCTATTAGATTCTACCACAGTCCTTTTAACACTCATGACAAAGGATGAATATAGCAATTTAGAGGGTGTGTAACCCCTAAAGAGCCAGTAAACTTATCTGAGCTTTGACCTTTGATTCCCGTAAGCACTTGGAAATTGTCAGTGTTTTTTTTTTTTCTGTGAATTTTACCTCAGACGCCCTTTGGTGTGTCTAATATTTCAGGCACTACCCTTTGAGGCATGCATTTTTCTCCTCCCATTCATCCCCTCCCTTTATAAACATGGAGTGTGGATCCTAGCTGTGTCTAAATGGGCTCGCTTCTTGTTGAGAGGTGTTAGATCCACTGATCTCCTGGATCTTGAAATCATCTGTGGCCCACTGTGTTCAAGTCCATGCTGCATGTTGTTTTATTTCCCTGTAGGATTTGCCCAGCTGTGAACTCTGCCTCCTAACCTTGGAGATAGACAGTGAAATCTTTGTATCGTATTAGATGATGTGTTTATCAGTCTTTTTAGGGTAAGTGGTAAAAATAAACATGTCAGAATAATTTATGTACAAGGAGGTTTATTGCAGGTTTATTTGTGATGGTGAGAAATTGAAAACACACTATCAACCAGAGAATGGTTGACTCAGTTATGGTACATTCATAAGATGGAATATGAGGTAGACATTAAAATAGATGAGGTATTAATATATTTGTATATATTTGTGTAAAAATGTTCTATTGAGTTGGCCAAAAAGAATATCATATGGAAAAATCTAAATAAGCTTTTTGGTTCAATCCAATATAATGTTAAGAGAAAATCAAAGGATATTTTATATAATATGACTTGTTCTTTTGTATACAAACATATGTGCGTGTGTGCAAAATCAAAAAGGTCTACAAATTGTTTATTCTGGAGCAGTGGAGGCTGGGGGCATGTGAAGAATAAAACTATCACTTTTTAAAATAGACTTCTTTGATGTTTGAGTGATCACAATAAGCATGAAATTTTATAATTCAAATATATAAAACTTATCAAGTAAAAACTGAGTTTTTACTTTATCTGCATTAATTATGTCATTTATTGATTTTTTTAAAAAAGTAAAAAAAAATGAGAAATATTTCACATCTAGCCCTCCTCCCATCCATAATCCTGGATCAGATGATAAAAATTAATGCAATGACCCTGGAATCATCGACTCAATTTGACACAAATTTATACTTTAATATGCAAGATTAAAATAGTAACTAAATAATTTAATAACTGATGTTATCAATTTGTGTGAAATAAAGCTTTTTAAAAGAAAAATAAGGGGAAAATCTTTTCTTATACTATAGTTAATGTTTAAAGGGATATTTGTTTGAAGGGAAATATCTGAGAACCCAGTTGTATAACAAAAGACTCCATGGGCAAGGTATAAATTAAATATTGGAAAAGGGTATGGAAAAACCTGGTGCCTGGTATATCATTGCTGGGCTTACAAATGTTTTTTTTGTTATTATTTTAATAAAGGTAATCCTGGGTTGCCTAAGGACAAAGACGGAATATTTTAACTCTGTGTGTGTGTGTGTGTGTTAGGGGAAAGAAAGGAGGAGAGGGAGCGAAGGAAGCAGAGAGAGGAGAGAGAGTGAGAATAAACTAGAGAGAGAGACTGAAAAGGAATTGTCCTTACCTCTCTAAGTTCAGTTCTCCTTGCTTGTGGCCCTGTAGCCCTGTATTCTGGTATAAAGTTAGAAAAGGTAAGCTCTTACAAAACCTAGAATATGGAAAATGGTAAAATTTATCAAAAAGTAAAAACATGAGGCTTCCAATTTCTTATCTAGCATGTAAGAAGCTTGGAAGTTGTTACTCTGCCCTCACAATAAGCAAACAGCTGAACAACCTGAAAAATTGACAACTTTCCTTAGATCCATAAGAGAAATGAGGTCACAGGAGAGACTGACAGGTGAACACACAGAATTACAGCTTACGAAAGCAGAAACCCATGAACTGAAGTCCCCTTGGACACCAGTGACTGGTTAGGAAAATCACACTGTAATTGGTGTCTCAGTGTGGACAATCTGAGAGTCAAATGCTCCAGGGAACTCAGCCATGGAGGTAGGAAGGCACTCATGCTCCTGAGAGTTCTGCTTCCTGGAGGTCTCCCAGGTTCTCAGAGTAAATATTTTTAAGAGAAATCCCCTTGTGATTCTGGCAGAGAGGAGAGAAGAGGAACCATTTTGAAATATGCCAGAAAATTCTTGTCCTCTTTAATAAGGGCTACCATTTGGAGAAACTAATTAACAAGAGATTAACCTACTGGGATTTAATCAGCACCTAACTGATATGGGGGCATGAAAATATCAACTCCAGCACCCTCTAGTCTTCCATGAGCAAGAAGGGAAATATCCAGTGTCGCCCAAGGCTAGCCATGCTTTCTCATCTAAAGGGGATCGGATGGGCACAACTGAAAAGTGCTTGTGAACTTCAGAGTCTAGAGGCACAGGCTTACCGAGACTGGAACCTAATCATAGGAGTACAGAACACTTCCCCTTACCCTGAAACTGCAGTCAGTCGATTCAGTCACTCAGGCATGTCTGACTGCAGCCATGTAATTAAAAGACGCCTGTTCCTTGGAGGAAAATCTATGACCCACCTAGATAGCATCATAAAAGGCAGAGACATTAGTTTGCCAACAAAGGCCTGTCTAGTCAAAGCTGTGGTTTTTCCTGTAGTCATGTATGAATGTGAGAGATGGACTGTAAAAGAAGCTGAGCCCTGAAGAATTGATGCTTTTGACCTGTGGTGTTGGAGAAGACTCTTGAGAGTCCTTTGGACTGCAAGGATATCCAAGCAGTCAATCCTAAAGGCACTCAGTCCTGAAAATTCATTAGAAGAACTGATGCTGAAGCTGAAACTCCAATACTTTGGCCACTTGATGGAAAGAACCGACTCATTTGAAAAGACCCTGATGCTGGGAAAGATTGAAGGTGGGCAGAGAAGGGGACGACAGAGTATGAGATGGTTGGATTGGCATCACCAACTCAATGGACATGCATTTGAGTAAGCTCCAGGAGTTGGTGATGGACAGGGAAGCCTGGCGTTTTGCAATCCATGGGATCACAAAGAGTTGGACATGACTGAGCAACTGAACAGAACTGAACTGATCTGAAGGGGATTGATTCCATCTGAAGGTGGTGGTTTAGTTGCTAAGTCATATCCGACTCTTGTGACCTCATGGGCTGTAGTCCCCAGGATCCTCTCTCTCTGTTACTTTCCAGGCAAGAATACTGGGGTGCTGTTGCCATTTCCTTCTCCAGGGGGTATTTCTGACCCAGGAATTGAACCCAGGTCTTCTGCATTGCAGTCAGATTCTTTACTGACTGAGCTATGAGGGAATCCCTTTGATTCTAGGACCCTCCACAAATACCAAAATTCTCAGATACTCAGGTCCCTTATGAAAAATGATGTAGTATTTGCGTATAACATATACACACCTGCAGTCCTCCCATATACTTTAAATAATCTCTAGATTACTTATAAAATTAAATACAATGTAATGCATAGATAATTGCCCATGCACAGCAAATTCAAGTTTTGCTTTTTAGAACTTCCTGGAATTATAAAAAACACAATTCAACCCAAGTAGATTGCATTTTGGATGCAAAACCTGTGGATGCAGAGGGCTGGTTTTATGAAAGACCTTTTTGTAGCAGTTGTTTTTACCCAACACATCATGCCTGATTTCAGGGAAAAATTACAAGATATACTAAAAGGCAAAATGACACAGTTGAAAGAGAAAGAGCAAACGTTGAAATCAGACACATTATGACAGCTGGAATTATCAGGAAATGAATTTAAAATATTTATGATAAGTATCCTAAAGATCCTAATGAATAAATTAAACTGCCTTCAGGAACAGATGGGCAGTGTAAGCAGAAAGATGGAAATGCTAAGAAAAAAAAACAAAAATGAAAATGCTAGAGATCAAAACCACTATTACAAAAATGAAGAACGCCTTTGATAGGCTTGTTAGTAGACTTGACACAGCTGAACAAACACTCTCTTATCATGAGACTATCTCAGTGAAAGCCTTTAAAATATATAAGCCATAGAAAAGAGAATAACCACTGAAAAAAACACCCAGAATATCCAAAGACTGCAAGACATTTACAAAAAGTGTGATATATTTGTAAGGGGATTACCATAAGGAGAAGAAAGAGAGAAAAAACATAAGTATTTGAAGCAATAATGAATGATGATTTCCCCCAAATTAGAGTCAGACATCAACCCACAGACTCAGGAAGTCAGATAATCACAAGCAAGACAAATGCAAAGAAAACTATAATTAGGCACATATTTCAAACTATGGAAAGGCAGAGTTAAAGGAAAAAAATACTGAAAGTATCCAGAGTGAGGGAAACACCTAACTTATAGAGGAACAAAGATAAGAATTACATCTTTGACTCTTCTTAAAAACCTCATGAGCAAGAAAGTGGAATCAAATATCTGATGCTGAGAGAGAAAACAAAACAAGCAAACATAAGCAACCTAGGTTTCTATACCCCGTGAAAATCTTTTAGAAAAGGAGAAATACTTTGCCAGACAAACCAAAACTGAAATAATTTGTTGCCTGTAGGCCCAATTTGTGAGAAACATTAAAAGAGGTTCTTTAGAGAGAAGAAAAATGATATGGGTCAGAAACTCAGATTTACATAAAGAAAAAAAAGTCAGGAATTTGTATCCATCTCGTATTTCATGTTGGAAACCATGGGTCAGAAACCTTTTTCTGTAAAGGGCCAAAGAGTAAATATGTTAGGTTTTGTGGACCAAATGATCTCCATTTCAACTTTTCAATTCTGCCATTATAGCATGAAAGTAGCCATGAACAATACACAAATGAATGAGCATGGCTGTGTTCCAGTGAAATGTATTTAGAAAAACAGACTGTGACCATATTTAGCATGTGGACCACAGTCTATTAACCCTTGCTGTAGACACATCATTCTCTATATTCTCTGTTAATAATTCTATTAAGCCATTTTCTTTCCACATCTGTAAGTTTCATGTTTCTCATTTTAATACTAGATTTATTTAATAAGTCTAACACTTTTGGCACTAATAGAATCCTAGAGTTTAGCTTTGGAAACCAAGCATGCCCATAACTGCTGTCAAGGGGAAAAGAGAGAATGTTCACAGAACTAGTGATCTCCCTGTCTCTCTCTACTGACCAGAGACCATCCTGAAGCATGAAATTCTATTTCTATTTCTTTTATTAAAACTGTCTTTGAAAGTGTTGGTTAAACAAAGGAGGCTTTGAACACTGAGACATCAGAATGACTGCTCTGTCTTGTAAAACATGACCTATGATCCCTAAGAAAGAAAGATCATTGGAGAAGGACTAAGTGAGGGTTAGAGAAAAACTTCTACTTTTCTTGATTGATCTAACAGATAACAGTTTGTTCAAAAATAATACCACAGTTGACTGTGTATGCTTATGTATATATGTGTATGCTCATGTGTAAGTGAAATGAATGAATGATGATAATATGAGACAGGAGGAATTATTTTGTTATTATAAGGCACTTGCATTGCCTGTGAAGTGGTATAGTGTTATTTGTTAGTGATCTGGATTCGTTGTAAATGTATATTACAAACTCTAGAGAAAGCATTATAAAAGAAATATAATTAAGACGCTAAAAAGAAGAGAAAACGAAGTCGTATAATGTGATCATTCAAAACCACAAAGAGCAAATAAGAATGGGAGACAAAACAGAAACAAAAGAACAAAGGCATCAAATAGAAAACAGCTGCAAATATGGTAGCTACCCTTCCAGCTCTGTCAGTGATCACTTAGAACATCAGTGGTCTCACTGCACCAGTTAAAAGATGGATCCAAACGTGGATCCAAAAATAAGGCCCAACTCTATCTTGTCTACAAGAAATTCACTTTAAATATAAACATGTATATATTGAAAGTAAATGGGTAGATAAAGACACATCATGCTACCACTAACTATGGGAAAGAAGGAATAGCTATACTAATGTTAGACTGAACAGACTTCAGAGTAAGGGAAGCTTCCTGGAATAAAAAGGGATATTACATAATGCTAAAGGGGTCAATTCTCCAAGAAGACAAAATGACCCTTAATGTGTATGTTTCTAACAACACAGCCTCAAACAATAGGGGGCAAAAACTAATAGGTGTACCAGTTGGAATAGATGAGTCCACTACTATAGCTGGAGGTTTCAGTATCCCTCTAAATCAGTAAACACACAGTTGGACTCAGAACACTATCAGTCAACTGACTATAATTGACATCTATAGACTAGTTCATCCATCAGTAGCAGAATACACATTTTTTTCCAACTCACATGGAACATTCATCACAATAACCCACATTTGGGGCCATAAAAAACACCTTAACAAATTTAAGAGAATAGCAATCATAGAATATACACTCATGCCACAGTGAAATTAAACTAGAAATCAATAACAGGAAGATAACGGGAAACCTCCCAAATATGTGGAGATTAAACAACACACTTTTATATAGAATCTACCATACTACTGGGCATATACCCTGAGAAAACCACAATTCTAAATGACAAATGTATCCTAGTGTTTATTGCAACACTACTGACAATAGCCAGGACATGGAAGCAGCCTAGATGTCCACTGACAGATGAATGGATAAAGAAGATGTGGTACATATATACAATGGAATATGACTCAGCCATACAAAAGAATGAATAAGAATCAGTTCGAGTGAGGTGGATGAACCTTGAGCTGGTTATACAGAGTGAAGTAAGTCAGAAAAACAAATACTGTATTTTAACACATCTATATAGAATCTAGAAAAATGGTATTGATGAACCTATTTGCAGGGAAGGAATGGAGATGCAGATATAGAGTGTGGACTCATGGACACAGTAGGGGAAGGAGAGCATGGGATGAATGGAGAAATAAAATTGACATATATATATATACACATACATACACGCACGCACACACACACACACACACATATATACATATCATGTGTAAAACAGATAACTGGTGAGAAGTTCCTATATAACACAGGGGGACCTACTTGCTGCTCTGTGATTACCTAGAGGAGTGTGATGGGAAGAGGGGAAGGAGGCTCAAGTGGAGAGGGTATATGTGTAGTTATGGTTGACTCACATTGTTGTACAGCAGAAACCAATAGAATATTGTAAAGAAATTTTCCTCCAATTAAAAATAAATTTAAAAATAGCATAAGAGGAAATCTCAAGATAGAATAAATTTTAAAATAAATGAAAATGCAACATCAAAATTTGTAGGATATAGCAAAACAACACTTAGAGGGAGAATTTATAACAGTGAATGCTTATATTAGAAAAGAAGAAAAAACTAAAATTGATAATCATAGTTTGGCCTTAAAAGCTGGAAAAAGGAAAGTTAAATCCAAAGCAAGCAGAAGAGAAACTATTAATATTAGTGCAGAGATTGATGAAAACTTAAATAGGAAATCAATATAGAAAAGCAACAAAACCAAAGGTTTTGAAAAGACCAACAAAATGGGTAAGCCTCCTTATCCAAGCTAAGGAAAAAGGAGAGGACAAAAATTGTGTCCGAGATGAAAGAGGCATGTCATTACAGAGCCCATGGACATTAAAAGAATCATAAAGGAGTAATATGAAGAGCTGTATGCCCACAAATTTGGTAACTGAGGTGAAATGGGCTAATTCCTGAAAAGACACAATCAGCTGAATCTCACACAGAAAAAATAAGCGATCTGAATAGACCTGTCCCTATTAAAGCATCTCATCAATAATTAATAACCTTGTGTAACAGAAAGCACCAGACCCAGCTGGGATCCCTGATGAATTCTATCAAACATTTAAGGAAAAAAATTTTATCATGTGTCTGCATTTTCTTTCAGAAGATAGAAGCTGAGGGGAATGTTTCCTAACTAATTTTATGAGGTCAGTGTTGCCTTAATACCAAAAACCAGGCAGAAGCATAAGAATACCAGAGCCCCTTCTCTTTCTTAAACGTAGATGCAAAAAATCCTTGGCTAAATATTAGCAAATTCAAAGCAGAAATATGTAAAAGAATTATACGCCATGACCAAGTTGGCCATAATTGGTTATGTATACCTTGATTATGACCAAGTTGGACATAATCAAGGTATACTAGGCTGTTTCAACATTTGATAATCCAATTAATGTTGATTTTAATTTCAATAGGCTAAAGAAAAAAAGAATTATACGCCATGACCAAGTTGGCCATAATTGGTTATGTATACCTTGATTATGACCAAGTTGGACAGAATCAAGGTATACTAGGCTGTTTCAACATTTGATAATCCAATTAATGTTGATTTTAATTTCAATAGGCTAAAGAAAAAAGTTACATGACTATTTAAAAAATGCAGAAAAGTCACATGATAAAATCATTCTTGATTAAACCTCCTAATAAACTAGAAACATAAGGGAACTTCTTCAACTTGATAAAGATATCTGCATAAAAACTAATAGCTAAACATGATACTTAATGGGAGAAGCTTGAAGCTTTTCTAAGATCAAGAACAAAGCAAGGATGTCCTTTCTCACCATCACTTTTCAGTATCATAATGGTAGTCCTACCTAAAGCAACAAGAACTTTAAATGAAATAAAATGTATACATATTGGGAAGGAAGAAATGATACTTTGTTCACAGATGACATGATCTTCTACATAGAAAATCTGAAAGAATCAATAAAAAATTTCTGGAACTAAAATATGCCTTTGGCCACCTCATGCAAAGAGTTGACTCATTGGAAAAGACTCTGATACTGGGAGGGATTGGGGGCAGGAGGAGAAGGGGACGACAGACGATGAGATGGCTGGATGGCATCACTGACTCGATGGACGTGAGTCTGGGTGAACTCCGGGAGTTGGTGATGGACAGGGAGGCCTGGCGTGCTGCAATTCATGGGGTCGCAAAGAGTTGGACACGACTGAGTGACTGAACTGAACTGAACTGAACTGAAAAATGATTATAGCAAGATTGTAGGATATAAGATTAATATATACAAGTCAGTCACTTTTGTATACAATAGCAATGAACAAGGGAAATTGGAAAACAAAAACTCAATAATACTTAAATTAGCACTCCCAAATGTAATACTTAGTTATAAATCTTAAAAAAAAAAAAAAGGCACATGATCTGTATAAGGAAAACTAAAAACTCTGAAGAAAAGTATCTAAGAAGAACTGAAAAATGGAGAACTATCTTATGTTCATGGATAGGAAGACTCAATATTATTATATATTAGATTTTTCCAATTTGACCTATAGATTTGATGCAATCCCAATCAAAATCCCAGCCAGTTATCTATGAATATCATAAATGGATTCTAAAGTTTATATGGAGAGTCAAAAGTCCCAGAATAGACAGCACATTATTGGAGAAGAACAGAATTGTTGGACGGATGAAACCAGATTTCAGACTTGCTATAAAGGTAAAATAATCAAAACAGTGTGTTATTGTCAAGAGAGACCAGAAATAGAGCTTTTAATATAGTTCTCTGATTTTTGACAAAGGAGTAAACAGTACAAAAGAGCCAAAATACCGAGCATTCACATGCAAATAAATGAATTTTAACCTGGACCATACATCCTCAAAAAAATTAACTCAAAGTAGTCCACAGATCTAAATGAAAAGCACAAACCTATAAAACTTCAAGAAGATAATCTTGGAGGAAACCTAGATGACCTTGAGTATAGTGAGGACATTTCAGATCCAACATCAACAGCATGATTTCATGAAATAAATCATTGGTAAGCTGAATTTTGTTAAAACTTTAAAAATCTGTTCTATGAAAGACAGTGTCAAGAGAATAAAACAAGCCACAAACTAGGAGCAAATATTTGCAAAAGACATATAAAGGACTACTATCCAAAATATATGAAAGAATATTAAAACAACTGGCTCAGACGGTAAAGTGTCTGCCTGCAATGCAGGAGACCTGGGTTCGATTCCTGGGTCGGGAAGATCCCCTGGAGAAGGAAATGGCAATCCACTCCAGCATTCTTGCCTGGAAAATCCCATGGACACAGGAGCCTGATAGGCTACAGTCCATGGGGTCGCAAAGAGTCAGACACAACCGAGCAACTAGTATTTATATTTATTTATAAGGAAACAACACAGTTTATAAATGGGCCAAAGACCTTCACGGATATCTCACCAAAGAAGATATATAGATGGCAAATAAGCACATGAAAAGATGCTCCACGTTGAATGTTATCAGGGAAATAAAAACAATGAGATACCATTACATACCTACTGTGCTGTGCTTAGTCGCTCAGTCGTGTCCAATTCTTTGGGGCTCCATGGACTGTTCCAGAGGATCAGACTCCTCTGTCCATGGGGATTCTCCAGGCAAGAATACTGGAGTGGGTTGCCATGTTCTCCTCCAGGGGATCTTCCCAACCCTGGGATCGAACCTGGGTCTCCCGCATTGCAGGATTCTGTACCATCTGAGCCACCAGGGAAGCCCACATACCTACTAAAACAGTGAAAATCCAGAACACTGACATCAAGTGCTGGGAAGGTTGTAGAGCAACAGAAGCTCTTGCTCATTACTGGTGAGAATACAGAATGCTATAGCCAATTTTAGAAGATAGTTTGGCAGTTTCTTACAAACGAAACATACTCTTACCATGTCATCCATTCATCGCACTCCTTGGTATTTACTCAAAGGATTTTAAAACTTTTTTAGGTCTGCACAAAAACATGCACACAGATGTTTATAGCAGCTTTATTTTTATGTGTCAAAGCTTGGAAGCAACCAAGATACCCTTCAGTAGGTGAATGGGTTAATAAATTGTGGTACATCCAGACCACAGAATAGTATTCAGCACTAAGAAGAAATGAGCTATCAGGTCATGAAAAGATATGGTGTGTGTTAGTCATTCAGTCGTGTCTGACTCTTTGTGACCCCATAGACTGTAGCCCACGAGGCTCCTCTCTCCATGGAATCCTCCAGGCAAGAATACTGGAGTGGGTTGCCATTCGCTTCTCCAGGGGATCTTCCTGATCCAGGGATCAAACCCTGGTCTCCTGCATTACCAATAGATTCTTTACCATCTGAGCTACCAGGGAAGCCCCTGCAAAGATATGGAGAGAACATAAATGCATATTACTAAGTGAAAGAAGTCAATCTGAAAAGGCTATATATACAGAAGGATTCCATATGTATGACATTCCGGACAAGGGAAAACTATGAAGACAGTAAAAAAGATTAGTACTTGCCAAAAGCTGAGAGTAAAGAAGAGATAAAGTGGAACACACAGGATTTTTAGGGCAGTGAAACTCATCTGTATGATGCTATTAGATTCAGGTTCTTATACCCTTCTCAAAACTGACAGCCTGCACAACACCAAGGGGGAACTGTAATAAGCTGTGGGCTTTGAGTAATAGTGATATGTCATGTAGGTTCATCAGTTGTAACAAATGTAGCACTTCAGTGGAGACTGATGATGGTGAGGAGGTTGTGTATATGGGAAATCTCTGTACCTACTGCTCAGATTTGCTATGAATCTAAACCTGCTATATAAAATAAAGCCTATTTTAAAAAGTATAAACCTTGAGAATTGGAAAATTATTTGGTTATTTATTTTTCATTGAAGAAAAGATACTGGTAAAGTATCTTTAATTATACAGCCTCAATGAATGAATGGGAGAGACACAAAGGAACTTTTAGGTCTTCCAATCCAAATTTCTATCCATTAAAAATTGTTTCTATAATGTTTTTTATCGTCACATTTCTATTTAAGCATTTCTTGAAGCAGACAGTTCATTATTTCATTTTCAGGCAGAATGTTCCCTAGCATGGACTAGTCCATGGGAAAAATAATGCCTATTCCAATCTCTGACATCAACTAGTAGGGTGAATTCTGGAAAGTCATTTAAGCTCTCCGTGCTTCATATTCTTCATCTGTATGGTGAGGCAATTAGTTCAGAGGCCAACAGTATCCTACAATATCTTTAAAGAGCTATTTGAACTCCCATTCTGTGGATTTTATTTGGGGTAGGGATGTGGTGCAGGGCTTTCCATGCGGTGCTAGTGGTAAAGAACCTGCCTGTCAATGCAGGTGATGTAAGAAATGTGGGTTCAATTCCTGGGTCAGGAAGATTCCCTGCAGGTGGGCATGGTAACCCACTCCAGTATTCTTGTCCATGGGATTCTTGGCAAACCCCATGGACAGAGGAGCCTGGTCGGCTACCATCCATAGGGTGGCAAAGAGTTGTATGCATGCAGGGATATCGTGTAGCAGAGTAAACATGAGTTTTGGAGTGAGTAAACCTGGGTGTGAATATTGACTAATATTTTCTGGATGGGTTATCTTGGACAGATTACTTGATCTCTCAGTGTAACTTCTCATATTTTTAAATTAGAGATAACAATACCTAACTTGGAGAATTATTCTTATTGAAACATTATACTTATCGAAACATTGCTCTTAAAACACTTAGCATTATAGTTAGCAGATGATAGGTGTTCAACAAATGTTAATTCCTTCTTCCCTTCTCTTTATTTAAAACAGAAAATATTTGGATTAACATGAAGCAAAAGTAAATGCTTACTAAACATTAAAAATATGGATTTGATGATTGGTGTTAAATGGGTAAAATTTGATCAAAGTTGTTTGGATAATTGTGCTTGAATCCAGAAAGACTAGGTTGTGTTGGAAATTTATTTCTCTGCTCTAATTAATAATTATTGCAATATAGAAGGGCTTCCCAGGTGGTGCTAGTGGTAAAGAACCTGCCTGCCAATGCAGGAGACATAAGAGACATGCATTGAATCTCTGGGTCAGGAAGATCCCCTGGAGGAGGAAATGGCGACCCACTCCAACATTTTTGCCTGGAGAATCCCATGGACAGAGGAGCCTGGTGGGCTATCGTCCATGGGGTCGCAAAGGGTTGGGCACACTGAATCAAGCAACTTAGCACACAGTATAGAATGTTAAATAATAATAATAATAATGTCATGGTATAACAATGTATATAACACTAACTAGTAATGTGGTATAATTGCAATGCAAAGCCTTTCTCATGGTCTATTCAAGTTATCCTTCTATAAGAATGCATTTCTCAAAACAGTTCTGGAGGAAAGGGATCCCAATTCATCTTTGTACCCCCAACACACACCATAGTAGTAGATGTATATTTGGATCATTAAATACTTTAAGTTAAACATTAAATACAATTTACACCTTCAGAAACTTTAGAAGGAATGACTAACTGCTCCATACTGAATCCACTGATAGAACATATAAATTATTTCAGATCAGAAATTGGGGTCCAAAAGATTAAGAAAACTTGCCAAATTAAAAAAATGGCATTCTTTATAAAATGAAGATTGTTGACTTATGAATGAATTGGATGACTCAGCTCTTCCGCTCCCTTCAATGTCCTTGAAACACAGCATAGAACACCGAAACCAACACAAGGAAAATAAATGAGCTCAAATGTAGGTCATATGAGGAAGTAATATAGCTCTAGATGTACTGTTAATGGCTACAGACTATGAGGTCACAAAGTGTTGGACATGACTTAGCAATTTAATAAGGAGACAAAACAAACATAAAAAATACTTAGACATAGCAAGGGAGGAGTAGAAGAAAGAAAATTACCTGAGATTAAATAACATTTTACCAACTAAATTATTTTAAAAAATAGAGTGAGTTGAGTAAAAGAATAGAGCCAACACTCAAGAACACGTGAGAAAAAAAGGAATATAGGGGGAAAATGGAGGGGACGGACTCACACTGTTTTCTGAGAAACAGAAAAGTATTATGGAGTAAAATATCAAAGCTGGATTCATACCCCATGTAATTTACTGGAAAGTCTCTTCCGGAGTCATGCTGCACTCTACTGAGCGTGGCATTCACCCAGAGATTCCAGACCTCTGAGATATGCCTTTGTACCCATGTCACATTTGTACATTGCTTGTCAAAATTCTTCCATAGGCTGGTGATGAATGAGAATCAGAGCTAAATATAAATAGCCATGTAATAGTGCTCGCTACATTAAAAAGGCATTTCAGCTCAACATTCAAAACCAAAGGAAACTATGTTGGCAAATTTTTTTTTTTTTTTTTTTTTACAAAATGAACATCTGTAAAATTAGGAAATTTGGCTGCCTTGAAGAAAACTGGTAAAAATTAACTTTCTGTGAATTTCCGTGGGACCAGGCTGAGAGAACTGTGTTCTTTGCAGACACATTGCAAAATTAATTCCTTCATAAGCAGTCTTAAAATCCTCATTGAGAAAGAAATAAATCCCTAATCATTGAAAAAGAGGAAATAAATGTGGGAAGTAGTAAGTTTGGGGGTAATTACTAGTTTCTTATATTAAAAGATTTCAAGATTATCCAGATGTTTGCACAGTTCCCCAGAGAAAACTGAAGGCCATTTCCTGCCAGGATGAAATAAATTATATGTTGTATATGTAACATTCATTCTGTCATTAAAAAAAAAAAAATCCCCAAGTTTATTCAATAACAATGAAACGTTGTTAATTCTTGGAAGATAGAAAAAGCCACCTGGGGCCTTTTGTAGTTAATTTATTTCACACAGAAGACTCCATTCATGGCTTACCTGACTTCTCTGCAATGCCTTTTCTTGCCCCTTAGGGCAGCTTTATGGGACTTCTGTTCTCCTAATCCAGCCAGTCTACATGGACTAGGTAGAGTGTTGGATTCAGATGGAAACTGGATCCCAAAAGCCAAACATTTGGGTAAAATCAGAAGGAAAATGAAATGGCATACAAAGAGTGACATTCAGATTTCATTCCAAGAAGCCTTATTCTTTAAAGAATTTCAGAAAATAATTTTGTAAGCATGTAACACTTGCTTCCAACAATGTATATGGAAAAGGTTTAGAGGCCAGCACATGACCCTTTTCCCTCCACATCTCATTAGACTTTAATGAGGTGATTATAACAGAGGAGATTGTCCTACATTTGAAGCAGAGTCAGTGCTTCAAAATCCCTGTATGAGTAAGAATTTGAATAAAAATATGAAATTAAAGAAGCGTGAGTACATATCCCTATAGCAAGGGCAAAATTCTCCCCAATAAATCATAGCGGTGATGTATATGTTACATTTACATATATTTACACTAAACATTTTATAGCTTACTTGTTATTGTTTCGAAAAAGGTAGTCTCACAATTTATACCCTCTGTTGTATATAATAATGTAATGAAATAAAAAAATAATATTGAAGATGGTGTTCAGGTCAAAATAAATATGTGGACTCAGTCTCAGGAAAGTGAAAACACTGGCCTGAACGCAGTAAGCAGCCTGCTCTGGGACCTGACATAAAGGTGTGCTGACTGTTTAAAGGTTCTGAATACGGTAACATTTTCTGAAATTCTCTACACAGTGTCTAAACATTCTCAGAGTAAACCAAACCTTTTTAACATCTCTCTCATAGAAAAAAAGGAAAAATTAAAAATAATAAAATAGAAGAAAGAGAAAGAAAAAGGGAAAAAATTAAAAGCACACAAATTTTTGCATGACAAGTTAGTCTGCAAATGTAATATAACTATACACATGTAATACCTGTGTGGCTCTGTTCTTTAAAATGGCACAAAGCCAGGCTCAAGTGAAAACAAGCCTTCCTTCCCAGTCCCACCCACTTAAGAGACTTGGTGCATTTAGCGCTTGTAATGGTGCCCGTAAGAAATAAGTATGTTACCTTCATTTTAAAGACTAAGAATGATGGTAAATGTGTGGCTCTGAGACTCAAGGATAGTCGCTCCAACTTGAAGGCTTAGCCTCTTTATTTGAGACCTAGCATTTCCCTTGAGATTTTGCTTAAGCAGAGTGATAGGAAGTAAATAGGAGAAAAGAGTGAGAAATTACTAGACATGCCAGCATGCCCAAGAGATTCACTCTCCACTGAGTGCAGTTTCTGCCTTCCCCACTCTGATTATTAGCATCTTTTCCTCCTGTCTTCTGCTTTGAAATGTTATTGGGATGCAGAAAGTGTAAGAAAGACAGGAATAGAAGTGCATCCAATTCACAAGTGGGGGAAAAGGAAGAAAGCTGAGAATGACTGAGGCTTTCCTTATGTTCATAACAAAGTGGGGGGATAAAAGGAAAGATTTCTGGGCTTTTAGCTGCTGTTGGTTCACTTGACAGCTCTCAGTGCTTAACCTCAGTTTCTGTCACCTCTAAAACAAATGGAAATAGTCCCTTTCACAACATAAATAATATAAACACAGTGTGACATTAGAAAAATTATATTAATGACATCTCAAGATGTAATATTTCATGATTACACAAAATAGGCTCTATGCCTTCAGATATGTAAACATCTGTACATGAAGCTGAAAAAGAATGGAGTAAATGATGTGTAGAGCCAACTGAAAATGTGTAGAGTCATGAAAGTTTGAAGTGTTTTAATCTATATTTGCACTATCCGGTAAATTCTAGGAGGAGGGTTAGTCTTGGAAAACGACAACAAAAAAGTCAGTCATTCAGGGAGTTGCCTGATCCTGACCCACTTCACAAAATAGTAGCTTCTATATATAGTACATTGAAGTTACACATTTTTCAGATTGAATAAAATTGTAAAATGGTTCCACCAGCATTTCACCCAACAAACTTTAATTTCACATAGAGTTTGCTTTTGATTCCTCCCCAAATCTACCATTCTGCCTCTGGATGCTCACCTGCCCCTTCCTCTGATTCAAGGGTCTGGGGTCACCGTTCGGCACAGGCAAACAGGGATCAAAATTCAGAGAATGTGATGTGAGTTAAATATGATGTCATATCAGTACAATCCCAGTTGCAATATTACTGAAATGTGAAGATAGTTTTTACATCTTTATGGAGTCAAGCAATGCATGACATCGTACTGGTTTTTATTATTTCATATTTCAGAATCCCCAAACCTGAAACCATCGATGTAATGTTGATTTTTATGTTAACTTTAAAATAGACCTATAGAATGTATTTATGGATTCTGAAAATTATTTTCTAAGAAAGAGTTCAATCATAGGAGGAGATAATAACATTTCATTCATTATTTTAGTGCGTTTCTGCTTTTCACAGAAATTCATGGTAGATTTGGTATCCTATGTTTGCTGTGTAGATTACAATGCTAATTAACATTTTTACATAATCATGTATCAGTGAATTTATTCTTTGCCTTCTCCAAAATTAGAAGATAAATGTGAATGAAAACAGATATAAAATTATGTCTTTAAAGTTATTGAAAAAGAAAGTACACTGTAGCGCCTAAATTAATACTGTCACTTAAGGTTCTATTTGACTTGTAAAACTCCTTACTCACTGTCTATGATGTCGTAAAATCCCTGAGATCTTACTCATATTACTTATTGGATGCTGGTTTCATGTGACTGAATACTGTACAGGATGGAAACTCATACGTGATTTCCTTGGTAGCCATTCTAATAGATTTCATCATGATGACTCATTCTGGCACTGTGTGGCTATAATAAGTAATTCCATGGGAAGCCTAATGTAATGCAGTAGTAATTGAAGTCCTCTAAGCAGAAAAACATCCTGGCTGTGTCAAGATGCAGAAGTTAGTTGTCCGTCATGGACTTAAAAATATAGTGTGATGTTAAAATGCAGAGAAAGCATGTGTGTAGAAGGACTTAGAACACAAAGGACAGGTTAATCTTAAATCTCTTCAGAAGTTTGATTACTTGATTTCCACATAGAAAATGCTAGTGATAACAGCTACCATTTAGTGACTACTTAGGTGTTGAAGTGTTGTGCATAATTATCTTGTTGGATTTTAGGAACAACCTTGAGACAAAAGTATTTAGTACTTATTTTACAAAGACAAGGAAATGATACTCAGAGAGGTTAATTGATTTGTTCATAATCACACTCTTAGTGAGAGGCAGAACTGACATTAAAAAACCAGGCTTTCTGAACCCAAAGTCTTTCTCTCTCCCAAGCCACTATACTTCTATGAAGACCATGATTTCCTAGCATATGTCTAGTCCTCATTCAGAAAACCTTATGCTTGTAAATACTTTGGGGACATTTCTTCATGAGTTGTGATCACTTGGTGGTAGAAAAATGTGATTGCTCTGATTCAAAGGCAGTTAAAAACACAAAGGCCATTAGCCTTGAAAAGCAAATCTCTTCTAATTAGGCAGAGATGAGCCCAACTCAGGAGTATAATTTCCAAAGCTCAAACAAACAAACGACCCTCTATCAAAGAAATAGAAAATTTGACAGAGTTTTGGGGGAGAAGGGGAAAGGAGAGTGAACTGGAGATTGAGGAAGGAAATAGGGAGTTGGAGAGATGAGGTGAAATCTAAGACTTTAAGCTTCATTTATTACTTGTGAATCGTTTGAGAAAATGAGCCATGTTTTATTCTGTTTCTCTAGCCTCTAACCCAGTGCCTGGCAAACTAATCTTATCCCATTATTATTTGCTGAGTTTAATAGAGAGATTTTCTGGTCTTTTTATTGGAAATGATCTAGGAAGAAGGAAATAAAAGAGAATCTGAAAATCCTAGTTACTTGGGTTAGGTGTAAGACTTGGCTGGTAGTACTTTTCAGGATAAGGGCAAAAATAAAAGAAGACTGGAAAAATAGAGTACAAATAGCAAAATAATAAAGTGATGCTATAATACACAGCAAGACTTTGAAATCAGGTAGAATTTCTCTTCTTCTGATAACCAGACAACCATGGGACCTTGTATAAATTATTTAATCTAGGTCTCATTTTCTCATCTCTAACGTGGGAACTGATAATTCATTCCATCAAGGCATCCATGCAGGCATTCATGCAGTTATTTAGAGGGTAGTTTAGGAATGAGATAATGCATGCAAAATAGTACACTGCCTGAAACATGCAAAGCACTCAGAAATAATGGCTACTTTGTAATCATAATCCTCACTGCATCTCTGTGATATAGGTATTATCTCCACTTTAACAGATTAAATAATGCTGATTTAATTTGAGAGAATGATTACATTTCCCAAGATCATGCAACCAATAAGTGACGGTGGTTTTGTCGTAGGCTCTTGACCACCATACTATATTAATTATTTGTAAAGACAAACTTCAAAGCCTTTACAATAAGAGACAAGCCTGGCCTTGTTGTCTGCTGAGCTACTGGCCATCGTACCCATTCATTCATGTAGTTTTAGTTAGCCCTGGTAGAAATTACTGAAAAAAATATTTCAAATTTAGGAATAAACTTATTCAGACTTTGCATGTTTTATTGCGTGGTTCTTAAGTTCTTTCCTTGTGTTTCCCTTGCCTGCTAGAAAGAGGCTTAGACTTTGGCAAGAAACTGGCTTATCACCAGCCCCACATTATATGAATTTCTCTCCTTGCTTGCCAAGGCATTGGTTGATCCTTTGCTTTATTTGAGGCAGTTTAGTTTAATTTTTCATTATGACAGGTTTTCATCTCCAATTCTTTATTTAGAGCATGGTTCTCAAAACTTTTTCATTCTGTAATCCCTTTGAGGGTTTCCACAACCCTGAAACATACCTGGAACCACTTTGCTATCAAAATAAAAGTGTGGAAGAAGAATTCAGCTGTTGGGAGGAGAAGCAGGTGACATTTTTACTTTTCTGGACCCTGAAGAAGGGAGGGAGGCACTCAGGGGAAAGGTGGGAAGGGACTGGAATGTAGGGTGGGCAGGAAATCAGGCCTTCTGGTTCCAGAGTAAAAGAAGGAGGAGGAGGAGGGGGTGATGCAGAGGAAGAGGTTTTGCTGCAAATCTAAAGCCGCCCTTGCTGAACAGATGTTAGGTTTGCTGCAGCTCTGGTCCTGTGACTCTCTCGGAATATCCCTGGGGAAAGATGACATCCGTTCTGAAAAATACTGATTATAAAACAAGCAGCTTTTTCTGCCTTTGTCTCCATTCCCTGCCTTCCATTCAAAACCCTTTCCTCCCCCAACTCTCCCTTCTCTCCTCTCATCTGTGACCTACCCTGGCCTCTCTGGTCCTCACTCATAGACTCCTACTCGGAGAAATCCAGCCATTCAGTCTATTTGATATACTTGTCTTTGGTTTTTAAAGTGGCCTCACTGAGAGCCCCACGGCCTCCCACAGCTAACACTGGCCTCCAACACAGAAAGCCTCCCTCATGGATTTAGCTTCCCTCTTTCAGACCGAGAATCCAGAAGTACTGCTGAGGTTTTTATTTTTTCTTGGTGTGCAAAATTTAGCTCGCAGCAAATCAGAGGCGGCTTTCTCTTTCACTTGCTGCCTTTATTCATACCTGGCTTTCCTAAATTGATCTCATTGCAGCTGTTTTTCTAACTTCCTCCTTCAGTTTCAGTGAAAATAAACTACTTCCTGACTCCAGTGCCTGGCCATAGAGTAATGTCATTCTGAGAGAGTGGTTTAACTATAAAGTCGAGAGGAAGTGAATTTTCAGTACTGTTGGCCTATTGAGTAAGGCATGTTTTTTGTTTTTCTTTGGAGATGAAGAACTTAATGAGCTTTTAAGGGCATCGGGTTCAGGTTTTGCCCCCATATGAAGATTGTGAGTGGTCACCGAAGGTTCAGCTGCCACCAAGCCTGAACATGATTGCGGCTGGCCCCCTGCCACTTGTTCACTCCAGTATCCTCCCCGATGTCTGGTTCTCATCTGGTCCTTCCTAAGGCCATTTGCTTTGTGATATGTCACTGGGATTTCTGTCATCACTTAATCAATAGCTTCCTACTCTAGTGGCAGCTATGAGCTCACGTTCAGTGAGTCTACATTACGATGAATCACCATTGTATCCACTTGACTGTCTTTTCATATCTATATACAATTTGCAAATGTTTTTCCTGCTCATTGCAAAACTGTCTGTGGATCTGCAATACCCTCCATTTCTATCTACTTATATTGACTGCTTAGATATTATCATTTTTGATACCATCCTTTCCCTCTGCCCTTGTATGGTAAAGCAGACTCTGAGTCTTCCGACTAAATCGTCTATCCATATCCTTGTAGGGAACAAGACCAAAGCTCTTTTGTCCTCTTCGAACTTAACTTTTATCTTTCTTGGACAAAAGGAATGTATGATGTGAGAAACTTCTTATTCTTTGCCTGAAATTTAGTCTTTTTTTCTTCCTCTTCCTTTCACTTTTCTCTTTTTACTTCCTTCAAAAAATTACTTCTAGCAATTTCCATCCTTATATGTACACATTAATCTTACAATGCAATCTAAAATCTTATAGGTAATTTTAAAATCTAAGTAAAAGGCAAAAGATTCATTCTATCTGAAGAGAAACCAGAGTAACCAACACAATACTGCAAAGTAATTATACTCCAATTAAAAATAAACTTAAAAATAAAGAGGAAAAAATAAAATCCAAGTTTTTAGTGACATAAACTAAGAAATTCAGTATTAAGTGTATAAATAAAAATCATCATTAAATTAAATAATGTAAATAAATCATCATTAAAAAAATAACACAATTTACCATCTATAAACATCATGCCACAATTTGCATGATGTTTCCACTGAAAAATTATTTCCACTCATTTTCCAGTCACTGAGTTATCCTTAAAACTGATCAATATGCCAAGATTCTAGCTGACTTGTTTGGCATAAACCTTTCATGTGTGAATAGGTGATATATTCTCTAAAATATCAAACTAATACATTATTAAGTGTACCTGGATGTTCTTTAACAGATGGAGTTAGGTATATAGAATATACAAATCACTCATTTTTCTCTTTATCCCTGAGATGATGCAGCTTCTTGCCTCTGCCATTTCAAGATTACACAAAATGTGGTGCTTGTGATTTTACCACAAAGGCTTTTCCTGCCAAGGGCAGCTTGTGGGGACTTACTGATGTCCCCACAACATCTGAAGTGACAGCAGAAGCAGTAGAGGTTGAATATGATAATAAATATTTTTTGGATTAAACATGTTTGCATTCCCCCATGATATCTGGTTTTAAAATACGAAACACAAAGAAAACAGCTCTAATTTTTTTCTACAGGGGTTAAGAGCCTCTCTAGCAGATTTTCTCTTTTTTGTTCTGAATTCCCTTTATTGTTGCCTTAATCTTTTCTAAAGCAGTGATCACCTTTGGAGCAGAAGCATGGGAAAATCTGGGTTGTGAAGTCAGATGGAAGTGACAACCCTTTGTCTGTATCTACAGGAGTGATGTCACCTCTCTGGGCCTCATTTTCTCCTAAGTACAATGAAAATAATAATTCCTAACTTTCATCAGACAGTATGAACTATGACACTATGCTAAAGCCTTTAACTGTGTGGATCACAACAAACTGTGGAAAATTCTTAAAGAGATGGGAATACCAGGTCACCTTACCTGCCTCCTGAGAAATCTGTATTCAGGTGAAGAAACAATAGTTAGAATCAGAGATGGAACAATGGACTGGTTCAAAATTGGGAAAGGAGTACATCAAGGCTGTATATTGTCACCCTGCTTATTTAACTTCTATGCAGAGTACATCATGCAAAATGTCAGACCAGATGAAGCACAAACTGGAATCATGATTGCAGGGAAAAATATCAATAACCTCAGATATGCAGATGACACCACCCT
This sequence comes from Bos taurus, assembly GCF_002263795.3. Taxonomy (NCBI): domain Eukaryota; kingdom Metazoa; phylum Chordata; class Mammalia; order Artiodactyla; family Bovidae; genus Bos; species Bos taurus. Next base: position 9,133,359 of record NC_037344.1, on the reverse strand, counting down.
TATGGCAGAAAGTAAAAAGGAACTAAAGAGCCTCTTGATGAAAGTGAGAGAGGAGAGTGAAAAAGCTGGCTTAAAACTCAACATTCAAAAAACTAAGATCATGGCATCTGGTCCCATCACTTTATGGCAAATAGATGAAGAAACAATGGAAACAGTGATAGACTTTATTTTGGGGGGCTCCAAAATCACTGCAGATGGTGATTGCAGCCATGAAATTAAAAGATGCTTGCTTCTTGGAAGAAAAGCTATGGCCAACCTAGACAGCATATTAAAAAGCAAAGACATTACTTGGTCAATAAAGGTCCATCTAGTCAAAGCTATGGTTTTTCCAGTAATCATGTATGGATGTGAGAGTTGGACTATAAAGAAAGCTGAGCACTGAAGAATTGATATTTTTGAACTGGGGTGTTCAAGAAGACTCTTGAGAGTCCCTTGGACAGCAAGAAGATCCAACAAGTCCATCCTAAAGGAAATCAGTCCTGAATATTCATTGGAAGGACTGATGCTGCAGCTGAAACTCCAGTATTTTGGCCACCTGATGGGAGGAATGGAGTCATTAGAAAAGACACGGATGCTGGGAAAGATTGAAGGCAGGAGGAGAAGGAGAAGGTGATGACAAATGAGATGGTTGGATGGCATCACTGACTCAATGGACATGAGTTTGAACAAACTCCAGGAGATGGTGATGACAGGGAAGCCTAGCGTGCTGCAGTCCATGGGGTCGCAAAGAGTCAGACACGACTGAGCAACTGAACTGAATTGAACTTTCATCAGGGTTATGGGATTGACGATAAAGTGGAAACAACAAACAATGTCTGAAAGACGGAATGTGTGAATCACATATTGCTGCTGCTGCTAAGTCGCTTCAGTAGTGTCCGACTCTGTGCGACCCCATAGACGGCAGCCCACCAGGCTCCCCCGTCCCTGGGATTCTCAAGGGAAGAACACTGGAGTGGGTTGCCATTTCCTTCTCCAAAGCATGAAAGGGAAAAGTGAAAGTGAAGTTGCTCAGTCTTGTCCGACCCTCAGTGACACCATGGACTGCAGCCTTCCAGGCTCCTCCGTCCATGGGATTTTCCAGGCAAGAGTACTGGAGTGGGGTGCCATTGCCTTCTCCGGAATCATGTATTATGTTAGTGTATTAAGATGGACTATTTGCTTTACTCATCAGCTTTATAGGGTTAGGCCCGAGCAGATGGAACACTGCTTCCTTGATGTGATTTCTGGAGTCCTGGAAAGGTCCGGGACTGCTACTCCGTGGCTTGTGCTGGCCTGATGTCTCTACTTTCACCTTCCATGTGTTTTTCAGTTCATTGTTAAAATGTACATGCTATTAGGGGGATTACTACTTTGTTTCATCAGTGATTACCCTTGTGATGTGAGTGGATTTATCAGTGACTTTCCTTTTAATGGGATTTGATTAGAACAAAGTAAAGAGAGAAGTTTAAGGGATTCTGTAGCCTCAGGGGTTCGGAAAGAGTTGATGGAGGTGAGTTAAAAGAGTGAAGCCTTGAAGGATGCAGGGATAAAAAATTATTTAAGATGTTTTCTTTTTACACTGGCTACTGAATTAAGACATCACCTTCCCCTTGCCGATCAGAATCACCTCAGAAATCTTCACAACATACCAACACAGCCCCCACAGCTCAGGGATGAAGATTTAATTGGTTTAATTTAGGTGGTTGAGGAGGGATCTGTCTTGTTTAAAATCTCCTCGGGAAATTCACACGTTTTATAAAATGGAAGATCATGGAAGAAGAAGAAACAGAGGCACAGGAAGCACTTTTACCTGGTTCTCCCTAACCTACTCACAGGTTCTGTTTGATTTAAACCACTGAAAACCCAGTCGGTTAAAAAAGGATTTATTTCCTATTTCATATTGGTTCAGTTATTTTTAAGGCCTGATTTTAAAAAAGCGAATCCAATAAAATCGAATCGGTTGCCACATTTTGTTGAAGTACATACAGTTTTAGTAATAACTAAGAGATTCTACAATCAGCCCAGCGATCATCACTGCATGGCAGGTTTCTGCATTGCTTTTGTTCATATAGTTCTTGCATTTTGTAAACAAGCTTCTTGTTTTTCTCTTCATTTCTCTAAGAGAGACAATCATGATTGGATCTTCATGAAATTCCTGACAACAACTGGTTCAGTAATAACTGTTGTTTATTGCTTTTAGTCGGAGAAGGCGATGGCGCCCCAGTCCAGTACTTTTGCCTAGAAAATCCCATGGAAGGAGGAGCCTGGTGGGCTGCAGTCCATGGGGTCGCTGAGGGTCGGACACGACTGAGCGACTTCACTTTCACTTTTCACTTTCATGCATTGGAGAAGGAAATGGCAACCCACTCCAGTGTTCTTGCCTGGAGAATCCCAGGGATGGGGGAGCCTGGTGGGCTGCCGTCTATGGGGTCGCACAGAGTCGGACACGACTGAAGCGACTTAGCAGCAGCAGCATTGCTTTTAGTAAAAGTTTGTTAGAATTTTTCCATAAGATATTACAGAAAAACTTGAACTAACTTTTTGGCCAACCCAATAATATTTTAATAAAATGGAGCTTTTTATATATCGTTATGACTGGGTAGGTCTATTGTTATCACCGCCAACATTCCCATCCGTAGGTGATAGACAAAGGGTCAGAGGTCGACTTCTCAAAGTAACCTGCAGATTTAAGTGCAGAACTAGAATTTGACCCAGGGTTTTAATGTTAAAATTTGCATCCTTTCTACAAGTTCATTGTTTTTAATTTCAATCTGTGTTTCTAGATATCTAACTGTACCTTGGTAATTTGAGGAGCTTTGACTATTTTCTCTGTACTTAGTAGGGATGCAAGGATTATATCCCATAGAAAATCTCAGAGCTGAAATTTTTTCCCCATCTTTTTCATTTTAGATATACCAGAAATAAGAGTGTGCTAGCAAAAGGGTAACCCTAACTCCTGGTTCAACCATTGATGGTTTTTGTTTTTTATCCTAATAGCACTCCCTCCACTCTCCAAAGGGTCCCTATTAGGATGAGCTCAGATCTTCATTTTGTAGAAATATGTTATTTATTTGGTTGGTTTTCTTTCCACCAACATTTTTCATAGTTCCTTTTCCCCACCATGTTTTATTTAGCATGTCGCCAAGATATAAGCATGTGGAAGAATCATGGTGACACTATTAACAGTAATTTACATTTACTAACTTGACTTATCTAAGCACAAAGTCACATACTTTACATTGATTATGTCATTGAATCCTTACATAACTGGATGACATGGATACTAGTGTTGCCCTCATCTAACAGATAAGCAGACAGAAGTACAGAGATAATAAAGCACTTGTCCTAGGCTCACAGTTGATTAGCAGAACCAGGACTTTAGACTGCATTTAACTTCAAAGTCTAAGCTCCAGACCAACACAGTAAAACGCACAGCCCTCTTCTCTTACCCATTCTACAGAAGCAGCTTCATGTACAGCCACAAAACAATAGTTCTTGTCCCTGGTTATTTGTCAGATGAAGTAGGTAAAGGAGCATGAGAGAAGGAAAACATATTCAAAATGCTGTTGGAAACTTCAAATCTCCATGTACACTTGTGTCTATAGCAGCAGGGATAAGAGTAGAGAATACAAAAAAATTTAGCTTAAAATCTCAATCACAGCTCTTTTGTAGCCTAAATATCCAGAAGATTGATGTCTTATTCTTCATACATATGTTTTAAAATAGTCTGAACCACTTAAAGTCAGTAACTTGGCCAGCAGTTTTACGGCTTATAACATTTTGAGTTAATTGGAGCTAGATCTACCTTTAATTATTCACATGGATCTGCTATAAGAATGGGACCAAAGTTAGCCAAATAATTGTCACAAGCTTGAAACATTGTAGGTATACAAATATATAGCAGAGAGATGGATTTTCACTAAATTATTTGCTCTTTGGCAGAAGTGCTGGAGTATGGTGGAAGTTTTAACATTGCCGAGGGCAGGAGAGCCTCAAGTCTATCTGAGAAGTATTCTTCCCTGAAAAAGAATATCAAGAGTATGACCAAAATGGCATAGTAAATCCAGTAGTAATTTAGTGGTCAGGCCGTTGGGCTCTTATTTGGTATTAGCAATTTAGGAATTACTGAATGTAAACTCTGACCTCATGGAGGTCAGAGTTGTAGTGGATCTGAAAGAAACGTGCTGTTGACTGTTTTGCAAAGCTTGAGGCATTGCTTTGGGGGAGGGAGTTGAGGAAACGTTCTGAGTGTTTGGAATTGGGTAGTGGTGGTGAACGTGAAGGGTGCTTGCTCTGTGCGCTAAAGGAATATGGTTGTATTTGGGAATAACGGGCCATTACTGTGTCAGTCATCAGAGGAAGGTGGCTTTGGAGTTGTGCAGAGGGCCACGCTGATGTTGGCAGTACAAAGGAAGATGAGCACAAGGGAGCAGTCTCAAAAGCAAAATTATCTGAGGCCAGCGCTGGACTCTAAGCACTCAAGTGGGGAACGGTTGTGACGAGATCCATATGGTGAATATGATACATTCCTGTTGTAGGTGCTGAAGATTCTAAAGAGTTTGGAAAACAAACCAAAGGTATTACTTTAAGAGCCCTAGATTGAGAGTTTTGTGTGTTTTTTTTAAGAGGATGCTGTAGAAAGAGTGTATAGAAGATGAATATGGAAGTGCCTGATACAGGGAACAAAGCAGAGGTGTAGTCTTTATATAAGTTAGCACAAATCTAACTCTTCTTTTTACAGAGGTGAAATAGAAAGCAGATTTTCTTCCATTTGGCCAAACCAAACACTTAATAAAATTGGCCAGCATGAATGCAGAAATAAATCATCCCAAACATGATTAATGTGCACATGGAACAGAGTTTCTGAAAGCAGGTACAAAGTATATTTTTTTCACCATCACATAAACTCTATACTGTTTCCATAATTTGAATTTCAAGAATAACAGAGAAAAACAAAAAACAAAAAAACAAAAAAACCTCTAAATGTTGACTTCTTTGAAGAGCAGTGAGTATCGATATATTTGGCCAGAAAAAAAAAAAATTAAGATTAGTTGAAAGTGAAAAAGAGCAATTTTTGAATTTAAATTTTTTAAATCAAAACTAATGTTTTTTAGAGTATTTACAGTAAAATTGGGAAAGTACAGAGATTTCTTGTATAACCTGTATCTTTCCACATTATCAGCATCATCCCCCAGAGTGTTACATATATTATAATTGATGAACCTACACTGATACAGCATTATCACAAAAAGTCCATAGATTATGTCAAAGTTCACTCTTGGTGTTACACATTCCATGTATTTGGACAAATATATAATGATAAGTCTCCACCATTATAGCATCAGACAGACCAGTTTCACACCCTAAAAATGCTGCATTCTCCTCCTATTCATCTTTCTCCACCCTTTCAACCCTTGGTGACACTGATCTCTCTACTCTCTCTGTAAATTTTGCTTTTCCAGAATGTCTTATAAGTGGAAAGATGCAGTGTGTAGTCTTTCTGGATTGACTTCTTTCACTTTAGCAGTATGCATTTACATTTCTGCCTTGTCTTTTCATGGCTTGATAGCTCATTTCTTTAGAGCACTGAAGGATATTCCATTGTCTGGATGCGCCACAGTATACTTATCTATTTATGTACCGAGGGGCACCTTGGTTGCTTCCAAGATTTAGCAATTATAAATAAAGCTTCTATAAATATCTGTGTGCAAGTCTTTGTGTGAACATTCATTTTCAGCTTCTTGCAGTAAATGACAAGGAGCATGATTGCTGGATCATATGGTACAAGCATGTTTAGTTTATAAGAAACTGCTACCCTATCTCCCAAAGGGGCTGTACCATTTTGCTCTTCCACCAGCAGTTAATGAATGAGAATTCCTGTTGTCCCACACTCTCACCAGCACTTGGTATTGTCAGGGTCCTGGATTTTGGCAATTCTAATGGGAATATAGTGGTATCTCAGTTTAATTTGCATTTCCCTGGTGGCACATTGGGTGGGACATTTTTTCATTTGTTTATTTGCCATTTGTACATCTTTTTTGGTGAGGGGTCTGTCAAGGTCTTTGGCTCATTTTTTTTTTTTTTTTTTTAATTTCATGGGATTCTGCAGCTGGGAGAACTTGCAAGGCTTTACACCCTTCTGGAGTCGGCTTTAAGGAACGGCTGAGGAGTGTAGGATTATGAAAGGCCAGCTGTCTTACCCTGGGTCAGAGACAACACTGAGGCAAACCTGCCCTTCAAGTTTCTCCTGTTGAATGCTTGGCCTCCCCGCTGTTGCTCTCTTGTCCCTTCATGGATAGCCCTTGGAAATGTATACATCTCTTTTACATAAATCCTTGGGCTCTTCTACCTGTGTTACTTGTTTTAGTATTCTTTAAATTTTACCTATGATTACTGAAAACATGATGCTTTAGCCCAAAGGACTTAGTCTCTAGTGATGGAATAGCCTGATGCCTGTCAGGATGATGCCTCTGTAAGGCAGGTGTGTGTGTAAGCATGCACTTATAAATAGTGTCCTTAAACTCTGTAGGTGATCTGCTCATTGCCTACACATATAGGTAAGAACTACATGATATCTTTACCAAGTTACTGATTTCCTCCTGTGTCAAATGGGATAAATCTCCTAATAACTTTCTCATGGGGTTCTTATGAAGTTGATGGTGGTTTAGTCACTAAGTCATGTCCAACTCTTGCGACCCCATTGACTGTAGGCCACTAGGCTCCTCTATCCATGGCATTCTCCAGGCAAGAATGCTGGAGTGGGTTGACATTTCCTTCTCCATATGAAGTTGAAATAAGATAATAAAATTACTTAGAGCATAACCTGTGCTTAACACATAATAATCATTCATTAACACTGGCTAATTTCTTAGAAATTAATTGTATGTGGGCGAAAATGAACAACTTTAAATCACTTGCAATAGATTCAAATTATGGCAGCTTACCATTTTATTAAAGTCTGACTTGAATAAGTACTTATATTTTCTAAATACCTTAGTTACCACTGTCTGTAGAATGAAAAATTCTCAAATCAGAGAAATTCAGTTTGAAATAGACCAATGAGTAGAACTATAGTAGCATATTGTAACAAAATATACATTAATTTTGTTTAAAGACTGAGGTCTTGAAATGTATGATCCACAAAATTTAGTAATTATTAGTGGTAAATTCAGTGTACATTTTATGGTACCATTTGATTAAGTTGGGAGCTACAAGTTAGATATTAGATACTCTGAGTTTATCTTTTGTTGTGTTTCTGTCTTAGGGCAATTGGTTAGCTTTATTCATAAAGACTTTAATGAGGCTAAGTTAATCCATTTGATCTCAGTGTGGGCCAATAAGCTTTTCTTTGTTTCATGATCACCAGACTGGACTCCTAATCCTTACCAGTCATTATGTGGATTTATAATGTTCAAAATGAGAATGCTGATGAAATTGGTCAGTATGAATGCAGCAGTGCAAATCCCAAAAGACCATTTATATGCATGTGTGTGCCTTTATGTGTATTTATAACATGGGCTTCTCAGGAAGCACAGTGGTAAGGAATCTGCCTGCGAATGCAGGAGATGCAGGTTTAATCCTGGGTCAGGAAGATCCCCTGCAGTAGGAAATGGCAACCCACTCCAGTATTCTGGTCTGGAAAATCCCATGGACAGAGGAGCCTGGCATGCTATATAGACCATAAGATCGCAAAGAGTCAAACACAATTGAGTGACTGAGCATGCATGCAAGCATGTATAATTTGGAGAAGGCAATGGCAACCCACTCCAGTACTCTCGCCTGGAAAATCCCATGGACGGAGGAGCCTGGTAGGCTTCAGTCCATGGGGTCACGAAGAGTCAGACACGACTGAGCGACTTCCCTTTCACTTTTCACTTTCAGGCATTGGAGAAGGAAATGGCAACCCTCTCCAGTGTTCTTGCATACAGCACATCAAACTAGATCCAGAGTATCCAAGAAAGAGTAGGTAAAGATGAGCATGTTAGTAGAGTAATGAAATTCACTGTAAGTTCATGACAATGACCGAGGAAGAGACTAAAAGTGCCTGTATAGTTTTATGTGAGAAGACTCATTTTCTGGAAAAAAAAAAAAAAATAGCATGCTTTTTGCTTCATCTCCCTGGGCCTTAGTTCTTCATTATAAAAGAATAGTGGTACCTTTTTCTCATATGTTAAATAACACTATTTGTTTAAGGAGAAATGAAAAGAAAACCCTTTGGTTTTTTTAAAAGAAAGACACAATATTCAGTTAAGTGTGTCTATTAATTTTATTATTTTCTTCAGAAAACCCTTAAATATACATTAATTGAAAAACAGGGAAAGTATATTTTGCCCTAGGATGGCAAATCACAGAGATAGTCAAAGTTGATTTGAGAGTTCCCAAACATAGCTAAGAAAACTCCATGTAACTCTTGGTACCTAAATAGGGTGAAACAAGAAGAACTCAAAGAGCATTCCAGCTGTACAATTCTATGACTCTGTGATTTCACAATTTCATACGTGGAGTGCATGTCTCAAGTAGCATTGATTAGGTCCTTTTTCTATAAATGAATCCATTTTCCTTAACTGCCTCCTTCTAATTCAATAGTTTTTTTTTTTTTTAATTACATTTTGTTTTTTTACTTTTACAAGCAATATATTTTCATTGCAGACAACTGGAAATACATGAAGCATGAACTAAAAAATAACAATCACCCATAATCCCCACTTGAGAGATAACCACGATTAGCATACACATGCATTTCCTCCCAGAGTCTACATATTCTTTTTTATAATTGAAGTATAATTGACCTACAACACTAGGTTAGTTCCAGGTGTACAACATAGTGATTCAGTATTTCTGTAGATTACAGAATGATCATCCTAGTAAGTCTAGTTACCATCTGTCAGTATGCAAAGATATTATAACACAATTGACTGTATTCTCCCTGCTGTATATTTCATCCATGTGACTCATTTATATTGTAGCTGGAGGTTTGTATCTCTTGATAAAATTAGGTCTTGATCTTCATTGTTGACCCCCTCTATACATTCTTTTGTATAAGATTTATAACTTTTCCTATGTTCTGAAACCATATCAACCATAATGTTCAGTTTGCTAGTAAATTGGAAACTATTTGTAGAAATAGTCCACTTGACTTTTTCTACTCTATTTCTTGAGTGCTCAGTGTTACTTGTCAGGAAGTATGGGTACCATGGGAAACCTAAAATTTCATCATTCTAAACGCAGTCAGGACAAGATCGTATACAATTAGAGAACAGGTTATTGGTCTTCTGAACTTTTGAAAGTTATGGGACACAAGATAGACTGGGAAAAATGATCAGAGATACTGGAAAAATCAAACACTGGTTGATGTTGCTTTTGGTTAGGTCAGCAAGCCCTAAAGGGAGCCAATATGTCAGGCAAAGTGAAAAGATTGACAGGTCACGTACTGCAGAACTCCTCTTGCACTTTTCCTCACTGTATAAGTAATAACACTGTCATTAATGATTAAATATACTAAGAGAATATTCTGCTGAATCTCACTTCAAAATAGGCACTGTTTTCAGACAGTTGGTCTCATGCTAGGTGTGGCTGCACTTCTGAGAGAGAGCATTTTGAAACACAAAGCTAGGGATTTTCTCCATTATTCTTTCTTTTCTAAAATCAAATGTAGAGCTAGAGAAGAAAGAAGTTGACCCATGTCACATCACCCATGCTCTTGATACTATTGTGAAAAATGGGATACTCTTCAACAGAATACAGAAGGAAAAAAAATGGGGGGGGGGATGGTGGTTCTTATTTCTATTATCTTTATTTCTTTCTAGATTGAAACATTTTTTGAATTTTAATTTAGAGATAGAAGCATACTTGCTTAGTTTAGTGGCGTTTCACTGGCCACAGCAGCAATCACAATTACCAAGTAACTGGAAGAAATGGTTTCTCAAATAGAAGAGAATGTTATTAATTCCCAACATAGAAGTGCGATAAATTCGATGGATTTAGTTTGTAAATTTGACTTGGTAGTGAACCACTAAGGCAAAACAACAACAAAAAAGAAGTGCCAGAAATTTCCCTTAAATCCATAGCTAACATTGAATACTGAAATGCCATGACACTAAGTAGATGGTGGAAATATTAGTCAACTATATCATAGGACTTGACAAAGAGAGCCACAACTATTGAGACTTAGAAATACAGTCTTAGAATATAAATCCAGAAAAAATTCTTAATTTTTCTTTTTTCTTGGAAATAAAGGCTTTTGTGTTTTGTCTGGAGAAAATTAAAATTAAACTTCAAGGGGAAAATATAGACTTAGAAGACTTAGCATATAAGTCCAGGAAATTAAAAAAAACACCCTTAAAAATTGAAAATAAGGACTTTTGTATTTTGTCTAGAGAAAAAATTAAATTTCAAGGGGAAAAATCTATAAATCCCTGTTTGTAGCTCATATTTTTCTATCCAAAATCTATATCTTATTTGTAACCAGGGAATCTCACTTTCATGATGAGAAAAAAAGAAACAGTGGTTAAGTTTAGAACAGGAAAAGAGACTACAGAAAAATATTTGGGTTGGCCAAAAAGTTCGTTCGTGTTCATCCATACTACTTTGAAGACCGTCTTGAACGAACTTTTTGGCTGAGACAATATGTAGGAGAGGCATTTGCAACTTTAAACCAATAGGACTTAGAGAGAAGAGAACAGTGTGGAAAAGGTCCACCAAGGGCCATTTTAGGATACTTAGTACTTGACTCTCAGAACATAATGATGATCATGATCATTTTTAGTGAAACAAAAGGAGTATACTGTAAACCTACATATAAAATCACACTTAGAAATATAAGTGAGGGGGGACTGCCCTGGTGGTCCAGTGGCTAAGACTCTGCACCCTGTACAGGGGCCCCGGGATCCATCCCTGATCAGGAAACTGGATCCCTCATGACGCAACTAAGAGTTTGCCTGTCACAACTGAAAGATCTCACATGCCACAGCTAAGACTTGGTGCAGTCAAATAAGTAAATTAAATATTAAAATATATATATAATCGAGGTTTTTTGATATGAAAATTAAATAACTTGTAGACTGAAACTATTATAGCTGGAAAATTAAGGTATGTGTGTATATATATATATGTGTGTGTGTGTGTGTGTGTGTGTGTGTGTCATGATATATGTCATATATGTATCACCTGTCCCTTTTGAACAATTAAAGGTCTGATTCCCCGACCCTCCAACTATTTTCCTTCTTGATTATCCATTACCTGAAGAAATTTAACATGATCATCTGGCATTGAGGGCTCTTTGAAACTATAATACCTTCTTTGTAGAGTTGAAAGGAAAATATAGCCTCTGTCCTCGATAAACAAATATACAGTAGTAATTTCTCCTGTGGGTCATCTTATTGGTGATGACAGCTAAAAGCTCTTGCATATGTTCTCTCTCTCTCTTTTGTCACTAGGCCATGTCCGACTCTTGCAGCCACATGGATTGTAGCCTGCCAGGCTCCTCTGTCTTTGGGGTTCTCCAGGTGAGAATACTGGAGTGGGTTGCCATTTCCTTCTCCAGGGGATCTTCCTGACTCAGGGATCAAACCCAGGTCTCCTGCACTGCAGGCAGATTCTTTACCAACTGAGCTACAAGGGAAGTTGCTTATGTTAGCTTGTTAGAAATATATGCCATTGCCATTCGATTGAGGAAAGAGAGTCCTTGTAAGGGAGATGGGATTGAAGCTGCACTTTGCAGCAATAAGGGAAGTTATGTGGAAAGTCCTGTGACCTAGGAGAGCATGACTTTGGTAGAAGTATAAACCTGGAGTGGAAGCTGTGCTCAAAGGTGATCTACACGGACTTGGAGTGAAGGTGGCATGTTCCCAGGCAATGTGTAGATCCCTGCCAATTTATACTCAAAGCTTTTTAAGACAAGGGGACACTAGATTTCAAAGGCTCAGGGAACACTTCTCTCTTGGCCCCTTGCCCATCTAGCAGTTTGGGGTTGCCATTTCTGCACCAGATAAATTGTGAAATTGAGAGTTCCTTTTATATTTGACTGGTTCATATGTGGTCACTAAGGTAAATGTTTAATAAGCGGTCATAGGTCAGTTATGGGTGCTGTTTCTTTTATACGGATGTCATCCTGTGCTGCTCTGCGAGAAAACAAAGCATATGCAAAGCGTTTCAAAGTGAGTTTTATGGTTTCATTAAAGTTTTTACAGCGTTTTCTCCCAACACCACTAACTCGATGAAATAAAAGGAGAAGCTGCCTTCAAAGAAGGATATAGTCTCTTTTGCTCCCCAGGAGTCTTTTTTAAGTGTCTAGTTCTTGTTAGCTATTCATGTTTTCTTCAAAAGCTGTAGCCTCTTGCTTTTTATATGTATTGTGTGATATCTGTTAGTTGAACTACATTAAACTAAGGGGTTATTTCACCCTGGATTAAAACAACAAAAATAGACAAGTGAACTTTCTTTTTTTTTTTTTTTATAAAGTAAAACAACAATAAATTATTATTTTTGCACCCATAATACTGGGAAAGGGTTAATGTAGATAGAATATGGCTAGCCAGAATTGGCAAGTCAGTAGGAAAACTGACACTTTTATAGCTCCCTGCTGAGAGTGTAAATGAGTAGAAACTTCACCAGAGTAGTGTAGGCCTAGAGTAATGTAGTAATGTAGGGCTCTATCCATCATGGTTTTCAACTATGTTTGTATCATTTGACCTAATAACTCCACTTCTGTGACCTTGATTTTGTAGTTAACACTTCACATGGCCTATCTAAAATGTGGACTCCAGCACTTTCTCTTGGCTTTCGCATTACCTGCGTATATGTGGGGCTTCCCAGGTGGCACTAGAGGTAAAGAACTCACCTGCCAATGCAGGAGATGCAGGAGACATGGGTTTGATCCCTGGGTCAGGAAGATTCCCTTGGAGGAGGGCATGGCAACTCACTCCAGTATTCTTGCCTGGAGAATCCCATGGACAAAGGATTACATGGGATTATAAAGGATTACATGGTGGGCTACAGTCCTTGGGGTCACAAAGTCAGACATGACTGAGGTGACTTAGCATTCAGGCTTGTGTATTATTTTCTTTGTTTTCTTGTTCTTCCTCATTGAGATCAGGTCTTCTCTGTGAAGCACCCCACTGTTAAATACTAAAGCCTCACAGGCTTAGTATCAACTAAACCTTAGATAATTGTGTAGTTCTCCCATTCTGAAATACATGCATAACTGTAAATAAAATTAACATATATGTAATATATACATGTGTGCATACATACATACTAAACAGTATGTAAGTATAGACTTTGCGTATCTATTACGTCTCCCTACCAACCTACTTATCTATTCACCTATATATCTACATCTGCCTATCACCTATCTATCTAATTAAAGTATCTATTATCTGTCTCTTTAAAACAGAATTCAAATATGAGTATAGTTATCATTTACCTCTAAAGGAAGGAACAGTTTTCTTTTGGTGGGGAGGACATTTAAAATCCAGAATTAAGTTTTGAAAAGCTTGTCCTACCTCTCAAACAGCCTTCTAGAGGAGGGCTGCCAGGCTATGACGTGTTGCCCTGTGAGTTATCCCTGGGTAGCAGCTCTTGAGTGTGAAAGGACAGTCACAATCTAACAGTTATGCGTGTGTGCAGGATAATGTCATGAGGCTGAGAAAAAGGGAAATATAGCAATTTTATGTCACATTTGTCAGGAAGAGATTCATGGTGATCAAGGCCTTCCCACCAGCCACTGACCACCAGTTATCAACTTCCTTGGGCATGGCCTTCTCTCAGGCCACAAATCTCTATGATAAACCTAAATACATGATTTCTGTGGGGGGAGAGGGTGGGGAGAAAAAAAGGAAAATTAGGTCAGTCCCAGAGACCTCCATTTTTACTTATAATATTTGTAATGCTCTGTCCTTTGTGGGAATGAGTTAACTGGTACAGGTATTTGGTGCCACTAATATCCATAACATGCTCACTGGTTCCTGTGCTCCAGAAACATACAGTAAGTCCCCTACATACAAATTTCAAGTTGTGAATTTTCAGCAATGCAAATGTGCATTCCCATGTCCGATTGCTTAAGGGGTGAGTGAAATTGCAGCTTGCCCTCCTATTGCTGTCAGTCCTCCAGCTCTGCCATCTCTCACCTCCTCTCCTTCCTCTAGTCAGTAACTCTTCTTGCCTGTTCACTCAGTGCCAACCCCTGTATGCCGGCTGTTTGTACTGTACTACTGTACTTTTCAAGGTACTGTCTTATAAAATTAAAAAGTGTTTGCTTTTTGTTTGTATGATTTTTATGTGTTAGTCATGCAAAAAGTAGTATAAACCTATTACAGTTCCGTACTGTATAGCCAATTGTGTTAGTTGGGTACAAAGGCTAATTTTGTTGGACTTACAAACAAATTGGACTTAGGAACACAATCTCGGGATGGAACATTTTTGTATGTAGGGAACTTACCATATTAATGAAAAATGAGAAGTTAGGCAGGCACAGCAATGCTTTCTGATATGGACACAGGAACTTATGGACTTATTAACACCCACATTATCTTGAGCAAAGAAATGGCCAGCCTGTCTGTGAGTCAGTAATGGACTAGGATTTTAAGTTTCTTCAGGTAGAGCCTGGTCTTTCTCAGGACCTTCACCAAGTCTACCCAATGTTGCAGTGACAGTTTCCTCTGTGCCAGGTATGGACTAGGTGCTTTAAATATCTTAATAGTTCATGTAATCCTTACAGTACACCTTGAAATAAGTCCTATAAATACCCCCATTTTACAGATGAAAAAACTAAGGCCCAGAGAGTTTCAACAATTTTCTCCAAAGTCACCAATGAAGTACTGTGCAGGATTTGAATCTAGGCATCTGGCTCCAGATGCTTTGCCCTTAACTGCTCTGAGGGATGGACCACACTGGAAGAAGGGTGAGTTGGGTAAGCTTCTTTCTCTCATCATCTCTTTATGGTTCTCTGGAAGAGGAATGAGCCTCCAAAGTAGCACTATGAAGCCCTGAGGACATCCCATGGACGAGGGTGGATTTCTGGTTCCAACACGGTAAATGCAGAGTATCAGCCCCTGGTGGTAACTTGTCCCTTGGTCACTGGGATACGCACCAAGTGATCTAAGGGATATGAGTGCCTGACTGTGGAAAACCTCAAGTAGAATATTTCTCCCATATGTGTATAGCTTCTCTGAGAACAGACAGCCATGGTTGAAAGTTGGGGTGAGGTTGTTTGAAGATAGTGGTGCAATATTACTCATGAGAATTGTATCCATGTAGTCATATGCTTAAGGGAGAACTAACTTCTGGAAGGTTGTATAACATATCTTATATTTGGCCCCTGTAAAATCATGATAACATTTTGAGGGAATAATATATATAAATATAAATAGTTACCAAAAGGAGAATACTAGGAAGAGAAGCAGAATAATATGTAACTTTTGCAAGAAAATTTTATATTATCTCACCTAATCTTGTTTATAGAGTAGGAAGCTGGACCTTACGGAGATTAGGTAACCCTGTCAAGGTCACAGATGTAATAAGGACAGAACTAGATTTGAAATCAAGTTTGTCTCACATGGAAGTCCTTGATCATTACACACCCCGTATCGTGTGTGTGTGTGCTGGAGGTGTGAAGAGTGTGCTGAATTAAGTGTAAAAAAAGAGTGGTTTCCTCTTTTAGTTATAATGAAAGCTGAACACTGTCACTCCTATACACACATAGAAGAGGTCATTGAGTTAGCAAATATTAAGAATATGTCTCATAGGGATTATGTGGAAAAATAATGCTGGAAACATTAAAGGATATAAAAGTCAGTGGTCCGCTCCACTTTGTGCCAGCTGGTGGCTGGAAATGTCCAGCTCAGTATCTCTGTATCACCTAGTTATTCCTTGTTTATTGCTTCCTTACTGCTTTTTTCTTTGAATCAGCTCACTTAATTCCATCAAGGTACTTCTTTTTCTTTCAAGTTCAGATGACAGTGGTCCTATACCAGAACGCACTCAGTGAGAATGTCTGAGTGACTGCAAAGATATTGCTATTAATGCATCACTTTTCAGGAGACAGCTATTAATATCTATTATATACAATGCACTCAGAAGACACCGCTGCTAGTGGGGCTTAGGGCCAAAAGAATCATTGCAGCTATGGCCGAACTGGTCTTCACCTGGGAAGAAGAGGTTACCAGGCCTCTAGTAGGATCATTTCTATAAAATTTTTTTTCAGTAAAGGAGGAAATTCTGTTGATTCATATTGTGATTTGGCTGTGAGGTTTGGGTCTTACCCTGTGGCCACAGAGAATAATTGGTCTAGCCACATGTTTGGAATCCAAAAGTTTTCCTCATTAGCACTGTGGTCCACCAGAAGTCACATAGTTACATATTACGGAGTGCCTTTCTTGAGAAAGGAAGGGCCAACTTTTCGTACCCCTCCCCATGTGTATACCACACCCTTATTTAGTTCGAGAGTGCTTAACCAAGGAATAACTAAATGGGCAGTAACTAAATGGGCAGTAATAAGTCATGTTATCAATGTGATAGGGGAATGATAAGTACACATTGATTGTTCAATAAATCTCAACAGCTGGTTAATAAAAATAGGAGGGAAAGTACTTAAGATGAATCTGCACTCAGAGGAGGTGACCTGCAAGGGGGAAACAGTGGTAAAGAGTTATGGTGCCCCCAGGAGTCTGAAAAGTCCTTACATTCCTTAGAACTCCAGTACCTCCCTCTGTAAGGAGAGCCATGGCATGATGCTGACACATACCTCCACCATGGAAAATTATGGTGATTGTTCAGATTAGCAATTAGAACTTCAGAGTGGCTTACAGAGAAGGAAGCCATGGCAGGCCTGCTGAGAGAGACCTAACCTGCTTGAGAAGGAAACACGATGAATAAATGAAGAATGAATGTGTGAGAAATGAAGACTGAGTCTTAGAAGGCTTAGTGAAAGTGAAGTCGCTCAGTCCTGTCCGACTCTTTGCAACCCCATGGACTCTAGCCTACCAGGCTCTTCCGTCCATGGGATTTTCCAGGCAAGAGTACTGGAGTGGGCTGCCATTTCCAAGCTTGGGCTCCACTGCTAAGGCCAGACCAGTGCCAAGGTTTCTTCCTGTTTTAAAGCCCCTAGGTTTTAAACTTATATCATTTCAGAATCTACACAGAATTGACACAGGTGACACAGAATTGATCACCAGTGAAATGTTCAGCAGTGGCCACAGGACTGGAAAAAGTCAGTTTTCATTCCAGTCACAAAGAAAGGCAACACCAAAGAATGTTCAAATGACCCCACAATTGCACTCATCTCACTTGCTAGCCAAGTAATGCTCAAAATTCTCTGAGCCATGCTTCAGTGGTACATGAACCAAGAACTTCCAGATGTTCAAGCTGGATTTAGAAAAGGCAGAGGAACCAGAGATCAAATTGCCAACATCCACTGGATTACAGAAAAATCAAGAGAGTTCCAGCAAAACATCTACTTCTGCTTCATTGACTAGGCTAAAGCCTTTGACTGCATGAATTACAACAAACTGAAAATTCTGAAAGAGATGGGGATACCAGACCACTTTGCCTGCCTCCTGAGAAATCTGTGTGCAGGGCAAGAAGCAACAGTTAGAACCAGACATGGAACAACAGACTGATTCCAAATAGGGAAAGGAGTACATCAAGGCTGTATATTGTCACCCTGCTTGTTTAACTTATATGCAGAGTACATCATGCAAAATGCCAGACTGAATGAAGCACAAGCTGGAATCAAGATTGCTGGGAGAAATATCAATAACCTCAGATATGCAGATGACACCACCCTTATGGCAGAAAGTGAAGAAGAACTAAACAGCCTCTTGAAGAAGGTGAATGAGGAGAGTGAAAAAGCTGGCTTAAAGCTCAACATTAAAAAAAAACTAAGATCATGGACTTTGGTCCCATCACTTCATGCAAATAGATGGGGAAACAGTGGAAACAGTGAGAGACTTTATTTTGGGGGACTCCAAAATCACTGCAGATGGTGACTGCAGCTGTGAAATTAAAAGACACTTGGTTCTTGGAATAAAAGCAATGACAAGCCTGGTGGTGGTGGTTTAGTCACTAAGTCGTGTCTGACTCTTGTGACCCCATGGACTGTAGCCTGCCAGGGTCCTTTGTCCATGGGATTCTCCAGGCATGAATACTAGACAGCATATTAAAAAGAAGAGACATTACTTTACCGACAAAGGTCCATCTAATCAAAGCTATTGTTTTTCCAGTAGTATGTATGGATGTGAGAGTTGGACTATAAAGAAAGCTGAGTGCTGAAGAATTGATGCATGTGAACTGTGGTGTTGGAAAAGACTCTTGAGAGTCCCTTGGACTGCAAGGAGATCCAACCAGTCATCCTAAAGGATATCAGTCCTGAATATTCATAGGAAGGACTGATGATGCTGAAGCTCCAGTACTTTGGCCACCCGATGCAAAGAATTGACTCATTGGAAAAGATCCTGATGCTGGGAAAGACTGAAGGTGGGAGGAGAAGGGGATGACAGAGGATTAGATGGTTGGATGGCATCACTGACTTGATGGACATGAGTTTGAGCAAGCTCCAGTAGTTGATGATGAACAGGGAGGCCTGGTCTGCTGCAGTCCATGGGATTACAGAGTTAGACATGACTGAGTGACTGAACTGAACTGAACTGAAATGCTAGATTGCTTGCTTGACCACAGTGCTTATAGAACCACTTTTTAAGCAGTCTAGTTAGTATTCTCTGGCATTACCGACTCGATGGACATGAGTTTGAGCAAGCTCCAGGAGATGTTGAATGACAGGGAAACCTGGTGTGCTGCAGTCCATGGGGTTGCAAAGAGTCGGACATGACTGAGTGACTGAACATCAATAACAGTATTCTCTGGCAGTGTCTATTTGTGTTTTCAATGATGTTGTTTGGGGGTAACTTTGTGTTTTGATATGATTTTAGATTTATGAAAAAGCTATGTCAATTGCATAAGAAATTCCAGTCATAACTTTTTCCAAATTCACTAACTCTGTACATTTTTGTTCATTTGCTTTATTATTCTCTTTGTGTGTATAGGTATATGTATATTGTATGTATTTATAGATAGAATACCATTTTAGAGTTTAAAACATTATAATCTGTTATTCTTAGTTTACTGCATAATTCTTAAGAACACAGGCATTCTCCAATATAACCATAATCCAGTTATCAGAACCAGAAAAGTTAGCATTATTTTAATCTAATGCATAGTCCATACTGAATTTTAATTAATTATGCTAATAATGTCCTTTATGGATGTTTCCCTTCATCCAGAATCCAGTCCAGAATCACTAATAGCCTTGAGCTGTGATGTCTCTTTAAATATGGGGCGGCTCCTCAACCTTCCTTTGTGTTTCTTCATCTTAATATGTTTGAAGAGTACAGGTCAATTATGTTGTAGAATGTCCTTCAAATTCAGTTTGTCTAATGTGTACTTATAATTAGATTCAGATTATATACTTTGAGGGGCAGTTATACTGCTGAAGTTATATACTGTCTTTCTCAGTGTATCATGTCAGGAGGCACATGATACTTATGCCTTTTCCCTTTTATAAAGGGAAATTTAATGCAATTTTAATTCACATTATGGAATTCTAATTATATATGCTTTAGACTGTTTGATATTCCTACTCTATTTTTTTCACTTTTTTGTGTAAAATTTAGATGATTTCAATTGACCTGTTGTCAGTGTTAACCTGTTATTCTTTTCACTGTTTCTAGTCTGTTGATAAGATGGTTATATAATTTTTTATCTAAGATATGTATTTTATTTCTAGCAATTTCTTTTGACTCTTCTTTTGTAATCGTTTCTACTGCTATGCCCAAATTATATGTTATGTACCTCTTTCAGGGTATCCTTTTATCAAAGCTATTGTAAATTCCCTGTCATATCATTTTAACTTCTGGGCCATCTCTGCTACTATTTCTTTAAAATTTTTATTCATGCATTTTGTAATTTTTGATTGTATATGGGACATTGTGTGTACTAGAAAACAAACAAACAAAAAAACAGTAGAGACTGAAGTAAATAATACATTTGCCCAGGAAAGGGAATACTCTTTTTTTCTGTCAGTAGTTCATCTAGGTCATAGTTGAGCTAGGACTGGAATTTATTGTTGTTTTAATTAAATTTAATTCACCATTAGGTTAATGATTCAGGGGTGAGTTAGGACTTTACCTTTGGCAGGGCAAGACCTTTTTGTACAAACAATCTCTAGCTTTTTGAATTAATTGGCATCTCATTTTGCTTTATAAATTGGCTTCCAGCTTTCCATGTTGCTATGGAGTCCCCTTTGCTCTTCAGTCTTGCCTTCCGGCTTTTTGTGGTTCTGGAGATCTTTTTCTGCTCTCCTGCCTTGGCCTTATCTTTGGATTGCTGAGAAGAGTGTTCAGTTGAACGCTCAGAGTGCCGGAAAGGGAGTTAGCAGGTTTGTCTGTGAAAGACTCTCAGGCTGTGGGCACATCCTGCTCAAAGGGGTCTCTCCTGGCTCTCCTGTTTTTCCTCCGTCTGTGGGCAGCCTCTGAGAAGGATGGACTAAGGACCTACAGTGCCTAGAACAGTCTCTTTCATTTCTTTTGTCCTCCTCTCAGCATTTAGCAAAACTCCTGTGTTTTAGGGGTCCTGTCTCAGCCCTCTTGCTCTGCTCATGATCTTGCATGAACACTTAGTGAGGGCCTGTGAGAAAGATCTGATGAGTTGGTGTAGACAGAGCTCCTCAGAATTCTGAACATCACACCAACTCTCTTGTAGTCTTTAAAATTCTTACACAGTTCATTTTGTTTCTCCTTTAACCCGTTAACAGTGGCTTCCTCCTAGTCCCACTTCCCTACAAAAGATAGTGGAGGCTGTCGGGCATCTCTTATGAAGGGCATGCCACTTTCTAGCTTTCTAGATTTTAGTTCATTTTTGCTTTTTATCCTCAACTCTCTGATGAATTTACAAAAGACTATGACTGTAGGTAATTTAGCTTGTTTTTGGTCGAAGTGGAAGCAGAAGTTAGGATTTAATGTCCTTTTGATCTATTTCCAGCATTCTTGACTACTTTCTGAATTTCTCTATAACTAGATGTTCCAAGATTGTCTCTACAGTTTTTTTTTTTTTTTTTTTTTAGAGAATCCACTATTAATTAGAAGTCAATATAAGTACTATGTGTGCTCATTGTTATGGATGTCATTGCTTCTAGGTCTTCTCACATGAACAGAGCTGGGAAACTCTGTCTGTCTGTCTGTCTGTCTCTGTTTATGTCCGTTCAGAGGGTGGGAAGATTTGGGAGAATAGCATTGAAACATGTAAAATATCATGTATGAAACGAGATGCCAGTCCAGGTTCTATGCACGATACTGGATGCTTGGGGCTAGTGCACTGGGATGACCCAGAGGGATGGTATGGGGAGGGAGGAGGGTTCAGGATGGGGAACACATGTATACCTGTGGTGGATTCATTTTGATATTTGGCAAAACTAATACAGTTATGTAAAGTTTAAAAAAAAAAATCTATGACTTCCAAGTGGTGCTTTTAATTGCAGTCTAACAATACAGTGTGCATTCTGATCCTCTCTTTTCTGAATTTGTAGCTCTTCTACAACTATATGGTATCTCATTATCTTTAATATATTTACTTACTTGCTCAAGATTAGAATACACAGAAATTAGTTTAAGAATTGGTAACCCATTCCACTGTGAAAGGGACTTCCCAGGTAGCACTGGTGGTAAGGAATCTGCCTGCAGGAGATGTGAGTTTGATCCCTGGCTTGGGAAGATCCCTTGAAGGAGGGCACGGCAACCTTCTCCAGTATCTTGCTGGGATAATCCCATGAACAGATGAGCCTGGTGCCGAGACTGGTGGGCTACAGTCCATGGGGCTGCAAAGATTCGGACATGACTGAGTGACTTGAGCACAGCACTGTGGAAGGGAAGAAAAGAAACCCACTAACCAGGCTTCAACTTTTGTTTACTGTTTATGAAGGTAAAATTTACATATAGTAAAATAATATTAAGTAAACAATTCAGTAAGTTTTTATAAATGCATATCTAGTATAATCCACAGCCTTAATAGAGATATTGAACATTTCTATCATCCCAACAATTTGCTCCTTGCAGTCAACTCTTCTCTCTCTTCTGCAGAGCCACCACAGTTCTGATTTTTTTCATAATATGTATGTTTTGCCTGTTCTACAACTTTACATTTATAATGGAATAACACAGCGTGTATTCTTCAGTGTTGGGATTCTTTTGCTCAGCATAATGTCTGGAAGAGTCACATGTGCTGTGCATATCAATAGTTTTTGTTTTGTTTTGCTTATTTGTTTGTTTGCTGAGAAGTGTCTCATTATAGACTCCACAATTTGTTTATCCATTCTCCTGTTGATGGACATTTGGGAAGTTTTTCACTCTTATGAATAAAGCTGCTATGAACATTCTTGCACAAGTCTTTGTGTGGACATATGTTTTCATTTTTCCTGGATATATAAAAATTGAGTTGCTGTGGCATGGTAGGTATACATGTGACTAGAAGAAGTTGCTCAATCTTTTTTCAACGTGTTCCTCCAATCTGTTATTTTACTACATTTTCACACCTTTCTTTTGTGACTAATGTGGGGCTTCATGACCTCCCCCACTGTATGAGCACTCTCCTTAGGAAGGTCTCTAGTTTTACATTGGTTTGAAGGCACACAGGGAGCTCTGAACTGCCTGGGAATAGACCAGTCAGGCTTCTAACTGAGCTTCAAGGAAGTAGAAGCAAATCTACATTCTCAACTCTAAGAGTCTTTGAAATGCCTCACATTTCCCTTTCGCCTTTCACCTGGGCAACTGGTCGATCCTTAGCACTTTGTGGAGTTGTCACACTTCAGCGGGGCTGGCACATGTGAGGGGCATTATTTCCCCTCCCAGGACTCCATGAAACTGTATAATTTTGGAGTCCACCTTACCCTCTACTAGCCTGGGCTGTGATGCTGAAGAGTGGGTGTGTGGGCAGAGCCTGCCTGTTGGCCAACTTGACTCCTGTGTTCTCCTGGTCACCTTCTGGCTGAGCAATTGGAGGCAACTTCACAGCTGAAGCTGGCTTTAGTCTTTGTGGTATCTGGATTTCGTGAGCTCTGTGTTTAGCTAAGAATTGTCAGAAACAAAATGACTAAGGTGTTTGAAACTCCACAGTGCCCTCAAATACAGTAGAACATCTCTACCCAAACCCAGCACTTACAGAACATGGAGGGTGGGCATGGGGTGGAAGATGCATTCCCTTCCTCTTTCTCTATCTCTGTGGCTGCTGCTGGATTTTCTTTCCCCACAGCAGTTCCTCCTCTTATCTCTTTCCTTGTTCTGAATGCAGTATGAGCTACAGTTTTCTTATCAGATTCAGACACTTCTTTTCCCAACAACCTCCTTGCCTCCAGTCTCATTTCTACTCTTTCTTTTCAGGTTTAATGCTGTCATAGGGCTTTATCTTCTATTATTGCCTGGAATGTCTCCTTAAATGCAGGCGATGCTAAAACTTTGGTAATTGCAGTGCTTGCCTTGTGAAGGACTTTCATGATTAAAATGTTTTATCGTTGGTGGTTGTCCTGTGTGATATTTTTAATGTGGCTACTGTGATGTACAT